>NC_139619.1:7143600-7800758 GCF_964270895.1 Podarcis filfolensis
TTAAGAATTGGTCTATATCGAATTCTTTCTGTGGCCCTTGTGTATATAACTGTTTAAAGTACCTCTGGAAACATTTTCTAATTTCCACTGGATTCTGAATGTTCTTTCCTTCCACTTCCAAGTTGGTAATGGTGTTAAGTTTTTGTCTTTTTTTCATTTGCCAAGCTAACAGTTTTCCACATTTATTGGCCGATTCAAATGTCCTTTGTCTCATCTGTTTAATTTTCCATTCTATTTCCTGATTCATCATCTTCATATATTGAACTTGGTATAACTTTATTTCTCTCAGAATCTCTTGTGACTTTGGTTTCGCTCTCAGTTTCTTCTCACCCTCTTTTATTTTTTCCAAAATTTTGTCTTTTTTCTCATTTTGAGTTCTCTTCTTTATTGCATTCTGTTGAATTAGAAACCCCCTCATAACTGCTTTACTTGTGTCCCAGACTACTCTTTTTTCAGTGGTAGTGTTCATATTTATCTCAAAATAGTCTCTCGAGGTTTTTTGGGCCTTCTTAGTAACCTCTTCATCTCTAAACAGGGTGTCATTCATCCTTCATCTGAAGGAACCAGTTGGTGTTAGTTTCATCTCCATTTTCACAGCATTATGGGCGGAGCAAGTTTTAGGGCAAATTTCCACTTTTCGAGTCTTAGGAGCCAGTCCTCTAGTTATCCAAATTTGGTCAATTCTTGTCCATGTCATTTTGGCTTCAGAGAAGAAAGTTCCCTCTCTACCCAAGGGATTCTTTGTTCTCCAAATGTCAATTAAGTCCATATTGTCAGTCATCTCAAAAAAGGTTTTTGGTCGTCTGCCATCTTTAGTAACTACCGTATTTTTCGCCCCATAGGACGCACCGGCCCATAGGACGCATCAAGTTTTTTGGGGGGGAAATAAAGGGAAAAAATTTTATTTCCCCCCCAGGCGCTTGTGGTGCCGGCAGCGGGGAGAAGCGCTCTTCTCCCCGCAGCCCGCCTTCAGACCAGGTCCAGGGACAGCGGGGAGACGTGCTGCGCCTCCGCACTGTCCCCGGAGCTTGCGAGGCAGGCAGCGGGGAGAAGCGCTCTTCTCCCCGCCGCCCGCCTTGAGATCAGGTCCGGGGACAGCGGGAAGATGCGCTGCGCCTCCCAGCTGTCCCCGGAGCTTGCGGGGCAGGCAGCGGGGAGAAGCGCTCTTCTCCCCGCCGCCCGCCTTGAGATCAGGTCCGGGGACAGCGGGAAGATGCGCTGCGCCTCCCAGCTGTCCCCAGAGCTTGCGGGGCAGGCAGCGGGGAGAAGCGCTCTTCTCCCTGCCGCCCGCCCTAAGACCAGGTCCGGGGACAGCGGGGAGATGCGCTGCGCCTCCCCGCTGTCCCAGGAGCTTGCGAGGCAGGCAGAGGGGAGAAGCGCTCTTCTCCCCGCCGCCTGCCTTCAGACCAGGTCCGGGGACAGCGGGGAGACGCGCTGCGCCTCCCAGCTGTCCCTGTAGCTTGCGGGGCAGGCAGCGGGGAGAAGCGCTCTTCTCCCCGCCGCCCGCCTTCAGATCAGGTCCGGGGACAGCGGGGAGACGCGCTGCGCCTCCCCACTGTCCCCGGAGCTTGCGGGGCTGGGGCGGGGTCTCCCCTCTCACTCTGCAGGCTTCAGCGAAAGCCTGCATTCGCCCTATAGGACGCACACACATTTCCCCTTCATTTTTGGAGGGGAAAAAGTGCGTCCTATAGAGCGAAAAATACGGTACCTGTCTCTGTGCCTTGTCCATGTTTGTGGATACCACTCCATTCATGTCTCCCATCATAATGATGTTATAATCCATGTAGTCCAGCAATGTCTCATGCAACTTTTTAAAAAATTCCGATTTCCCCTCATTTGATGCATAAACTCCTACTATCAGAAATTTCTCTCTTTGTGCTTGAATTTCAATTGCCACAAATCTTCCTTGTTCATCTTTAAACATAAATTTCGGTGATAGGCTCTCTTTTGCATAAATCACGACTCCCCTTTTTTTAACCTTATCCGATGAAATAAACTCTTGACCCAATCTTTTATTGATCAATACTGTCCTGTGCAGCCTCATCACATGTGTTTCCTGTAAACAAATCAAGTCCAATTGTTCCTTTTTCAATAAATAAAAGACTTTTTTCCTCTTCTCCGGGGAGTTAAAACCATTAATATTCCAGCTTAATAGTTGCAGAGCAATGGCGTGGTTACTTTGCTTTTCCTCCAACTGCACCCAGCAATTGTTCTTGATCTGTCGGTGGTATCACTTTCTCTAAGTTTTCCAATCCAAAGGATAGTGATGATATGTCTAGTATTCCTGGTTTTAGTGCTCTTAGCTCTTCTTCAAATTCTTTCTGCAAGTCTTCTCCGTGATCTTTCAAAAATCTTTCTTTATCTTCCACTGATCTTATTTTTAACTTTCTTCCTTTGAAAGTAAAAGATAGGCCCTGAGGGAATTCCCACCTGAAGACAATACTGTTACTTCTCAACAGGTTCACCAGGTCTCCGTAGTTAGACCTAAGATCCAGAAGGTATTTCGGAATGTCTTTGAATATCTCCACTCTTGATTGATGTATTTCCAAAGTCTTCTGAAAATGCAGACTCAATATTTTGTCTCTCTCCTCTTTTGTTCGGAGAGTAATCAAACAGTCTCTCACCCTGTTCTTTCTCCCCCCTCTTCCGAGCCTGAAGGCACTTACTATCTTGATATCTTGCTTCTCTAAATCTAAGTTCCAGAAGTCTGCAAATTCATGCATAAGAAAGTCACTTAGGTTATCTTTCTCAAGTTCAGGTACCGCCCTGATCCTTAAATTTGTCTGTCTTCCCTTCAGTTCAATCATAGATAACATTGACTTATGATCCTCGAGTTGCCTACATATCGGTGGTATCTTTTCCTCAACGGCCAGTGCTTTTTCCTTTGCTTCTTCAGCTGTCTTTCGGGTCAAAGTTGATTCCTGCAGCAATTTCTCAATAGATTCTGTGTTAGAATTCACCTTCTGTCCCAAATTATTGATGCTTGTAGTATTCTGATCAATTTTGGTTGATGCTTCAGCTACTTGTTTACTCAGTTTTTTCCAAAGATTCACTAATTTTGCCTAATGCCACAGCTAAAACATCTTCAGATGCCATTCCTTTTGGATCAATTTGAACAGGTGCTGCCCCTAATGGTGCAGAAGGGCCAGATGCTGATGCTCTTCACTGCTGCTAAATTTTCCCAGATCTTGTTGTTTTTTCCTGCGGCAAGTTTGCCATAACACTTTATCTGAAGCTCAAGGTCAGTCCCACGGCCGGAGTTTGTTTTACTGTGGAAAATTCCCCTGGCCAATTTGAAGTGGAAAATTCCCTGGCCTGTTGTAGCAATTACCAAGTTCCTCTAGGGGGACACAGTAACAGTCAATTCTTGTTGCATTAAAGTAACTTTTCCAAATCCCCCATTTAACAAAGTAAACAACCGTTTCAATTTCAATTTCGGTTACTTTACAGTTCCTTAAAGACCTTAAAGTCCGGAGAAGCCAGTCAGGATCAAAAGTATCTCTCTTGCAGAGTTAACTGTCAAAAAGTTACAATGTCTATAAACAGCACGATTCACGGTATGGCAATCTTGTTAGCACTTGACAGCCCGTCCCAGGCATTAAGCGGTGGTCTTTGTTTCTTTTTCCTCTCTTTTTGCAGGCAAAAATACTTCTCACTCTTCCCTACCCTCTCCTGCAGTTCAGGGAGGGAGATCTTTTGTCTTGATGTTAGGATTTAAGTCCTTTTGAAGTAATTTTCCAGGTCTTAGTTTAAATAGTCTTTGCTTTGATCTGTTTACAAGAAACGGAAGGTGGACTTCCTGTTTACACCTTCCCGTTTTCAGTACCAAATTAATGCTCTTTCTTCCCTTATTTTCAAATCTTTAAATTCAACCTACTCACGGTAGTTGTTTTGATAGCCGAATTGTCACAGGAAAAAAGTCAGCGCTCTCCGACAACAGCTGTGCGGCTTCACTCCACGGAAGAAGCAATTGACATTTTGCAACCAAGCACAGAATTCCTTGAACCTCGGAAACGCTTCTGATTTCTGCTTGAGCATGAACACATGAATGTACCTGGAAAAAGCATCAATCAATACCATGAAGTACTTTGCTCCACCTAGAGAGGTTGCAAGTGGACCAACAAGGTCTGCGTGGACAGTCTGGTAGGCCTGACCGTAGCCTGAGAGAGAGAGGGTTGCACAGTTCCCCAATTATTTTGGAGGAATTCCACACCACACATTTAAAGCTCTTACACCACTTGAAAGAGTCCAGGCTTTCCCTCAAGATTCCTGGGAATTGTAGTTTGCCAAGGGTGCTGAGAGATGTTAGATCTGTAGCAAACAGAGGTTCCCAGGATGTGTTGGGTGAATCTGTGACTCTTAGTGCAATGGTTCTTGAAATGTGTGGTTGTGACCATTGTCCTCATAACAGCACTGGGGTTCGGATTGCAGTGTGTGTGTGTGTGTGTGTGTGTGTGGCAGAATGGTTTAATTAGCTCATTCTCCTCCTAGCACATTGTCTTCATTCAACTCTGACTGTTGAATGAATGCTTTCTTATAATCATTCTTATGTTTAAGTGGGCTTTGGCCTCCTTCCAGACAGCAGCTTGAAAGGGAAGCAGAGGAAAGCTCAAATGATGACAGAAGGCAGGGGCATCCAACAACCCAGAGTTTTGGTTTGGATGTGACACTTTTAGACTTCCCCAAGCCATCCCGAAGCCCCAATTTCACTCGGCCCCATTTCACTCTGGTCCATCTGAGTATCTCCTTTCCACCTATGCCTCCCCCCCCAAAAAAAAAAATATTCACAATTAAGAAATCAGAAAACAACCCCCACCTCTCTTTCGACAGAACTAGATGGAATGATCAGGCATAGCAACTCCTGCAGAGAGGATAAAACCAAAATGTTTCCAAGGGACACATTTATCAAACACGATATCTGCCCATAGCTCAGTCAGTAGAGTGTGAGACTCTGCATCTCAGGGTCGTGGGTTGGAGCCCCACGTTGGGCAAAATATTCCTGCATTGCAGGGGGTGGACTAGATGACTCTTGTGGTCCCTTCCAACTCTACAATTCCATGATATCCTGTGAGGAGGAGTCAACTGAGTTTTACTCAGAAGAGATGCGTCAAAATCAACACAGCCACGTAATTTGTGCCCATCAATTTAAATAGGTCTGCTGTGGAAAGGACTGATGTTGACTACAACCCTGATGTTTTCTGATTATTTTATAGAGCGTTTCCCTCAATACCAAAAAATGGAGGCAGAGACAATTTACTGAATTTCAAAACCACCGAAGCTTTATTGAATGAACAAATCAATTTATTACAGCCACAAACCAGAATATGGACTTCTACAGAGATAGAGAACATGTAGAAGAAGAAGAAGAAGAGTTTGGATTTGATATCCCGCTTTATCACTACCCTAAGGAGTCTCAAAGCAGCTAACATTCTCCTCCCCCCCCCCCAACAAACACTCTGTGTGGTGAGTGGGGCTGAGAGACTTCAGAGAAGTGTGACTGTCCCAAGGTCACCCAGCAGCTGCATGTGGAGGAGCAGAGAAGCGAACCCGGTTCCCCAGATTACGAGACTACCGCTCTTAACCACTACACCACACTGGCTCTCATATATATGTAGGTTAAAATCAAAATCTATAAGCTAGAACACAGTAAAGAATACAGATGTGAAACTATTAAAATGTGTAGTTTAAGACCTTAACCGCTAATTTAAAATATGCATGTCAATGCTTTATTATAATTAAGGCAGGTAAAATAATTATTACTCTTAATAGTATTCATTTCTATGAGGCTTCTTGAAGCAATTCAGAATACAATCAACATTAGCAGAACACTTTCCTTTTTTTAAAAAAAAAGATATTTATTAAAGTTTAACAATTACAGAAAAAAGAAAAACAGACAATAATAATAAAAAAGATTACAATTGTCAGGGAATCAGGAGCAGGAGCACTGGGGAGAGAGGAATTGGAGAGCGAAGGGGAAGAATCCGAGGGCAGCGTAGGGGAGTATGACAGTGGCCCGAGAGATTCCATGAGCTTCTCCAGCGAATCAGAAGATTCCCAGAAGGGGGCTCCGATGGTCAGGGCAAGGGGGGTCCCAGGGGGGACGCACCAGAAACAAGGAGCCAGAGGGGAACCCCAAAGTAGCAGTGGAGGATCGGGACCAGTTTCCCCACCAGAGCGTAGTGGGGGGGAAGAGTCACATGTGTCAGGGCCAGCGTCTCCTCCAGAGGGGAGGGAGAGTGAGTCAGGGCTGACCACGCCTCCATCGGAGAGTGGGGGAATGGAGGGGAGGTCAGTTGCAGCTAGCCCACCCGAAGGGGGAAGCAGTGACAGCAGCAGTGAAACGGTTAGGAGGAAAACTGCTGGCTGGGCGCGCGCGCCAAGTTCAAATGTACAGGCGCGCGGGACAGCAGGAGACCCGGATGGGGAACCAGCTCCTAAAGCCCGCCGGAGGGAGGGAGAAGGCTCAGGGGAATCAGCGTCAGAAGAGGCTAGGAAGGGCGAGACCCCGGCGGGCAGGCGGACCCAGAGGAGGAAGGAGCAGCGGAAAAGGTGGAGCAAGGCGAGGGTCTTAAATTGGTGTACAGGGGGAGGAGATTCAGAAGGGTCATCAGCGGTCTAAAGCTTGAGACGTGGGGCTGCGCGCTGCGGCTCTGGAAGTGAAACTGAACTTCAATAAAGACTTTTGTATTTAACAACAAAGCAGCGTTGGTCCTTTGTGAGCTGGGACCTTGGGCAGCTCTGACAGTATGACCCTTCTCTCAAATCAGAATTAAACCTCGCAGCGTGAGTTGGTGCAGCGAGGGGCAAGACTTGGTGTTTTGCGAGCTCACGAAGATAGGCAAAGATGACTACAGAGGAGAAGGTGACAGAACTGCAAAAAGCAGTCACGACGCTTTACGCAGAAGTAGCAGCATCCAGGAAAAGAGAAGAAGAAGCAGTAGCGCTCTGCCGGGATCTGCAGACCAGGTGGGAACGTTGGGGCAAAGAGGGGCTGCCAGGATCCAAGCCGGAGGGAGTTGGCCTCGGGAAGAGGGGGGGCAGCATAGTAGCCCACTTCGACGGGAACTTGCAGCAATACCCTAACTTTAGAGCCGACATAGTTTACGCGCTCAATTTGCTTCGGAAAGACTTTAGAGATGAGGAAGAGAAAGTGGGATTCATAATTACTCATCTGCATGGGGAAGCTAAAGCGTGGCTGCGGAATTTGTGGCGCGAAAATGACCCCGCCCTCCAAGATTCTGATGCATTTATCACAGCTATGGACGCTTGTTTTAAATCAATGGGAGATGTGGATGTGGCTCGGAGGGAAATGCATGGGCTGCAGCAAGGGAAAGCCACGGTGAGGCAATATCACTCACGCTTTTTTGCTTTGGTGAATGTGCTGGGTTGGGAAAAGGACTCCATTGCCGTCAGAGACCTGTTCTGGGAGGGGCTAAATGGGGTCGTTAAAGATGAGTTGGCAAGAGGAGAAAGACCCAAAAGCACCCAAGAAGTTGCCCAAAGAGCGCTGGCGATTGGAGTGCGCCTGGAAGAACGCCCTTGGAGCAGGGAGGAAGGACGTAGGGCAAGCACACCAGCCAGGACAACCACCTTCCTACCCAGAGAGACAGGGCGGGCGCTATCCACGCCTCCACTGGGGAGGGGGGAAGAGCCGATGGAGGTAGGTGGTGCCAGGGCTCAGACTGCCAGCAGAGCCCAAACACCGGGAGCAGTCAAGGCGAAGGCTCCTAGAGGGACCAGGAAGTGTTACATCTGCGACAGTGCACAGCACATGGCCAAAGAGTGTCCCCAGAGGCTCCAGAAGCACGCTGCAGCCTCAGCAACAGTAAAGGGAACAGGTCAGCAGCCAGAACAGCTGCAGGGGGAAGAAGAAGCCTGGTTGGAAACAGAGCCACTGGGGCCCAACCAGGCGAGTCAGTGAAGCAGTCCCCAGAGATTTTACAGCCCACAGACCCCCTCCCACCCAAACCAGTGGTGCAACTCACCGCATCGCTCCAGCTGCCCAATGGGCTCACCCTGGAAGTACCAATTACCATTGACTCTGGGAGCAACGCAGACTTTGTAGGAGTGGACTTCATCAAACAACATCGCATAGCACTCCTGCCAGCCACGATGCCCCTAAACGTTGTCATGGTCGATGGCAGGAAGCTACTGGGAGGAGAGGTGGTACAGCAAACACCGCCTATGGTGATGCAAATTGGAAACCACCGCGAAGTCATCAGCTTCAATGTCACTCACCTGTCGGACACACCCATAGTGTTGGGTATGAGTTGGCTGGATAGGCACAGCCCGGCATTAGCATGGTACCAGCGGCAATTGACCTTCTGCTCCTCCTACTGCGCAGAACACTGCAGACTGGCTTCATTATTAGCAGATAAATGAAGTTTTCAAACAGGACAGGAAAATTGGCTTCCAGGTGGAGAGATCAAAATTAGAAACAGAGCTTTTGGGACCCAATACTAAGAATTTGTCAAGAATGTGTAACTTGCTGTTGAAATGGAATACACAGGATGAGATGGTTAAATCAGCTATGATTAAATGGGCACAAGACATTGGTCATGACATTATGTTTGCTGACTGGGAACAGTTATGGACTACCGGTATAAAGTTTACGGCATGTAATGCCTTAAGAGAGAACATTATGAAAATGATTTATAGGTGGTACATGACCCCAGTCAAGCTTGCAAAAATCTATCATATGCCCAATAATAAATGCTGGAAATGTAATGAAACTGAAGGTACTTTCTACCGCCTTTGGTGGACGTGCCCAAGGATCAAGGCCTTCTGGGAAATGATCTATAATGAAATTAAGAAGGTCCTTAAGTGTACCTTTCATAAGAAACCAGAGGCCTTTCTACTGGGCATGGTAGGCCAATTGGTGTCAAGGAAAGATAGGACGTTCTTTATGTATGCTACAACAGCAGCAAGAGTTCTTTTAGCAAAGTATTGGAAGACACAAGAACTACCCACGCTGGAAGAGTGGCAGACGAAGGTGATAGACTATATGGGACTGGCCGAGATGACTGGCAGAATTCGCGACCAAGGAAAAGAGATGGTGGAAGAAGATTGGAAGAAATTTAAAGTTTATCTTAAGAACTGTTGTAAAATTAATGAGTGCTAAAATGTCATGGGTAATGTAAAACAGAATTGCAGTGACAAATAATTGGGTAAGAGAAAAAGGATTAAAGAAAGTGAATTATAAGTAACTGAAATTAGGGGTTGCTGGAAAAGTTTAAAACAGGGATGCAGAAAAGGGAGGTATGGGGAAGTCGTTGAAATAAGGTTTAAGAAAAAGAGGTTATGAAATTATACGTGTTTATATGTTTGTTTGTTTATGTATTGTCAGTTGTAATGTGTCTTAATATATGTTGGAAAATTAATAAAAATTTATATATATAAAAAAAGAGAACAGAGGGCGGAGGGGGAAAACGTCAGTTCCCTACGGACATCAGGTGGATTCCTCCAACCCCAAACTCAGTGCAGGAATTGGCAATGTAATGCCAAATGCCTGCACAACCCTTCTCTTGGCCAGACCCCGCCAGGCCTTCCTTCTGCCCAGCATCCCCCAAATCCCATCCCCAGCTCTCCTGCCCACCTCACCCCTGGATACCTCATGCAACCGCTCACTCACCGCAATTGCCTTGACGGCCATCTTTTTGGAGTACCTCAAGCTGTCCTTTTCTCTCTGGCGGGCCTCCGAGCAAGTGGCCAGCACGCAGCAGAGCAACATCTCATCCTTCTCCAGTTGCTGAAATGGCAAGAGTCAGGCTGTCAGTTCATGGCAGGAGGGCTTCTCTGCATCTGAGACCGCCAAAATGGGGGTATAAACAGCACTGGTGGATGGGGGGGTGGGGGTGAGGGATTTCGTATGTACTGTGCTGTTTTCTCAAATACTAACCACAGGCGATGCCCAGACCCTGCCAGTCTCTGAACCATCTGCAACAAGAGAAGAAGGAAAGGACATGGGGGCAGGTTAGTTAATTTCTACTTATTTTCCACAGTTGAGGATTAGAGCATTAAGGCCACCCCTCCTTACGCTCCAAAATGAAAAGGAAGCATTTGCTCACGTGGGCCCACAGCAACCCTGGACTTCTTGGGGACTTTGCGAGTCCCCTTCTTCTTGCGGGCTGCCATGTCCCTCAGTCGCCTGAACCTAGAAGAGAAGGAGAGGGGCAGACCTTGTTGTTGTTGTTATACCGCCCTATACCCACAGGTCTCAGTTACAACCAGTGCTTTTTTCTGGGGGGATGCAGGGGTACGCACACCCTGAAACATTTTGTGAATCTTTGCACTTTTCTCCATTTACTGTACTGCATTTATTTTCCCCGATTTGAACTATAAAATGGTGATTTTCTTGAGTCAAAATGAGAGTACCCCAAACATTTTTTTTGATAGAAAAAAAGCACTGGTTCCAACATAAAAATCGCAATATAGAAACACAAAATGCATAATAAAGGTGAAAAACAACCCAGTAAAGCTCCCTCCCCAACACATTTCAAAACCTGAGACAGAAGCCTACAACCAAAATGGGGTGGGTGGGTGTGTAAGAGAAGACAGGGAGTCTTTGCAGCATAGCCATAACACAAATACGGGTAGCCTAAGAGTTGCAGGCAGAAACAGAATTGGAAAAAAGAGTAATCTGGGACGCAAGTAAAGCCGTCATGCGAGGATTTTTAATACAACAGAATGCCATAAAAAGGAAGAAACAGAATGAGCAAAAGGATAAGATCCTGGAAAAGATAAAAGAAGGAGAAAAAAGACTGAGATCTAAACCAAAGTCACATGAAATTCTGAGAGAAATTAAGTTTTATCAGAGACAATATATGGAATTGATGAACCAAGAGATAGAATGGAAAATAAAACAAATGAGACTAAAGACATTTGAATCGGCAGATAAATGTGGGAAATTTTTGGCATGGCAACTGAAGAAGAGACAAAAACAGAACACGGTTACCAATTTAGAAGTGGAGGGAAAGAACATCTACAAACCAAATGAGATTAGAAACTGTTTTCAGAGCTATTTCAGGAGACTCTACGCACAAGGGCCGGTGAACGAAAAAGAAATTGAAGAATTCCTTAAAAAATATGGATTACAAAAAATTTCTGAACAAAGTAGACTGATTTTGAATCAGAAGATAACTGATCAAGAAATTGAGGGAGCCATTCAGAATATGCAATTGGGAAAATCTCCAGGACCTGATGGACTGACCTCCAGATATTACAAAGCTTTGAAAGAATGGCTTATGCAACCGTTGAAGGAGGTCTGTAACGAAATAATAGAGGGGAAGAAGGCACCTGAATCGTGGAAAGAAGCTTATATTACACTTATACCAAAGACAGAGACTGAAAAGAACCAGGTTAAGAACTACCGCCCAATATCATTACTCAATGTGGATTACAAAATTTTTGCAGACATTTTGGCAAAAAGACTGAAAAGAGTTTTGGTGGGGGAGATTCATAAAGACCAAGCGGGCTTTCTTCCAGGAAGACATTTGTCAGACAATGTGAGAAACATAATAGACATTATGGAGTTACTGGAAGTTAATATCAATACCAAGGCAGTGTTAATTTTTGTGGATGCGGAGAAGGCCTTTGACAACATTTCTTGGAATTTTATGAAAAAGAACCTCCAAGGGATGGGGGTAGGCCAAGGTTTTGAAAATGGTATAAGTGCAATTTATTCTGAACAAAAAGCAAAATTGATTGTAAATAATGTGGTTACAGAAGAGTTTGCTATTGAGAAAGGGACACGACAGGGATGCCCAATATCCCCACTACTTTTTATATCGGTCCTGGAGGTCTTATTAAACATGATTAGAGAGGACCAGCTGGTTAAAGGGATTCAGGTCGGAGCTAAACAGTATAAACTGAGAGCATTTGCAGATGATCTAGTTTTAACCCTGGAAGAGCCAGACACTAGTGCGAAAAGAGTTTTAGAATTAATACAAACATTTGGTCAAGTAGCAGGTTTTAAGCTGAATAAACAGAAAACGAAAGTACTGGATAAAAACTTAACAGCTGTTGAAAGGGAGAAGTTTCAGAGTGAAACTGGTTTGACAGTAGCAAAGAAGGTGAAATACCTAGGGATTAATCTGACATCTAAGAATGTGAACTTAGTTAAAGACAATTATGAGAAATGTTGGACAGAAGTTAAGAAAGATCTAGAAATATGGTCAAATCTAAGACTTTCCTTGTTGGGCCGAATTGCTGTTATTAAGATGAATGTCTTGCCGAGAATGTTGTTTTTGTTTCAAACATTGCAGATTTTGGACAAAATGGATTGTTTCAAGAGGTGGCGAAAAGATATATCTAGATTTGTCTGGCAGGGCAAAAAGCCCAGAATAAAATTTAAGATATTAACTGATGCGAAAGAAAGAGGGGGGTTTGCCCTGCCGGACTTAAAGTTGTATTATGAATCAGCGGCCTTTTGCTGGCTGAAAAACTGGCTGCTTCTTGAGAACACAGACATTTTGGATCTGGAAGGGTTCAATAACAGATTTGGCTGGCATGCATATTTATGGTACGACAAGGTAAAAATCCATCAAGGTTTCAAAAACCATATTGTCAGGAAAGCATTATATAATGTCTGGATTCGGTATAAAGATTTGTTAGAAAACAAAACCCCTAGGTGGTTGTCACCAATGGAGGCTAAGGAAGTGAAAAAACTTAATATGGAATCCAAATGGCCGAAGTATTGGGAAATTATAGAACATGAGGAGGGAAAAGTAAAATTGCAGAGTTATGAGAAGTTGAAATTTAAAGTAAGAGACTGGCTGCATTACTACCAGATAAATGAAGTTTTTAAACAGGACAGGAAAATTGGCTTCCAGGTGGAGAGGTCAAAATTAGAAACAGAGCTTTTGGAACCCAGCACTAAAAATCTGTCAAGAATGTATAACTTGTTGCTGAAATGGAATACACAGGATGAGACGGTTAAATCAGCTATGATCAAATGGGCACAAGATATTGGTCATGACATTATGTTTGCTGACTGGGAACAGTTATGGACCACCGGTATAAAGTTTACGGCATGTAATGCCTTAAGAGAAAACATTATGAAAATGATCTATAGGTAGTACATGACTCCAGTCAAGCTTGCAAAAATTTACCACACGCCCAATAATAAATGCTGGAAATGTAAGGTAACTGAAGGTACCTTTTACCACCTTTGGTGGACGTGCCCAAGGATTAAGGTCTTCTGGGAAATGATTTATAATGAAATGAAGAAGGTGCTTAAATGCACATTTGTGAAGAAACCAGAGGCCTTTCTCCTGGGCATGGTGGGCCAATTGGTCTCAAAGAAAGATAGGACGTTTTTCATGTATGCTACAACAGCAGCAAGAGTACTTCTGGCAAAGTACTGGAAGACACAAGAACTACCCACACTGGAAGAATGGCAGACCAAGGTGATTGACTACATGGGACTGGCGGAGATGACTGGCAGAATCCGTGACCAAGGGAGAGAGACGGTGGAAGAAGATTGGAAGAAATTTAAAGTTTATCTTAAGAACTGTTGCAAAATTAATGAGTGTTAAAATGTTTTGGGTCAGGTAAAACAGAATTGCGGGGACAAACAATTGGATATGAGAAAAAGGATTTAAAGGGAAAAAAGTGTTATAAGTTGACATTGGGGCTTGCTGGAAAACTTCAAAATAGGGATGCAGAAAAGGGAGGTATGAGGAAGTCGATGAAAGAAGGTTTAAGAAAAAATGTGAAGAAATTATACGTGTTTATATGTTTGTTTGTTTTTGTATTGTTTTGTATTGTTTATTATTATGTGTTAAAAAACCAATAAAAATTTTATAAAAAAAAAAAAGAGTTGCAGGCAGAGCCGTGTCATTTCACACACTACTTCGGCTGCGGGACATCGTATCAACAAGGAAAGGAGCATTTGGTGTTGTTGCATCTCCTCGGGTATTTGTTGATTTGTCGCCACGAGGGGTTGTAGTTGTGGAGGTATAGTTTGATGAGATTTCTGGTTATTTGTACCCTAGGTGCCCACTCACACACAAAAACAAATCTCCCTGCAGCCAACCAAAGACCACCAACCACACCCTAGGTCACCCCCCAACCTCTCTCACCACCAAGGAAATGCAACAAGGGAATAGTAAGTGAACCCACACAAGTGATGCTGACACAAAACCCCACACATACCGGGAAACTCGGAAAATTAGAATATTGTGGAAAAGTTCATTTATTTCAGTAATTCAACTTAAAAAAATGTAAAACTAATATATGAGATAGACTCATGACATGCAAAGTGATACATGTCAAGCCTTTATTTGTTCTAATTGTGATGAATATGGGGTACAGCTGATAAAAAACCCAAATTAACAATCCCATAAAGTTAGAATATTGTGAAAAGGTGCAGTAGCTATTCAATCCATAACACCTGCAATGGGTTCAGTAGGAAGCACAATCATGGGGAAGGCTGCTGACCTGACAGTTGTGCAGAAAGCCATCATTGAGACCCTCCATAAGGAGGGAAAGCCTCAAAGGGTAATTGCAGAAGAAGTTGGATGTTCCCAAAGTGCTGTATCAAAGCACATTAATGGAAAGTTATGCGGAAGGGGAAAGTGTGGAAGAAAAAGGTGCACAAGCAGCAGGGATGACCACAGCCTGGACAGGATTGTCAGGAAAAGACCATTCAAACGTGTTGGGGACTTTCACAAGGAGTGGACTGAGGCTGGAGTTAGTGCATCAAGAGCCACCACACACAGAAGGATCCTGGAGCTGGGCTTCAAATGTCATATTCCTCTTGTCAAGCCGCTCCTGAACAAGAAACAACGTCAGAAGCATCTTGCCTGGGCTAAAGGAAAAAAAAAAAGAACTGGTCTGCTGCTCAGTGGTCCCAAGTCCTCTTTTCTGATGAGAGCAACTTTTGCATCTCATTTGGAAACCAAGGACCCAGAGTCTGGAGGAAGAATGGGGAGGCACACAATGCCAGATGCTGGAAGTTCAGTGTGAAGTGTTGATTTGGGGAGCCATGCCATCAGCTGCTGTTGGTCCACTGTGCTTCATTAAGTCCAGGGTCAACGCAGCAGTCTACCAGGAGATTTTGGAGCACTTCATGCTTCCTTCTGCAGACAAGCTTTTGAAGTCATTGCTGACTTCATTTTCCAGCAGGAGCTGGCACCTGCCCACACTGCCAAAAGTACCAAAACCTGGTTCAATGCCCATGGGATCAGTGGCGTAGCGTGGGGGGTGCAGGGGGACCGGCCGCACCGGGTGCAACATCTGGGGTTAGGGCAAATCCATGGGTTAGGGGGCGCAAATCCACGGGTTAGGGGGCGCAAATTACTTGCCTTGCCCCGGGTGCTGACAACCCACGCTACGCCACTGCATGGGATTACTGTGCTTGATTGGCCAGAAAACTCACCTGACCTGAACCCCATAGAGAATCTTTGGGGCATTGCCATGAGAAAGATGAGAGACAAGAGACCAAGCAATGCAGAAGAGCTGAAGGCTGCTGTTGAAGCATCCTGGTCTTCCATAACACCTCAGCAGTGTCACAGGCTGGTAGCATCCATGCCACGCCACATTGAGGCAGTAATTGATGCAAAAGGGGCCCAAACCAAGTAGTGAGTACATATGCATGCTTCTACTTCTCAGAGGTCAAATATTGCTCTATTTGCAATCCTTGTTTTGCTGATTTCATTTCATATTCTAATTTTCTGAGATTGTTAATTTGGGGTTTTCATCAGCTGTGCGCCATAATATCACAATCATAACAAATAAAGGCTTGACATATCTCGCTTTGCATGTCATGAGTCTATCTCATATATTAGTTTCACCTTTTAAGTTGAATTACTTGAATAAATGAACTTTTCCACAATATTCTAATTTCCCGAGTTTCCCCTGTACACTAAGTAGAAGAGAAGCATTGCCACCCGACCCCACCCTCCCCCTCTTCCCCCCTCTGTTCTTCCTAACCCAACACTGCATGCAACACTAATGTCTCACAACAAATGAAACTGATATGTAGAAAACACAACTTGACAAAAGAGACAAGGCACGGTTTTTTTGTAAACTAAGAAATCTTCAATCATTTGTTTATTTATTTATTTATTATTTAAAACACCAACAAGGAAAGGAGCAGGAAGGAGTTATCCAAGATGATCGTGGCCTAGGAGAGGAAGCAGATGGAGGGAGAGCTTTGAATCAACTCATTTGAGAATGCTGGTGGGAACTTCTTCACATCATGTTTACTCCGTTGCTGAAATTTGCAGGCAGCCGATGCTACAAGGACAAGTAGCCAGCAGGGCTGGGAAGCAGATTACACCAATTGTTGGAGGAGAACAACAGCATCTCTTACTATCACTCAACATAGCAATATAGAGCTTCCAGGAACAGAGGCACTCTACCTCTGAAGCCCACAGCTAGAGGAGAAGCAGCAGGAGTGGGCTACTGCTTGTGAGTTTGGACTAGATGGGCTTTTCCTCTGATCCAGCAAAGCCACTTCCGCCTACAAAGGAGGTGGAGTTGCGGGCGACTGAGGGAATCCCCGGCCGCGTCAGCCCCTGGACAGCCAATCGGCTGGTGGTTAACCCTTCCCGGACTTCAAGCGGACGGGCTGAAGCCGGATAGTCGGTTAGGACCGATGCCTAAGCCAATACCACTCATCACCTGTAACCAATAAAGTTGTGGCCATATTTAGCCCATTAACCTGAAATAATTGTGTCATGTGTCTTTATTTCCACTTTGGGGGGGGGGAACTCACCACGCAATAGGGCTCTTTTTGTTTTTTTATGCACCCACAGACCCCAAACGGCTCTCCACAGGAACACAGTGGTGCATCTCATGTATGGGGGGGGGGATTCCAACACTCTCCCCACCCCCACCCCCAGCAAAGGAAAGATAAGGGAAGCATCAATGCCACCTTGAACTGCTTGGATGAAAAGTGGGCTATGAATGTAATAAAAAGCATCCCAAAATAATGATCATGGAAGGTACCCTGGGGATCATCTAGTCCAACCCCCTGCAATGCAGGAATATGCAGCTGTACCTTATGGGAATCGGGCCTGCAACCTTGGTGCTATCTGCAGCTCCCTCTAACCAGCTGAGCTGCAATGAGATTTGAGGGAGAATGGGAAGGCGGGGAAAGGGAGGGGGGTGGGAAGAGAAGTTAAGCTGTTCAGGAAGGGGTTAAATTCCATGGGGATGCTGGCCGTGTGGGGGACCCCAAGCCCTCGCCCCAGAAGATTACAAAAAAGAAGCAGACGAAATCCTACTTACAGATTCACGATGCTGGCCATCTCTTCAGGTGAAATCCCCTCCTGTTTAAACTCAACTGCTTTAAAATGCTCACACAACACTAACTCTGAACCTTGGCTCTAACCCTATTGCTACTCCTCTCTGTCTAAAATATACAGGAAAATATGTGCACAAAATATACAAATGAAAATGAAATGATAAAGTGAAAGCAAAGCAAAGCAAAGTCTACACCTATCTCCCCTGTTGGTCCCTCGCTTGCTTGCTTGCTTCTCCGTCCCAGTTCTGTCTCAGCCAACTCCTCCCAACTATCCCACGACGGGGATGTGCAGCTTCTGTCTTTTCTACAAGCAGCACGAGATGTCACAAAGATGGGCAGGACACTGTTTCCTTGACAACCCATCCAGCTTGACCCTGAACTAATCTCCCCCCTCTTTCGTTGCCATGTTTTCTCCCTAACCTTGGGACACCTGCTGTTTGCAGCTTTACAAATCACTTTTTATCACAAACAGGTTCATACATTTTCTGGCAACGTTTCTCAAGAGAGGCCACCCAAGCATTTGTTGAAATACAGTAGAGAACTCACGCCTCCCGAGTTGAGGGAGGCCTTGCTTTGCATGCAGGAGATCCCAGGTTCAGTCCAGGATCTCCACCAGACAGGGCTGGGACTGTCCCCTGTTTGAAAACCCTGCAGCGCTGCTGCCAGTCAGTGTAGGCAGTGCTAGGCTAGATTGACTCTGTCAAGTGCAACTTCCTATGAATGCTCCTCTTATACGATTTCTCGAAACACAAGCAAGCTACCTTATCAACGAGTTGTGAGAGTTCATTCATGACTTTTAACAAACAGCAGAAACCATTTTATTATTTCTATGTGAGTACAGAAATCCTGAATATGAAAGGAAGGAAACTTCCTGCCTCTGCAATAAAGGCAGCTGCACTGCTAGGTGAGCTGTCCCGATGCCAACTGAAACAGACCCTCCAAAGATTCAAAGGTGAAAAGGGAATTTTGAGCATCTGAGCACAACTGGGCCGTCTTCTGCGTTAACGTGAAGTGCAGGAAGTGATTGCCTTGAGCAGGGGTAGGCAACCGAAGGCCCGGGGGCCGGATGCGGCCCAATCGTCTTCTCAATCCGGCCCACGGACAGTCCGGGAATCAATGTGTTTTTCCATGAGTAGAATGTGTCCTTTCATTTAAAATGCACCTCTGGGTTCTTTGTGGGAATTTGTTCATTCCCCCCCCAAAAAAAATAGTCCAGCCCCCCACATGCTGTGAGGGATGGTGGACCAGCCCACGGCTGAAAAAGGTTGCTGACCCCTGGCCTTGAGCCTCCTCAGGACTGGCGCAGGGGCCGTGCATTGCAGGGTGCCAGCCAAGGCCCCTGCCCCAGTACTGATTGCTGATTCTACTGAGGCCATCAGTATATTGTTGTGAAGTGACCTGGCATTTTTAATGAAGTGCAATATAGGCTTGTCTTACATCTTTAACAACAACAACACAGTAAATTCCACAGAAGAATTCCATGTTGCCTGTGGGAGCGGCTGGGTAGACCTCTTTGCAGCTGCATGATCCATGCATTTGATCTATAAGCAACTGGTCAATCTTCATAATTGGCTCTGGCTTTGTGTAGGAGATTGAACGCATTCTTCTATTTCTCAGCCCTGTATTCCACCCCCACCCCCCTCCTCCTATACTCGGACGGTGCCGACTACTCATCTCTACAGAGTGAAATGTTTATGAGTCCTGCAGATCTAGTCTCAGACGTCAAACCTCTACCCCAAAGACGGGGGAGCCTGTGACCTTCTAGAGAATACATTTCTTTTGACTGTTATATGCTGAAGTGAACAAATATTTTGTCTGAAACCCTGGTTTGTGTTCAGTACTGGCCCCAACAACATCACACATACCATCTCGGGACTATTTAATTGCTCATCGTCTAACATTGTATATGCCATCAAATGCCAACAGTGTCCTTCAGCTCTCTATATTGGACAAACAGGCCAAACCTTACGCCAAAGAATAAACGGACATAAATCGGACATCAAGAATCACAAGACAGAGAAACCAGTAGGAGAACACTTCAATCTCCCAGGACATTCTATACAAGATCTCAAAGTAGCTGTATTACTACAAAGGAATTTCAGAAATAGACTGGAAAGAGAAGCTGCTGAATTGCAACTCATTACCAAACTTAAAACCATGGAGAGACCTGGTCTGAACAAAGACATTGGATTCTTATCTCATTATACATGACAAAGCCATTTTTCACCTTCTCACCCCTTGCTTTTTCCTGTAAGACCTATTGCAGTCGTTAAGAGTCGTCAACAGGCTCATCACAGCTATCTGCCAATCACCCATTCCCACCACCCTTCTGAGTAATACCCCTCCCCACCTTCTCACTATATAGAAGGATCTGGCAACTTCTGTTTCAGTGTATCTGAAGAAGTGTGCATGCACACGAAAGCTCATACCAAGAACTAACTTAGTTGGTCTTTAAGGTGCTACTGGAAAGAATTTTTTTTTGTTTGTTTTGACTATGGCAGACCAACACGGCTACCTATCTGTAACTGGAACTATTTATGACAGAGGTTTACAGAAAATTGATCTGAAACCTCTGCTTGTAAGAGGCTATGGGCATTTGAAGAAGCCCATCATAATCTTTACATGAAATGTATCTTTAGAACACCGGTGGCGTCTGTTAGGATATTTCCGTTCCACCTTAAAAGGGAGCAGGCTTTGTGAGTCACAGAGTCTGCGTATTTCCTGTTCACAGGAAGTTTATGTTTTCTTTGCTTTCGTTTCACTGTCTCTGCCTGAGCAGACCGAAGCAGGCAGTCATGTCTTTTCTTTGTTCTGACCAACACTGAATAAACTTGTAAATATGCTCTCCTGCTGTGCATCTTTCGCTGTGTGAATTCTGCTGATAGAGCGTGCATCAGTTCTAGAATGTGGCAAGCTATTTTCTGGAGCTCGTGTCGCTAACTGCTGATACTGCGTGTCTACGGGAGATCGATGGACGTCCGGAGACGACGTGGGGGCCATGATGGGCTTTATCTCCCTGGCAGTATCCCAAAAGCGTCATGTTCCCATTTGTTGCCTGAGTTTCTCCATCAATGCACAACCCACAATTTGCCATCATATTGGCATCAGGTGTTTTCCAGGCCAGTGAATGTCAGCAACCCCTTCTTCTAAAGCTGCTTCCCCAGTTTCATCCAAAATAGAAAGAAATGCCATTTGGTAGCCCATTGAGAAGCTTTGGGAAGTAATGAAATACATTTCTGAAAGTTATTTATGGATGCACAAGGTCACCACATCTTTGCTTAAGGTGAATGGAAAGGAACATTTCCCCAGGCGGCACACCACTGTCCCCGAATCTCGTCCGCTGCTTGGTCATTTCAACAGATTGTGTGTCTTAGTAAGATTTTGTACATTTCAGAAAGCTTTCCCTTGCCTACAAATGAAGTGCATCATTTTTCAAAAACTTATTAATGCCCCGTGCTTTTACTTCTGGTGTGGTAAAAAATTGCAGAATCTGGCTATCATTTAAAGCAGTGTAAGATGCTGGTTTACGTTTCCCCTCACATTTGGTGACTAGGTAGGGATATGCAGTTTTGTGTTTTGTTTTTTGAAGAGTTCCTAAGGAGTCCTGCTGCTTCCGAGTTTTATTTTGGGGGTTGTTGTTGTTTACAAAAAGGTAATTCAGTTGTAACCTTTTTCTAGGTACAATTCTGTACATTCTGGTACTACCTGTTCACTCATGGTCCCTCCAAATCCCTTTGTTTCTTTTAGCAATGTGTCCTTGTGTATCTGCATAAGCTTTTCAAAGCCTGCTACCTTTGCTTACAGAATTTCTCCTTAGGGGCGCTTTGAACATGTCCCGTAATACATGTGGATAAAAGGAATCGCCTTTGTTAATTTCAAAAGCCATTTTATTTCTTCCATGATTTTCCTCTGTTGTTAATTTATTTTGTAAAAGCAAGTGGGGTTTAGTCACCAGAGAGGTGGATTCTGTGGTTTTGCTCAATAGGTCATGGTCATTTCAAGAGCCATAGGGCCTGAGATGGTTCCAGCTCTAATTTACGTGTAAGATTAGGAGTCCAAGAATGTGGAATCAGTACTGCAGAAGGTCAGTTCTGACATACTTCCCCCCTAAATAGTGGGTGAAGTCCTTTTGGAAAGGACTCAAAGGTTTCAAAGTGTCAAGTTTTGCTGTACTGAAGGACTGTCCATATCTAATCTATTAGAACATTGAACCCTCCTCCCCACTCCAGGAATTTTGCTATCCAAAGTGGGTTTGAATTTGGATAATAAAAGTTTCCAGTCGAGTAGATTTATATATTTTAGTGAAGGTAAGCAACTTAAAATGACCACAGACCCAGTAAAACTCATGACAAAGAGAAGAGAAACAACATTTAAAAGCAGATACAAATAATGAGGCATTATTCTTTTCTCAAGAAGCCAGCAAAATTTCATCTTTCCTGTTTTATTTTAAGCATGCTTTTTATTCAAGTTTTTAACAAACAACAAGGTGGTAAGCTGCTCAATATAGGCAGACCATCATTTCTCAAGGGCCATTCCAAATGTGTACAATTGATGGCTCCAAAATCAGCTGCACCCTGTGAGTCCAGAGGGCAACTGGTGCCATTGTCCCTGTTAGCATTTTGTAAGAAAGGGCACCAAGATTTCATCAAGCTGTCTGCCTTGATGAGACTTGCAGTGAGGATCCCTTTGATAAGCCATCGGCAATGCATAAAGGAGGGCAGGTGGCTTGGTGAGCAGGGAACTTCTTTCAAAGATTTGGACCAGCGATGTGCCTTTGCTTCGGGCAAAGGGTGATGGTGGATGGATCATAGCTACCTAACTCAGCACTGTCTGTACTGATTGGCAGTGGCTCTACAAGGTTCCAGGCAGGTGATGTTTTCAGTTTCACCTGGAGATGCTGGAGACTGTTCTGGGACCTGCATCACCAGCGAGCTCTGGTCCTCCCTTAAGGAGTTAGGCGGCTCAGTGGTCTGACTCTGTGGAAGGCACCATGCTATTCCCCTTTAAATTAGCCATTTCGACAGAAAACATGAGAACTGGAATTTTGCTCTTGAATGGATTTCTGGATCGCCTGCATGCCAAGCACATACTTCTCCCACTGGGCCAGCACCCTTCCTCAGTGACTGAGCTCTCATTGCACACAGCCATCCAGCAAGCAAAAAAATGTTCTTGTTAGAAGGGCAGAGTGGGGAGCAAGAGATTCAGGGGCCGGTTTTAGACCCACAGTGCTCGGGTTTATTCTGTTGCCTGCTTGACATTGTGCCTCCTTCCCCCCTACCTTTTATTCCTATGAAAGTTTCACAATGTCGCTGCTTGGGATTCTGGATAATCTATGGTGGTTTCTTTTCAGTTTTTTTAATTAATTTTCCAGAAAAAAATTAAGACAAACAAACAAACAAACATCCTAATTGTAATTAAACCAATCTTGATAACATTGTTAAGTGACTTCCTCAAATCCCCCTGGTTGAATTTCATTGTATTTCATTTTAACAGTTTTCCAAAATCAATCTTCTCAAAAAAAAAACCCAAAACAAAACAAAACAAAATAACTTGATCACATCTTTCATTCTTTCTAATCTAGCTTGAAACATCTTAATTCCTATCCTTACATATTTAAATCCTAAACCTATCTCATATTTGCAAGCTTTTCCAGTTAGGTTATCTTGACATATTCAGCTAAATAATCTTTGAATTTTGTCCATTCTTCCTGGTACTCCTTCTCCTTCTGGTCGCGGACTCTTCCCGTCAGGTGGGCTAGCCCCGGGATTCTGGATAATCTATGTGACTAGATGCTTGTAATGTATGCCAGGCAATCTGGCACAAGTGGGTAGGGTTGCCATCCGCCGGGATTTGGCTGTTGGAAACAAGTGTCCATTTGGGAAACGCTTGAATGTCCAGGAAAACCCAAAGGTATAGCAATTCTACACGTGGGGAGTAGGGACGCAAGCGCAAATCAGAATAAAGCAAAGGCTGGGAAAGTTCAAACAGAACCCCCCCCCACACACACACACACTATTCCTCAAGATTTGTGTTTAAGACACAGGATCATAGAATTGTGGAGTTGGAAGGGACACCGAGGACCATCTAGTTCCGTTATTCCCAATCAGGGGTCCGTGGCCCCATCCCTTGCCTCCCTCCAACTAATTTTCTCTCATTTTGGCATGGCAATAGCATACATTTTATGGGCGGTCTTGTTGTTTTTAGTATACCTAAAATCCTTTGCTTATTACCCCACATTTTGAACCCGCAGCCCTGAGATTAAGAGTGTCACGCTCTACCAACTGAGCCACCCCACTGTAATTATCCCACACCTCCCCTCTTGACGAAGCTGCCTGCAAAGCTGATCTGCCAAGGAAATGTCCTTCTGCAGGCATGGTTTCAATCCAAACAACAAATACTAGTGGTCAACTCCAAAAGTGCGGTCAAGAAACCCTGCTTGCCAAAGAACAATTGAACGCACCCTTGAAGCTCCTTTGCAGCCATGTCTTTACCTGTCTCCACATCTGACACCACGTATGATGCTAGATGTGGGGCCTGCGGGTCTGTCAAGGTTCCCCACCTCTGCTCTATCTAGCCAGGATGATGTTTTCAAATGGGGGTTAAAGCTGTGAAGCTGTTTGGATGCATGACTAGACTTGACTTTGGGCATTTCATTGTGCTGTGTCCCAGAGCCTTAAGGATGGGGTGGCCTAGGAACCTAAGCCACCAGGTATATAAAAGTGAGGTCCACTCCAGCCAAGAGCGAAAGAAAACCACCAAGCAGCCCTGCTCCCCAACAATGTCCCCCAAAGAGGATACGGATCGTCTCGGGAATGCTGGTGTCCAGGCACTCAATTTTCTCCTGCAGCTCGTCCTGCGTGCCCGGGGTCTGGAAGAGGTGCTCCTGAAGCAGAGTATCACCCATGCGTTCGGAAGGGATGAGGTACATCCTGGATAGCATGAAAAACAATCCAGCCCTGGGGTGCATAATGTGAGGTCGAGGAATGCCACAATGGAGAGAAGCCCATCACCAAGAGAGTTGGCACAAGGGCTGAGAATTGTATCCCGCCTGCTTTCCACAGTAGCATTCCTACTACCCTTCTCCTGATTTGGGGCAATGGGAGAGTGAAATCATTCCCTGCTTCTTCTAGTGGCCAGTCTCAGAGAGCCGCTTTGCTAGGGATAGACAGACAATGGTTGGGAACACTTGGGTTCTTCTGAGCCGCTCTAAGGAATAGTATATGCTGGATGTCCCACCCGCTGCCGCTCCACCAAGGTGCCACTATACTCACAGCAGGAGCTTGTAAGAGCGAGTCGGTAGCTAAGATATAAATCAATTGGGACGTTTGGAACCTGCACACTCCAAAACTGGTACTGGATTCCAGCCCACACCCATCCTTTCAATGGTACCGTCCCCCTCAGCTCACCTGGTGGCAGGCATTCTTGAAGAGGTGGTCCACCAAAAGCCAGATCTCCTTGGCCGCTCAGTGGAGTCATCACCATCCTGGGGTACGATATCCAGAAACTGCTTCTCCTGGAGGTCCAATGACAAGCGGGACTGGCATGAGAGCCTGACAGAATGTGTGCCTGTATGCATTCTTTCCTTGCTCCAGCTGGGTGGACAAGTCTTGCCCTCTGAGGCCACAACTAGGGCTGGGGGATAGCTGGCTTTCAACACGGTGATATATCACTAGCTAAACATTGCAATACACCAATATATCACGATGTCTGAAATAAGATGGAGCTATGTAGAGGCATTGGCTGGCTTCACGGTTTCCCCCGCATTGTGATTTTTGCTGCCCCCTGCAGGAGGGCAGGGGAAAGCTGAACCGGCAGAGTCCACAGGGGCTGCAGAAATCTAGAGAAGCATTGTCTGGCTTCACAGTTTCCCCCCACATGGTGTTTTTTGCATAGTACACACACACATCATGATTCGCAATATATTGCCAGGTCAGAAATTATGAAACCAGTCTCACTATCTAGACTTCAAGCTGATTTGAAAATATATCTATATTGACATATCGCCCGGCCCTAGCCACAGCAAGCATCTCGAGTGGGGAAACAAAAAACAAATTGCTTGCACCCCAAATCCAAGCTCCCCCTCCCCCTTTTAATATGCATCTAGTAATCCTCCCACTCCAGATGTGCAGTTCACCCAAAAGCTTACTAAATATGCAGCTGTGGACATGAGGTTTGGCTAGAGAGCCAGTGTGGTGTAGTGGTTAAGAGCGATAGACTCGTAATCTGGGGAACCGGGTTTGTGTCTCCGCTCCTCCACATGCAGCTGCTGGGTGACCTTGGGCCAGTCACACTTCTCTGAAGTCTCTCAGCCCCACTCGCTTCACAGAGTGTTTGTTGGGGAGGAAGGTAAAGAAGAATGTTAGCCGCTTTGAGACTCCTTCGGGTACAAGATATCTCTCCCTATAAGAATAATCTGGATTTACCAGTGGGAATTCTATGTCCTTTAGTGGCTTAAATTAATTCAAAATTGAACATATATTTGGAAAATTATTCCATTTCGAGATAGCCTAATTGGTGGCAAGAAGACACATATTATATTTGTTGTGGTGGGCCCCCCAAGGCGAATACTTGATGGAATAGCCTAATTGGTGGCGAGAAGATTTAATTTGGAGCATCTGGAGTTTTTTTTCTTTCTCTTTCTTTGTATATTCTGTATTAATTTGATAAATTATAAAAACTGAAAATGGCACATCAGGCAAAAAAAGGGGCAGATGGGGGAACACCAGGAGAAAGGAAGGGGTCTAAACAAGAGTCAGAATTCAGAACTGAAATTTTGAAGATGTTTGCGGAAATTAAACAAAGCGAAAAGAACTTAGAATCCAAATTGGAATCGGTTGATAATAAGATAGGGAAAATGGATAAAAAAATTGACGAGACAGTCAATGAACTTAAAGGGCAAATAAAAGAGGTATCAAAGAGGGCATTAGCTACTGAGGAAGGTTTAAAGAGGACAAAATTAGAACTGAAGGAAGTAAAACGGGAAGAAGGAAAGCTTAAGGTGGAAATGATGGAATTAAACAAATCACAAGAAGAAATTAAAGATGCGATTGCGATGAATGAATTGAGACAGAGGGAGGTGAATCTGAGGCTGAGAGCCATCCCGGAGATACAGAATGAGAATATTAAGGAGAGGCTGATATCAGAATTGGCTAAATGGATGGAATTACCAATAGAGGAGGTAGCAAAGACAGTACAGAATGCATTTAGAATGAAAGTAAGAACAACCAAGGCAAGGAAATTTACATGAGACTGTTTAATCACCTTTAAAGATAGGGAGATGAGAAATTTGATATTGCAGAAAAACAGAGAGAAAAGACTATACATAGAAGGAAATTACATAATCATTTTCAAAGATATACCGATAAGATTGTTAAAACGAAGAGAGCCATATAAGCCATTGGTGCAGATTTTGAAGAAAAATAACATTGATTTCAAATAGGAATTTCCAGAAGGAATTTCTTTTTTTTACAAAAGTAAAAAGCACAGATTGCTGAACCCAGAGGAAACAGGAAAATTCCTGAGAAGGTATAAGGACCTAAATGTAGGAGATGGAGAAGAAGGAGAAGATGAAGGAGCTGGAGCTAAGGATGAATCAGAAATAGATGAAGAAGAAGAAGATCAGGAGAAGAAGGCAGAAGAGGAAAAAGGAGAAGAAACAATTAGATCATAAAAACTAAAATAACATAAAATAACATAAAATTATTTAATTGGAAATCATCATGTCATTAAAATTATGGAATTGGAATATTAATGGGATGAACGAGAAAAAAAACGGAATAAAATTGAACAATTTTTAAAGAAGAAAAATTTGGACATTATATGTTTACAAGAAACACACGTCGCAAGAAAACAGAAAAATCTTGATTAATAAAAGATTGGGAAATGAATTTGTATCTTCAGATAAAGAGAAAAAAAGAGGGGTGGTTTTATACATCAACAGTAAAATTGAATCACAACAAATATTTAAAGACGAAGAAGGAAGAATCATAGCAGTCCGGATCAGATGGCAAGGTGAAAGTCTGATAATTGTCGGGATCTATGCACCTAATGGAAATAAGACAAACTTCTATAAAACTCTAGAAGAAAAAATATTCGAATATATGGATCAGAAAATTATAATAATGGGGGATATGAATGGAGTGGTCTCATTGGTGATGGACAGGCTAAGAGATGGACTAAGTAAAGAGGGGAAATTACCTAAGACTTTCTTCTCAATGGTTAAGAACTGTAATTTGATAGATATTTGGTGATTGAGACATCCACTGGAGAAACAATTCACTTTCTTCTCGGAACCAAATCAGTCAATGTCGAGAATAGATCAAATATGGGTCTCAAATGAACTGACTCCAAGAATAACACAAATTGAGATCCAACCAAAAGTAATTTCAGACCACAACCCAATAAAAATGGAAATAAAAGGATTTGAAGAAAGAACCTTTAGATGGAGAATTAATGATTACCTATTGGATGATCAAAAAGTTATAGAAAAAGCACAAAAGAAATTAACTGAGTATTTTGTTGATAACAGTAACAAAGGTACAAAAATGAGTATTGTTTGGGACGCAAGCAAAGTAGTGATGAGAGGCTTCTTTATCCAACAGAACTCATTGAAGAACAAAACAGAGAAAAAAGTAAAAAAGAAATTTTAAAGCAGATAATGGACAATGAACAAAAACTGATTAAAAAACCAAATAACCAAAAAATAAGACAAGAAATTAAGACTTTGCAAACCCAATTTGCAATGATAATAAATAAAGAAGTCGAAATAAATATCAAAGTGTTAAGACAGAAAAATTTCGAATTTGCGAACAAATCAGGAAAATGGCTTGCGTGGCAAATTAAAAAAAGAAAGGAACAGAATACAGTTAATAAGATCAATGTCAATGGTGAAGAAATCGATAATCCAAAAGGTATTAGAAAAGGATTTCTAGACTTTTATAGGCAACTATACAAGAACAAAGAGAGGAACAATATGAGGAAAATAGAACGATTTTTGAAAGAAAAAAAGGTGCAAAAGATCCCGACGGAAAGAAAAGGACAACTGAACGCCCCAATAAGCAGTGATGAAATAAAGGAGGCAATAAAAGAATTGAAGAGGGGGAAAGCCCCAGGACCAGATGGATTCACATCAAGATATTACAAAGAATTGAGAGATGTGGGAAAGAACATTTATAAACCAAATGAGATTAGAAACTGCTTTCAGAGTTATTTCAGGAGACTTTATGCACAAGGGCCGGAGAATGAAAAAGAAATAGAAGAATTTCTTAAAAAATATGGATTACAAAAAATTTCTGAACAAAGTAAAGTGATTTTGAACCAGAAGATAACTGATCAAGGAATTGAGGGAGCCATTCAAAATATGCAATTGGGAAAATCTCCAGGACCAGATGGACTGACCTCCAGATACTACAAAGCTTTGAAAGAATGGCTTATACAACCGTTGAAGGAGGTCTGTAACGAAATTTTAGAGGGGAAGAAGGCACCTGAATCGTGGAAAGAAGCGTATATTACACTTATACCAAAGTCAGAGACTGAGAAGAACCAGGTTAAGAACTACCGCCCTATATCATTACTTAATGTGGATTACAAAATTTTTGCAGACATTTTGGCAAAAAGATTGAAGAGAGTTTTGGTGGGGGAGATTCATAAAGACCAAGCGGGCTTTCTTCCAGGAAGACATTTGTCAGACAATGTGAGAAACATAATAGATATTATGGAGTTGCTGGAAGTTAATATTAATACTAAGGCAGTATTAATATTTGTGGATGTGGAGAAAGCCTTTGACAATATTTCTTGGAGTTTTATGAAAAAGAATCTCCAAGGGATGGGGGTAGGCCAAGGTTTTGAGAATGGTATAGGTGCAATCTATTCTGAACAAAAAGCAAAACTGATTGTAAATAATGTGGTAACAGAAGAATTTGCTATTGAAAAAGGGACACGACAGGGGTGCCCAATATCCCCATTACTTTTTATATCTGTCTTGGAGGTTCTATTAAACATGATCAGAGGGGACCAGCTGGTTAAAGGGATTCAGGTCGGAGCTAAACAATATAAATTGAGAGCGTTTGCAGATGATCTAGTATTAACTTTACAAGAGCCAGACACTAGTACGAGAAGAGTTTTAGAGCTAATACAAGTATTTGGTCAAGTAGCAGGATTTAAGTTGAACAAACACAAAACGAAAGTATTGGATAAAAACCTAACAGTTGCTGAAAGAGAGAAGTTTCAGAGTGAAACTGGTTTAACGGTAGCAAAGAAGGTGAAATACCTGGGGATTAATTTGACATCTAAGAATGTGAATTTATTTAAAGATAACTATGAGAAATGTTGGTCAGAAGTTAAGAAAGATTTAGAAGTATGGTCAAATTTGAGACTTTCCTTGTTAGGCCGAATTGCTGTTATTAAGATGAATGTCTTGCCGAGAATGTTGTTTTTGTTTCAAACATTGCAGATTTTGGATAAAATGGATTGTTTCAAGAGGTGGCAAAAAGACATATCTAGATTTGTCTGGCAGGGCAAAAAGCCCAGAATAAAATTTAAGATACTAACTGATGCAAAAGAAAGAGGGGGGTTTGCCCTGCCGGACTTAAAGCTGTATTATGAATCAGCGGCTTTTTGCTGGCTGAAAAGCTGGCTGCTTCTTGAAAACACAGACATTTTGGATTTGGAAGGGTTCAATAACAGATTTGGCTGGCATGCATATATATGGTATGACAAGGTTAAAACCCACCAAGGTTTCAAAAACCATATTGTTAGGAAAGCACTATACAATGTTTGGATTCGGTATAAAGATTTGTTGGAAAACAAAACCCCTAGGTGGTTGTCACCAATGGAAGCTAAGGAAGTGAAAAAACTTAATATGGAATCCAAATGGCCAAAATATTGGGAAATTATAGAACATGAGGAGGGAAAAGTGAAATTGCAGAGTTATGAGAAATTGAAGTTCAAAGTAAGAGATTGGCTTCATTATCACCAGATAAATGAAGTTTTCAAACTGGACAGGAAAATTGGCTTCCAGGTGGAGAGGTCAAAATTAGAAACAGAGCTATTGGAACCCAATACTAAGAATCTGTCAAGAATGTATAACTTGCTGTTGAAATGGAATACACAGGATGAGACGGTTAAATCAGCTATGATTAAATGGGCACAAGACATTGGGCATGACATTATGTTTGCTGACTGGGAACAGTTATGGACTACCGGTATAAAGTTTACGGCATGTAATGCCTTAAGAGAGAACATTATGAAAATGATCTACAGGTGGTACATGACCCCAGTCAAGCTTGCAAAAATTTATCATACGCCCAACAACAAATGTTGGAAATGTAAGGAAACTGAAGGTACTTTCTACCACCTTTGGTGGACGTGCCCAAGGATCAAGGTCTTCTGGGAAATGATTTATAATGAAATGAAAAAGGTGCTTAAATGCACTTTCGTGAAGAAACCAGAAGCCTTCCTCCTGGGCATGGTAGGCCAATTGGTGTCAAGGAAAGATAGGACGTTTTTTATGTATGCTACAACAGCAGCAAGAGTTCTTTTAGCAAAGTATTGGAAGACACAAGAGCTACCCACACTGGAAGAATGGCAGACCAAGGTGATAGACTATATGGGACTGGCTGAGATGACTGGCAGAATCCGTGACCAAGGGAAAGAGACGGTGGAAGAAGATTGGAAGAAATTTAAAGTTTATCTTAAGAACTGTTGTAAAATTAATGAGTGTTAAAATGTTTTGGGTAATGCAAAATAGAATTGCAGTGACAAACAATTGGATATGAGAAAAAAGATTTAAAGAAAGTGCTATAAGTAATTGAAATTAGGGGTTGCTGGAAAGATTTAAAACAGGCATGCAGAAAGGGGAGGTATGGGGAAGTCGCTGAAAGAAGGATTAAGGAAAAAAAGGTTAAGAAATTATACGTGTTTATATGTTTGTTTGTCCATGTATTGTGATGTATTGTCTTTTATTATGTGTTGAAAAACCAATAAAAAATTTATAAAAAAAAAAAAAAGAATTGAGAGATGTGTTGATGATACCGTTGAAAGAAGTCATGAATAATATCTTAAAAGAAAGAGACATCCCGGAAACCTGGAAAGAAGCATTTATTACATTTATCCCCAAACAAGATTCGGACTTAACACAAGTTAAGAATTATAGGCCTATCTCACTATTGAACACAGATTATAAGATATATGCAGGGATTCTAGCGAATAGAATGAAAAAGATTCTACAAGAAATTATACACGAAGATCAAGCAGGTTTTCTTCCTGGCAGACAGTAGAGAAATAACATAAGAAATATAATAAATATTTTGGAATATCTGACTGCCAGGAATGAAAAACAAGCTATCCTAATGTTTGTGGATGCAGAGAAGGCCTTTGGTAACATTAACCAGACAAATCGCTCCACCAACTAAGAACGGCCATGCGTAGTTCCGACCATAAACGATGCCGACTAGCGATCCGGCGGCGTTATTCCCATGACCCGCCGGGCAGCTTCCGGGAAACCAAAGTCTTTGGGTTCCGGGGGGAGTATGGTTGCAAAGCTGAAACTTAAAGGATTTGATAACATTGTTTGGGATTTTATGCTCAAGAACTTAGAATGTATGGATGTGGGGGAAGAATTCTTTAATGGGATAAAAGCTATATATACAGAGCAAAAAGCAAAATTGATTGTCAACAATGTTGTCATGGAAGATATACAAATAACAAAAGGAACTAGACAGGGATGTCCACTTTCACCATTGTTATTTATAACGGTCCTGGAGGTCTTGCTGAGGGCGATTAGACAAAATGATTTAATAAAAGGGGTGACAGTTGGCCAGAATGAATATAAAGTGAAAGCCTTTGCAGATGATCTGGTAATAACAATTGAAGAACCAACAGAAGGTGTAATAGAAATATTGAAGGAGATGGAACAATTTGGAATTGTAGCAGGGTGTCAGGGAACTGACATCGGAGCGCAGAGCGGAGGTAGGGCGCTCCGATGATGCAGGAGAAGGGACCAGCAGGGAGAGGGAGAATACTTCCATTGGGGAAGGAAATAAGCGTGACACCAGGAAAGAAGGGGAGGAGGAAAGGTCTTCGGAGAGAGGGCTCCAAGACCCTTCCACAGGGTCTAGCGGGGAGAGCCCAGGACCTCCGCTGGCCACGCCCACTCTGCGCAGGAGACTTCCGCGCAGAGAGGCGAGGAGGAGACTTGGCGTCAAACAGCTTTTATGTTGGAAGAAGTTTAGGGAACGCCCACTGACGGATTCTGCCAGTGGCTGAGACAGTCGCCTTGTAAGGGCTGTCAAATCAGGGAAAGGTTTAGCTACCCCAACAGCTGGGAGCAGTTTGGAATTTACCCACAAGCAACCCCAATTCCCATTACAGCAATCCGTCAGTCCTCTAAGTTGCTTGTGGGCAGAGCAGCAAGGAGCAGCATCATGAGTCAAACCGGAGGAGCAGGCGCTGGAGAGGGGGCCAGGGGAGAACCAACTCTGGAGGAGAGAAACAGAGATTTGGAGCAGCAACTGGCCCTACTAGCGGCGCGGCTGGATGAAAGGCGGACTCAGGATGCCCAGGGGAAGCCCACCCCCATCGCAAGGAAGGTACCGGGACTAGTGCAGAAGTTTGGGGGGAATCCCAGAGATTATAATGCATTTAAGACAGAAATGCAGTATGCACTGGACCTGCAGTATGGTGACTTTGTGGACGATGGAGAGAGAGTGGCTTATGTGGTAGGGCATCTGCAAGGGGCTGCCAGAGATTGGATCAGACCCTTAATGGCGTCGGAGAATGCTGCCCTGAAGGATTTGAGAAACTTTTTTAGCGCAATGGACCATATGTTCTCGAGTGATGTGGAGCAGAGCGTGACGCGCCAGGAACTGATGGGGTGCAAACAAGGGAGCCAATCAGTGAGAGAGTACTGGTCGCGTTTTGCGATGCTGATCCACCAACTTGGTTGGGAACTAGGATCCGCGCCAGTGCAAATGTTATTTGAGGAAGGCTTATCCCCTTGGGTAAAAGATGAACTTTCCCACTCGCCCCGCCCGGAATCGATGGACCAGCTGACCAAAATGGCGCTGGCTGTGGGAGTACGGCAAGAGGCGCGAGCTCTAGAAAGGCGGGAAGGGAGAGCAGAGCGTTGGTATGACAACCGCATTCCGGACGTGCCGGAGCAACCTGCGCCGCCCGCGGAACCAATGGAGATTGGAGGAGTGAGCGCGCGCGGAATTTCAAACTCCAGCGAAGTTCGCAAGAAGGAGGGAAAGATGAAAAGGAAGTGTTTTCTTTGCCAGCAGCTGGGACATTTTGCCAGAGTCTGCCCTCAGAAAAAGGCGTGGCAAGGAATGGTGGGGGCAGTGGGAGGTGAGGAGGAAAGTGATAAAAAGGAGGGAAACGGGAATGCTTGGCTGCAGAAAAGTGGGCACAGCAGCCAGGCGAGCAACCAGTAAAGGTGCCCAAACCAGACCCTCCCCGGGCAGCCATAGCCCTAGAGGTGGAACTAGAACTCCCCAACGGACACCCAATTAAGGTGAAGGCGCTGCTGGATTCAGGCAGCTCTTGCAACTTCTTTAGCAGGGATTTTGCGCTAGAACACCAGCTCCACGTGGTGCCTCTAGCACACCCCTTGCAAGTAACGACCATTGATGGGAGAGAACTTCTGGGGGGGGGGAAGTGACACACCAAACCCTTCCCATGAGAATGAGGGTTTCCAGACACACTGAGACAATTGCTTTTCACGTAGCCACACTAGCAGGACCACCAATCATACTGGGAATGAGTTGGCTGGCACTGCACGATCCAGTGGTAGGATGGCACCAGCGGACAGTCACCTTTGGGTCAGCCCACTGCGTAGAGCATTGCCACGGGGAGGAACCCCAGAGGATGGCAGTTGCCAGGGTGGCAGGGCTGGCGGTAGGAGAAAAGGGGAGAGTACCACCTCAGTACGCCGACCTGGGAGAAGTCTTCAGTGAGAAGGAGGCGGATAGGCTACCCCCCCACAGACCCTTTGACTGTCAGATCAACCTTCTCCCAGGGGCTCAGCTGCCGGTGGGTAAGCTGTACGCCATGTCGGACAGGGAGATGCAGGAGTTGCGGAGGTTTATTGACAAGAACCTGAAGAGGGGTTTCATACGAGAATCGAGGGTGGTGGGGGGTATTCCAGCGTTCTTTGTGGACAAGAGAGACTCCAAAGAGCCCAGATTGGTCGTAGATTACAGGAGGTTAAACCTTGTGTCGGAACCAGTGACCTTCCCAATGCCCAGGATTGACAACATTTTGGCCAGAGTAAGGAAAGGGAAGGTCTTTACCAAGTTGGACCTTCGGGGGGCTTACAATTTGATAAGGATGAGGGAGGGGGATGAATGGAAAACCACCATGTTCACCCCTCTGGGGGCCTTTGAGTACCTCGTTATGCCTTTTGGATTACAATCAGGCTCAAGCACCTTTCAAGCTTTCATGCACCACGTGCTGGGGTCCCTACTGTACAAGAATTGCGTGGCTTTCATGGACGACGTGTTAATCTACTCGGAGAACGAAGAGCAGCATGTAAAGGACGTCAGGGAAGTGCTGAAAAGGCTGCAGGAGCACCAGCTGTGGGTCAAACTGGAGAAATGCCAGCTCCACGCCAGAGAGGTGGAGTTCCTGGGTTACAGGTTGTCGGACAAAGGCTTAGCCATGGACCCAGGCAAGGTGCAGGCAGTGCTAGAATGGAAGACTCCCAAGAATCGGAAGGACGTGCAGAGGTTCCTGGGGTTTGGAAACTTCTACAGGAAGTTCATCAAGAACTTCGCCCACTTAACGGCACCCATAACCGATTGCCTCAGCAGCAAGAAGAAGTTTGAATGGACGGAAGAGGCTCAGCAGTCCTTTGAGAAGCTAAAGAGGGCGTTCACTTCAGAAGAGCAACTCTTACACGTAGATCTGCAGAAACCGATGAGGCTGGAGACAGACGCATCAGACAGAGCGGTGGGAGCCGTATTGCTCCAGCCGGGAAATCGGGGAGAGTGGAAGCCGTGCGCCTTTTTCTCAAGGAAGCTGAACAAGTCAGAACAAAACTACACGGTGTATGACCGGGAACTGCTGGCAATCCATGAGGCTTTTCGCCGCTGGAGACATTTTCTAATAGGTGCACAGCACAAGATCCAGGTGTGCACGGACCATAAGAACCTGGAATATTGGAGGACGGCGCGAGTTCTGAACCAAAGGCAGGTGCGATGGGCACAGGAGTTTTCCAAGTTTTTGTTTGAGATTAGGTATGTGCCGGGGAAGGAAAACGTCAGAGCAGACGTTCTTTCTCGCAAACCTGAGTACTTGGAAGGAGAGGAAGTGCCGGAAGTACGCCATGTCATACCCGCGGATCGATGGGTGTGTGGTGCAGCGTTGGTAGGGAGACAAGAGCTAGCCGGGTTGACGAGGGATGACCAGTACGCCCAAGCTAAAATCAGGGAGATCCGAGATGCTGGAGAAAATCAGGGGGGTTTTGAGGTTAAGGAGGGGGCTTTGTACTATAAAGGAGCGTTGTACATACCCGAAGGGGACTTGAGGAGAAGGGTACTCAAACAACTTCATGACAACCCCACGGCGGGACATTTCGGTCAACACAAAACCATGTTGCTTGTCACTAGGCAGTTCTGGTGGCCAAGGGTGAGGGAAGATGTGAGGGAATACGTACGGGGGTGCGAGCGCTGCCAGCGGGCTAAAGGGGAGAGGGCAGCACCCGCGGGGTTACTGGAACCCTTACCCACACCAGAAAGACCATGGGAGGTGGTATCAATTGATTTTATGACAGATTTACCCAAGTCCAGGGGAAAAACAGCAGTCATGGTGGTAGCTGACTTGATGACCAAAATGTGCCATTTTATTGCTTGCTCGCATGCAGTGACGGCAGAGGAAACAGCTAGGCTGTTTGTAGGTCATGTCTTCAGGTTGCATGGCGCCCCCTTGAGGGTTTTGTCTGACAGAGGCCGGCAATTTACTTCCAGATTCTGGAGAAAGCTAATGAGCCTGCTGGATGTAGAAGTAAGCTTCTCGACGGCCAGACACCCAGAGACCAACGGACAAGCAGAAAGAGCTAATAGCATACTTCAACAGTACCTACGCTGCTATGTCAACGAAAGGGAGAATGATTGGGTGGACAAACTAGCGCTGGCTGAATTTGCGTACAATAACGCGGAACATGTGTCCACGGGAATGAGCCCGTTCATGGCCAATTATGGGTGTCACCCCAGGGCCTTCCCAGGGGAAGGGGAGGGGAGGTGGAGTGTACCGGCAGCGGAGCAGTTTGTGGAAGAAATGGAGGCCTTACACCAACAGCTTAAGATGAACTTGGAACGGGCCAAGGAAGTGTACAAGAGGCAGGCAGACAAGCACCGTAGGGGAGGGGAAACCATACGTGTTGGAGACCGGGTGTGGTTGTCAACACAAGGGTTACCGTTCAAGGGAGGTTGCAAGAAGTTGCGGCCAAGGCGGCTGGGACCTTTCGAGGTGACACAGCAGGTTAATCCCGTGGCCTTTAGGCTCAAGTTGCCGACCAGTATGAAACTATACCCGGTGTTCCATAGGTCGTTACTCTCCCCATATAGGGAGGGACTGGAATTTCCAAGGCGAGGGAGAGAGGTCCCCACACACCCACACGTAGAGGAAAGGGAACTTAGTAGTCAAGCTGCGGAAATACTCGATTCAAGATGGCAAAGGGGACAGGTGGAGTATTTGGTGGCTTGGGAGGGGGAGCCCGAGTCTGAAAACACGTGGATTCCTGCGGAAACCATCAGGGATGAGTATCTCCGGGGGGAGTTTCACAGCAGGTTCCCAAGGAAGCCCAAACCAACAGCGAGGTTCTGGGAGGAGCAATTTGGCACCACAGATGAGGAAGAAGATTTCATGGGGTTTCCTGCTTCCGAAGAGGAAGGAGGAGAGGTATCCGAGGGAGAGGAATCGGACTGGGAAGATTACCCGGTGCGAAGAGATAGTAGCCGGTGGAGAGCAATGTTTGAATCTTCTGGGGATGGGGATAGCTCCTTCAGGGGATTCCCTGCATCACCGCCAAGGAAAAGGGAAGGAGGTGAGGGGGGTCCTGGGAGGGAGGTGGATGTTAGGGAACTGACATCGGAGCTCAGAGCGGAGGTAGGGCTCTCTGATGATGCAGGAGAAGGGACCAGCAGGGAGAGGGAGAATACTTCCATTGGGGAAGGAAATAAGCGTGACACCAGGAAAGAAGGGGAGGAGGAAAGGTCTTCGGAGAGAGGGCTCCAAGACCCTTCCACAGGGTCTAGCGGGGAGAGCCCAGGACCTCCGCTGGCCACGCCCACTCTGCGCAGGAGACTTCCGCGCAGAGAGGCGAGGAGGAGACTTGGCGTCAAACAGCTTTTATGTTGGAAGAAGTTTAGGGAACGCCCACTGACGGATTCTGCCAGTGACTGAGACAGTCGCCTTGTAAGGGCTGTCAAATCAGGGAAAGGTTTAGCTACCCCAACAGCTGGGAGCAGTTTGGAATTTACCCACAAGCAACCCCAATTCCCATTACACAGGGTTTAGATTAAATAAAAAGAAAACCAAAATAATAGCGAAAAATATGGACCAAAGTATGATAGAAATAATGCAACAAAAAACAGAGATAGATGTGGTGAAAAAGGTAAAATATTTGGGAATCTGGCTAACTCCCAAAAATATTGATTTATTTCAAAACAACTATATTCCGGTGTGGAACAAAATAAGGAAAGACCTGGAAGTATGGGGCAGACTGAAACTATCCTTTTGGGGTAGAATTTCTTCTATAAAGATGAGCGTCCTTCCTAAGATGCTATTCTTGTTTCAGACTATCCCTATAATAAAGGGGGTATCAATCTTTACAGAGTGGCAAAGAGTGATATCAAGGTATATCTGGCAGGGCAAGAAGCCGAGAATTAAATTTAAGTTATTAACAGATGTGAAGGAAAGAGGAGGCTTCGCCCTGCCAGATTTGAAACTGTACTATGAAGCAGCCTGTCTCTGTTGGTTGAAGGAATGGATAAAATTAGAAAGTAAGGAATTATTAGACTTTGAAGGTTTCGATAATAGATTTGGATGGCACGCATACTTATGGTGTGAGAAGAAGAAAATACATAAAGGGTTTGGGAGCCACATATTCTGAGGTCCACTAATAGAAGTATGGGATAGGTATAAAAACCTATTAGAACCAAGAGTTCCGCATTGGTTATCTCCGTTAGAGATTATGTCGGTGAAGAAGGTAAACATGAGAAGTAATTGGATTACATATGGAGACTTAATAATTAAAGAAGGAGGTAAATGGAAGATAAAACCATATGAACAAGTTAAGGAACATGTTTATGACTGGTTGCATTATTTTCAGGTTAATGAAATGTTTAAAAAAGATATTAAAGAAAGTGGTTACACGGAAAAAGATTCAAAGTTTCAAACAGATATAATAAATAACGATTGTAAAATTTTGTCAAAAATGTATAAGATATTGTTAGATTGGTATACAAAAGATGAAGAAGTTAAAACGGTAATGATACAATGGGCCAGAGATTTTGGATATAATATACAATTTGATGATTGGGAAAAATTTTGGAAGGAAAACTTAAGATTTACTGCCTATACCGCGTTAAAAGAAAACGTCATGAAAATGTTTTACAGATGGTATATCACACCGGTAAAATTAGCAAAAATGTATAAAACCTGTAATAAATGTTGGAAATGTAAAGAAAAAGAAGGAACGTTTTATCATATGTGGTGGGAGTGTAAGAAAGTGAAGGGCTTCTGGGAGATGATATATAATGAGATGAAAAAAATGTTGAAGTATACATTTGTTAAAAAACCAGAAGCCCTACTTTTAGGCATTACAGGAAAGGAAATAAGAAGGAAGGACTACAAACTTTTTCAATACGCAGTTACAGCAGCAAGAATTCTACTGGCCCAGAAGTGGAAACAAGAGGAAATACTGATGAAAGAGGAATGGAGGATGAAACTAACAGACTATGCAGAACTGGACAAGTTAACAGGGAAAGTTAGATATCTTTGAGACCAAAAGTTCATCGAGGACTGGGGGAAATTTGTGGAATATCTGAAAAACACATGTGAAGTACAAACAACGCTAGTGGGGTTTAAAGAAGCACTGTAAAAACTGAGGTATATTGTTAAATGAAAAATGGATGATTGGAGGGGGGACTAATGGCAATAGAGAACAGAAGAAATGCGTAAGCAAGAGTTAAATATGGATGATTGTCAGAGAAGTTGAAGGAAGTCCAAAAGTATGGAATTTGTGAAAATTTGGATTAAAATGGTATATTTATGTTAAAAAATCAATAAAAAGTATTATAAAAAAAGAGACTCCTTCGGGTAGTGATAAAGCGGGATATCAAATCCAAACTTCTCTTCTTCTAACATTTTATTTAAATTGTTGGAACCTGCCCTGGGACCTTAGGGTGAAGGGCAGGAAATAAGTAACAAAAACAGCAACAGAACATGGATGGGCCTTCATAGGTTGATGGGCTGCAGCCCCAGCCAGCATGATGAGAAGATGGGGTCACATGTTCACCACCCCTTGTCTAGAGCACGTTGCAGAGGCAGTGGTAGAAACTGAGCAACAGCTGGAGCCCCAGCCCACGACTTTGTATGGGCAATGCAGCACACAGCAGCTGGTGAACCATGCCTCCGGCCTCCTTCCCATCTTCCTCTCCTGAAATGTTCAGGGTGGTTAGTTCTATCTCAAGCTACCACATTCAAGAGAAAGAGAAAGAGAGGAGGGGGGAGCAAGAGAGCTTTAGGAGCACAGCAATGGCAAGCAGCCCATCACTAAAAGGAGTTGGCAAGGATGGAGAATTTGATCCCCTCATCCCCAGGGCAGCTGTTGATTAGGACCCAGTTCATCCCCCCTCCCCCACCACCAATACTCCCCACCCCTGTCTTGAGAGAGAGAGGGGGGTGTGGGTACTGGTGTGGGGAATGACACATGCTGTATCAGAGTCTTAGTGCAAGAGTAGCTGGTGCATGCTAAAGAAGACAGGAGCCTAGCTGGGTTACATCAGCATTTTGTTCCCACAATGGCCAACCACATGCCCTTGGGAGTCCATAGGGACACGGGGACAATAGCACTCTGTCCATCATGTTCCCCAGAAACTGGTAATCAAAAGCATGTGGTTTGTGATAAGAGTGGCAAGAAATAGCCCTGACCAGTAGCCACTGATAAACATATCCTCCATGATTCTAAATGTCTACAGCTGTCCAAATTGACAGTCACCACTGTCTCCTTGTGGCTAGGATAATACACCCAAGTCTATCTGATTTCGAGAGGAGTGACATTTCCCTGAGCCACCCCAAAGCAGCCACTACCGCTTCCCAAATGCCAGTGCTCAGGTGGTAAGAGTAAGCCAGAGTGGCATAGTCTGTGCAGCAGTTGCTGAGCACAGAGACAAGGAGAAAACTGGCTCTTGGGGCCAGAGGGGGCTGGCGCCTGCATCATGAGACTGGGCTTTCTGCCTCCCGGGCTGCCAATCGCAAGCGGACCCAGAGTCAAGCAGCGCAAAATCAGTTACAAGCAGTGATGGCAAATTCTGGTTTCGTCTCCGTTCTCCTCTGCCGAGTTCTACAAGGGCCACGTTGAGACTAGGGAAGAGACCAAAGCAGAGAGCTAGAGCCACCACCTGGACTGGATTTGAATCAGAAGGCAGGCAGGTGCGGGTTGCCTGAGAGGAAAGTCAGGTTGGTGGGGTAGTGCCTGGTTTGCCCTAAGGGACCAGCTGCCACTGCATGGAGCAGCTGCTGATCGTTGACAAGGGCAACTCCATTTACGTGCCTTCGAGGCACATGCACACTGCCGCAAAGCTGGAAGGGGCACTTGAAGGGGCAAAAATGTCCCCCCCAAGAGCACAAAAGCGGCAAAGTGGCATGGAAACAGCATCTCGACTCCCTCCCAGGAGCTTTGGCACTGACCTCTCAGGCCTGTGGAGAGTTGGAGCAAGGAGTTTTGCAGGGAGGCTGCTGGTTTTCAAAAGGCCTTTCAAAAGGGTTTCTGGAAGTTTAGAGGGTGTTTGCAGGCTTTTCCAATGCTGTCCCCAATATACGCAATTTCATTTAAACGCACGGTACCTCGGAACGCAACCCCCGTGTAAACGGGGCGTTGCCTGTACCTGATTTGAGCCCGCTACAAGAACATCTAGAGGATAGCAAACCAACTGTTACCTTTTCTAGGAAGCTGTCTTCTCCTTGAGATCAGAGGAGGAAGGCAAGAGCAAAAGACAACCAAGGGTGTTAATGGCACAGGCCCTGAGAAGAGAAAGAAACAGCCCGTTGGCTGAACAGTATCTGGGCAGATGGCAGGGAAATGCACACGGTTCAGTGGCCCTGCGAAAGGGCAGGTGGGAGGACCAGAACCTGGGATGACTCAGTCAAGGCAAACAAAGGGCATGAACAGCACACAGGAAGCGGATGCACAGCTACAGAAGCTGAAGCTGAATGCAGCGGAGGACCCCCAGCCCCCACATTTCTGAGTGGAAGAGCAGCTGTTTTTCAAGCAGGCAAGCAGAGTGGGAAGGGTAGACATCCAGCACAAGGCTTCCAAGGAGGTCCCGAAGCAGCTTGGTAGGTAGCTCCCACTGATGGTGAGGAAATAGTCCTTGCCACGGTCAAGGTGAAGGACAAAGATAGCCTCAATCTTCTCTTCCTTGCTGACGTACACATCCAGGGAAATGTCCACCGTCTCACCTAAAACGGGAGGAGGTCAGGTAGATACACTCTTTGGCACAGCCATGTTGGCTTGTCTGTAAATTAAAAGTGAAGACAGTGAAGAATTGAACAGAAGGACACAATAGGAGGCTGCTGGATCAGGCCAATGGCCCATCTAGTATAGCATCCTGTTCTCACAGGTGTATGGGGGAAACCTTAACTTCAAGTATTAGGAAAAGAAGCGACTCAGTTCCCACCACCACCCCACTTTCCTCTCTAGTCCTCCAAAGCAGCAGCTGCACAGAAGATGGTGACAGGATACTGGGGGGTAAGAGAAAGTGATCCTAACAAAAGAATATAAAAAGGGAAAGCGCTTATTTGTCTCCTAAAGGATTTTTGCGCCCCCAATGTTACTTTCTTTTTTAGTTTACATTTCACTGAGTTTTTAAAAGTTTGGCTAGTTCTATATGTTCTCCAAGATATTTTTGTGCCTCCACAACATAAAAATACGCATTTTTTTTTTTTAAGTAATTTTTTGACGGACTGCTCTCACTGGTTCCCTGCAATGCCAAAAGGTGTTTTGGGACCCTCCAGCATTGTTTTGCTTCAATTCATTTGTGTGTATGTGTTTGTTTAAAGCTGGTCACACACACTTTTACACTTTGGGCTCAGCTGCTTTGACGTATGGCCCTTGGAGGCTTGAGCATGGGGCAATGCAGCCCACAAATGTTAAGCCTCCCCTGCTCTACCAAACTCCCAAGGTTTGAGGGAGGAGGGTTGGGAAGAGGAGGAGAAAAGGGGGGATGAAGAGGAAACCAAGGCCTTCCCTAGATGAGCCTTGGGGTCCCTTTCCAACTCTACAGTTCTCTGATTCCAGAGAGAGACTCGCTGGGCTCCAAGTATCCCTCGCAGTGCTCAGCGCGAAGCCATGGCTTCCAATACTGGCTGTCACTGAGCTTGAGAATAAAGGAGAAGTGGAGGGTGACCTGCCCGTTGTTTGTGATCTGGAACTTCTCCTTCTGCAGCTGCCGGAACTTCACATTCTCAAACGGAAACTGCAGAACAAAAGGGGGGGGGGGGAGGAAAGAGAGTGCTTGCCTTCAGCAGAGAAAAGGAAACGTGCTCCAGGGGGAAGTTTGTCCTTGGCCCCGGGCTCTCATTTAGGGGACTGCACATGCAACAGGTCCACGTGGGGCTCTCCAGATATTGCTGCACTTGCCACTGGCCATGTTGGCTGGGGATGATGGGAGTTGTAGTCCAGCATCTGGCTACCCTGGAGTCTTTGCCTGCGAGGAAGAGGAAGAGGCTGCCGCTCAGTGGAAGGGCATCTGCCTTGCATGCAAAGGTCCCAGGTTCTATCCCCAGCATCTCCAGGTAGGGCTGGGAGAGATCCCCTGGAAATCAAGACTGAGCTAGATGGGCCAAGGGCTTCTTTCCCCCCCTGGTCTTTTTGCAGCAAACCCTCTTTAAGGGGTTGGAGAGGATCCTATTCGTCTTTACCTTCACCTATGGGTGGGGGGGGGGCAGAGTACATTTGTTGGGGCTATGGACTAAAGGGGGGGGGTATGAGTTAAGAGCAGAAAGGCCCGATGCACCCCCCTGTTCCCAGCCCTGAAAGAGGCAAGTACTGTAACTCTGAGAGCTTCCCCAAGATGGCAGCGGCTGTGACTTCCAGAGCCAATGGGCTGAAGCCAAATGCTCCAAGCCAAGTACCACAGAAGCTCCATTGCATGAATGGAGCCAACGGTTAAGGTATACAGTTCAGCCCATGTGGTCTGCCATGCCTGCAGGAGCAGCGTGTACTCAGAACAGTGGAGAATGGAAGCCTAACAGAGCCAAAACCTGCCCACTCCTTGCACCGGAAGTCATTGGCCAAGGAGGAGCTCTGTGGAAAGGGGCCTGGTTGTTGGTCAGGGCCTGCCCAGATTCGAGGAGGTGCCACATAGCAGGCAACTAAAAACCCTGAATAGACGATAGCCCTGGCCAGGGCAGGTGTTACCCCTGTGAGGAAGAGGGAGCTGACGGGCTTGTGGTCGCTCCTTTTCAATTCCATGTGGCTTCGGTAGCTGAGCTGATTCACGCTGCCTCCTCTCCAGAGGATTGGCTCACACCATGCTGGCACACGGCACTTCCCACTGCAAGGAGACAGGAGAGACACCAGGACTGTTGGACTGGCTGAGGCAACACACAAGGCTCACACAGTCCAACTTTGGCTCCACACACGGCCTGTGATCTTGACCACGGTCAAGAGCTGGAGATGATGGGGCTTGGGAGTCCAACTTCTGAAGGGGCGGACCTTGCAGGTGTGCAGGCATTTTGCCTCATGGAGAGAGTTGTCAGGAAATCAAAAGCTGCCTTCTACCAGGTCAGAATGAATATCTGACCTCCCCCAGTTTGGATTCCTACATTGCAGGGGGTTGGACTAGATGACCCTCGTGATCCCTTCCAACCCCACAATTCATTAATTAAGTCTACTCTGGCTGGCAGCAGCTCTCTGTGGCCCAATCCTTTTTCAGGTGGAGGTGCCTTTCAACTTGAGACTCTGCATACAAAGCATATGGCACACCACCAAATGATGATCCTTCCCCAAAGCAAGGGGCCCCGTTATTCTTGTTCAGACACTATTTTTTCAGTGATCCAAAAGACCCTTTCTGGCACCTGAAATGCTGCCCAAAGGAGCCTGCCGTTTTCCGGCTTCGTCACTACATGTTCCGCCTGTCCTTTTGATTTCCCCATTACCACAGCAAGAGCAATGAAACTAGCAGGCCTAGGTGGCTTCTGACAGTTGTCAAGAACCACAAGAATATGCCAAATCATGGATGGTGAGGCTCAATGGCTACTAGCCATAATGGCCACAGAACATACTCCACCAAGAGAAGCAGTATGGCTTGGAGGAGGGGAGCGTGCTGTTGCACCCAGGTCCTGTTTGTGGGCTCCCCAAGAGGCATCTCATTGGCCAATGTGAGAACAGGATGCTGGGCCAGATGGACCAATGGCCTGATCCAGCAGGGCTGCTCTCATGCTCTTATGCCCTGGCAGACTCATCTTGAGAGAGCACCAAGTCTAATTCCCAGACTTCCTTGACACAAAGAGGATTCTCATTCATCCTCCTGCACCTTTCAAGGAACTGCAACACCGCTTATACACGCCATGAAACAGAGGATGCTGGTTATCAGGACAAATGTGGGGAAAAGGAGCCAAAACATTTCCAGAGCAGGGATGGCTTGAGGAAGACAACATATCACAGCATTTCACAACTCGCCTAGCAGCCTTTTGTGGGAATGTTCAGGGGTGCAGGAGAGGATATATTGTGAGATTATATCCTAATCCAATTTGTGCTAACAAGTTCCCAAAATATCAGCAGAGTTTATAACATTCCCCCTTTAAGTTTGCAACGGTAACGTCTGCACAGGTTCGCTAGAACCACTATAATAATTACTCTGGTAATTTCCCCTTTTGTTCCCTCTTAAAATACAAGACACGACACAGTCTTTATAAAAATATAAAAGAGTTTACTCACGTTCTGTTCACAATATGATCCCAGAAGGCAGACAGCTTAAAAAAGGTAAAATACACTCAGAATCTATCTTATAGCAAGATAGTCCTTTCCTCCTCTCTTGGCTGAGAGCCAAGAGAGCATCTTTAGATGCTTCTTCTTCGAAAGAAAATGGCAGAGAGAGAGAGATGGCTGCCTGCCCTGTGCTTTTATCATTTACCTGCACAGGTGAGGCCACACCCACCTCTGGTCACATGCGGAGGAAGTCCGTCCCCAGGAAGTTTACCTGCTTGCTGGACAGACATCCCTCCCCATGTTCTAACATGTACACTCTAGGAATGTTGTCATTGACTGCTCCTGTGTTTACATCCCACATACCCCTTCTCAGGCAATACAACATAAACAAAATATAAACAACTTTATTCAACCACCCAGAGTCCCAGCTTGACACGTAGATTCTGGAAACTCTCTCTTGGTAGGGGTTTCGTCAGGATGTCAGCAGTCATCTCTTGGGTGCTGCAGTAGGATAGTTCCACAAGTCCATCCTGGATCATCTGGCGTATGTAGTGGTATCTAACTCCAATGTGTTTTGTTCTGGCTAGGAACTTCTCACTCTGCGTCAGCTTCAGGCAACTTTGATTGTCCTCTAGCAAGCTGACAGGCCCTTTTCTCACCAACCCAAAGTCCTTTATGAGTTGATCAAGCCAGGCGATCTCTCTGCAGGCTTCTGTTGCTGCAACGTATTCTGATTCTGTGGAAGATAATGCTACACAGCTCTGTTTATAACTGCCCCATGCGACAGGTCCATCCCCAAACATAAAAACATGACCACTTGTTGATTTATAATCAGCATTATCCCCAGCCCAATCCGCATCAGTATACCCAACCAACTTAGGGTCTCTGACGGCTGGTAACCTTAATTTACAATTCATGTTACCCTTCAAATATCGCACCACCCTCTTTACACCTGCCCAATCATGCTCAGTGGGAGAAGTCACTTTTCTGCTAAGAATCCCCACAGCATTAGCTAAGTCAGGTCTACAGGTGGTAACTAAATACAAAAGTTTACCAATTGCCGACCTGTAGTCATTGTTGTCTGGCAACTGCTTCGAATCCTGCTGATTCTTCAGGAAGTCAGTGGCCATCGGTGTAGCAACTGGATGTGCGTCTTGCATCTGCATGTGCTCAATTAGCTCGTGGATCTTCTGTCTTTGGCTGAGAAGAAATGAACTGTCCTCTTCTCTTTCCACCTGGATCCCGAGGTAGTACTGGCCATCTCCTAGCTCCTTGACCTCCACCTCTTTGCTAAGGTGTTTTACTATTTGTGTATAGTCTTTCTCACTTGCTGTGGCAATAATCAGGTCATTGACAAAAGCTAAGATATATGAGAATTGTCCATTATTTGACTTACTGTACAAGCACTTGTCAGCATCGCCTTGCTTGTACCCAATTGCGTCAGCATTTTATGCAACTTCTGGTTCCAGGCTCTAGCAGCCTGTTTAAGTCCATAAAGTCCTTTCTGGAGTTTGCACACTAAATGTGCCTCATGTGGTTTCACAAAACCCTTGGGCTGTTTCATGTAAATTTCTTCTGAAATCTGCCCATGTAGAAAAGCGGTAGCAATGTCTATGTGTTTCACTCTCATTTTCTTGGAGGCTGCAATGCTCAAAAGCATTCTTACGCTGCTGTACCTCACCGTTGGTGCAAAAACTTCATCATAGTCTTCACCAAAACACTGTGAAAATCCTTGTGCTACAAGTCTAGCTTTGTAGCACTGCACTTCTCCTTCTGACCCCTTCTTAACCTTGAAAACCCATTTACTGCCAATGGCCTTCTTACCAGGAGGCAGCTCAGTGAGTGTCCAGGTCTTGTTCTGATGCAGTGCATCCATCTCCTCCTGCGTGGCCTTCCTCCAGAGACTGGCTTCTGCAGCTGGCATCTCCTGTATCTCTTCCCAAGTGGAAGGTTCCTGTGGAAACGCCAACCCTGCAAAGTAGGGCAGTCGTAAGGGTGGGACACCTCTATTGGTTCTGGATGAGCGCCTGAACTCTGGTTCTGCGACTGCATCGGCTTCCTCATCCTCCTCCAACGCAGGCATGTCCCCATCTGAGTCCTCCTCTTCGTCTCTGGTGCCGCCAGGGTTCTGCTCCTCTGCGTCTTCTGCTGCGTCGCCTGTAGGGGGCGCTGTAACACTCGAAGGTAGATTAGTACTTTGTGGGGTCTCAAAAGGGAAATATACAAATTCTTGAGTCCTTTCTGACTCATCGGAAGAATCCACAACAGTGTTCTTAGTGTCTACTTTTCCATATTCATCAACATAAACTGCATGGTATGCATTTGTCTTACCAGTTTGTAAGTCCAAAATTCTATATCCTTTGCCTCCAGAGGCGTATCCCACCAGGATACCTGCTTTTGCCCTGGAGTCAAGCTTGTGTCTGTGTTCCTTGGGCACATGGAAGTAACACAGACTTCCAAACACACGTGCGACAGATTGGGAGCTTTCCCATGCCAAAGTTCAAATGGTGTGCGCTCTGCCCCTTTGGTTGGCAGTCTATTCTGCAAATAGACCGACGTGTACACTCCTTCGGCCCACAGCTTCTGTGGCAAACATGCATCCTTCAGCGTGCACCTACTCATGTCCATAATGGACCTAAACTTTGACTCAGCTATGGCATTCTGCTGTGGTGTGTAAGGAATTGTGCTTACGTGTGCAATTCCTTCCTTGGCCAGGAGAGCCTGCATTTCATTTGAGCAGTACTCACCTCCATTGTTGCTCATTAACACAGCTGGAGCTCTCTGGAATTTATTCTTGACCATGGCAATGTATTCCTGGAGCTTGTCCACTGTTTCACTCTTCTCTTTGAGGAAATATACAACACAAAATCTTGAAAAGTCATCCAGAAATATTAAAATATATCTATTCCTTCCCAGTGAGGGAACATTCATGGGTCCACATATGTCAGTGTGCACTATATCAAGCACTTTGTTGCTTCTTTGCTCTGCACAACGTGGAAAGGTTTTACAGCCTTCTCAGTAATACAGCTTACACACTTTGCTGGAGCTTTGTTGCTCTGCTTTACCTGCAAACCTCTTACAAAATCTCTTTTCTGTAGATCCAGAATGACGTTGGTATCTCTATGTCCAAGCCTTCTGTGCCATAGGTCCAGATCTGCCTCATCCTTCTGGCTGGAATGTGCCACATTTGCAGACTGGTTCTCTGAAAGATCAAGCTCATATACACCATTGATTAGCTTTGCTTGAGCAACCACTTTGCCATTTTTAGTCACCTTGCATTCTCCATTTCCAAATGTGATCTGGAAACCTTTCTTGTCCAATGTGGACACGCTGATTAAATTGCAGCTCAGCTCTGGTACGTATAAAACTCTAGAGATTTTGTTCCCAGTGCATTCATTGTTTATATTGCATTTCAGACTCTTGGAACCTGCACCTTTTGCTTTGACAATGTTGCCATCTGCAATTTCAATTTCAGATCCTTCTTCATCATTTATCTCATTAAAATATTCCTTCTTATATGAAAAATGCGAGCGAGCTCCTGAATCAATTATCCATTTATTACGTCTATTCTCACGATTCTGGACAGCTAAATTCCTTTCTTGCAGTAGCCATGTGCATTCACATTTTCCCTTCTTTTCCCCTTTAGGAGCTTTAGGAGCCCTGCAATTCTTTGCAATGTGTCCTTCTTTGTTACAATTGAAACAAATCACTTTCTTTTTCTTTTTTTTATTATAAGATATTTATTAGAGTTTTCCATTTTATACAAACAAAGAAAAAAAATTAAAAAGAAAAAATAATAAAAACACATAAATTTCATAACTTATTTTTCAATAACATATTTCCCTGACCTCCTCATGCCTCCCCTTCTTGTATTCCAGTTCAAATTGTTTATCCAGCAAATCCTTATCTCATAGCATTACAGCTAAAGACCCCTTATTTTCTATCCATCTTCTTAAATTATTGGAACTTAAACTTTTACTTATATACAAAGAAAAAACAAAACTATTTTTTCATATTCTTTTGTACCATTACAGCTAGTAACCACTTAATTTCAATCCAACATCACTCAATATTCCTTAATATTACAGTATTTTTGCAAATAGTCTTTGAATTTCTTCCATTCTTCTTCTGCCGACTCTTCTCCCTGGTCACGGATTCTGCCAGTCAATTCTGCCAATCCCATAAAGTCAATCAACTTCGTCTGCCATTCTTCCAGAGTGGGTAGATCTTGCGTCTTCCAATACTTTGCGATGAGTATTCTTGCTGCTGTTGTAGCATACATAAAGAAAGTTCTATCCTTTTTTAACACCAGTTGGCCGACTATGCCCAAGAGAAAGGCCTCTGGTTTCTTCACGAAGGTATATTTAAATACCTTTTTCAACTCATTATAAATCATTTCCCAGAAAGCCTTAATCCTAGGGCACGTCCACCAAAGGTGAAAAAATGTACCTTCATTATCTTTACATTTCCAACATTTATTATCGGGCAAAAGGTAAATTTTTGCAAGCTTGACTGGGGTCATGTACCACCTATATATCATTTTCATAATATTTTCTCTTAAGGCATTGCATGACGGAAATTTCATACCTGTGGTCCACAACTGTTCCCAGTGAGCAAACATGATGTTATGTCCAACATCTTGTGCCCATTTAATCATAGCAGATTTAACCCTTTCATCCTGAGTATTCCATTTCAACAGCAAGTTACACATTCTTGATAATATCTTAGTTTTGGGTTCTAACAGTTCTGTTTCTAATTTAGATTTTTCCACCTGGAAGCCAGTTTTCTTGTCCAAATTATAAGCCTCCATTATCTGAAAATAATGAAGCCAGTCTCGCACTTTATCTTTTAGTTTCTCAAAACTCTGCAATTTCAATTTGTCACCTTCTTGTTCCAAAATCTCCCAATATTTTGGCCATTTGGCCTCCATATTGAGCTTTTTCTGAGCCTTCGCTTCCATTGGTGACAACCACCTTGGGGTTTTATTTTCGAGTAAATCTTTATATCTTGTCCAGACATTAAACAATGCTCTTCTGACAATATGATTTTTAAATGCTTTATGAGCTTTAACCTTGTCATACCACAAATATGCATGCCACCCAAAAACGTTGTTAAAACCCTCCAAATCCAAAATGTCTGTGTTCTCAAGAAGTAGCCAATCTTTCAACCAGCAGAACGCTGCTTATTCATAATAAAGTTTAAAGTCTGGCAGGGCAAATCCACCCCTTTCTTTTATATCAGTTAATATCTTAAATTTTATTCTTGGCTTCTTGCCCTGCCAGACAAATTTAGAAATGTCTTTCTGCCATTTCTTGAAACAGTCCATCTTGTCCACAATTTGCAATGTTTGAAACAAAAACAACATTCTAGGCAATACATTCATCTTTATAGCTGCAATTCGACCCAGCAAGGAAAGCTTCAAATTTGTCCAAATTTCTACGTCTTTTTTCACTTCCGCCCAACATTTTTCATAATTATCTTTAAATAAATTCCCATTTTTTGCTGTCATATTAATCCCCAAGTATTTCACTTTCTTCACAACAGTTAGGCCTGTTTCATTCTGAAACTTCCCTCTTTCAATCGGTGTTAAGTTTTTCTCTAAAACCTTAGTTTTTGACTTATTCAATTTAAATCCTGCCACTTGGCCAAATTCTTGAATTAGTTCTAAAACTCTTTTGGTACTAGATTCTGGCTCCTGTAACGTCAAAACTAGATCATCTGCCAATGCTCTCAGTTTATACTGTTTAGCTCCAACCTGTATACCTTTAACCAACCGGTCCCTTCTAATCATGTTCAGCAGGACCTCCAGGACCGAAATGAAGAGCAATGGGGAAATTGGGCATCCCTGTCGTGTCCATTTCTCTATCTTAAATTGTTCCGTAACCACATTATTTACAATTAATTTAGCCTTCTATTCAGAATATATTGCACCAATACCATTCTCAAAACCTTGGCCTACCCCCATACCCTGTAAGTTCTTTTTCATAAAGCTCCAAGAAATATTGTCAAAAGCTTTCTCCGCGTCCACAAATATCAGAACTGCTTTAGTGTTTATGGTCACTTCTAGTTTTTCCAAAATATCAATTACGTTCCTCAAATTATCAGACAAATGTCTTCCCGGGAGAAAGCCCGCTTGGTCCTTATGAATCTCTTCCATCAGTACTTTTTTCAGTCTCTTGGCCAAAATGTCAGCAAAAATTTTGTAATCCACATTTAGTAAGGATATTGGACGGTAGTTCTTAAGTTGAGTCTTTTCAGTTTCCCTTTTCGGTATTAGTGTGATATAAGCCTCTTTCCACGATTCTGGTGCCCTTTTCCCTTCCAAAATCTCATTGCAGACTTCCTTCAAAGGTTGTAGTAGCCACTCTTTCAAGGATCTATAGTATCTGGAAGTCAGCCCATCCGGTCCTGGAGACTTGCCTAATTGCATATTTTGAATGGCACCTTCTATCTCCTGGTCTGATATTTTACAATTCAGCATTATTTTACTTTCTTGTGAGATATTTTGTAATCCATTTGTTTTCAAAAAACAGTCAATATCCATTTCATTCTGTGGCCCTTGTGCATATAGTTGTTTGAAGTACTTCTGGAAGCAATTTCTAATCTCATTTGGATTATGTATATCTTTTCCGTCTACTTCCAAATTTGTGATGGTATTTAATTTTTGTCTTTTTTTCAGTTGCCAAGCCAGTAATTTCCCACATTTGTTCGCTATTCTCACGATTCTGGACAGCTAAATTCCTTTCTTGCAGTAGCCATGTGCATTCACATTTTCCCTTCTTTTCCCCTTTAGGAGCTTTAGGAGCCCTGCAGTTCTTTGCAATGTGTCCTTCTTTGTTACAATTGAAACAAATCACTTTCTTAGGCATCTCTTTCGACTTTGTAAATTGCCTAGATGCATAACTGCTGTCCTTGATTTTAGCATTTCTCACTGGAGATACAGCTCTATCTCTGCATTCTTCTTTTAAATAACCAATCAAGTCTTTAAAAGTCAGACCTTGTCTATGGTCCATCAAACTTACAAAAGAGCTAAAGCGTGGTCCAAGTGATGATAACAAAAATGCTATCTTCGTATTTTCATCAAAAGCTTTGGAAGTCAGATCAATTCTTTGACTAATCTCAGTAAACTTGTTGATGTGCTCTGTGAATTCCTCTTTTGAATTCATCCTCAATCTGGTTAATTTACACACCAAGTTTCTGAAGCAGTTTATGCTAGATTCTCCATACACGCGCTCAATATCTCTTAAGATTTGAGATGCATCATCTGTACTATTTATTAATGATAGCTGCTCATCACGAAGTCCACTCAAAATTATGTGTCTAGTTTCACTGTTCATGCATCTCCAAGCACTTATCTTGGCTAAAGCTTCCTCAGACGATCCCGTAGGTTGAGGGTCTAAAGCTTCCAAAATGTGCTTATAATCTAAACATGCTATCAAGTGCTGCTTCCAGTGTATGAAATTGTGTTCATTCAGCACAGGCATTCCTAGCTTTGCATCACTATCAAAAGCTGCTCTAGCCATCTTAAAATCCAAAATTTTGAAAATTCTTCAAAATTTTAAAATCAAAATCTCAAAAATCTCAAAATACAAAACAAATTTTCACTGCCTTGGGTCACTGTGAACTCTGAGGGAAGGGGGGGGGGTTGCTTAATCCCCACTGCACAATGGAACAAAGGACCATGTGCTTACCAGGAAGTTAACTCAGAAAAATACTACTCAGCTCAAAATCACAATCCAATGCAATCCTTCAAAAATACACAGAAATATGCAATACTGGGGCCAACAACCCTTTGTGGGAATGTTCAGGCGTGCAGGAGAGGATGTATTGTGAGATTATATCCTAATCCAATTTGTGCTAACAAGTTCCCAAAATATCAGCAGAGTTTATGACATTCCCCTTTTAGTTTGCAACGGTAAGGTCTGCACAGGTTTGCTAGAACCACTATAATAATTACTCTGGTAATTTCCCCTTTGCTCCCTCTTAAAATACAAGACACGACACAGTCTTTATAAAAGTATAAAAGAGTTTACTCACGTTCTGTTCACAATATGATCCCAGAAGGCAGACAGGCTTAAAAAGGTAACATACATTCAGAATCTATCTTATAGCAAGATAGTCCTATCCTCCTCTCTTGGCTGAGAGCCAAGAGGGCATCCTGCTTCTTCGAAAGATGAAGATGAGAGAGACAAGAGACAAGAGAGAGAGAGATGGCTGCCTGCCCTGTGCTTTTATCATTTACCTGCACAGGTGAGGCCACACCCACCTCTGGTCACATGCAGAGGAAGTCCGTCCCCAGGAAGTTTACCTGCTTGCTAGACAGACATCCCTCCCCATGTTCTAACATGTACACTTTAGGAATGTTGTCATTGACTGCTCCTGTGTTTACATCCCACACCTTTGGCAACCAGGAGTTCCATGCAAGCAAAGTGAGCAGGTGAAGGAGAGCTGGATCTCTCTCTTCCTCCGTGGCTTGGTGTCCATTCTGGCTGCAGAGGAAAGGAAGTCCATCCAGCCCTCAACTCTAGCCCTCCTCCAACAGCTTGCTTAGCAGAAAGCCATTTTAAAAATATATGTTTTACTAGCCTGCTCAGGAGGATGGAAAGGCAGGACACTACTAGCATCTCAGCAGACTAGGAAAAACAAACAAGCTTACTTACAAAGGATCAACTATCAAGCAGACGCTTACCTGGAGTCCCAGCGATCTGTTTTAGAGTCAAATTTGTACGTCGGGATGAACTTGATCTCTCCCTCTGTGAAATCAGCAAAAGCTGTCTTTTGGGTACGCTGAGTGTTTAGCTAAAGCCAAAAAAAAAAATCGCTTATCAGCAGAGAAGCAGAAGACCCCCTGTTGCCCGACAATGGAGTCTATTAACAGCCACTGTTGTGCTGGAAGACCAAGGTGAAGTACTAGTAGGTTAAAGGTAAAGGGACCCCTGACCATTTGGTATAGTCGTGACCGACTCTGGGTTTGTGGCACTCATCTCGCATTATTGGCCGAGGGAGCCGGTGTACAGCTTCCGGGTCATGTGGCCAGCATGACTAAGCCGCTTCTGGTGAACCAGAGCAGCACACAGAAACGGCGTTTACCTTCCCGCCGGAGCGGTACCTATTTATCTACTTGCATTTAGACGTGCTTTCGAACTGCTAGATTGGCAGGAGCAGGGACCGAGCAACGGGAGCTCACCCTGTCGCGGGGATTCGAACCGCCGACCTTCTGATCGTCAAGCCCTAGGCTCTGTGGTTTAATGTGGGAGTCATAAAGCCATGGCAGAGGCTTGTAATACTGCAGGGTGCCTCCTGACCTCGGTGACCAGCACTCTGTGCCTGGCAGTGTATAGAATGTATTGACCTTATATGGAGTTGTGTTTCCTCTGGGCAGTGATTACCTTATATGGTGATGGGAGTAGTAAAAGCCATGACCGGATGATGTAACGTGAGACATTGGCAGACTGGCCATGCAGGCTGGGGGGAACAAAGGATAATAAAATCGGAGGAGAGTAAGAAGAAGGAGCTGCTCATCCATCCTGAAAATACTTCTGTCTCACTGTGTCTTTTTTCTATGCTAAGCACCATTTCATGACGGCTGGTCTTCCGTCAGTTTAACCCACAGTGCCACCCGCGTCCCTACTAGTAGGTTAGCCAGGTGTAAAAAAAGGGGTATACCTGCTGAAATCCTATCTCATACACACTTATTAAAGGTACAGGATGCTTGTGCCTTTTTGCCCCATGTCATCTTAAATTACTTTGCTGCATCACACGACAGGAAAATCCTCTAACTCAGGAGCAGCAGACACGTGGCCCTCACAATGCTGCAGAACTACAATTCCCATCATCCCTGATTACTGGCCATGATGGCTGGAGCCAACAGGAACTGCAGCTCAGTAACATCTGGCAGACCACAGGTTAGCCATACCTACAATATGCAATGTTATATGTACCAATAATCCATACAAACTGTTAACAACCACCAGAATACACCCCAACACTAGGAGCAACTGCAAAACCATCCTTTTGCATCCTACGTTGGCTCCCAGGACGTTTCTGAGCACAATGCTGAGTGTTGGTGCCAACCTTTAAAGCCCTAAATGGCCTCAGCCCTGAAAGAGTGTCTCCATCCCCATTGTTCAGCCCAGGCATCAGGGTCCAGCACCGAGGGCCTTCTGGCGGTTTCCTCACTGTGAGAAGCGAAGTTACAGGGAAGCAGGCAGAGGGCCTTCTGAGTAGTGGCACCTGCCCTGTGGGACACCCTCTCGTCAGATGTCAAGGAGATAAGTAACTATACAGCCTTTAGGGAAGTTTTTAATGTTTTATGATGGTTTTGCATATGTTGGAAGTCTGAGGCTGCCCCCCCTTGCCTTCCTTGCAGCATCCTTCTCAAAGAGCTAAGGCATGACTACGCTCACAGAGCTTAAATCCACCATAAGGTGCAGCAATCAGGCCTCTGTTTCAACACAAAATACCAATGATCCTTATGCCAAGTGGGAGAAAGGTCCTCAACATGATGAACACACAAACCTTGGAGAGAAAAATGTAAAACAAAAAGCACCAGCAATTTAATTGGACTTAATAGAAGTCTCTGCTGATAAGAGCATGTGAGCAACGCAGATTTTCCAGACAGATGCAAAACCTAGAGCAGGAAACCTTAGACCTTTAGATATTGCTGGACAGCAGCTATGCTGGGGCTGATGGGAGTCCAACAACATCTGGAGCGTGTGCTGAGCTAGGAAAGCCCTCTAACTGGGAAACTGCAGAGCAGTCCTACTTATTCCAAGGCAACCCTCCAACTTAATTGGGACTTGCTTCTAATTCAGGTTGCACAAACCTGCAACCTTAAAAAGGATTTGTAGAAGTCGCAGTCATCCTATGTTATAGCTACACTTTGCTCCTAACTGCCTGAAAGTGGTTTCTCTAGCCTAGGCTGGGGTATCCCAGACAAAGGAAATAAACAGGGCAAAATCCTAAACCACCACATATAACACAAAGATGTCTCTCACCTGGTCGTAGGTCAGAAGTCTCTGAAGCTGATTTTTAGTGATCAGATGACAATGCTGGAAAAAAGCAAAGCAACCACAGCTACAGGCTAGCTCACGGGGTTGGGGGGCGGGGGGCAGCCTGCTGCCACTTCCTGCAATATGTAGTAAGACTGATAACTAGGATTGGGCAGTATGATCATATTAGGCTAGTGCTCTGTGAACTAGACTGGCTCTTGAACTGCTTCCAGGCCCAATTCAGAGCATCCCATTTGGCCTTTCAGGTGTTTCAAGGTTTGGGAAAAGGGTACCAGAAGAAGGCCCACTTATGTTTGCACTGCCTCTCTACTGACTAGAATCTTTAGCAGGGGCAGCCCTTTCCCAGGGAACTCCTGCTCTTTCAAGTATGGCAGGGCCTTTTCAGTCATGGCACCTGACCATTCAAAATAATCTCCCAAAGAGGTTCACCTGGCCCCTGCTTTGATGTCCTTTCAGCAAAGACTTTTAGAATTTCCCCTGGTTCTTGAATTCATGGGCAGGGCGCTTGTGGCCCTCCAAACCCTGCTGTAGTACACAGGAACATAGGAAGCTACCTTATATTGAGGCAGACCATTGACCCATCAAGCTCAGGACGGACTACATGGGCTGGCAGCAGCTTTCAGGCAGAGATCATGCCCAGCCCGATCTGCACACACTGGTGACTGAGCCGGGAACCTTCTCCATGCAAAATGGCCGCTCTGCTTTTGCGTTACTGCCCTTAACAAACTGCAACTCCCACCCCAATCACTGGAGAAGTTGCCCACATTTGCTATAATCTAATCTAATACATCTCTGCCACTCGGTTTATCTTGCTCTCTACTGGCTGCTCTAGTAGAAACCTTAGTGGTGCAGCTGCAGCAGCAGGGATCGCCGACACTGCACCCTCCTGGTGTTGCTGAAGTGGAACTCTCATGAGCCCCAGTCAGCAAGGCCAATTCTTAGCAATTATGGGAATTTTGGTCTATCAACATTTGGAGAGCACTATGCTGCCTGCCATAAAGAAGGTTGATCACCGAAGAATTGATGTTTTTGAATTCTGGTGCCGGAGGAGACTCTTGAGAGTCCCATGGACTGCAAGAAGATCAAACCTCTCCATTCTGAAGGAAATCAGCCCTGAGTGCTCACTGGAAGGACAGATCCTGAAGCTGAGGCTCCAATACTTGGCCAACTCATGAGAAGAGAAGACTCCCTGGAAAAGACTCTGATGTTGGGAAAGATGGAGGGCACAAGGAGAAGGGGACGACAGAGGACGAGATGGTGGGACAGTGTTCTCGAAGCTACCAGCATGAGTTTGACCAAACTGCGGGAGGCAGTGGAAGACAGGAGGGCCTGGCGTGCTCTGGTCCAGGGGGTCACACAGAGGCGGACACGACTAAACGACTAAACAACAACAAATGCTGCCTACCCTGAGCTACACACAGGCAGGAAAGTTACAGAAACATGACTCAATTTGCTTCTCCAGATAGCGGAGACCAACAAGTTACATCAGCCAAGGCTCTCTCCCTCCAAGCCCTCGAAACACACTCGTGTTTCATGATTGTCAGCTGCGGCAGACCCTGGTCAGGGGGCAGGAAGCTCATCTGGGCACAGATATCCTTGTAATCCTGGTTTCGGCGCCCAAAGTCTACCACGTGGGCAGCAAGGTGGGAATTGATGATGCAGAAGCTGGTATTGTTGCAGACAAGCCTCACGGCCACACACCCCTTGTTACCCTGCAGGGGCGGAGCAAAGATGGCTGTTAGTGAGCAAGCAGGAAAGAGGGGGAAACTGGTTGGCAGAGATTAGAAAAACAGATAGACAGACAGAAAGATCTGTCTGGCTGCTGAAGAAATGGGTGGGGTTGGACTTACTTTCTTGTACTTGGATTTGGAACGCAAAGCCTTTTCCACAGCTGTCAGCCACTCTTGCTCCTTTGTCGAGTCCAAGTAGAAGAAAGCCTCTGTGCTCAGGTCCAGCTCCTGGAACCGAATGCCCAAGTGCCAAAGAGAAGGATGTGGAACTGCAGGAATAGGACTCCAATCGGAACAGACGTGCTGGTTAAATATGCAAAGACAACCGGAGTGTGCAAGGGCAGGCAAGATCAGGACCAAGAACAAACAAGTAATACCAGCCACTTCTTCCTCAGCTTAGCTATTCGGGGCCCCAAAGGAGCTTTGCTAATGAAAGAAAAAAAGCTTTTTCCTTGTATTTTTTAAGATGTGCCAGCCAGCCTGATATCTAAGCACTATCCCAGTAGCCACAGGCAACCAGAAATTCTTTGAAGGCAAGTGAGTTGGTTGATGTCTTCATTCTTCCTTCACCTGGCAACCTGGTTTCCAGGCTGGCTTTCCGGGAGCAGAAAACCACCTCTCAGATCTGCTGTGCCAAGCTTGTTTGCTAGAAGATTACCCCGTAACACCCTTGTCCTCTTTGCAAACCTCCTAAATGGCTAGCCTTCTGTGTTTCCATGCTGGCCATGAAGGAATGGGCATTCCCCACTCTGAAAACAGCACAGAAATGCTGTCTAGTAAAGGGGTAAAAAGAGCAAGCTAAACAGCCTCTGTAAAACAGATTATTTCTAGTCATGACAGTAGGAGGGCAGTTATCTGCAAGACTGTATCCAGTACTGTTCGTGCCTGCAAAGCTTTCAGGACATACTCCAACCCTTCCAACCAGTGCCCCCTAACTTCCAGCTGAAACCAGGTACCTTTTTCATACCACAAATGTTCTTCAGTGGGGAACCATAGCATCTCAAATTCCAGGGGAGCCCTGTACGATGCCAAAATTCAGTGCCCCATGCCTCTCAACGTCTATTCAACATCATAGTTGCGGTGTCCCCTGTGGGGCCCGCAAGGCTTCACGCCAGTGTGACCAAACCAGTTGCACTCTCCTAAATCCATCTAAATGTTATGGGGGGGGGAATTGTCCCACTTAAGTTGCACTTTATAGCTCAAGAGGGCCCCTCTGGCAGATAATAATATAGTAGCACAGGGGACGCATCACAGAACAACTTGCAAAGCAAAATGACATGTAGTTGGTCCACCACAATTGCAAGATTATTGCATCCTTCAGGAATGGTGTGTCCAGCTCCATCTGAGTCATCATCCAGGCACGCTGTGGAGCTGCATGGATGAGAGATGGGCATCTTTGGCCAGTCAGGGGTGAAGAGCTGGCAAGATCCCCTGTACTGAGCAGAAAAGCAAACTCTTTGGCCTCCGAGATCTCTCCCAACTCTCAGCAGCCCTCACTGTGAGCCATACTAGCGGAATTTTGTCCTGCTTTTGCTGAGCTACAACACAGGAGCGCACCCCCAGGTGGCCATGATGTGGCGAAGCATTGCAGAGCAACTGAGAAAGCAGAATGATGTTTGCGTGGACAGTCCATTAGAAAGCTGCACTATTATTGCATCGATAGCACATTGCAGAATACGGCCCCCCTCCAGCAAAAACATCCGTCTGGAGGCACAGTAGCTTTCATTTCGGAGGTTGTGGTTTTACATCTTCCTATTTATTTATTTATTTATTCAAAATTATTGATTTATTTCATAAAATTTATACACACCAGATGGTAAGAAACAACAAAGCCGTTTACAGAAAGATAAAACCATAAAATCAGGAAAAACCTACAGTACATTAAACGCTGAAAAAGTGAATACCAGAATAGATCAGAACTCACTCCCAAGGTAAGGGGAAGAGACAGCTTACTCTATGATGTTAACCCTTCATGCACTAATTAGACTGAAGCATGTTGGTTATATGAGACTGGTTATCCCACACAACATGCTCTCACGCAACCCATGCCCTCCAACTGAAAACCCATTTCCTGGACAATATCAACATTGTGTTTTGTGCCTGTGAACTGCACAGTGAATATTTTTATTAGAAAAGAAAACAGCCCGGTGTTTCAGCTTCTCAGAGTTGTTTTATTCAGTGCGCTGCTACAGCTTGTCACACCCAAATCCTCCAAAGGAATCTGCCAAAGTGCTTTTCCAGGCAAAAGGGGGCAGAGGGAGAGAAACCAAGAACCTCAAATTCACTAGACCAGGGATGGGGAATTGTGTGGCCCTCTAGATGTTGTTGGATTCCATCACCCCTGACCGTCGGCCATGCTGGCTGAGGCAGAAGGCCATTGGATCTGGCAATATCTGGGAGCCCACAAGATTCCCAGCCTTCGCCCTACACAAACAACCAGGCACTCAGCTGTGAGGCACGCCTCTTACCGGAGGGAGGGTCACTCCAGAGGCAGCTGTGGCATGAGGGTGCTGGATCATGTCTTTGTGGGCACATCTGAGGATTAAAGAGGACCCCCTAGGAAGCATGCTTGGAGATCTTCCTTACCAGGTGGCTCTCTGGCAAAAGCAGAACAGTACTAACGGCCATATGGAACCACACCTCAAAGCTGGATCAGACTTCCCAGATCCTGTAGCCTACATCAGGAGGAAGACTGGGGCAGAGGGGCCTAGAGTGGGAGTCAGAGCTGCTCTTAGGGCTGCATGTCTGAAGCATGGGCAGAAATCTTTGGATGTGAGGTTGCATGGGGCTGTCTCTTTGTGTTTTGCTGGTGCCAAGCCGCCAGCCAGCCACAGGCAGGCAACCAACTGGCTTCAGGGGCAAGCTCCTTTGCAAATCCAGTCTGACTTCACCAAATGCAATGGCAGAGTGACCATCCGGCCCGTGTTCTGCTTCGCTGTGAAATGGCGTGTGTTCCTCAACCCAGAGAACCTCTCGTTCAACGTCAAGCTGGTCTAAGGAAGAAAAGCATAAGAGTTAGTCTTGAATCCCCACACACATGTGCTTGGAGATGCCTGCACACCGCACACGTAAAGCACATCTCCTCCCACCCACACCCAAAAAGTCCTGGAAACAATGGTTTGTTAAGGGTGCTGGGAATCGTAGCACTGTGAAAGGAAAACTAAGGTTCTTAGGATACTTTGGAGGGGGTGGAATGTTGAATACACAGCGGCCACATGGATGGACGGACACACCCACACACCCCAGCATAGCTTCAACGTTTAGCACAAAAAGTCTTCAGCCAGATGTCATGCAACCCTTTGGCAGGGGCAACTTATAATTTTATTGATTTTCCATAACAACAATTAAAAAGGCGGCCAATCTTGCAAAGGAGTGTTGCCATTTAAACTGCTGGTGTGACGTAGGAACCCGAACAAAGAAAAGGAACCAACTACCCAGAGTCTGCTGCCGATTGCCCTTGTTCTCCTTTAAAAAAAAAAAATATTATTACTTTTCCAACAATTTAAACACTACAAAACAAAATAAACCATACAATACAATACAATACAAAAACACTGCATAACATAACATAAAAACACTACATAACACTAACACATTAAACTAACACAACAAAATAAAAACAATTTAAAACACATCAAACAATTTCAATATCTTATCTTTCATTCACTTATTTCAACGACCTCCTCACACCTCCCTTTTTGTATTCCACTTCTGTTAATTGTTTCACCAATTCCTTTCCATCTTCCTCTGTTTTCTATCCTATAATTATCTTAACATATTCTAACCTTATTTTTTCCTTTAATACTCTAATAATCTATTTGTACTTAGTTCCTTATAGCATTTCTACTAAAGCCATATAACTTCATTTCCACATTTTTCTAACATTCATTAATTTTACAGTATTTCTGTAAATAGTCTTTAAACTTTTTCCAGTCTTCTTCCACCGACTCTTCTCCCTGGTCTCGGATTCTGCCAGTCATATCCGCCAGGGCACAAATTACGTGGCTGTGCTGATTTTGACGCATCTCTTCTGAGTAAAACTCAGTTGACTACTCCTCACAGGATATCATGGAATTGTAGAGTTGGAAGGGACCACAAGAGTCATCTAGTCCACCCCCTGCAACTTCCGGTCAGCGCCAGCGATTAATTGCGGACTTTCCCCCGAGCTCCGGGGGAAGTCTGCTCTGCGGGTTCGGGTCCTGCCGCAACGGCGAAGCGGGGACCCTTAAAAATCACAGGCGCGGAAGCCTGTGAACGAAGAGATCCGGCGGGCACCTTTTGCGCCCCCCCAAAACCGCAAAGAAGCCTTTTTAAAGGCTTCGGAGCGGCAGCGGGTGAGCGGCGCGGTGCTGAGGGTCGCTGACAAAGCCTGCTGAGTGAAGCCGCATCGCCATGATCGGAGAGCGCTGATTTCTTCCCAAAAATCTGGACTTAAAAGCAACTACTCGTGAATAGAAACAACGGATTTAATTTGAAACAAAATTAAGAAGAATTTTGGTACTGCACGGGAAAGGTACAAAAAGGAAGTCTGCCTTCCCGTTGTGTAAATAATCTAAAGCAAAGAGACTGTAAGCTGTAACTTAAGAGGGAATATCTTCTTGGAATTAGCAATCTATGGTTTGGAAGAGTATTTCTCCCCAACGTTTGACAGGAGCGGAGGGGGGTGGAAATTGAACTTTTTATGCCTGTAAGAAAGGAACGAATTTAAAAAGAACATCCGCTGCTTTGATCTCTGGAGTCGGACTGCCTTGACAGGGAAACTGAATGGTGGACTGTCAGCACATTGGGATTGTTTGTAGCAGTAATTTTGTGTAAAGATACAGTGTCTTTGATTGGACTTATACATAAAATAGCATTGAAGATAAATTCGAAACTGTGGCTAACTGGAAAAAAGGGGGTCTTTTGAGAGACATTGGTTATAAAATTACAAAGTGAAGTTGGAACTTTTCCCCCTAGTGGAGACTTTGTTGCTACAATAACAACTAAGCCACTAGAAGTGAGAGCCAGTGGAAATTTCCTTCTCAAAACAAAAGTACAAGAGTAAGACGTGACCTTGGCTCCAAATGAGAGTGTTATGGATAAAGAAAAGGGGAAATCTGAAGAAAGAAGCTTAAGATCAGGTAGACAATACAAGACTGATTTTTCCCACCAGCGGAGAGCTTCAACATCCGGAGGCACGGGCGCAGCTGCTGCCTCTCAAACAAAAGCAAGAGCTATGTCAGCAGAAGACGCTTTGGCACAAGCACTTGGCAAGATTAATGTATCTTTGGAATACTTAACAAAGCAGGGAACAGAGACAAGTAAACAAGTTGCGGAAACTAATAAACAAATTGTGGAAACTAATAAACAAGTGGCTGAGATCTCAGCAAAAATTGACTTGAACACGAAAAGTATTGATGAATTGGGAAGGAAGGTAAATTCCAATACAGAGACTATTGTAAGACTTTTGGAGGACTCGGCTACAACTCGAAAGATTGCAGAGGAAGCAAAGGAAATTGCAGTTGCTACCCAAGAGAGGATACCACCGGTTATCAGGAAATTGGAGGATCATGATCTGACTTTGTCTAAGATTGAACTGCAAAGAAAAGAGAGAAACTTAAGGATCAGATCAGTTCCGGAAAGTGAGGAAGATAATTTGGCGGACTTCCTGACAAAAGAATTTTTGGACTTTTGGCAACAGGGCCTGGAGAAGGATGAATTCAAGATAGTGAGTGCATTTAGGCTTGGCACAAGACAAAGGAAGAATAAGGCAAGAGACTGTTTAATAACATTAAGAACAAAAGAAGAAAGGGATAAAATTTTGAATCTGCACTACCAAAAAACCTTGGAGATTGAAAACTCTTATGTGGAGATCTTTAAAGATATCCCGAAGCACATTTTGGATGTAAGAACCTACTACAGAGATCTGGTTGTTCTATTGAAAAAAAACAAAGTATTCTTCAGGTGGGAATTCCCACAAGGCCTATCTTTCAAATACAAAGGAAGGAAGATAAGAATAAAAACATTGAGTCATAAAGACAAATTCTTGAGAGACCACGAAGAGGATCTACAGAAGGAGGTGGAATCTGGGCAGGAACTGACACCATTGGGAAAAGGAACACTGGATATATCAGACATATCAAACTTGTCATTTGGCTTGAAACTACCGACAGAGGAAGAACAACTACTCGGAGCAACAGGAGTAAGTAAATAGTCTCATCATGGCTCTGCAACTTCTAAGCTGGAATTGTAATGGTTTGAATATGCCTCGAAAGAGGAAAGCTGTTTTTCATATATTGAAGAAAGAACAATTGGACTTGATTTGCTTACAAGAAACACATGTGATGAGGTTACATAGGAAAATATTGGTGAATAAAAGATTGGGACAAGAATTTATTTCATCAGACAAAGTTAAAAAAAGAGGAGTTGTGATATATGCAAAGGAAAAACTGCTACCGAAATTTGTTTTTAAAGATGAACAAGGAAGATTCCTGGCAACTGAAATTCAAGTCCAAGGAGAGAAATTTTTGGCTGTAGGAATTTATGCACCGAACGAGGGGAAATCTGAATTCTTTAAGAAGCTGCATGAGACTTTGTTGGACTATTTGGACTATAATTTAATCTTGATGGGAGACATGAATGGAGTAGTATCTACTAATATGGACAAAGCACAAAGACAGGTACTTACTAAGGATGGAAGATTACCAAAAACTTTTTTCGAAATGACTGACAATATGGACTTGATTGACATTTGGAGAACAAAGAATCCTCTTGAAAGAGAGGGAACCTTCTTTTCTGAAGCCAAAATGACATGGACCAGAATCGACCAAATTTGGGTTACTAGAGGAATGGCATCAAAGATAAAGAAAGTGGAAATCTGCCCAAAAACCTGCTCCGACCACAATGCAGTAAGAATGGAGATGAAGCAAATAACAACTGGCTCCTTCAGATGGAGGATGAATGACACCTTATTTAGAGATGAAGAAGTGTACAAAAAGGCCCAAAAAACTTTGAGAGACTATTTTGAAATAAACATGAACACCAATGTGGAAAAAAAGAGTAATCTGGGACGCAAGTAAAGCCGTTATGCGAGGATTTCTGATACAACAAAATGCAATAAAAAAGAGAAGCCAAAATGAGAAAAAGGACAAGATCTTGGAGAAGATAAAAGAAGGGGAAAAGAAACTAAGATCAAAACCAAAGTCCAAAGAGATTTTGAGAGAAATCAAATTGTACCAAACACAATATATGGAACTGATGAATCAAGAAATAGAATGGAAAATTAAACAAATGAGACAAAAGACATTTGAATCAGCAGATAAATGCGGTAAACTATTGGCTTGGCAAATGAGGAAAAGACAAAAATTAAATACGGTTACAAATTTAGAAGTGGAAGGAAAGAACATATATAAGCCAAATGAGATTAGAAATTGCTTCCAGAGATATTTTAAACAATTAAATACACAAGGGCCGCAGAAAGAGATGGATATAGACAAATTTCTCAAGACTTATGGATTACAAAAAATTTCTCATGAAAGTAAAATAGGTTTGAATCAGAAAATAACTGAACAGGAAATAGAAGGTGCCATTCAAAACATGCAACTAGGCAAGTCCCCGGGACCGGATGGGCTTACTTCCAGATACTATAAAATGTTAAAGGAGTGGCTACTACAACCTATGAAGGAAGTTTGTAATGAAATTTTGGAGGGGGAAAAGGGCACCAGAAACGTGGAAAGAAGCTTATATTACACTTATACAGAAGACTGAGACTGAAAAGAACCAACTTAAGAACTACCGCCCTATCTCGTTACTAAATGTGGATTACAAAATCTTTGCTGATATTTTGGCTAGGAGACTGAAAAAAGTTTTGATGGAGGAGATTCACAGGGACCAAGCGGGCTTTCTCCCGAAAAGACATATGTCAGATAATGTAAGGAATATAATAGACATTTTGGAAAAGCTAGAAGTGAACATAAATACTAAAGTAGTTCTGATATTTGTGGATGCGGAGAAAGCCTTTGACAATATTTCTTGGAGTTTTATGAAGAAGAATCTCCAGGGGATGGGGGTAGGCCAAGGATTTGAAAACGGTATAGGTGCAATATACTCAGAGCAGAAAGCAAAGTTAATTGTAAATAATGTGGTTACGTAAGAGTTTAAGATAGAAAAAGGGACACGTCAGGGGTGCCCAATTTCTCCATTACTTTTTATATCAGTCCTGGAGGTCTTGCTGAATATGATCAGAAGGGACCAGCTGGTTAAAGGCATACAGGTCGGAGCCAAACAATACAAATTGAGAGCATTTGCAGATGACTTGGTACTTACGTTACAAGAGCCAGAATCTAGTACTAAAAGGGTTCTAGAATTAATTCAAGATTTTGGCCAAGTTGCAGGATTTAAATTGAACAAATCTAAAACTAAGGTATTGGAGAAAAACTTAACACCTATGGAAAGGGAGAGGTTTCAGAATGAGACAGGTTTAACTGTGGTTAAGAAAGTGAAATATTTGGGGATCAATATGACAGCTAAAAATGTGAATTTGTTTAAAGATAATTATGAAAAATGCTGGATAGAGGTAAAAAAAGATTTAGAAATCTGGTCAAAATTGAAGCTTTCCTTGTTGGGTCGAATTGCAGCTATAAAGATGAATGTATTGCCTAGAATGTTATTTTTGTTCCAAACATTGCAAATTGTGGACAAGATGGACTGTTTCAAGAAGTGGCAGAAAGATATTTCTAAATTTGTCTGGCAGGGCAAGAAGCCCAGGATAAAATTTAAGATATTAATTGACGCAAAAGAAAGGGGGGGATTTGCCCTGCCAGATTTTAAACTTTATTATGAATCAGCGGCTTTTTGCTTGTTGAAAGACTGGCTACTTCTTGAGAACACAGATATCTTGGATTTAGAAGGGTTTAATAACACTTTTGGGTGGCATGCATATTTGTGGTACGACAAGGTCAAAGCTCATAAAGCTTTTAAAAACCATATTGTCAGGAAAGCACTGTATAATGTCTGGATTAGGTATAAAGACCTGCTGGAGAACAAAACTCCCAGGTGGTTGTCCCCAATGGAGGCAAAGGCTGTGAAAAAACTTAATATGGAGTCTAAATGGCCGAAATATTGGGAAATTTTGGAACAAGAAGGGGATATAATGAAATTGCAGAGTTATGAGAAATTGAAAGACAAAGTGCGAGATTGGCTCCATTACTATCAAATAATGGAGGTTTTTAAGTCAGACAGGAAAATTGGTTTCCAGGTGGAAAAATCAAAACTGGAGACAGAATTGTTAGAATCCAAAACTAAGAACTTGTCAAAAATGTATAACTTGCTGTTGGAATGGAATACACAGGATGGAATAGTTAAATCAGCTATGATCAAGTGGGCACAAGATATTGGTCATAACATGTCAGGGAACTGCCATCGGGAGAACAGGAGGTGAAGGGACTCACAGAGGTTGAGAGAGACTTATCAGCTGAGGAGGGAACCAGCAGGGGGAGGGAAGGAGCTCCAAGGGAAAGTGAGTCGGCTGGATGGCTCAGAGACACTTCCAGCGAAAACAGTGGGGAGGTTTCAGGACCTCCTATAGGGACACCCACTCCTCGCCGGAAACTGTCACGCCGAGAGTCCAGAAGGCGGGTTTCCGTTAAGGAGCTTTTATGCTGGAAGAAATTCCGTAAACGCCCACTGTCGGATTCTACCAGCGACTGACGGAGCCATGCTTAAGAGCTCCGTTGCAGACAGAGGTTTGCGTACATAGCCAAACTCTGAGGGACTAGGGATTTTACGCACAAGCAGCTCATCATCCCATCACAGCAATCCGACAGTCCCTGAAAGCAGCTTGTGCAGAGGGGCATCATGAGCAACCCAGCCGGAACCGGAGAAGCAGGAGGAGCTGGAGCGGGTCCAAGCCTGGAGGAAAGGTACCGGGTGTTGGAGGTCCAGCTAGCGCTGCAAACGGCGAGGCTCGAGGAGAGGAGGGCGCAGGATGCAGAAAAGGCAAAAGGGACCCCACTGGCAAGAAAGATGCCAGGATTGGTGCAGAAGTTTGGGGGGGATCCCAGGAACTATCAAGCCTTCAGGACAGAGATGCAGTATGCTCTCAATCTGCAGTTTGACGACTTTCCCGACGAGGAATCGCGAGTGGCGTTTGTGGTGGGCCATCTCGAAGGGGGGGCAAGAGACTGGCTTAGACCCCTGATGGCAGGGAATAATGCCGTCCTGAAGGACACGAGGAAGTTTTTTCGCGCCATGGACCTGATGTTTTCTAGCGACATTGAGCAGGGAGTGGTGCGCAGACAGTTGATGGCTTGCAAACAGGGGAGCCGATCTGTCCGTGAGTACTGGACTGAGTTTACCATGTTGATCCATAAATTGGGGTGGGATCTATCGGCGGAACCCATTCAAATGCTTTTCGTAGAGGGGCTTTCTTCGGCAGTGAAAGACGAACTTTCCCGGGCGCCCAGGGCGGAGTCTATGGACCAGCTGACCAAATCAGCGCTCACCATTGGAGCGCGCCAGGAGGCGAGAGCCTTGGAGAAGCGGGAAGGGAAAGGGGAGCGTTGGAGGGATTTCCGCATTCCAGAGATTCCGGAGCCAACCTTCCCGCCAGGAGAGCCGATGGAAATTGGAACAGCGCGCGTGTGCGCAATTTCAAATCCCAGTGAAGGGCGGAAGAAGGAGGGGAAGAGCGCCAAGAAATGTTATCTCTGCCAGCAGCCAGGTCACTTTGCCAGAGTTTGTCCACAAAGAAAGGAATGGCAAGGGATGGCGGGAGCTGTTGGGGGGGAGGAGGGGGAAGTCCAGGAGCAAGTAAAAGCCAACGCCTGGCTGCCACCTTCAGGGCACAGCAGCCAGGCCAAGGAGCAGTAAAAGTGCCCACGCCGGAACCTCCAAGACCAGCTCTAGTGATAGAGGTGTTGCTAGAACTGCCAAACGGACACCCACTAAAGATAAAGGTGCTTTTGGACTCAGGCAGCTCCTGTAATTTCATGAGTAAGGAGTTTGCAGCTGAACACCAGATACAGACCATCCCTTTAAGTAACCCCTTGCAGGTGACCACGATCGATGGGAGGGAGCTGTTGGGAGGAGAAGTCAGCCTACAGACCGTCCCAATGGTAATGAGGGTGGCCAGGCACACCGAAAGAATAGCGTTCAATGTGGCCACCTTGGGAGGGGCTCCCATTATTTTGGGGATGAGCTGGCTAGCGTTGCATGATCCGCTAGTGGGCTGGCATCAGAGAGTGGTCTCCTTTGGGTCAGCACATTGCCTGGAACAGTGCAAAGAGGGGAAGGCTCCGGAAGGGGCAAAGGCCTTCCTAGCAGGGATGGAAGTAACGGACAAAGGGAAGGTGCCCAAACGATACGCTGACCTAAGCAATGTCTTCAGCGAAAGGGAAGCAGACAAACTACCACCGCATAGAGCCTTTGACTGCCAAATCAATCTAGTCCCTGGGGCCCAGCTCCCAGTATGCAAGCTGTACGCCATGTCAGACAGGGAGATGCAGGAGTTAAGGGAGTTTATTGATAAAAACCTGAAGCGAGGTTTCATCAGAGAGTCCAGAGCGGTGGGGGGCAGCCCAGTGTTTTTTGTGGACAAAAAAAACACGGATAAACCGAGATTGGTCATGGACTACCGGGCCCTAAATGCCGTGTCGGAACCAGTGGCTTTCCCTATGCCCAGGATTGATGACATTTTGACCAGGGTGAGGAAGGGAAAGATTTTTACTAAACTGGACCTGAGGGGAGCATACAACCTGATACGGATAAGGAAGGGGGATGAATGGAAGACTACCATGTTCACCCATTTGGGGGCTTTCGAATATCTCGTTATGCCCTTTGGATTACAAGCAGGCTCAGCATGTTTTCAATCGTTCATGAACCACGTCCTGGGACCTCTGCTCTACAAGAATTGCGTGGCGTTCCTAGATGACGTGTTAGTATATTCAGAGAATGAGGAGCAGCATGTAAAGGACGTCAGGGAAGTGTTGAGCCAACTTCAAGCTAACCAGCTGTGGGTGAAATTGGAGAAGTGTCAGTTTCACACCAAGGAGGTGGAATTCCTGGGGTACCGCTTGTCAGACAAGGGACTAGCCATGGATCCAAGCAAGGTCCAGGCGGTGCTGGAATGGAAAACACCGAAAACGAAAAAGGATGTGCAAAGATTTTTAGGGTTTGGGAACTTTTATCGTAAGTTCATCAAGAACTTTGCCCACTTAACGGCTCCCATTACGGACTGTCTCAGTAGCAAGAAGAAATTTGCTTGGACGGCGGAGGCGGAGCAAGCATTTGAAGAATTGAAAAGGGCATTCGCTTCGGAAGAACAGCTCCTGCATGTGGATCTACAAAAACCGATGAGAGTGGAAACTGATGCATCAGACCGGGCGGTGGGGGCGGTGCTTCTTCAGCCGGGGAAGAGTAAGTCAGAGTGGAGACCGTGTGCCTTCTTCTCGCGTAAGCTAAACAAATCCGAGAGGAACTACACGGTATATGACCGAGAAATACTCGCCATTCACGAAGCGTTCCGGAGATGGAGACACTTACTAATTGGTGCGCAACATAAGGTGCAAGTGTGCACGGATCACAAGAACTTAGAGTATTGGAGAACGGCACGAGTGCTCAACCAACGACAAGTGAGATGGGCCCAGGAGTTCTCCAAGTTTCATTTTGAAATTTGCTATGTGCCAGGTCCAGAAAACGTCAGGGCGGACGCTCTCTCACGCAAACCTGAATATTTGGAGGGGGAGGGAGCACCCGAGGAGAGACATATCATCCCAGAGGACCGCTGGGTGTGTGGGGCGGCATTGGTGGGGCAAAGGGAACTGGTAGAGGAAACGGAGAATGATGAATACGCCCAGAATAAGCTCAGGTGTCTAAGGGGAGAGGGAGAAAACCCCGGAGGTTTTGAAGAAAGAAACGGGGCATTGTATTACAAAGGGGCACTATATATACCCGAAGGGGATTTGAGAGGGAGAGTACTCAGACAGCTGCACGACAGCCCCACAGCGGGGCATTTTGGGCAACATAAGACCATGTGTTTGGTTACCAGGGAATTTTGGTGGCCCAAGGTGAGGGAAGATGTACGGGAATATGTAAGAGGGTGTGACCAATGCCAGCGAGCCAAAGGAGAAAGGCGGGCGCCGGCGGGGTTATTAGAACCGTTACCCACACCAGAACGACCATGGGAGGCGGTATCGATAGATTTTATGACTGACCTGCCAAAATCCAAGGGGAAAACCGCCATCCTGGTCGTAGTAGACCTGTTAACTAAGATGGGCCACTTTGTAGCTTGCTCACATGCAGTCACGGCGGAGGAGACAGCGAAATTGTTTGTAGAACATATTTTTAGGCTGCATGGCGCCCCCTTGAGGGTGGTATCAGACAGAGGCAAACAATTTACGTCCCGGTTCTGGAGGAAGCTCATGAGCTTACTGCACGTAGAGGTCAATTTTTCGACTGCCCGACACCCTGAAACCAACGGGCAGGCAGAAAGAGCAAACGGTATCCTCCAACAATACCTGAGGTGTTATGTCAATGACAGAGAGAACGATTGGGTCGAGAAGTTGGCGCTGGCGGAATTTGCCTACAATAATGCGGAGAATGTGTCCACCGGGATGACCCCCTTTTTGGCTAATTATGGGTGCCACCCCAGGGCATTTCCAGGGGGAGGAGGGGAGAGATGGAGCGTCCCGGCCGTCGAACAGTTTGTAGAAGAAATGGAAGCTATCCATCGTCAACTCCAACTCAACTTAGAAAGGGCCAAAGAAGAATATAAGAGGCAGGCAGACAGGAACAGGAGGGAAGGTGAAACCATAAGGGTGGGGGATCAGGTGTGGCTGTCAACCCAAGGGTTGCCGTTCAAGGGGGGTTGCAAGAAATTGAGACCCAAAAGATTGGGACCATTTGAGGTCATTCAACAGGTCAACCCAGTGGCTTTCAGACTCCGGTTACCGAACCACATGAAACTGCACCCAGTATTCCACAGGTCATTACTGTCACCGTATAGGGGGGGAAGTGAAGGGGTTTTCACACGGGGACCAGTCTTAGAAGAGAGGGAAAGCAGCAACCATGTGGCGGAAATCATCGACTCCAGGTGGAAGGGTAATCAGGTGGAGTATTTGGTAGCGTGGGAAGGGGAACCGGAGTCAGAAAACACCTGGGTGACGGCAGAGGAGGTCAATGACGAGGCTTTGATCGAAACGTTTCATCAAAGGTTCCCCAGGAAACCTCAGTCAGTAGCGAGGTTCCGGAGGGAGTACTTTGGCACCACCGACGAGGAGGAGGAACTGGAAGGATTCGCGGAATCGGAGTTGGAAGAAGGAATAGACTCCGATGAGGAGGAGTACTTAGAAACCAGAAACAGAAACCGGTGGAGGGAAATGTTCGAGACTTCGGAAGATGAGGGAGGTTCTTTCAGGGGTTTTGCTCCTTCGCCGCCCGCAGAGGAGGGAAGGGGAGGGGGTGAAGGGGGCCCTGGAGGGGAGGTGGATGTCAGGGAACTGCCATCGGGAGAACAGGAGGTGAAGGGACTCCCAGAGGTTGAGAGAGACTTATCAGCTGAGGAGGGAACCAGCAGGGGGAGGGAAGGAGCTCCAAGGGAAAGTGAGTCGGCTGGATGGCTCAGAGACACTTCCAGCGAAAACAGTGGGGAAGTTTCAGGACCTCCTATAGGGACACCCACTCCTCGCCGGAAACTGTCACGCCGAGAGTCCAGAAGGCGGGTTTCCATTAAGGAGCTTTTATGCTGGAAGAAATTCCGTAAACGCCCACTGTCGGATTCTACCAGCGACTGACGGAGCCATGCTTAAGAGCTCCGTTGCAGACAGAGGTTTGCGTACATAGCCAAACTCTGAGGGACTAGGGATTTTACGCACAAGCAGCTCATCATCCCATCACATAACATTATGTTTGAGGACTGGGAACGGTTGTGGACCACCGGTATAAAATTTACGGCATGTAATGCCTTAAAAGAAAATATTATGAAAATGATTTATAGGTGGTACATGACGCCAGTCAAGCTCGCAAAAATTTACCACTTGCCTGATAATAAGTGTTGGAAATGTAAAGAGACTGAAGGTACATTTTTTCACCTTTGGTGGACATGCCCAAGGATTAAGGCTTTCTGGGAAATGATTTATAATGAAATGAAAAAGGTATTTAAATATACCTTCCTGAAGAAACCAGAGGCCTTTCTCCTGGGTATGGTCGGCCAACTGGTGTCAAAGAAGGACAGAACTTTCTTTTTTTTTTTTTAATAAATATTTATTCAATTTTTCCAATTTTATACAAACACAAAAAGAAAAAGAAAAAGAAAAATATTAAAAACAAATCAATTTCAATATCAATTTTTCAATAACATGTTTCTTTGACTTCCTCATACCTCCCCTTCTTGTTTTCTAGTTCAAATTGTTAATCCAGCAAATCCTAATCTCTTAACATTCCTTTTAACTAACACCTTTTTTTTCCCAATCAACTTTTTAAAATTTTATAACTTAAACAATATTAATCCCAGTTCTTTTTATCATAACAGCTAGAGACCACATAAGTTCAATCCAACATCTTTCAAAGTTCATTAATTTTGCAATATTTCTGTAAATAGTCCTTAAATTTCTTCCAATCTTCTTCTGCCGACTCTTCTCCCTGGTCGCGGATTCTGCCGGTCATTTCTGCCAGTCCCATACAGTCAATCAACTTCATCTGCCATTCTTCCAGAGTGGGTAGATCTTGCGTCTTCCAGTGCTTTGCTATAAGTATTCTTGCTGCCGTTGTAGCATACATAAAGAAAGTTCTGTCCTTCTTTGGCACCAAATGGCCGACTATGCCCAAGAGAAAAGCCTCTGGTTTCTTCAAGAAGGTATACTTAAATACCTTTTTCATTTCATTATAAATCATTTCCCAGAAAGCCTTAATCTTTGGGCACGTCCACCAAAGGTGAAAGAATGTACCTTCAGTCTCTTTACATTTCCAACATTTATTATCAGGCAAATGGTATATTTTTGCAAGCTTGACTGGGGTCATGTACCACCTGTATATCATTTTCATAATATTCTCTCTTAGAGCATTACATGCCGTAAATTTCATACCGGTGGTCCATAACTGTTCTCAGTCAGCAAACATGATGTTATGTCCAACATCTTGTGCCCATTTAATCATAGCTGACTTAACCGTTTCATCCTGTGTATTCCATTTCAGCAGCAAGTTATACATTTTTGACATGATCTTAGTTTTAGGTTCTAGCACTTCTGTTTCTAGTTTAGATTTTTCCACCTGGAAGCCAATTTTCTTGTCCAAATTGTAAGCCTCCATTATCTGAAAATAATGAAGCCAGTCTCGCACTTTGTTTTTTAGTTTCTCAAAGCTCTGCAATTTCAATCTGTCTCCTTCTTGTTCCAAAATTTCCCAATATTTCGGCCATTTGGCCTCCATATTGAGCTTTTTCTGGGCTTTCGCTTCCATTGGTGACAACCACCTTGGGGTCTTATTTTCCAGTAAATCCTTGTATCTGATCCAAACATTAAACAAAGATCTCCTAACAATATGATTTTTAAATGCTTTATGTGCTTTAACCTTGTCATACCACAAATATGCATGCCATCCAAAAACGTTGTTAAAACCTTCTAAATCCAAAATGTCTGTGTTTTCAAGAAGCAGCCAGTCTTTCAACCAGCAGAATGCTGCTGATTCATAGTAAAGTTTGAAGTCTGGCAGGGCAAAACCACCCCTTTCTTTTGCATCAGTTAAAATCTTATATTTTATCCTGGGCTTCTTGCCCTACCAGACAAATTTAGATATGTCTTTCTGCCACTTCTTAAAACAATCCATCTTGTCCACAATTTGCAATGTTTGAAACAAAAATAACATTTTAGGCAATACATTCATCTTTATAGCTGCAATTCGACCCATCAAGGAAAGCTTCGAATTTGACCATATTTCAAGATCTTTTTTCACTTCTAACCAGCATTTCTCATAGTTATTTTTAAATAAATTCCCATTTTTAGCTGTCATATTAATCCCCAGGTATTTCACTTTCTTCACCACAGTCAAACCTGTTTCATTCTGAAATTTCTCTTTTTCAAACAATGTTAAATTTTTCTCTAAAACCTTAGTTTTGGACTTGTTCAATTTAAATCCTGCCACCTGACCAAATTCTTGAATTAATTCTAAAACTCTTTTGGTACTAGATTCTGGCTCCTGTAACGTCAAAACTAGGTCATCTGCAAATGCTCTCAATTTATACTGTTTGGCTCCGACCTGTATGCCTTTAACCAACCGGTCCCTTCTAATCATATTCAGCAAAACCTGGAGCAAAACCTCCAGGACCGATATAAAAAGTAAAGGGTAAATTAAAGGGGCTTGCAAAAATCTACCATTTGCCCGATAATAAATGTTGGAAATGTAAAGAAAATGAAGGTACATTCTTTCACCTTTGGTGGACGTGCCCAAGGGTTAAGGCTTTCTGGGAGATGATATATAATGAAATGAAAAAGGTATTTAAATATACCTTCTTGAAGAAACCAGAGGCCTTTCTCCTGGGCATGGTCGGCCAATTGGTGTCAAAGAAGGACAGAACTTTCTTTATGTATGCAACAACAGCAGCAAGAATACTCATCGCAAAGTATTGGAAAACACAAGATTTACCCACCGTGGAAGAATGGCAGATGAAAGTTATAGACTATATGGGACTGGCAGAAATGACCGGCAGAATCCGAGACCAGGGAAAAGAGACGGCGGAAGAAGATTGGAAGAAATTTAAGGACTATCTTAAGAAACATTGTAAAATTATTGAAGGCTAGAACGATGTTGATTCAGAAATTAAGTGGTTAAAAGCTGTAATGATTATGTGATTAAGAAAAGAAAGGTTAAAAATTATACAGAAATTAGGGGAAGGATTTGCTGAATTGACTTAATTAGAGAATGGAATACAGAAAGGGGAGGTATGAGGAGGTCGGGAAAGTAAGTTTTATGAATATAAGGGATTGAAATTATACTTGTTTTGTATGTGTTCTGTTTGGTTTGTATGTATTTTTATTGTTCTTGGGGTTTTTTTTGGTTCGTTTTTTTTCTATTTTATATAAATTCCTAAAACCTTAATAAATATATTATATAAAAAAAGAGTCATCTAGTCCACCCCCTGCAATGCAGGAATATTTTGCCCAACGTGGGGCTCAAACCCACGACCCTGAGATGCAGAGTCTCACACTCTACTGACTGAGCTATGGGCAGATATCTTGTTTGATAAATGTGTCCCTTGGAAACATTTTGGTTTTATCCTCTCTGCAGGAGTTGCTATGCCTGATCATTCCATCTAGTTCTGTCGAAAGAGATAATAATAATAATAATAATAATAATAATAATAATAATAATAATAATTTATTATTTATACCCCGCCCATCTGGCTGGGCCTCCCCAGCCACTCTGGGCGGCTTCCATAAAAACCAAAAATACAATAAAATATCACACGTTAAAAACTTCCCTGAACAGGGCTGCCTTAAGATGTCTTCTGAATGTCAGGTAGTTGTTTATCGCTTTGACATCTGCTGGAAGGGCGTTCCACAGGGCGGGCGCCACTACCGAGAAGGCCCTCTGCCTGGTTCCCTGTAGCTTTGCTTCTCGCAATGAGGGAACCGCCAGAAGGCCCTCGGCGCTGGACCTCAGCGTCCAGGCAGAATGATGGGGGTGGAGACGCTCCTTCAGGTATACTGGACCGAGGCCGTTTAGGGCTTTAAAGGTCAGCACCAACACTTTGTATTGTGCTCGGAAACGTACTGGGAGCCAATGTAGGTCTTTCAAGACCGGTGTTATATGGTCTCGGCGGCCGCCCCCAGTCACCAGTCTAGCTGCCGCATTCTGGATTAGTTGTAGTTTCCGAGTCACCTTCAAAGGTAGCCCCACGTAGAGTGCATTGCAGTAGTCCAAGCGGGAGATAACCAGAGCATGCACCACTCTGGCGAGACAGTCCGCAGGCAGATAGGGTCTCAGCCTACGTACCAGATGGAGCTGGTAAACAGCTGCCCTGGACACAGATTTGACCTGTGCCTCCATGGACAGCTGTGAGTCCAAAATGACTCCCAGGCTGCGCACCTGGTCCTTCAGGGGCACAGTTACCCCATTCAGGACCAGGGAATCCTCCACACCTGCCCGCCTCCTGTCCCCCAAAAACAGTACTTCTGTCTTGTCAGGATTCAACCTCAATCTGTTAGCCGCCATCCATCCTCCAACCGCTTCCAGACACTCACACAGGACCTTCACTGCCCTCACTGGTTCTGATTTAAAAGAGAGGTAGAGCTGGGTATCATCCGCATACTGATGAACACCCAGCCCAAACCTCCTGATGATCTCTCCCAGCGGCTGCATGTAAATGTTGAAAAGCATGGGGGAGAGGACAGAACCCTGAGGCACCCCACAAGTGAGAGCCCAGGGGTCTGAACACTCATCCCCCACCACCACTTTCTGAACACGGCCCAGGAGGAAGGAGCGGAACCACTGTATGACAGTGCCTCCAGCTCCCAGCCCCTGAAGACGGTCCAGAAGGATGTTATGGTTGATGGTATCAAATGCCGCTGAGAGATCCAGCAGAACTAGGAAACAGCTCTCACCTTTGTCCCTAGCCCGCCGGAGATCATCAACCAGTGCGACCAAGGCAGTTTCAGTCCCATGATGAGGCCTGAATCCCGACTGGAAGGGATCCAAATGGTCCGCTTCTTCCAGGCGTGCCTGGAGTTGTTCGGCAACCGCTCGCTCAATCACCTTGCCCAAGAATGGAAGATTTGAGACTGGGCGCTAGTTGGCCATCGTGGCCGCATCTAAAGATGGTTTTTTAAGAAGCGGTTTAATAACCGCCTCTTTCAGCGGGTATGGGAAGGCTCCCTCACGGAGGGAAGCATTCACCACCCCACGAAGCCCATCGCCCAGTCCTTCCCGGCTAGCTTTTATAAGCCAGGATGGGCAAGGATCCAGGAGACAGGTGGTTGGTTTCACTCGTCCAAGCAGCCTGTCCACATCCTCGGAGGTAACAGATTGGAATTGATCCCACTCAACTTGACTAGACAGAACTCTAGCACTGTCCCGCCCCGGCCCTGCTCCCACGGTGGAGTCTACTTCTTCCCGAATCTGAGCGATTTTATCTGCAAAAAACTTTGCAAAATCATTGCAGGAGAACATGTGGCCCGTACTGGGCCCTGATGTTGCAGGTGGTTCCACTAAATTGTGAACCACCTGAAAAAGTCTCCTGCTGCTGTTTTCTGCAGATGCAATAGAGGCGGCGAAGAAATTCTTCTTCGCCGTCGCTATCGCCACTTGGTAGGCTCGACGTTGAGCTCTAACCTGTGTCCGGTCAGATTCGGAATGAGTTATCCGCCACCGGCGCTCTAGCCGTCTCAACGATTGTTTCATTGCCCTCAGATCCGTGGAAAACCACGGGGCTGTCCGGGCTCCATGCAATCGGAGAGGGCGCTTCGGAGCCAAACAGTCAATAGCCCTGGTTAGCTCCACATTCCAGCGGGCCACCAGGGAATCAGCTGAAAGGCCATCAACATGGGATAAAGCATCCCCTACCACTCTCTGGAAACCATTTGGATACATTAAGTGGCGGGGGCGGACCATCCGAATTGGTCCCACCTCCCTGCAGAGGGGATGGGTCGCAGAGAAGTCCAGTTGCACCAGGAAGAGAGGTTGGGGTTGTTTTCTGATTTCTTAATTGTGAATATTTGGGGGGAGGGGAGGCATGGGTGGAAAGGAGATACTCAGATGGACCAGAGTGAAATGGGGGCTTCGGGATGGCTTGGGGAATTCTCAAAGTGTCACATCCAAACCAAAACTCTGGGTTGTTGGATGCCCCTGCCTTCTGTCATCATTTGAGCTTTCCTCTGCTTCCCTTTCAAGCTGCTGTCTGGAAGGAGGCCAAAGCCCACTTAAACATAAGAATGATTATAAGAAAGCATTCATTCAACAGCCAGAGTTGAATGAAGACCATGTGCTAGGAGGAGAATGAGCTAATTAAACCATTCTGCTTCCGATTGCCCTTGTTCTCCGCCTCCCTCTATGCTAATCAGCCGCAAACAAGAGTTCAGCTTTGAAAGCCTTGTTATCACCTCATTCCCTTCAATTAGCCAGCTGCTCTGGCAGATGACATCAGTTCCTTCCCGCTCCCAATATTCCTGCTCCTAGCCTGGTTAGCCATAGCCCGGAAGCTGAATCTCAGGGGAACGCCTTTGGGCTGGGAAGGGCTCATCTTTTCTGGGCCTCTTCTCCCCCTCAGGAAGGGGTGCTTGGCTCCTGGCCTGTGAAATGTGCTCAAAATGTAAAGATGCCTTCTTTCCAGGGAGCCAAGGGAGAAGGGGGGAATTTGAAATACCTCCAAACCTTCCCACGTCAGAGATGCAGGAGTTGTGTCACCTCCAACTTCCTCAGGGATGAAGCAGCTTCAAATATATAAAAGGATGTCACATAGAGGAGGGAGAAAGGTTGTTTTCTGCTGCTCCAGAGAAGCGGACACGGAGAAATGGTTCCAAACTACAAGAAAGAGGATTCCACCTAAACATTAGGAAGAACTTCCTGACAGTAAGAGCTATTTGACAGTGGAATTTGCTGCCAAGGAGTGTGGTGGAGTCTCCTTCTTTGGAGGTCTTTAAGCAGAGGCTTGACAACCATATGTCAGGAGTGCTCTGATGGTGTTTCCTGCTTGGCAGGGGGTTGGACTCGATGGCCCTTGTGGTCTCTTCCAACTCTATGATTCTATGATTCTATGAAAACGAAACATCCCACCTGGGCACGGTTTCTGAGAGAGCAACAGCAGAAGACCCAGACTCTGGCAAGATGAGCATTTGCCCAGTGGATTCTGGCCGGTCCATGAGGGCAGACAAGGGATGGCTGAGGTGGCCGCCAGCCCCTTCCCACTCCATCTCAGATACAGAACACATTTGCTCTGCCACTCCTTGGCTCTGGCGCCACCTACTGTTGGCCTCCTTGCCTTCCACCCTCCCAGTCCCAATGAGCACCATCCACCCCTGGTCCAGAGGCGCAGAGCAGTAGTTAGGTGATCTTGCGCCCCGGCAGAACCATCCAGATTGCGCCCCCCAGCCACGGAGAAGTTAGCTCTTCTTTCTGCCTCTCCTCCACCCCCCCCCACACACATTCAATTCACCCTGAAAATACAAGTATTGAAAAGTAAAATGTTAGAGATTTCCCCCCACCCCATAGCAATATAATTGGATTCAGCTAGCTGGTCAGTCTACTTTCGGTTTCACTCCTGGCTCCTTGTTAAATTAATACTGCATCAGAAACTTCCCAAGCAGATATCCAAAGTTCTTTGGCATTTCTCCAGTTGTTAATGAGATGTCTCTTCTAGTCCAGGGGAGTCTTTTGATCTTCTTCCAGGAAACCAAGAGTCGAAAGCCTTGATTTTCCTTTTTTTCTTTTTCCAGTCATTTCCACACAGTTAGTCATTATTAGAGTTATTAAAACCTTACTATATTAACAAATGCATTTTTTTTAGTCTCCCTTGCTTTCCTGGTGACCTTCAGCTTAAACACAAACTGCTCTGGAGTGAGAAAAACCCATCACACTCAAAAAGCCCAGCTGGAGGGACCTGGAAGTGTGCGGGGAAGAGCAATTTTGTAGTGGGTTTGTTGCACAGGAACACCAACTTCACTAACTGGCTGATTCAGATTGAATCCCATTCAAAAAGAGTGCAATGGTGTGTTTTTCAGCCAGCCATCTAGCTGCTGCAACTATTCCCTGGGTGCCACCACACTGTCCTGTCTCTGTGTTTGGAAGGGAATGGGAGCTATGCTCCCCCCGGAGACACTCCACTCCTTCCTTAGCTGTGTTGCTCAACAGTTGAGGCAACCTTCACAGTTCTGGGATGCCGAGGGAGCGAACCAGTAGTCACGTTCATCTGTACTGGCCTATTCTGACAGGTGCTGCCTTTCATATTCATGCCCAAGAGCCTTTCCGCTCCAGAGATCTGGGGCTGAACCTGGGATCTGCACACCAGCCTGGTAGTGCACTTGGCTCTGGCTGGCTTCAGGAGCTGCTCATTGCCATGACACCCGCCATTTTGCCTCGCCGGAAGTCCCCATATGATGTGTCTTGTGCCGTTGAACCAATCACGCAACATTCCTTCCCTAATAATAAATCTACAACACTTAAAATATAAATCTGGGGGCCTTATATGAAATCCGGGGACATTCCGGGGACGGATTTTGTTGGGGATAGATTTGTAAATCCGGGGACTGTCCCCGGGAGACGGGGACATCTGGCAAACATTCCGTAATAGGGCTTCTCCTGCCTTTGCCAGTATGTCAGCCTTCTCAGCCTCCTTAAAGAGGGCGTTCAGAAGCACTTGTACGTCTGGCCATATGGGATTGTGAGTGGAGAAGGTGGCGCAGTCTGGATGAGTCCCTCTGTCTTGCTCTTTGGTCACTGTGACCGAGCACCATTTTGGGCCGATCAGGATCTATGGGGAAGGGGATCCACCCAGAAGTTGTGGAGGGAACGGGAAGAGAAGCTTGGTCAAGAGACTGGCTCATGTCAGAAGGAGGCCTGACTGCATCCTTGGCGAAGCCCAGGGCAGGGCAGGAAGGCAGCATTGCCCAGCGGGAAGGCATTCGGAGGCAAATCATCAGCAAGGAGCAGAAAATCCCCTCCCCTTCCCTCAAGAAGACTGAAGAATCTCTAGTCGGCCTTCAGGTGAGTTCAGCATCCCAGGTCTCTGGGGTGTTCCTGTCCATTACAAAGCTGACTCGAGGCTCCGTCAACTGAGCCCCTACACTCCTTGCGTACCTGAAAGGGGCACAGAAAGGATGGGAGGCAGCCTTTTCCTGGAGCCGTCTTACCTGCAGCAGTTCACTCGCTGGCTGCTGACCCTTTTCCTCCATCACCTGGATGATCCTCTCAAGAGAGGAGAGTTTCCTGCAGAGTCTGGCCAGCTGCTCATCCCTTCTCCCTGCAATCTCCTTCTCCACCTCTTCCACATGATTCAGCAGACGCTTTTCTTCTTCTTCTTCTTCCAGGAACTGGCGCAGTTGTCTCAACTTCTCCACAGTCTTCAGCCTCTCCGGTTCTGAGGAGGTCTGAGTGAGGAAGATGGTCAGCCTTCAAAAAATCAGCAAGAGAATTAGGATTTGAATTGAACTGCTTCCACCCTCTCAGCTCACAAGTCCTCAGGCTTCTCCTTGACTGCTTTTCACATAATAAACAACAATGGGAAATAAACTCCATTTAGCTGCATTCAAAGGTGAACTTACCTAATTCGCAATTCTTGGAAAAATATGGAGACCAAAACAGCAATCTTTTGAAATTCACACCTCTGAATTTCTCAAGGTTGACCCAGCCAGGTAATGTTCACAAAAAATGTATTTATGAGGGTAAAGCACGTATCAAACTATTTATACGAGAAGGTAGCCACCCTAGCATTTGATTCATTTTCAGAATAATAAATAAATAACAAACCGATATGGAAAAAGGAGAAATGGGGAGAAGCTGAAATGGGCAGATTTTCCCCTCCCTCCTCAGCTTCTTGAAGTGCTTGTTCCCTCACTAGTAACAAGAGTGACACTTCCAAGGAGGTCTTTGCTTTCCTTGTCCAGGTCTGCTTGATAGGCTAGAATTTCCCCTCTCTCTTTCCTCCGAATCTCCAGGCAGCGACAGATCTCTCCCTGACAAGAAAAGGGAAAACTCAGCTTTGATTGAGACACAAAGAGAGGAGATGAATATTATACTGGCTTCTTGGGTCCAGTGGCCTTGCTATAATAGCAAAGTAATTTACTGGAGGAAAGAAAAGTACAGAACACATACATAAATACCGTAAGTAGTTATCATCACAAAAGAATATCCAGGTAAACCCATGAACAGCCAGGTAAACCCATCAACAGGTTTCCTGCCAGACAGGAGTCTATTGTAGGCCGCCCCTTCTGTGATGTATGTATGATGTATGGAGGGGTGGTCTTGGGCTCCAGGTGGGCAATTTCAAATGTCTATATAAGGACTTGGTTTGGGGTCTCCTCCTCCCTCCTGCGTGGGGGGGGGGGGTGAGCACCCTGTTGCAACAGTTAATAAAGATCTGGCTTACTAGCTGCTTTGCTTCTCAATATTCTCTGGTTGGCCTCTGTTATTTTCTCCTACCGATAGAGAAGCTACAAAAGGACTCTATATGGGCTCTGAGGTACCCCAGAAGGGAAAAGGAGCCCCCAGTCCCCACCCCCTTGCAGCTGACCCCTTGCTGCTATCTGCTTGGCAGGGTATTGAGGAGGCATCCTGCTAGCCAAAGGAGACATGGACTTAGTTGTGTATGTGCAATTCACATTTGTAGTGTTCTAAATATGTACAAAGCAACCTTGCTGGGGAATGTGGATGAGGTTAACCCTTTCTCTCCCTGCCATGGTCCCACGAAGCTGCTGTATTTCAAGGGAAGATCCCTTGGCCCCCCTGGCAGAGAGAAAGACTTTGACTCCCTCCTCCCAGCCATCCCAGCCGCTCTCAGGCTTCCCCTTGGCTGCTTCTAAGGTAATAAACAACCACCAATTAATACCATGCCTACTTTGGATCTGAGAATTAAGAAGATAACCTGCCAAGAACAATACACAGCTATTTCTCAAGGTACCTTGTATTCCTCGACAGCCTCTTCCAGAGGAATCACCTCGTGGTGTTGGTGCTTCTTGGATCTGCCCCAAACCACACAGATGGGGGCTTCATCCTCCTTGCAAAAGAGATTCAGGGGCTCCTGGTGCTTCTCATAGACTCCTCCTTTCCCTCTTGAAGACTGAGGGTCTTGGCTACTTCGACAAAGTTAGCCAATTGCCGATTGCGGATGAGGCTCCTTCTCTGGACTCCAACTCGGCCTTGAGGACAGGAAGCCAGCCTCCTTTTTGCCCCGCTGCACTGGATCAGGCCGGACCGGCAGAAGTTGTGCCCACACTCTGGGATGGTCCCTGTGTCGTAAGAGAGTCAGGGTAAGAGAGGGGAATGAAGGAGAAGGACCCTACCAATATCAAATAGATCGTATTCTGCCTTCACACCCTACAAGAAGGTCAACGGTGCCTTGGGGAATGGATCCTTTTTCGCTGTATCTTTCTCATTGACTTTAAGAATGGATCTGAATGTATTTTTTGACTCAAATGTATTTTTCCTCAAAATGCTGTACTTTTCTAAATGTATCCAAATCTATCCGAATGGGTTTTTGTATTTTCCCCCAATCTCATCGCCTAGAGAATGTTCCTTAAATGTAACAATCTCTTGTTCCAAATGTATTTGATACAAATGTATTCGAGTGTATACTTTTATGGGAAAACGTAGCTAGGAAAATGTGGCGAGATATATATATATATTGCTTATAGTGCCTTTGAACGGTCAACGTTCCACCCTCTATCCTTTCACGAGCTGCCAAAAACACTCTCCACACCACACTGCCATCTACTGGGTCTACAAATGATACCATGAATACACACAAATACAAGCTCTAAAATAAATTAGTTTTCTTTTCGCATAAGTATGCACACCCGAATTGATAGCTATGCAGAACTGGATTTCCCCCCTCCCTCCATCGGATAGCTGCCTGCGCGGCTGTCTTTGAGGGGGGTGGAGGGAGGAACGGGCGGGATCGACATCGGATAGCTGCCTGCCTGCCTGCCTGAACATGCCGTGCCCCCGGGGGGCGCTGCGACCGGCGCCCATTGGGAAGGAACAAGACAGGAAAAGGAAGGAAATGGGAGAGGTATTTTTAAGGCCCCACTTTTCACATGGTGTCCTGTTGTGTGGTCGGAAAGTACTCTTTATTGTTTGATTTGGGTTAAAGTCAGAATAAAAGCGAGTTCCTTCAAAATAACACATTCCTTTTTATCTTACCAATTTCTCATATTGTAAGAAGCGGAAGAAGAAACCATAGAGAGCATTCATATTTTCCTTCTGATCAATGAAGTCAAACGTTACAATTATCCATTTTAGAATGAGCACCTATAGGGAGAAGACAGAAGTAAGCCAAAGCAAGGCCAAGACAACAAACCCCTTCTGGAATATGGTCAGCGTGTACAACATCTAGCTGAATCATTACCAGGATAGCTAAGTCAGACTGGGGGAAATATCATTCTTCAGAACCAAGACATCATTACCATGCTTTCCAAGTTACCTGAAAGTCACTAGAACACTTGCGAGCACAGAGCCAAGACACAGCTGAAATAAGAGCAAAAGACGGAGTTTGGCCTCATTAGGTCCCCCTACCATGAACTCCTTAGGTGGGCCACCCTGCGCCCGCCTCGGCATCGCGCCTCGCTATTCTGCAACTCAAGATAACACTGAACTGCTCTGCAGGGTCATTGTAAGGATTGCAAGTCAAGGCATCCAAAGTGACTCTGAACATTGAAAAGCCCCTAGTCAATGCTTTGAACTACTGTCGCTTTAAAAAGGAAACTCTGATTAGTAAGAGTTTGGGGAATTAAAAATTGGTTTGCCCTGGGGACGCTGAAGCTGTGTTCTGGCTTGAAAAGCCAGTGAGACCACTGGGCCATCTAGTTCTGTATGGTCTGCCACAGCCAGCAGCTGCTCTCCAGGATTTCAGAGCTCTGCTTCCCATGAATGGATTGAAACTGCCACTTTTTGCATCATGTGCCTCTCCCAGTGGGCCACCCAGAGCCATTTGCTGTATAGCGTTCTACATCCCATGTAGTCCTGCTTCTTCCAGCTCAGTTCAGTTCATTCTGTAACTGTGCAAGTTAGGCCGCATCTGCTTTATGCATTCAAAGCACCATCATGCCCCTTGACATGCTAACAGTTGCATCTTTGTATTCAATCCCTCCAGCACCTTGGACAGCAGTCTCTCAAGGCTCAGCCACAGGTACCTGGTGCCCCATGCTTCCTAGGCCCAGGTCCGTGCTTTAAAGGCACTGTGTCCGAGTGTTTTGTTGTCCCAGGGCTGTCTAATTCTGACTCATGTTCAGCATCCCTTTCCAGGGCAGCTTTATTTATTTCATGTCTTTAAGGAGTCCTCTGTGCGTGGCAAAGGCTTGTTGCTGGGACAATAGGAGGCTGCCTTATACGGAGTCCCACTATGGCTCTATCTAGCTCAGTCTTGTCCACAATGGATGGCAAAAACTCTCCAGGGTTTCAGACAGAGGGCATTCTAGCTGGAGATACAACAGATTGAACCAGGGAGCTTCTGCATGTAAGCAGCTGCTTTACCACTAAGCTATGGCCCTTCTCCCATTGCTTCTGCCCTGAATGAACTGAAAGCCTGTCCTCCAGTCCTCCCAAAACTCTCTTTTGTGGCTACACTCTGCAGGAGGTCATTGGTTGCAGAAGTTGAGCTGTCTGCACAAGTGACTGAATCCATGAGAAGGCTGATCTGTAATGAAATGCTGATTTTCAGGCATCTCTTGAAGACCTTTTCTATGCCAACAGGTCTGTGCTATCATTTAAACATTTCCTGAGCACCCAGACATTTGAATTCTTTGGACTGATTTTAATGTCCACCCTCCACCCGCTTTTGTACATTGCCGTATTTTATGACATGCCCTAGCTTCTGAGAAGCCTTTCGCTCAAACCAGTTAGACATGACATGAATTAGTCGTTTTATCCACCCGGCATGTATGGAACAGACCCTGACGAATCAACTGACAATGCATAATTAATCCCCCTGCTGAACTGAACTGGGAGCCGCAGCTGGGGTAGAACATGCAAACAAGAAATTATTAGTTCAAGGTACAGAAGCCCCAGAATACCCCAGCCACATGGAGTTAAGAATAGCAATTCCAGATTAAAGGGCTTGCATCTGAGACATTTGTTCCTTCCTTTTTGCCAAGACAGGTGATGTTCCTATGAATACATTGGAAATTTTGAAAGGACCGTGGGCATTTGTCCTCTGCAGCTGAATATCCAGAGCTATCTGAAGAGGGGAAAATAACAGGTCTTGCTCAGCTGGAGATGTCTTATTTCCTTTTTAGATATAAGCTAATGAGAATTTTAGGCTGCTGGGGGTGGGGCAAAATCTGAGGATGGGAAAAATGATATCACTGGCAGTCACATGGGAGGCTGCTGAAAATGCACATGGAGAAACAATGGGTCCTTGAACTGAGGGGACTGTTTGACCTGCAGGAGGAAGCCAGTTGTTGAAAGGGAACATGGATCTGAGAAGGAGCTTATAGGGAGATTTCAACATCCAGTTGGAGCCATCAACGGCAGTTCGTCACTAGTTTGGAGTTGGGGACTCTTTTTCAGTCTTAAGGGCCATATTCTCCTCTGGGAAACCTCCCAGGGGCCGTGTGCCTGTGGTGGAAGGGGCCACAGGTGAAAGTGGGTGGAGTGATGAATGTAAACTTTGGTTTCCTAAGGAAGGCTGGTTTCTACACACATTCAACTCTCCACTCTCTGTCCTTCATGACTCAAGGTTGCGAGGGGAGGGGTAGTACCTCTGGTGGGGGGCACGTTGTGCTCCTTCTGGGGTAGTTTGTCCACCTTTGGTCACTACAGCTCTCACCTGCGGCTCTTAGAAACTGTCAGCCTGCAGCAGCAGCCACACCCCAGGAATGGCTTCAACTGGCAGGATAACCAGGTGAGGGGAGTTGATGGGTCTCAAACCCTCAGTGAGTTAGGGGCTTCCCCTGCATGCAAAGCTAGTGTCGGGTACTGGCTAGAGGAGGAGGAATGGTGGGAGGCTACAGCCAGGGAACCCCCCGGGAAGCATCAAAGTGGGAAGGCTCCAAGCCAGGAGACTGCTGGTGGGATGCAGGAGACAGGTCAGAAGAAGAAGAAGAAGGGGGAGCAGATGGCTTGGAGGCTAAACAAGCAACAGGTTTAAGTGAGACTGAGGCAGCTGAGGAGGAGGAGGTGGTGGCGGCTGAGGCTGCAACAGATCCCCAGGCACCTGCCATGTCCACTGTTCCCTTCTCCCCTCCTCCTCTGTCCCCAGGAACAAGGGAGGCATTACATGGAGCAGAACAAAAGGCACAGAGAGCCCCTCCACGACTGTTGGGAAGTCAGCCGACTGAGGAGGAGCCTAAGGATAGGGATGCCATATTTCTAAAAGTAGAAACCAAGACACCCCGAAAGCTGTGGAGCTATTTTTAGGAAGACCCCCAAATTGTTGAGCTTCTTAAAGGAAGACCCAGAAGCTGTTGATGTCTGATAGCCCTACCTTAGGAGGAGGCTAAGATACTCCATTCTGGCAACTGGGGCTAGTCCTGCCTGTGGAGTTTCTCTGCCGGGTTATGTCTCTCTGAAGAAAGAGTCCACCTTACTGCTCATCTCTGAGTTTTGATGCTGAACTGCAGCTGAATCAGCCCTGACAGCCAGGCTCCGGCCAATTGAGCAGATGAGACCACTAGGTGGTCCAACAGTCAAGAAGGTGGTTTCTGCCCGTGCTGTAGAGGGAAGTGACGAGCAGTGGGGCTCATCCACCTGGGAAGGTAGCTCATTTAAGAGAAGCAAGTCCCTGATCCTAAATCTGATTGATCCATTTAGCCCAGTATTGCCCACTTCCAGCCTGAGTGGCAGAAGCTCTCCAAGGTCTTGGGCAGAGAGAGGCTCCTACCTACATTGAGCTTCTAACTGCAGGTGCTAGGGACTGCACCTGGGACCTTCTGCATGCAATGCAGGTGCTGACACACTGAGGCTATGGCGCCTCCACAAAACCTTCAGGTATGGGCAGGAGGCACTACTCGGCATCCTTATATCCCACCCTTCCTCCCAAAGGAGTCCAGGGCAGCAAAGACACAACAGTTAAACAACCAAAACATCCAAAAACAGTTCCTACACAGAAGCAGACTAAGAAAAATCTCTCCTTAGAAGGCTTCTTGAAAGAGGAAGAGAAAGTAGGCATTGAAAAGATAGCAGAGAAGGGACCCCCGATAAGATGGTACCTGCAGGAAAATGTCACTACTCCTCTTTTGTCTCTTCCTTCTGAAGGATCCCGGTGAACAAGCAAAAAGCACTTGGAAAACACACACACATACACACACACACACACACACATACACACAAATACAAGAGGACAAGACAAGCCAGGGCTGTGCACCATAAACCATCCCAAAATAAGCCTCCATTCTGTGGGATGTAAAACACAGGAGCAGTCAATGACAACATTCCTAGAGTGTACATGTTAGAACATGGGGAGGGATGTCTGTCCAGCAAGCAGGTAAACTTCCTGGGACGGACTTCCTCTGCATGTGACCAGAGGTGGGTGTGGCCTCACCTGTGCAGGTAAATGATAAAAGCACAGGGCAGGCAGCCATCTCTCTCTCTTGCCTCTTGCCTCTCTCATCTTCATCTTTTGAAGAAGCAGGATGCCCTCTTGGCTTTCAGCCAAGAGAGGAGGATAGGACTATCTTCCTATAAGATAGATTCTAAATGTATTTTACCTTTTTAAGCCTGTCTGCCTTCTGGGATCATATTGTGAACAGAACGTGAGTAAACTCTTTTATACTTTTATAAAGACTGTGTCGTGTCTTGTATTTTAAGAGGGATCAAAAGGGGGAAATTGCCAGAGTAATTAGTATAGAGGTTCTAGCGAACCTGTGCAGACGTTACCGTTGCGAACTTAAAAGGGGGAATGTTAAAAACTCTGCTGATATTTTGGGAACTTGTTAGCACAAGTTGGATTACGATATAATCTCACAATATATCCTCTCCTGCACCCCAGAACATTCCCACACATTCCCCATCAATCAATATTGGGCTAAAAGCTATAGAACACAAAGCTAAATGCACCTAAAAACTGGTTTTGAAATAGCCTTGGTCTTGCCTAGTCCCTCAGCCTTGTGAGTTTGGGAGCTAGTCTGCAAGGGTGAAAATCTAATGGACGATTCCATTGTTGAATTAACCAAGCAAGGGTCATAGTTGCCACCTATGTACCTTGTGGTTGCTCTGTGCCAGAGGGCAAATGAGGGTGGGCCTCCTCCCTCGCCTGGCTGGGAATGAGAAAGGGAAAGGTCAGAGTTGTGTGAGAGAGCTGGGCTGGAAGTTGGCAGAAGTCACCGAGAGAGAGCCATGCCTGATTTCTTCTTGATTCGAAGGCTGTAACTGGAAGAAACAAGACCTTCTGGGGCGTTAATGCTGTGAGTCTCTCCATCTTCGGTTCAGGTTGTATATGTGTGTGAATAAACCATATATCATAAAGACACCACAGTCTCCGCTGAGCCTCATTCCAAGGAAACTTGCTCTAACAACCTCACTAATGCAGCCCCTTCAGTCCTTTATTCTAGTTCCCCTTTCCATGCCGTACCATACAAGGCTTTGCCAGTATTTTCAAGGTCATCTTCCACCACAATTTAGGGTTGCCATATGACTGGGGAAACCCGGACATGTCCTCTTTTGGGGGACCAACATGCCTATCTGGGCGATTTTTTACATTTTAAAGGAAATGTCCAGGTTGAGGGGGAGCTGTTGGGGTCTCGGGCTCAGGTGGCTCGGGATTGGGCTGCTCTGCCCGTCATGGCCCCTGCCAGCCCGAGCTGGGGAAAGGGGCATGGCAGTGGCGACCCCGCCAAGCTCTTTTCCCAGCTCGGGCTGGCAGTGCCTCAGGCTGTCCTCTTTTTTTGCTCTTGTACCCTCGTTTTCAAACAGCTTAGTTCTTGAACGTTTTGGCTCCCGGAACTGATTCCATTCAACTTCCAAGGTACGACTGTAATCAAAATCAAAACAACAACCACCCAGTAACCCACAACTGGATGGCCCCATTGGGTTCTGGAATTATGGAGGGATGAAAAACTTATCGCATTCCACTTTCTCTACACTATGCGTGTACCCCTGACCGTGTCCTCCCTTACTCATTTCCCCCCTAAACTAGAAAGCCCCAAATGTTTTAGCTTCTCATCTGAATCATAGAATCATAGAATCATAGAGTTGGAAGAGACCACAAGGGCCATCGAGTCCAACCCCCTGCCAAGCAGGAAACACCATCAGAGCACTCCTGACATATGGTTGTCAAGCCTCTGCTTAAAGACCTCCAAAGAAGGAGACTCCACCACACTCCTTGGCAGCAAATTCCACTGTCGAACAGCTCTTACTGTCAGGAAGTTCTTCCTAATGTTTAGGTGGAATCTTCTTTCTTGTAGTTTGGAACCATTGCTCCGTGTCCGCTTCTCTGGAGCAGCAGAAAACAACCTTTCTCCCTCCTCTATGTGACATCCTTTTATATATTTGAACATGGCTATCATATCACCCCTTAACCTCCTCTTCTCCAGGCTAAACATGCCCAGCTCCCTTAGCCATTCCTCATAAGGCATCGTTTCCAGGCCTTTGACCATTTTGGTTGCCCTCCTCTGGACACGTTCCAGTTTGTCAGTGTCCTTCTTGAACTGTGGTGCCCAGAACTGGACACAGTACTCCAGGTGAGGTCTGACCAGAGCAGAATACAGTGGCACTATTACTTCCCTTGATCTAGATGCTATACTCCTATTGATGCAGCCCAGAATTGCATTGGCTTTTTTAGCTGCCGCATCACACTGTTGGCTCATGTCAAGTTTGTGGTCAACCAAGACTCCTAGATCCTTTTCACATGTATTGCTCTCAAGCCAGGTGTCACCCATCTTGTATTTGTGCCTCTCATTTTTTTTTTTTTGCCCAAGTGCAATACTTTACATTTCTCCCTGTTAAAATTCATCTTGTTTGTTTTGGCCCAGTTCTCTAATCTGTCAAGGTCGTTTTGAAGTGTGATCCTGTCCTCTGGGGTGTTAGCCACCCCTCCCAGTTTGGTGTCATCTGCAAATTTAATCAGGATGCCCTTGAGTCCTTCATCCAAGTCGTTGATAAAGATGTTGAATAAGACAGAACCCTGTGGCACCCCACTAGTCACTCTTCTCCAGGATGAAGAGGAACCATTGATGAGCACCCTTTGGGTTCGGTCAGTCAGCCAGTTACAAATCCACTGAGTGGTAGCATAGTCAAGACCGCATTTTACCAGCTTCTTTACAAGAATATCATGGGGCACCTTGTCAAATGCCTTGCTGAAATCAAGGTAGGCTACATCCACTGTGTTCCCTTCATCTACCAGGCTTGTAATTCTGTCAAAAAACGAGATCAGGTTAGTCTGACATGACTTATTTTCCAGAAATCCATGCTGACTATTGGTGATCACAGCATTCCTTTCTAGGTGCTCACAGACTGTTTGCTTAATGATCTGCTCCAGAATCTTCCCTGGTATTGATGTCAGACTGACTGGGCGGTAATTATTTGGGTCCTCTCTTTTCCCCTTTTTGAAAATAGGGACAACATTTGCCCTCCTCCAGTCTGCCGGGACTTCGCCTGTTCTCCAGGAATTCTCAAAGATGACTGCCAGTGGTTCTGAGATCACATCTGCCAGTTCTTTTAATACTCTTGGATGCAGTTCATCTGGCCCTGGAGACTTGAATACATCTAAACTAGCCAAGTATTCTTGTACTATCTCCTTAGTTATTCTGGGCTGTGTTTCCTCTGCTGAATCATTTGCTCCAAATTCTTCAGGTCGGGCATTGTTTTCTTTATCGGAGAAGACTGAGGCAAAGAAGGCATTGAGGAGTTCAGCCCTTTCTGTGTCCCCTGTTTGCATTTCACCATCTTCTCCTCTGAGTGACCCCACTGTTTCTTTGTTCTTCCTTTTGCTACGAACATACCCATAAAAGCCTTTTTTGTTGCTTTTAACCTCTCTAGCAAGCCTGAGTTCATTCTGTGCTTTAGCTTTTCTGACTTTGTGTCTACACGTGCTGGCTATTTGTTTGAATTCCTCTTTGGTGGTTTCCCCCCTTTTCCATTTTTTGTACACATCCTTTTTTAATCTTAACTCAGTTAAAAGTTCTTTAGATAGCCACCCTGGCTTCTTTAGGCACCTTCCATGTTTCCGTCTCATTGGTATTGCCTGAAGTTGTGCTTTTACTATCTCCCTCTTAACAAACTCCCAGCCATCATGAACTCCCTTTCCTTTTAGTATTACTGTCCATGGGATCTCACCCAGCACTTCCCTAAGTTTTATGAAGTCGGCTTTCTTAAAGTCAAGAAATTGAGTCCTAGTATGCTTGGCTGCTCCTTTCCGCTGTATAGTAAACTTCAGAAGAGCATGATCACTCGCGCCTAATGATCCTTCCACTTCTACCCCACTAACCAGGTCATCAACATTGGTTAGGACCAGATCTAAAATGGCTGTTCCTCTTGTTGCTTCTCCCACTTTCTGGACAATGAAGTTGTCTGCAAGGCCAGTGAGGAATCTGTTTGACCTTATGCTCTTGGCTGAGTTTGACATCCAACAAATATCCGGGTAATTGAAGTCCCCCATTATTACTATCTCCCTTCCTTTTGCATGCTTGGCCATCTGTTCCAGGAAGGCATCATCTATGTCCTCCGTTTGGCTTGGGGATCTATAGTAAACTCCCACAATGAGGTCACTGTTATTCTTCTCTCCCTTAATTTTGACCCAAATGCTCTCACTTTGGCTTTGAGGTTCTAAATCTTGGATCTCTTCACAGGTATACACATCCCTGACATATAACGCCACTCCTCCTCCTTTCTTGTCTGGTCTGTTTCTCTGAAATAGATTGTATCCCTCCATTATTACATTCCAATCGTGGGACTTATCCCACCAGGTTTCAGTGATGCCTATTATGTCATATTTAGTTTGCTGTACCAAGAGCTCAAGCTCATCTTGTTTATTTCCCATGCTTTGCGCATTAGTGTACAGACATTGAAGTCCATTAATCATTCCCCCGTGTCTCTTATTTAAGGATTTTTTCCTCCCACCACTAGGTCTACGTGCTGTTTGCTCCATTTGGTCTATCTGGGAGTTGCTCCAGCCCCTTGATAATTTTGGTTGCCCTCTGCTGAACATTCCTGCCCCCCCAAGCTCTGCCTTCAATGCAAACGTGGCAGACAATGCCTTCCCTGCAGTTGCACTGCCAAAAAAGTTCAGTTTTACTTTTAAGGACAGGAAATTCTCCTGCAGGCCATCTGTGCTAAAGAGAGGGTGCAGATATAACTCTCCTTGTTTTGGACCACCCAATTTGCATAAAAATAAGACAAGATTAAAAGTGTTGAGTTTTCCCCACCCCATGGAAAAGGAGCAAATGAAAAATCCTCTCCTGAGCTGTGGCTGTGACTTCCTGAGCATGAGAGATGAAAAGGGCCTGTATGGATTTGGCAAAGTCAGCATTCACAGTTCAAGAATCACACTTGGCTCATGACCAAGGGTGTCAAAAAATAGCAAAAGCCAAACTTTGGGCTCAGAGTTGAAATGCTGACGTTCCTCTTCTCTATGGGCTGCTGGTCAGCGGATGCCTTGACCAAGACCTGGTTGTCTAACTTTAGACCTTTCGCCTACACCTGCTGTTCTGGACTATAAACAACAGCAGCAATTCAGCCCTTGGCTCACTGCAAATCATGTGTGCAAACACAGAACCTGGCTTGGGGCTGCTTTGCCTCTGACTTACTTTGCAACATCCTCTCCCTCCAGAGGAATCTTGCTTTGAACAAAAGTAACCCCCAGTGGAGGATCAACTTCACTTTACTTGACTAGACCCAGTGGCGTAGTGGGCTGCGGGGCACAGGGGCAGTTGCCCCGGGCACAAAATTGTTAGAGGTGCACAATTTCAGCACCTGGTGCTGCCTCAATACAGCTGCACGCTTCCATCACTGGGGTCCGATGACAACGGCTTGTCCATGCGATCAGGTAAGTGACCTCTCCAGACAATGGGGTGGCTCTTCTTTTCTTATCTCTGTGGCTGTGATCCCCTGGGTGATGTGGATGCCATTAGGCAGTCGAATGCGCATGCATACTCCGTCTGTTTCCCTCCCTCCTACCCCCTCCTCCACGTGGCCCCGGGAACTGGCAAGCCGTCCTATGTCTCTGACTAGGCAGAGCTCTGGCACCCTCCTACCTTGCTGGAGTCTACCTCTTTTTATCTGCAGAAAAACTCATGACAGGAGTCATTACAGGAGATCTTGGACTCTGTATCAGACCCTGATGGCAAAGGTGGTTCTGTTAGACTATGAACCACCTGAAAGAGTCTCCTGGTACTGTTTTCACCAACAGATCCAGCAACAATGGTCCTCCTCACAGTCGCTATCGCCACTTGGTAGGCTCGACGTTGAGCTCTAACCCGTGTTTGGTCTCATTTGACGTGGGTTTTTCACCACCAGCACTTTAGCTGTCTCAGGAATTGTTTCATCACCCTCAGCCCCAGGGGTAGAACCACAGGGTCATCCAAGTGCCATGCCATTGGAGAGGGTGCTTTTTAAGGTTTGTGGAGCAGCACCCTCTTATTCCCCACCACCAAATGTGCTTTCCATGTGTTTGGCCGCCGTCTATCGGGTCTCCCCAGATGAATTTGCTATTAGAAGGAGGCATGTGAAGCCATCATCCTGGAAAGAGATTCTGGAGAGAAGCACTCGACCCAATTTTAGCCTTTGGTTCTGTGAGAGGCGCCCAGTGCTTGGTCTTACTAGCTGCAGCTCAACTTTAACTATGTTTACAGCAGAGGAGCAAGTCCTGGAGGGCTGGCTTCCTATTCTGCCTCTATGGGTGAGTTGGCATTGATGAGGAAAATTCCGGGGTGTGAGGCTACTATATTTTTTCAAAATATAGTCCGGCCCACCACATGCTCTTGTGGGATGTGAAACACAAGAGCAGTCAAGTACAATATTCCTAGAGTGCACATGTTTACACATGGGGAGGAATGTTTGTCCAGCCAGCAGGTAAACTTCCTGTTTCCTTCTGGGCTGGGACAAACTTCCTCTACATGTGACTAAAGGTGGGTGTGGCCTCACCTGTGCAGGTAACGACAAAAGCACAGGGCAGGGCAGCCATCTCTCTCTCTCTTTCACCACATGCATCGAAGAAGCAACATCTGCTTAGCCGAAGATTCCCTCTTGGCCTCTAGCCAAGAGAGGACAAAGGGACTGTCTTCTTATGGAATAGTTTTCAAGTGTATGTTACTTTTCTAAGCTAAGTCTGCCTTCTGGGATCCGATTGTGAACAGAATGTGAGTAAACTCTTTTTATACTTTTATAGAAGACTGTGTCATGTCTTATCTTTTATGAGGGAATAAGGGGGAAATACCAGAAGAGTTATTATAGAGGCTTTAGCGAGCCTGAGCAAACGCATCCACTGCCAATTTTAGAAGACGGGAATGTTACTCTGCTAAATTGTGGAACTTGTTAAGACCAGTTGGATAAGGATATAATCAGACAATATATCCTCTCCTGCATCCCTGAACATTCCCACAGGTCTGAGGGACGGTGGACAGGCCATAGGCAAACATGTCCAGACTTCTCACTCAGTACAAGCTTAACACAGGTAAGCATGTCCAGGCACCTCTTAAGTAAAGCTAAAGGTAAAGGGAGCCCTGACTATTAGGTCCAGTCGTGACCGACTCGGGGTTGCAGCGCTCATCTCGCTTTATTGGCCGAGGTAGCCGGTGTGCAGCTTCCGGGTCATGTGGCCAGCAGGACTAAGCCGCTTCTGGCGAACCAGAGCTGCGCACAGAAACGCTGTTTACCTTCCCGCCGGAGCGGCACCTATTGATCTACTTGCACTTGGACGTGCTTTCGAACTGCTAGGTTGGCAGGCACTGGGACCGAACGACGGGAGCTCAGCCCGTCACGGGGATTCGAACTGCCGACCTTCTGATTGGCAACCCTAGGCTCTGTGGTTTAGACCGCAGCGCCACCCGCGTCCCTCCTGCACATCCATACCCTGGGCAAGTCTGGGGATGGGCTCTTGGTTTCTTTGGCCAACTAAAAAAGGTAAAGGGAAAGGTACCCCTGCCCGTACGGGCCAGTCGTGTCCGACTCTGGGGTTGTGCGCCCATCTCACTTAAGAGGCCGGGGGCCAGCGCTGTCCGGAGACACTTCCGGGTCACGTGGCCAGCGTGACGAAGCTGCTCTGGTGAGCCAGCGCAGCACACGCAAACGCCGTTTACCTTCCCGCTAGTAAGCGGTCCCTATTTATCTACTTGCACCTGGGGGTGCTTTCGAACTGCTAGGTTGGCAGGCACTGGGACCGAACGACGGGAGCGCACCCCGCCGTGGGGATTCGAACCGCCGACCTGACGATCGGCAAGTCCTAGGCGCTGAGGTTTTACCCACAGCGCCACTCGCGTCCCTTTTGGCCAACTAACTGCTCAGTAATTGTCACCTTTGGGCACTTCCCTGGGTGCACACGTGTCCTCACGCTTGAGGGATTATGGCGGGAGATAGAGGGGGAAAGAGTCCTATCCTTAAGGGCAAGAATGGCGTTGGAATGGAGGAAATTGATGCAGGAGGTTGATTTTCGAGGATTTTCTGAAGTGAGGGGCTTTTCCTAAGCCAGCAGTCCATAAGGGAAGTGGCTTGACAGATTTCTTGCAACAAAGGATCACTTTTGGCAATAGAAACCAGTTCATGGGCTTTTGATGGACTGAGTCCATTGTTCTCTCAGCAGGCGGCCACTCACGAGCTCAGTCAAGCTGGCAAAGCTCCGCTGCTCTGCAGAACGGAAACAGGCAGCGGCACAAGAAAGATTCTGTCCACTAGAGGCCGCTATCCGCTATTGGCTAGCTGTCCAAATCCGATGCTTTTGATTGGGCTATACGCAGCAGTATGTAATTACAGAGTTCATGCCCAAGTCCCCGTTCATATTGATACGCTTTCATACCAGAAAGAGGGAAGCAGGGTCTTTTCTTCATAAAAAAAGATGTGGTGCTTGGTTCGACAGGGGAAGGAAAGGGCTTTCTCGAGCTCATTGTCTCGCGCCCTAGCTATGTGGAGGGGTTTCTGGGGAAGGCGAGATCCGTAGCGAATTTCCCCCTCGGAAATTCTGTATAGCATATTCTTAAAAAAGGGGGGGAAAGGAAAAAAGGAGGGGGGGAGAGAAAAGACTGAAAGGGAAGAAAGGTTTCCTCTGTTCCCCTCCAGTCTTCCAAAATAATTCCGAGCTGAGGTGCAGAGCTCTTTCCTCCCTTGTGACCTCCCCACCCTCCTCCTCCTCCCTTCCACATAACTGGCTGTGTCACTGTTATGTACTGAGTTGAATAGGATCCAAACTGCAGCAGTCTGATTGGTCTGATTCCTACCCTTCACTGGCGACGAAGGTGGGATCCCGCTGAGCTGACTGCCACACACAGCACCGCAGCACCGCCACCTGCCGCACCGCTGCCTCGCATCGTGTATCCAGGCTTCAGCTCCGGGACACAAGGAACTCAGAATGGCAACCGACAGCAGCTTCTCGCCGTTCAACCCAGCATCTGGAGACTGGGAAGCATACGCCTCCCGTTTCACCTTCCTCCTAGAAGCCAAAGGGGTCACCGATGAAGAAGACGCCAAGAAGAGGGCAATATTCTTCAGCATCTGCGGAGAGGAGACATTTGAAATCGCCCGGGCTCTCCTTGCGCCTGAAGACGTTGCTACTGTTCCATACAAAACAATAATGGAACAGCTGAAGGGGCACTTTTCGCCACAGCCCTCAGTGGTGGCTTGTCGAAATGCCTTCTACGCAAAGCGGCAAGCCCCTGGGGAAACCATAACTGGGTTTGTGACCTCTCTCCGCCAAGCTGCCCGGTTCTGCAACTTCTCAGAGCTGGAGAACATGCTTCGTGACCGCCTCGTCGGTGGCCTGAAGGATGAGAAGCTGCAACGACGCCTCTACGCTAAGAAGAACCTAACGTTCCAGGTCGCCCTGGAGGAGGCCCTGGCAATGGAAGCTGCCGAAGGTCGACGCAAGAGGCACAGCCGAGCCAGCCGTCCCAACCGAAGGTCCACCACGAAGACCTCACCGACGACTCAGGATCCAACAGGGAGGAGGTGCACCGAGTACAGCAGCGCACTCAAGCAGCCCACATACCACAGCTGCCTCGACGAGAAGGAGGGAACTGCACAAGCTGTGGAGAAAGTCACGAGAGGAGGACCTGCCGTTTCCGCAACGCAGATTGCAGGCAGTGCAGAAAATTGGGACACATCGCCCGGGTGTGTCGGGCTCGGCCCACCCGACGCCAGGCATCAGATGACCAATCCAAGAGCTCCAGGTCCCGGGGCCCAACGCACCAAGGCAACTCGACGGAGCTCACGGACTTCCAGGTATACCAGTTGCCCCACCCCAACGTAGAGAAAATTTATGTAGAGGTACAGATAGAGGGGGCCCCATGCATACCCAGTGCCAGTGGTCAGCCATGTCCTTAATACCCTGGCTGGGTCGAAAATTTTTGGCAAGCTGGACCTGGCCCAAGCATATCAACAGCTGCCAGTAGATGAGGCCACAGCAGAGGCACAGACGATTGTGACGCACAGAGGAGCGTTCAGGGTAAAGCGGCTGCAATTCGGTGTCAGCGTGGCACCAGGCATATTCCAGAATCTAATGGACTCTCTCCTTAAAGGGATTCCTGGTGTCACCCCCTTCTTCGATGATGTGTTGATTGCCGGGCCCACACCCGAGGAGTTTGAGGACCGCCTCCGCACTGTTCTGCACCGTTTCCAGACGGCGGGTCTCAAGGTGAAGCGGGAAAAATGTCTACTAGGAGTGCCTCAGGTGGACTTTCTGGGATTTATGGTGGACGCAGAAGGGGTCCACCCGACTGGGGACAAGGTACGGGCCATTTGTGATGCCCCAGCACCCAAGAACAAGACTGAACTTCAGGCCTTCTTGGGACTATTGAACTTTTACCATTCCTTCCTTCCCCACAAGGCAGCAGTAGCGGAGCCCCTACACAGACTCCTGGACAAGCGGGCCCCTTGGGTGTGGGGCCAGCGCCAGGAGGCCGCATTCCAGGCAGTCAAGGACTTGCTTGTCTCAAACTCGGTCTTGGCACACTTCGACGAGAAGCTGCCGGTGGTGCTAGCATGCGACGCCTCACCTTATGGCATTGGCGCTGTCCTGGGACACCAACTCCCGGATGGAAGAGAGGTACCGGTGGCATACTTTTCCCAGACACTCAACGCAACCGAGCAGAACTACTCGCAAATCGACAAGGAGGGTCTGGCAATCGTGAAGGGAGTAAAAAAATTCCATGATTTCTTGTACGGGCGGCCCTTCACCGTGGTGACTGACCACAAGCCGTTGCTTGGCTTGTTTGCCCCCGAAAAGCAGACCCCCCAAGTGCTGTCTCCTCGCGTCCTCAGGTGGTCAGTTTTCCTTGCCAGCTACCAGTATGCACTGATTCACCGCCCTGCGAAGGCAATGGGCCATGCGGACGCCCTCAGCAGGCTACCACTACCGGAAACAGGCCCCGACCCAGCACCTGCACAAGAGGTTATGAGCCTGGAGCTGCTTCCCGAGCGCCCCATTCAGGCACAAGAAGTTGCACACCATTCCAAGAAAGATAGGGTCATCTCCCGGGTCCTGGACTGGGTGTGGAGGGGATGGCCCAGCAGCAGCCCCGGGCCAGAATTCGCCGGCTACACAACCCGCAAACATGAACTGTCGGCCCACAAGGGGTGCCTGTTATGGGGAAGCAGGGTCGTTGTTCCCCAGCCCCTCCGCAAAAGGGTCCTCACAGCCCTACACGAGACACACCCAGGGGTAGTAAGAATGAAGGCCCTTGCCAGGAGTTACGTGTGGTGGCCGGGGATCGACGGAGAGATACAGGCCTGGGTCAAACACTGCCAGGCCTGCCAAGAATCCCGCCCAGATCCCCCAAGGGCCCCAGTCCAGTCCTGGGAGTCCGCCCGAGCACCATTGTCACGCCTGCATGTGGACTTTGCTGGCCCCTTTCAGGGGCAAACATTCTTCATATTGGTGGACTCCTACACCAAATGGCTGGAAGTCGCACTGGTACCGTCCACTTCTATGTCCGCAGCCATCCGGGTACTACGCAGGCTGTTTGCAACCCACGGGCTCCCTGACACTCTCGTCTCAGACAACGGGACTGCATTTACGTCAGGAGAATTCCAAACCTTCACAGCGCAGAACGCCATCCGCCACATCCGTTCGGCGCCATTCCACCCTGCCACCAATGGCCAAGCAGAACGCATGGTGCGGACCACCAAGGACACCCTTTGCCGCATGACGCAAGGGGATTGGGAGTACCGCCTTGCCACATTCCTTCTAGCACAGCACAGCACCCCCAGCTCAATGACTGGCCGGAGCCCCACTGAACTACTAATGGGTCGGCGCCTTGCAATCAGATTGGACCGCCTTCACCCCGATAGAGCTCAGGATGAGGAAGTGGTGGGGGAAGGCAGGAACCCCGGGACCTTCAAGGCCCAGGACCCAGTGTATGCAAAGAATTTTGGAGCAGGCCCTGCATGGGTACCCGCCACAGTCACCAGGGTCACTGGCCCCGTGTCGTACGAGGTGCTAACAGATGGGGGGCAATGCTGGCACCGCCACTGCGACCAGATACGGTGACGATTCCCGGGAGAAAACCAGGAGGAGGAGGACAGGTCAGAGGAGTCCCAAGGGAACAGTAGGGCAGTGAGGCCCATAGAGCAGCAGGGGCAAGCAGGAGAGGCAGAATCAGTAAATACAGAGAGGACCCATGAGGCCGAAAGGACACTGGAACCAGAACCACGACTGAGCGAGCCGGTTGCGCCAGACCATACAGCCCCATCACAGCCAGCATCCTTGGAACACGAGCCAGAACCTGAACCCCGGACCAGGGAACACCCCAGGCCGCAACGCACACGTAGGCCGCCGGCGTACCTTGAGGACTATGAATGCGACTTCCCGGGCAGGACTGGAACTTAGAGGGGAGGGGTGTTATGTACTGAGTTGAATAGGATCCAAACTGCAGCAGTCTGATTGGTCCTAGAACAATAGGATCCAAAAGGCAGCAGTCTGATTGGTCCTAAAACAATAGGATTCAGAATGCAGCAGTCTGATTGGTCCTAGAACAATGCAGCAGTCTGATTGGTTGGCAGGAACCACCCAATCATGCTCCAGATAGAAGTGAATCCACAACCTGATTGGCTTACAGTAGAATTCCGGAATTAGCCAATCATGTGCAGCCCATTGTGTAAATAATGTATATAAAGCAGATACCTTGAGGGGACTTTCATTCATTCCTCCTCACCACTATGAGCTGAATAAAGAGCATGAAATCACTTTGCGACTCTGAGTATATTTCAGTCACCTTGCCTGCCAATCATACCTCCCTTTGAACTGAAGCAGAGTTCCATCCCTGTTTGTGCCAGTTCTGGAGTCTAAAAGCCGAAGACCTAAATCAGCCAAAGGAAAATGACACCCTTCCTACCCACGCAAAAATGCAACTTTCATTGGTCTGTTTGCTACTGGACGTGGGTTTGTTTTTTTCTTTTGTTTTAAGAAGCGAAGCAATAGCTCATTTGCTTGCTAGTGTGGGAGTCTGCAATTCTTGGTGTTCCAGGGCTTTTTGCAAGTTGGAGTTGCCTCAAGTCCACCACGGATGTAAGAACAGTCCTTCTGGATTAGACCAATGGATGATCTAGTCCAGCACCTAGTTCCCCATAGTTGCCCAGCAGAGGCTCACAACAAGCCCATAAGCAGGACCTGAGTGCAATGGCCCTCTCCCACTCATATTCCCAAGCAGGGCCGGACCTCTGATGAGCCAGAGTGAGGCAGCTGCCTCAGGCGGCCGATGCTGAGGTGAGGGGATTGAGCTGGGAGTGGCCTGTGGCCTGGCCTGTACCCCTACGTTAGCTGACTGCTCTCAAGTGCAGGGAAAGCTCCTATCCTTTCCAAAGTACTTGGAAGAAGATTCAACAGTCAATCCAATTGGCTTCGGTACAGGAAAGATTTTGGGGTGTTTTACTGTTTTGGATGTTTCAATTTGCTGGCAGCGCCCAGAATGGCTGGGGCAACCCAGTCCGATGGACAGCATAGAAATCTCAACGTTGAATTTGTCTGATTTCCTTTCAGAGCCATTCAAGTTGGTACTTTTCAGCACCTATGGGTGTAGTGGCATCTGGACCATGGACCTCTCAGCTGGTGACTTGTGGGAGTCAGTCTGCAGCTCACCACACCTCAGCCAGTGGGATGTATCACCAGAGATTACAGAACCCCAGCCGAGTCTTCAGAGATGTCCTGCTCTCAGCAGAACAGCTTCTTCCAGAGCAGTGGCGGAGCAGGGTGGGGACGGTCCGCACTGGGTGTCATCCTGCGGGGGGGGGGGACAAATTCACTGTAGGCTTGGGAAGCTGGGGGTCGTGGGTGGGCGCTCCCGGCTGGAGGAGGCAGGCAGGGGAGAGGATGGGAAGGAGGCAGGTGAGCAAAGAACGGAGGGGGGCAGGAAGGGGAGAGGAAGGAAGCGGGATCGGTGGGTGCGCCTTTCATTCTGCCTGGAAGACCAGCGCCTACAGCTGGACTACCAAGTGGATTGAAAGGGTCACTTTGGGGGCAGCGCTGCAAATGCAGAAGGGATCTTGGCCGGTTTCTAAAAAGGGAAAGTGAGTTTCCCTCTGACAAACGCTTTCTGCCTCCCCTCTGCAAAGCTCCACATGTTTCCGCCCCACCCTGTCCTCAGCCAACCCCCCACTTAGAAGCCACTCTTGGGTTATTGACTTCTGTGTGCTTGTGTATCTGTGTCTCCCGTGTGGGGTTCCTCTCTGCGTAAAGTCTTCAAGTTGTGCCTGTGTGCGCCTGACAAATCGGCCCCATTGCCTTTCCCTCGTCAAAATTTATCTTTCCCCCCACCTCCAGTCTCCGTTGTTGTGGGTCCTGGCTGAGAGGAAAAACAGAAGACGGGGGGCCATCGGTCAGGGATAGTCTACTTGAGATTCCTGCATTGCCCCAGGGGGTTGGCTTGATGACCCTCAGGGGTCCCTTCCAGCTCCACTCTTCTCTGGTGCAGGCTTGTGCAGAGTTTTAGGTACAAGTTGGGTGCAAGGGGTGCAGCCCATCTTATGCACCGCCGGCTCGGGAAGAAGTCCCACTGATCATGATGAGACTCGCAGGCGAGTAGATTGCTGCTGTGCAGGCCTGCTGTTGAAATCAATGTTTTCCTTTTCAGAGCATGGTGAAATCCCCATGACTAAAACCTCCCCTTCCGTAGTTTCTGTCAGGAGTTCAGCCTACACTCGAGTAGCACCCTGGCAGAGACACGTGCCCAACTGGCATGTTCGCTCCCTCCTGGTCGATCGTTTGGGAGCTTCATAAGCTTTCTTCAGCCCGAACATCACAGCGACCGATGCCAAGTGACACCGGCACACTTAGGGATTCGCAGAGTTTGTGCATCATGCGTGACAGACCTCAGCAACTCAGCATTTTGGCTAATCGGCTTTATTTACATATCAACACACACACGGAGCACTGCAACATGGCTCCCTCTTTCTCTAGCATCAGACAGTAAAGAGAAAAAGAACAAAGGACAATAGTCCCACTTCGCGGAACACAGGAACACAAACATCCTGTCGCCGTCACTTCCCACTCTGTGGAGTCAAAACATAGACAACAATCCCATGACTGCAATCATGGAGCTGGAATTCTAACAGATTCAAGCACTCCTACAGGTTCCGCAGAATATCTGTACTGCATGGTTTAGTGTGGCAGCACCTGCCCTTTGGAACTCCCCGCCTCTTGCAACAAAGCACGTGCCTTTGCTAGACGCTTTTCAGGCACCTGCTAAAAGCGTTCTTGTTTAGGCAAGCATACCTAGAAGCTTAGGAAGTTGAAGTAATTTTCATCTCTTTTAATATTTTAGCTTTTGTATGTTTTAAAGTAGGATTGTTTATTTTTCTTGATTTGACTGCTGTGGTGGTTTTTTGTTTTTTGTTTTGGTAAACCACTTTGCAGGCTTTTTAAAATATATTTTATTAAATAAAGAAGCAATACATAGAACTAATAAGAGAAATATATAGGGGAATATATATCCCCCCCATTTTCTATATTTTCCCTTCTCCTCCTCCTCCTGCTGCTCCTCCTCCTCCTCCTCGTGTTCCTCACCTGAAGGAAAAGCCAAAGAACCACCATTAAAATTGGTGCCTGGTATGTGCAACCGTACGCTGTATTTTTATTCTTTTTGGCAAGAAAATGGGCACACAAGGAGGCAGCAAACCTTTGTGCCCTTCAGAGGCACATGCGCAGTCTGCTACTGGCCTCTGGTCTCCTGCGCATGGGGTGGGGGTGGGGGGGAAGCCACCCCTTCCACACAGTGAAGGCGACCCTGGCATGGCTACCAGCTGCCCACAAAGGCGCACTGAACTGGGCTCCAGACTGTGGTGGGATTCCCCTAAGCCCCAGCCAACATGGCCAGCGCTCATCAGGGATGATGGAACTTGAAACCCAACATCATTGGGAGGGAGGGCCATGTGAAGACAGGATTCTCAAAAATACCTCTGGCTTGCGGCTCTTGGAGTGTTGCTGGCAACGCCTGGAGTTTCTCTTCAAGCTCCCAGAGCTTCACAAGGAATGTTTGAGTTTCCTTAAATACTGTTTCAGCTCCATGCCACACCTCAGCCAAAAGAGCTGCTATCACTGAGAAAAAGAAGGGAGCATCTGTGCATGTCATTCCGGTCAAGTTGCACCGAAGTGGGACTTGTTCATCTGAGCTCCACAGGCTGTTTTTTTTAATTGTTTGACTGGGGTTGTTTGTTGGTTTTCCTTTAATTTGGGGCAAGGCCTTTTTATGTGCTCTTTCAATCCCCAAGAGCCAGCACTGTAAATCAGTTTTAAGGGAGTCCTAGAAGCACAGCTGCCACCCCCCCAACCCCCACCCCCCAACATCATCATCAGTTACACATAAAGGCTTTTAAAACTTATTTAATATCTTTTTTAAAAAGTTAACCTTGTAATTCCTAAATCATTTTAAACACTTTGAAATACTTTCTAAAATTCTGCTTTTTAACTTTTATGTAAATGATGTAATAAAGGAACCCAAATGGCCAGATATTTCCCTGTTTCAGTTTTATCCCATAATGTATCCATTTTGCTACATGCCAACGATACGGTGTTGATAGCACAAACGCAAATGGGTATGAGGCGATTACTAAAGAACTTTGGGAGACTGTGTCGTAACAAAGAGTTGAATACAAATTATTCCAAGACAAAAGCCGTAGTATTGGGGGCACAGCCCAGGAAGCAGAAATGGCTCCTAAATGGACAAGCCATTGAACAAGCCAGGCATTTCAACTACAGTGGTACCTCTGGTTGCGAACGGGATCCGTTCTGGAGCCCCGTTCACATCATGAGCAGAACGCAACCCGCGTCTGCGCGTGTGTGGGTCACGATTTGCCACTTCTGCGCATGCGCGAGCAGCGAATCCTGGAAGTAACCCGTTCCGTTACTTCCGGGTCGCCGCAGGATGCAACCTGAAAAGACGTAACCTGAGCCGAGCGGAACAAGATGTATGACTGTATTTGAGGATTTGCTTCTCTGATAGGAGTACTGGGTCTCATCAGATGACAGCCTCGGCCTTGAAGGCATCAAGATCTACACAAGCAATTCTTAGCTTTACCAGAACTGAAGGCGGCAATGGGAACTAAGAACCCCCTTGGAAGAGAGGGAACATTCTTCTCTGAAGCCAACATGACATGGACAAGAATTGACCAAATATGGATAACTAGAGGACTGGCACCTAAGACTCGAAAAGTGGAAATTTGCCCAAAAACTTGCTCCGACCATAATGCGGTGAAGATGGAGATGAAACTAACACCAATCGGTTCCTTCAGATGGAGGATGAATGACACCTTATTTAGATATCAAGAGGTGACCAAGAAGGCCTAAAAAATCTTGAGAGATTATTTTGAGATAAATTTGAATACCACGGTTGAAAAAAGAGTAATCTGGGACGCAAGCAAAGCGGTCATGAGAGGGTTTCTGATTCAACAGAACGCAATAAAGAAGACAATTCAAAATGAGAAAAAAGATAAAATCTTGGAAAAAAATAAAAGAAGGAGGGAAGAAATTAAGAGCGAAACCAAAGTCGCAAGAGATTCTGAGAGAAATAAAACTATATCAAGTACAATACATGAAAATGATAAATCAGGAAGTAGAATGGAAAATTAAGCAGATGAGACAAAAGACATTTGAATCAGGTAATAAATGTGGGAAACTGCTAGCCTGGCAGATGAAAAAAAGACAAAAATTAAACACCATTACAAATTTGGATGTGGAAGGAAAGAACATACAGAATCCATTGGAGATTAGAAAGTGCTTCCAGAGATATTTTAAACAACTATACACACAAGGGCCACAGAAAGAGACTGATTTAGACCAATTTTTAAGAACAAATGGATTACAAAAAATCTCTCAAGAAAATAAGATAATGTTGAATCACAAAATTACAGAACAGGAGGTTGAAGGTGCCATCCAGAACATGCAGTTGGGTAAATCTCCAGGGCCGGATGGTCTTACCTCCAAATACTATAGATCTCTGAAAGACTGGTTAATTCAGCCACTAAAGGAGGTCTGTAATGAAATTCTGGAGGGGAAAAAGGCGCCAGAGTCGTGGAAGGAAGCTTACATTACACTTATACCGAAAACTGAGTCTGAAAAGACACAACTTAAGAACTACCGCCTCATATCCCTGCTAAATGTGGATTACAAAATTTTTGCTGATATCTTGGCTAATAGATTAAAAAAAGTATTAGTTGAAGAGATATATAAAGATCAAGCCGGCTTTCTCCCAGGTAGACATTTGTCTGACAATACGAGGAACATAATTAATATTTTGGAGAAGCTGCAAGTGAACATCAATACCAAAGCAGTTTTAATATTTATAGATGCGGAAAAAGCTTTTGATAATATTTCTTGGAATTTTATGAAGAAAAATCTTCAGGGAATGGGGGTGGGCCAAGGGTTTGAAAATGGTATAAGTGCAATTTACTCAGAACAAAAGGCTAAGTTAATAGTTAATGTGATGACAGAGGAATTTAAGATAGAGAAAGGGACACGACAAGGCTGCCCAATTTCCCCATTGCTTTTTATTTCGGTTCTGGAGGTTTTGCTGAATATGATTAGAAGGGACCGTCTGATTAAAGGTATTCAGGTTGGAGCCAAACAATATAAATTGAAAGCTTTTGCAGATGACCTAGTTTTGACGTTACAGGAGCCAGAATCTAGTACGAAAAGAGTATTAGAATTGATTGAAGAATTTGGTCATGTGGCAGGATTTAAACTGAACAAGTCAAAAACTAAAGTGCTTGAGAAAAACTTAACACCGATTGAGAAAGAGAGGTTTCAGAAGGAGACTGGTTTAACATTAGCTAAGAAAGTAAAATATTTGGGGGTTAATATGACTGCTAAGAACTTAAACTTATTTAAAGATAACTATGAGAAATGTTGGATAGAAGTGAAAAAAGACTTGGAAATATGGTCAAATTTGAAGCTTTCCTTGTTGGGTCGAATTGCAGCTATAAAGAGAATGTATTGCCAAAAATGTTATTTTTATTTCAATCATTGCAAATATTGGACAGGATGGACTGTTTCAAGAAGTGGCAGAGAGACATTTCCAGATTTGTCTGGCAGGGCAAGAAGCCTCGAATAAAATTTAAGATATTAACCGATGCTAAAGAAAGAGATGGATTTGCCCTGCCAGACATTAAACTTTATTATGAATCAGCCGTGTTTTGCTGGTTGAAAGACTGGCTGCTTCTTGAGAACACAGACATTTTGGACCTAGAAGGTTTTAACAACGTTTTTGGATGGCATGCATATTTGTGGTACAAGGTTAAAGCACATAAAGCATTTAAAAACCATATTGTCAGGAAAGCATTGTTCAATGTCTGGATAAGATACAAAGACTTATTGGAAAATAAAACCCCAAGGTGGTTGTCACCAATGGAAGCGAAGGCTCAGGAAAAGCTCAATATGGAGGCCAGTTGGCCGAAATATTGGGAAATTTTGGAACAAGAGGGAGATAGATTAAAACTGCAGAGTTTTGAAAAAACTAAAAAATAGAGTGCGAGACTGGCTCCATTATTACCAAATAATGGAGGCGTATAATTTGGATAAAAAAATGGGCTTCCAGGTGGAAAAATCAAAATTGGAAACAGAACTGTTAGATCCCAAAACTAAGAACTTGTCAAGAATGTATAACTTCCTGTTGAAATGGAACACCCAGGATGAAACGGTGAAATCTGCTATGATTAAATGGGCACAAGATGTTGGACACAACATTATGATGGCTGACTGGGAACAGTTATGGACCACAGGTATGAAGTTTACGGCATGTAATGCCTTAAGAGAGAATCTAATGAAAATGATCTACAGGTGGTACATGACACCAGTCAAGCTTGCAAAAATATATCATTTGCCCGATAATAAATGTTGGAAATGTAAAGAAAATGAAGCTTTCACCTTTGGTGGACATGCCCAAGGATTAAGACTTTCTGGGAGATGATTTATAATGAAATGAAAAAGGTATTTAAATATACCTTCCTGAAGAAACCAGAGGCCTTTCTCCTGGGCACGGTCGGCCAATTGGTGCCAAAGAAGGATAGAACTTACTTTATGTATGCCACAACAGCAGCAAGAATACTTATTGCAAAGTATTGGAAGACACAAGAGCTACCCACCCTGGAAGAGTGGCAGATGAAGGTGATGGATTATATGGAATTGGCGGAAATGACTGGCAGAATCAGAGACCTGGAAGAAGAGTTGGTGGAAGAAGACTGGAAGAAATTTAAAGACTATCTTCAGAAATACTGTAAAAATAATGAATGTTAAAATGATGTTGGATTGAAAATAAGTGGCATTAGCAACAAAGTTAATAAGAATATGCAAAAATGAATTGATAATGTATGAAAATATAGAGTTATAATATGTTAAGATACAGAGTTAAGATAAACGAAAGAGGGTAAGGATTTGCTGATTTGATTATTTAAATGGGAATACAAAAAGGGGAGGTGTGATGAGGCCAAGGAAATAAGATAATGAGTTCAAAGTTACAAAAAACGGATTTGTTTTTAATTCTTTTTTAGCTATTTGTCTTTTGTCTTTTGTATTTTTATTCTTCTTTTTTCTTTTTCATGTATTTTTCTTTTTATATGACCTTTTTTCATTTTGTAAACTTATGTTTTTGTAAAACTTCAATAAATATCTTAAAAAAAACACAAAAAACAATCCGAAGCCGCGGAAGCCCCGTCGGACATTTGGGCTCCAAAGAACATTCACAAGCCGGAACACTCACTTCCGGGTTTGTGGCGTTCGGGAGCCAAAACATTTGAGTCGCAAGGCGTTTGGGATCCAAGGTACGAATGTATTGGTAAGGCGCCCCCACAGGTAACATGGGGGGGGGGAGAACGATAGGAGGGGATCGGGAGAGACAGGGAAGCCCGGAGGGAACGCCCCACCTAGCCCAGCTCCGACCCCAAGCCAATATCAATATCAATTTTGCTGGAGCAAAAGAGCAGAGGAGCCGCGCACCAGGGACCGGCTGGGGGCTAGAAGAATGCGGTGTGGACCCTCTTCTGCCAGTGCAGGGGGGCACAGCAAAAACCATGCTTTATTTTATTTAGTTTATTTTCAGTCCATTTCTTATCAGTATTTTCAAACCCTATGAACCCAGGTAGGCGGCCTGAACCATTGGAGCCCATTTCCTGGAACCGCCACCTCAGCCCTGATCTAGGGACCCGACACCAAGCCCTGGGGGTCCCACGGGAGAATTAAAACTGCCCCTTTTTCTTGTTCCCTTCTCTCTCTCTCTCTCTCTCTCTCCCTCCTACTTCTTCTTTAGTTATACACACAACCCTCCCTTTTTTATTAATACATTATTACTCATTATTCATCCATTTATATTCACTTCTTTTTTTAAAAAAAAGTTTTTTTCTAATTTCTCATTAAAGAATTCTATATATATATCTACTTTTCCATCCCCACTCCCCCCTTTTTTCTATTTACTTATTACATTTTTTTTTTCTTTTCCTTCTCTTTTCTGAACAAACAAACCAACCATTTTCAGTAGGATTTTTTGTATTTTCTTTTTCTTTTACTTTCTTTCTTCTTTTTCTCTCTATCTCTTTTCTCTTTTCCTTATCTTTTCTTTTCCATCTTGTCTTTTGTCTCACACTATAACTTGAATCACCACAGTGACTTTTGATTTTTAAATAGAATTGCATTAGCCTTTACATTTTTAACTTTGGACTCTTATCTGCAAACTCCCAACCCCACCTCCCCACCTTAACACTGGGAGGGCCATGTCCCCGGAATTTGTGAAGACAGGATTCTCAAAAATACCTCTTCCTTGCGGATCCTGAAGTATTTTTGGCAACAGCTGGAGTTTTTCTTCAAGCTCCTGGACCTTCATAGGCAATGCTTGATCATCATTAAGTACTGTTTCCGCCCCCGTCTTAGGGCTATTGGGTGCCTTCTTCAGTATTTCAACATCCTGGCACAGAGGCACTGGCTGAAGAAGTTGGGAATGAGCAGACAGTGCTTTTGCTGAGAAGGAGCTCCACCCCAGGGTGCTAAAGAGCTCTTTCCCTAGCCTGCAGGTGCCAGAAGGCCAAGCGCTGGTGTTGCAGTGGTGGTACTTCAGAGGAGTATGAGAAAAGGCTGCTCTGGATTCTGGGTATATAAATGGCCTTGCCTGAAGCTGTGGATTGTGCTCTGCATTAGCAGAGAGGCTCTACTTAGTTGCAAATGAAGCACATTTCAGTTCTTATAGAAACCGGTGTTTCCATGCATGCTTGTTCAGGAACTCTGTGAACTAGACAGCCGCTGTTTTAAACTGGCCCTTTTTCTGGCAGGTTAAACGATTAAAGTTGACTTGATTAACTTCATCCGCCAACTACCCTTCTAAGCAACCAGAGCAATTACAAATCAAAGGCTCTCCAACCGTGCGCTATCCCTATCTGCAAGCAAGCTCTCCCACAAAGTGTTCTATGAGACACATGAGCCAAATAGCCGAGGAGACAGTTTTTTAGCTGCCTGTCATTCATACACTTTATACGGAAAGGATTTCAGGGGCAGATGCTCTTTTTCTGCATGGAGGGTGGGGGTTTCCAAAGGAGCACTATTCAGACCTGCATTCATGGCTTATGAGTCGTAGCCGTGTGACAACTGCACCTCATGCTGATGTGTTGAAGGGCTGATGTTGCACTTCCAGGTAGAAGAGCTCGTTGGCATTATTTTAGGCTCTGTGTCAATTGACTTTGTGACATGATGGGGGGGGGGAGTTCTTATTTTTAGAGTATTTACCTGCAACCTATTATGTGGGAATCTCAAGGTACTTTACAACTAGGTCAGAAAATAGGCAACCATTGAAATGCAGCAGAATAAACAGGCCTACAGTAAAAAAATATCCTTCAAAGCCCATATTGGCTGGCAGCAGCATCCCCCCAAGTCCATGATGGATAAACACTTTCCCCACATGGAGCAGAATTGCACCCATGTTGGCAAAGGCCTCCTTTCTAGAAGGGGGAGCAGAGGCTGCCCCCACCCACTGCTCTCTTCTCCCAGGCATCTGAAGAGACAAACGGCTCCCCTTCTCTACCTGTGTGCCACAAGCCTGAATTGCAAGACAGTTCCCACTTTGGGGCAACAGGGAACAAACATGCAGAGGACGAGTTCTGAGGCTCCCCCAACAAAGCCATTTCCCTGGGCCCACCTGCCAGCCTGCTGCTGGCTGGCTGCCCACCCACAGGAAAACGGCACGATTCTCCCCACCAAGAGGACATAACAAGAAGATGGGGACTATAACATAGGACTTCCTAACTTGTGAGTTCTGATGAGCCGCTGCTGCTTCCCCAGTTTAAAGGATGGCGGCTCAGGTGAGCCATTAAGCTAGAAGGAGGAAAAGGACCGACCCCGGGATGGGCTGTCTGCCTTCCTTTTGCCTTCCACCTCACGACATCCTTCCCCAGCCTGGTGCACTCCAGGTGTTCCGGGCTCCATCTCTCACCAGGCCCAGGCGGTATGGCCAGGGGTCAGGGATGGGGGCAGTTGTCCAAAGCAGCTGGAGAGACTCAAGGAGGGCATTACAGCCTCAAAGCCCTTTCCCTACCTCTCAATCTGGACTTACCTGGCCTTGCCCCTGGCCGCCTTTAGCCAGATCAGCTGTGCTCGGAGCTGGGACAGACCCCTCTGGAGACTTAGAGGTAGAGGAAACAGCCTGGGTCCCCTGGAGAGCACTCCCAAAGGAGATGCCCTCAAAGCTGATCATACTTTTCCTACTCCCAGACTGCAAGCTAGAGAACGTCGCTGCACACTGGTGACCCGTTCCCTGGGAAGAAGAAACCTCATCCAGAGATGGGAGGGAAGCACTTTGGCCAGTGCCATGGGGCCTTTCTTCGGAAAGCTGCTCGGGGACCTGCAATGGAGCACTGCCCAAGGAGGAGGAAATGTGGGAGGCCTGCTGGGAAGGCTGCTGGGACCCCGACTCTTCCTGGCTAAGGGAAGCAGCTCTTTCAGTGGTATCTCTGGGAACAGAGGGCATCAAAGTGAGCTGGCAATGAGAAGGCTCAGCCAGGTGGGAGCCGGAGGTCTCTGGGGTCGCACCCAGGGATTCGTTGGGTGAACTTTTCTTCTCCATTCTGTGGACACGAAGGCAAATCTTCTGACCACTGTACCAGCTGGTTTCAAAGGCTATTTTTTTTGAAAGCTTGAAAAACAAAGAAAACACAATATACAGAAACCAGTGTCAGAGATCAAGCATTTTGAAAACATAAAAATGAAAAGAAACAGAAGACGAAAAGCTTTCCTCTTTGTTGCAAAGTAATTCCCAAGAATAAGCCCAGAGTAGGTAGGCCTTTTTACTCCTGGGGAAATCACCGGCAATTTCATGCCAAATGCAGCAGAGGGAAGGGGCACAGGAGCTGCTATGAAACAGACGATCCTCCAATCACAGCTGTTTGATGCAGGGATGGAATCAATCCTTTTGCTTCAGTAAAAACCTCAAGGGTTGTAGGTTGTGGTTAAATGAACTGGATGGTGTTACAAAGGATCTCAAAATGAAACACCGTTTTTCAATTTGAAAACTGTTGAATGATCTTTACCTATCCTGGGAACAGTACATGAAGAACTACATGAAGATGACGTACAGATGGTATACAACACCAGTGCAGTTAGGGAAAATGTACAAAACTAGTTCAAATATATGTTGGAAGTGTAAGGAAAAGGAGGGAATATTTTATCATATGTGGTGGGAGTGTAAGGTAATTAAAACATTTTGGGAAATGATATACAATGAATTGAAGAAAATGTCCCATTTAACATTTGTTTAAAAACCCGAGGCATTTTTGTTGGGGATTGTAGGGAAAGATCTGCCAAAAAAGTTGAAAAACATCTTCATGTATGCGACAACGGCCGCGAGAGTTCTGGTTGCGCAAGGATGGAAGACTGAAGAAACCCAACTAAAGAATCATGGCAAGAAAAGTTGATGGACTATGCAGAAGTGGCAAAATTGACATATAAGCTACAGGACAAGGATAACTATGACTTTAAGGATGAATGGGAACCTTTCACAAAGTCTCTGAAGACGCAACAAAGTGAATTGGACTCCTTGGCAGGTTTTGAATAAACATCCACAATTTTTTTTTTACTGATAATAATCAGCTATACAGTTTGAGTATCTATACAACTTTGTAACATGCAGTAAATAGCAATATTAGAGAAACCAAAGACTGGAACTGAGGGAAGTTGGGAGGTGGGGTGGGGGGGTGGGTTCTGGGGGGGGAGGGGGATGGGGAGGGAGGAAAAATGGGGGGAATAAGGATATGTTTTTGGATAATATGTCTTATTATAACTTTGAATATTATTATTTTTTAATATCCTGGGTACAGTACACCGCAGTGGTGGGCAGTTCCACAGACCCTCCTCCTCTGCTCAAAATGCATACAGACCCATCTTTGCGTGCAGAAGATCCAGACAAAAGGAGTCTGTTTTCAAAGTACCCGCGGAGGGGTTTACACGGCTCCATCCTCTTGCCTCCCCCGCCCCCCGATCACTGTTTCACTCCGGAAGGCGTCTCAGACCTGGGTGGAGCAGCCACAAATGACAGGCAAAGAGACAAGGTCCTGCCCAGATTCAGGCTTCCTCATGATCGTGTGGAATCTGTACACGTTTCTGTTGGCGCTTCCACTAGTGATTGATCTGTACAGGATCGGACTTCATTTCAGCCAACCACATCCTTCCTCTTCCCCCTCCCTCTTCCCCCGACAGCATACTAGAGTTCATATGGATTTCAAAGCATGCTTTGAGAACTTGTATGCTTAGCTTTAAACTCCACAAAATTAGCCTATGGCTAGGATGCTATTTATCAAAGTCTGTGCCCATTAAGATATGGTCAGATACAAGTATGCTTTCCCCCTTGTTATACAATTATTATTTTTAAAATTGCATTCAAACATTTACTATTTAAACAGCTTATACACCACTTGACTATAATCATCTCTGAAGTGACACACGAGAAATACATTGCAGAAAAAGTTAACATTGATGACATCAGACTTCCGTTAAAAGGACCTGCTGGCATAAAAAAAAGGATTCGGTAGGTGCTGGGTGCTCTGCCTGATGCTCTCAACTGACAAGATGTAGGTGTGGTTGAATCAAATGGGAACAGTGACCACAGTGCTATCAAATTCAACATACACAGTATGGAAGTGGACAATTGCTAAGGAAATCCAGAACAGTTACATTTGACTTCAAAAGAGGAGACTTCCTCAAAATGAGGGATTGGGTAAAAAGGAAGTTGAAGGGGGAAAGTCAAGGATGGTGAGCCCTTCTGTGCTCCAGAGGGCCTGGGTGGCCTCATTCCCCTCTTGTTCTGAGCACTGCCGAGGGAGGCAAACATGTCCTTCCTGGGGGCTGGTCCCTCCCCGCCCTGTTCCTGGAGGGCAGCAGGAGGAGGGGGCTGCTGCAGCTGCCTCCTTTGGGGGCATGGCTCACCTTGCCTGCTCCTGCCCTCCTCCAACACACACAACCTTACCTGCTTCAGCCATCCATGGGGGCTTGAGAGTGTGTGAGCAGACTTTGTCATGGGAGGAGGCAGGCCTTGCAGAGGAGGAATGCTGGGGGCAGGCATTCAAACTCAGCCCTGAAGCTCACTGGGTGACCCTGGGCCAGGCACTCACGCTCAGCCTAACCTACCTCAAAGGGTTGTTGTGAGTATAAAATGGGGGGGGGGGAGAGAACTCTGCACACCAACTTGACCTCCTTGCAGGAAATGGGGGCTATAAATGTAATTGTGTTATTTGTACCCCACCCACCTCACTGGGTTTCCCCAGCCTCTCTGAGCGGCTTCCAACACATATTAAAACAACAAACATTCAAAGCCTCCCTATAAAGGGCTGCCTTCCAGAGGTTTGATAGTTGCTCATCTCCTTGTCACCTGTAGGGAGGGTGTTCCACAGAGAGGCTGCCACCACCGAGAAGGCCCTCCCTCTGCCTGGTTCCCTGCAACCTCGCTTCTCGCGGGGAGGGAACCACCAGAAGACCCTCGGAGGAGGACCTCCGGGCTGAAGGATGGGGGTGGAGATGCTCCTTCAGGTATACTGCGCTGAGCTTCCTGACCTAACATTTGCCTCGCTTAACATAATTAATTAGGAAGTGAAGTTTTCCTCTTCCATTCAAGCAGTACAGGAAGTAAGAACGTGCAAAAAGGAGTACTACTTCTAGAATTCCCAACTCCTGACATAAAACAGCACAAAGGTTGCCTTTTCTTGACCATCGATCACCTGCGCAAAGTCCCTACACCACCCCCTATTGTGCTTCAATACAGCCCCATCGGTCAGGCCGGACACTGAGGTCCAGCGCTGAGGGTCTTCTGGTGGTTCCCTCATTGCGAGAAGTGAAGTTACAGGGAACCAGGCAGAGGGCTTCTCGGTAGTGGCGCCCGCCCTGTGGAACGCCCTCCCACCAGATGCCAAAGAAATAAACAAGTATATGAAATTTAGAAGACATCTGAAGGCTGCCCTGTTTAGGGAAGCTTTTAATGACTGATGTTTTAATGTATTTTTAATCTTTTGCTGGAAGCCGCCCAGAGTGGCTAGGGAAACCCAGCCAGATGGGCCGGGTAGAAATAAATTAAAAAATATAATTATTAAATTATTATACGCGTTAGAAACAGAATTTGAAGGGGCAGTCTTTTCTGGCATTGCCAAATGAAGCTGCTGACCCATTTCTAAGTCCTAAAATCCTCAATTTCTCTGAATGCCTGAAAAACCCAGTGGTGCAGGACCTCCTAGCATGCCATCTGCTGGGGAACATTTCCTAGCACTTGGCTGGGAGCTGCTGCAGCACTATAGTCAGGAAAGGCTTTCTGTATATCAGTAAGTCCCAACAGTTGAATAGGAACCTTCAAAAACAATGTATGTATTTGTATCTCAGATGTTTTAAGCTATTTCACATGTCCACCAAGCACGAGAAAATGTCCCTTCATCTTCTTGACATTTCCAACAAATATTTGGTATGTTTTCATGTATTCTAAATAACTTCTCGGGAGTTAGATACCAACAATACTTAAATATATATATATATTTAAAAGTCAATTTTAAGTCATAACTCAATTATTATTTTAACTCTTTAGTCCACATATGTTACCACTATTCCAACTGTACAATATAACCAAAAAAAGAGAAAATCCTGCCTCTTCAATCATGCACTTTTTAATCTGTTCCTCTTCCATTTAGGATTTCAACAAAAGTTTGTACATTTTTGATATCACATGATGTGCACAATTGTATCTCAAAACCCGTCTTCCACTCTTCCATACCCCAAGTCTTCATTTCCAACTAGAATCTCTCAATCAATCAATCAATCATTTATTTGTATGTTGCCTTTCCAAATTTCAAACCATGTGCAAGGCAGCTTACAAAAAAATTAAAATATTACATAACTGCAAACATAACAAAACTAGTCGTAAACAATGAACAAAATATCAAAAAGTACACAACAAAATTGAAAAAAAAAATCCACATAAATAATAAGATTCCACGTAAATCATATAATCCAAACTAAAGAGATAAAAAATTAACATCAGCAACAGCAAACCCCCCCTCCCGGAAAAAGAACCCGTAAACAACACCCCAACCCTCTTTTATTAAGTGTAAAAGAGAAACCCCTTGTTTAAATTTTACAATCTCCACGTTTCCACTTTAAGAACTCTCAGTAGATTAACCATTTCTCTTTATCCGTCACCCTTTTGTCTATAAAAAGTGTCTTCTGGTGAAACCCAAAATAGAGTCTTTGTGTATAAACTAACTTTATATCTATTTTCAGATTCTTAATACGCCACGCACGTCTAATACAGTGGTTCTCAAGGTGCGCATTTACTCTGACTTGATCTACCACAAATATCCAAGCCATCTAACCCTGAAATCCTAACCTTCTAATTCCAAGTCTCTTCTTTCTCAATATCCCCATTCCGTTAACCGCACCAAGCAACAAGCTGTAAAATGCAAGTTTAAAACGCAAGCTTTCCTTTGCATCTCGCAGAACTTTAAATGTAATTTGTGGGTTTTTTCACCTGTCCTCCAAACTTCGGTCTTTTTGCCATCCTTTAAATGGGAAATCAGTAGTCAAGCCATGCTTTTTGGTAAAACGTTCGTCCGGATCCCGGAAGTCCTACCTGAGATGGGAGGTTCCGCTAGTACCAGCCACTTCTCCTTCTGCAAGCAGCGCCACCCGAATTCCCCCCTGGGATGCGCCGCTAAACTGAGCCGCCGGAGAAAGACTGGGGCGGGCGGCAAGTGGGAGGGGGAAGTCGTGCGCTTCTGTCCCGTCAGAAAAGTGCTGGTCCTCCCCGGAGGCAGCCTGCTTGCAGACAAGGGGGCTGGGCTGCCTCAAAGCCCATCAAGGCCACAGGCTGCTAGCATGACTCATCCCGGCTTTCTCATCTGAGGGGAAAGGGTGCGCGATCTTAAATGCTGGCCTTGGCAACTTGGCTGAGCTACCTTGGGCCAGCTTAGCCTCCCTCACAGAGGGTTGTTCTGAAGATACACTCAGGAAAACACCCGAGGCATGAAGAAGAAGAACGAGGAGAGTCTGGAAAGGGGGGTGGGGAGCGCTCTCACCCCAGCCGCTCCAGGATGGGAAGTGCGTCCCAGGGGAAGGGGGATTCAGGCGGAGGAGGACGTCGGGGTGGGTGGGGGTTGCCAGGAGCAGCACGATGTCCCTCCAACCCCCGGCTTCCACTCTCCAGGCAGGCGCCCAACGTGGCCAGCTGGCACTCCAGCCTTGGCGTGCAGATCCCGGGTTCAGCCCCAGTTCCAGGTTCTGATACTGAGGGAGAAAACATCGCTCTGCACCTTTCCCACATCATGCATACTTCTATGATGTCTCCACTTTCCCCCCTCTCCCAAAGCCCCAAAACCTCCTACATTGTAAGCCTTCCTTACAGGGGAATCATCAGAACCACCTGTGCTGCAGAGCTTCTGGCTGAAAGGCGACTCAGGAGATTTGCAATGACTGCTGCAATGCACCCCTAATGATTCAGATTGTATCATTATAGCCTTATTGTGTTTATTTGTTGTTGATATATTAAATTTGTATAATCTTAGAAGTGGTGTGGCTGTGAGTATCATGAAGGGAGCCTGCACTTTGTGATTTGCCAGGGCACTACTGCAGGTTAGGAAGGAGGAAGAGGCAAAGATCCTTTCCCCAGTAAAACATGTTTGCACCCAGGGTGTTTCCAGACTGTCAGTATTTTGTGGAAGGGATTCAGGTCCAGCCGAGAACTTCAGCTTTTCCAATGAGAATAGATTAAAGCACTCTGACCATTTTCTTAGTAGAGTCTAACCACTGTTGCAAGTTTTGGGTAAGCAAGACATGAACGCAAAACAAACAAGTGGTCGTCTCCTCCGGGTGAACCCCTGCACTGTAAATATATTGACAGCACACTTCCAGGTCTTTGGCATCAGCATCCCAGAACTGTGAAGGTTGACTCAACTGTTGAGCAACACAGCTAAGGAAGAAGGAGTGGAGTGTCTCCAGGGGGAGCATAGCTCCCATTCCCTTCCAAAGACACAGAAAGGAAAGTGTGGTGGCACCCAGGGAATAGTTGCAGCAGCCGGATGGCTGGCTGAAACAGACACCATTGCAATCTTTTTGCCTGGGATTCAATCTGAATCAGCCAGTTAGTGAACTTGGTGCTCCTGTGCAACAAAGCCACTACAAAATTGCTCTTCCCCGCACACTTCCAGGTCCCTCCAGCTGGGCTTTTTGAGTGTGATGGGTTTTTCTCACTCCAGAGCAGTTTGTCTTTAAGCTGAAGGTCACCAGGAAAGCAAGGGAGACTAAAAGAAATTGCACTCTTGGTTTCCTGGAAGAAGATCAAAAGACTCCCCTGGACTAGAAGAGACATCTCATTAACAACTGGAGAAATGCCAAAGAACTTTGGATATCTCCTTGGGAGCTTTCTGATGCAGTATTAATTTAACAAGGAGCCAGGAGTGGAACCAAAAGTAGACTGACCAGCTAGCTGAATCCAATTATATTGCTATGGGGTGGGGGGAAATCTCTAACATTTTACTTTTCAATACTTGTATTTTCAGGGTGAATTGAATGTGTGGGGGGGGGTGGAGGAGAGGCAGAAAGAAGAGCTAACTTGTCCGTGGCTGGGGGCGCAATCTGGACGGTTCTGCCGGGGCGCAAGATCACCTAACTACTGCTCTGCGCCTCTGGACCAGGGGTGGATGGTGCTCATTGGGACTGGGAGGGTGGAAGGCAAGGAGGCCAACAGTAGGTGGCACCAGAGCCAAGGAGTGGCAGAGCAAATGCGTTCTGTATCTGAGATGGAGTGGGAAGGGGCTGGCGGCCACCTCAGCCATCCCTTGTCTGCCCTCATGGACCGGCCAGAATCCACTGGGCAAATGCTCATCTTGCCAGAGTCTGGGTCTTCTGCTGTTGCTCTCTCAGAAACCGTGCCCAGGTGGGATGTTTCGTTTTCATAGAATCATAGAATCATAGAGTTGGAAGAGACCACAAGGGCCATCGAGTCCAACCCCCTGCCAAGCAGGAAACACCATCAGAGCACTCCTGACATATGGTTGTCAAGCCTCTGCTTAAAGACCTGCAAAGAAGGAGAGTCCACCACACTCCTTGGCAGCAAATTCCACTGTCAAATAGCTCTTACTGTCAGGAAGTTCTTCCTAATGTTTAGGTGGAATCCTCTTTCTTGTAGTTTGGAACCATTGCTCCGTGTCCGCTTCTCTGGAGCAGCAGAAAACAACCTTTCTCCCTCCTCTATGTGACATCCTTTTATATATTTGAAGCTGCTTCATCCCTGAGGAAGTTGGAGGTGACGCAACTCCTGCATCTCTGACGTGGGAAGGTTTGGAGGTATTTCAAAGTCCCCCCTTCTCCCTTGGCATCTTTACATTTTGAGAAGGCATCTTTACATTTTGAGCACATTTCACAGGCCAGGAGCCAAGCACCCCTTCCTGAGGGGGAGAAGAGGCCCAGAAAAGATGAGCCCTTCCCAGCCCAAAGGCGTCCCCCTGAGATTCAGCTTCCGGGCTATGGCTAACCAGGCTAGGAGCAGGAATATTGGGAGCGGGAAGGAACTGATGTCATCTGCCAGAGCAGCTGGCTAATTGAAGGGAATGAGGTGATAACAAGGCTTTCAAATCTGCACTCTTGTTTGTGGCTGATTAGCATAGAGGGAGGCGGAGAACAAGGGCAATCGGAAGCAGAATGGTTTCATTAGCTCATTCTCCTCCTAGCACATCGTCTTCATTCAACTCTGGCTGTTGAATGAATGCTTTCTTATAATCATTCTTATGTTTAAGTGGGCTTTGGCCTCCTTCCAGACAGCAGCTTGAAAGGGAAGCAGAGGAAAGCTCAAATGATGACAGAAGGCAGGGGCATCCAACAACCCAGAGTTTTGGTTTGGATGTGACACTTTGAGAATTCCCCAAGCCATCCCGAAGCCCCCATTTCACTCTGGTCCATCTGAGTATCTCCTTTCCACCCATGCCTCCCCTCCCCCCAAATATTCACAATTAAGAAATCAGAAAACAACCCCCACCTCTCTTTCGACAGAACTAGATGGAATGATCAGGCATAGCAACTCCTGCAGAGAGGATAAAACCAAAATGTTTCCAAGGGACACATTTATCAAACAAGATATCTGCCCATAGCTCAGTCAGTAGAGTGTGAGACTCTGCATCTCAGGGTCGTGGGTTTGAGCCCCACGTTGGGCAAAATATTCCTGCATTGCAGGGGGTGGACTAGATGACTCTTTTTTATATAATATATTTATTAAGGTTTTAGGAATTTATATAAAATAGAAAAAAACCGAACCAAAAAAAAACCAAGAAGAATAAAAAGACATACAAACCAAACAGAACACATACAAAACAAGTATAATTTCAATCCCTTATATTCATAAAACTTACTTTCCCGACCTCCTCATACCTCCCCTTTCTGTATTCCATTCTCTAATTAAGTCAATTCAGCAAATCCTTCCCCTAATTTCTGTATAATTTTTAACCTTTCTTTTCTTAATCACATAATCATTACAGCTTTTAACCACTTAATTTCTGAATCAACATCGTTCTAGCCTTCAATAATTTTACAATGTTTCTTAAGATAGTCCTTAAATTTCTTCCAATCTTCTTCCGCCGTCTCTTTTCCCTGGTCTCGGATTCTGCCGGTCATTTCTGCCAGTCCCATATAGTCTATAACTTTCATCTGCCATTCTTCCACGGTGGGTAAATCTTGTGTTTTCCAATACTTTGCGATGAGTATTCTTGCTGCTGTTGTTGCATACATAAAGAAAGTTCTGTCCTTCTTTGACACCAATTGGCCGACCATGCCCAGGAGAAAGGCCTATGGTTTCTTCAAGAAGGTATATTTAAATACCTTTTTCATTTCATTATATATCATCTCCCAGAAAGCCTTAACCCTTGGGCACGTCCACCAAAGGTGAAAGAATGTACCTTCATTTTCTTTACATTTCCAACATTTATTATCGGGCAAATGGTAGATTTTTGCAAGCCCCTTTAATTTCCCCTTTACTTTTTATATCGGTCCTGGAGGTTTTGCTGAATATGATTAGAAGGGACCGGTTGGTTAAAGGCATACAGTTCGGAGCCAAACAGTATAAATTGAGAGCATTTGCAGATGACCTAGTTTTGACGTTACAGGAGCCAGAATCTAGTACCAAAAGAGTTTTAGAATTAATTCAAGAATTTGGTCAGGTGGCAGGATTTAAATTGAACAAGTCCAAAACTAAGGTTTTAGAGAAAAATTTAACATTGTTTGAAAAAGAGAAATTTCAGAATGAAACAGGTTTGACTGTGGTGAAGAAAGTGAAATATCTGGGGATTAATATGACAGCTAAAAATGGGAATTTATTTAAAAATAACTATGAGAAATGCTGGTTAGAAGTGAAAAAAGATCTTGAAATATGGTCAAATTTGAAGCTTTCCTTGATGGGTCGAATTGCAGCTATAAAGATGAATGTATTGCCTAAAATGTTATTTTTGTTTCAAACATTGCAAATTGTGGACAAGATGGATTGTTTTAAGAAGTGGCAGAAAGACATATCTAAATTTGTCTGGCAGGGCAAGAAGCCCAGGATAAAATATAAGATTTTAACTGATGCAAAAGAAAGGGGTGGTTTTGCCCTGCCAGACTTCAAACTTTACTATGAATCAGCAGCATTCTGCTGGTTGAAAGACTGGCTGCTTCTTGAAAACACAGACATTTTGGATTTAGAAGGTTTTAACAACGTTTTTGGATGGCATGCATATTTGTGGTATGACAAGGTTAAAGCACATAAAGCATTTAAAAATCATATTGTTAGGAGATCTTTGTTTAATGTTTGGATCAGATACAAGGATTTATTGGAAAATAAGACCCCAAGGTGGTTGTCACCAATGGAAGCGAAAGCCCAGAAAAAGCTCAATATGGAGGCCAAATGGCCGAAATATTGGGAAATTTTGGAACAAGAAGGAGACAGATTGAAATTGCAGAGCTTTGAGAAACTAAAAAACAAAGTGCGAGACTGGCTTCATTATTTTCAGATAATGGAGGCTTACAATTTGGACAAGAAAATTGGCTTCCAGGTGGAAAAATCTAAACTAGAAACAGAAGTGCTAGAACCTAAAACTAAGATCATGTCAAAAATGTATAACTTGCTGCTGAAATGGAATACACAGGATGAAACGGTTAAGTCAGCTATGATTAAATGGGCACAAGATGTTGGACATAACATCATGTTTGCTGACTGAGAACAGTTATGGACCACCGGTATGAAATTTACGGCATGTAATGCTCTAAGAGAGAATATTATGAAAATGATATACAGGTGGTACATGACACCAGTCAAGCTTGCAAAAATATACCATTTGCCTGATAATAAATGTTGGAAATGTAAAGAGACTGAAGGTACATTCTTTCACCTTTGGTGGACGTGCCCAAAGATTAAGGCTTTCTGGGAAATGATTTATAATGAAATGAAAAAGGTATTTAAGTATACCTTCTTGAAGAAACCAGAGGCTTTTCTCTTGGGCATAGTCGGCCATTTGGTGCCAAAGAAGGACAGAACTTTCTTTATGTATGCTACAACGGCAGCAAGAATACTTATAGCAAAGCACTGGAAGACGCAAGATCTACCCACTCTGGAAGAATGGCAGATGAAGTTGATTGACTGTATGGGACTGGCAGAAATGACCGGCAGAATCCGCGACCAGGGAGAAGAGTCGGCAGAAGAAGATTGGAAGAAATTTAAGGACTATTTACAGAAATATTGCAAAATTAATGAACTTTGAAAGATGTTGGATTGAACTTATGTGGTCTCTAGCTGTTATGATAAAAAGAACTGGGATTAATATTGTTTAAGTTATAAAATTTTAAAAAGTTGATTGGGAAAAAAAAGGTGTTAGTTAAAAGGAATGTTAAGAGATTAGGATTTGCTGGATTAACAATTTGAACTAGAAAACAAGAAGGGGAGGTATGAGGAAGTCAAAGAAACATGTTATTGAAAAATTGATATTGAAATTGATTTGTTTTTAATATTTTTCTTTTTCTTTTTCTTTTTGTGTTTGTATAAAATTGGAAAAATTGAATAAATATTTATTAAAAAAAAAAAAGAAAGTTCTGTCCTTCTTTGACACCAGTTGGCCGACCATACCCAGGAGAAAGGCCTCTGGTTTCTTCAGGAAGGTATATTTAAATACCTTTTTCATTTCATTATAAATCATTTCCCAGAAAGCCTTAATCCTTGGGCATGTCCACCAAAGGTGAAAAAATGTACCTTCAGTCTCTTTACATTTCCAACACTTATTATCAGGCAAGTGGTAAATTTTTGCGAGCTTGACTGGCGTCATGTACCACCTATAAATCATTTTCATAATATTTTCTTTTAAGGCATTACATGCCGTAAATTTTATACCGGTGGTCCACAACCGTTCCCAGTCCTCAAACATAATGTTATGACCAATATCTTGTGCCCACTTGATCATAGCTGATTTAACTATTTCATCCTGTGTATTCCATTCCAACAGCAAGTTATACATTTTTGACAAGTTCTTAGTTTTGGATTCTAACAATTCTGTCTCCAGTTTTGATTTTTCCACCTGGAAACCAATTTTCCTGTCTGACTTAAAAACCTCCATTATTTGATAGTAATGGAGCCAATCTCGCACTTTGTCTTTCAATTTCTCATAACTCTGCAATTTCATTATATCCCCTTCTTGTTCCAAAATTTCCCAATATTTCGGCCATTTAGACTCCATATTAAGTTTTTTCACAGCCTTTGCCTCCATTGGGGACAACCACCTGGGAGTTTTGTTCTCCAGCAGGTCTTTATACCTAATCCAGACATTATACAGTGCTTTCCTGACAATATGGTTTTTAAAAGCTTTATGAGCTTTGACCTTGTCGTACCACAAATATGCATGCCACCCAAAAGTGTTATTAAACCCTTCTAAATCCAAGATATCTGTGTTCTCAAGAAGTAGCCAGTCTTTCAACAAGCAAAAAGCCGCTGATTCATAATAAAGTTTAAAATCTGGCAGGGCAAATCCCCCCCTTTCTTTTGCGTCAATTAATATCTTAAATTTTATCCTGGGCTTCTTGCCCTGCCAGACAAATTTAGAAATATCTTTCTGCCACTTCTTGAAACAGTCCATCTTGTCCACAATTTGCAATGTTTGGAACAAAAATAACATTCTAGGCAATACATTCATCTTTATAGCTGCAATTCGACCCAACAAGGAAAGCTTCAATTTTGACCAGATTTCTAAATCTTTTTTTACCTCTATCCAGCATTTTTCATAATTATCTTTAAACAAATTCACATTTTTAGCTGTCATATTGATCCCCAAATATTTCACTTTCTTAACCACAGTTAAACCTGTCTCATTCTGAAACCTCTCCCTTTCCATAGGTGTTAAGTTTTTCTCCAATACCTTAGTTTTAGATTTGTTCAATTTAAATCCTGCAACTTGGCCAAAATCTTGAATTAATTCTAGAACCCTTTTAGTACTAGATTCTGGCTCTTGTAACGTAAGTACCAAGTCATCTGCAAATGCTCTCAATTTGTATTGTTTGGCTCCGACCTGTATGCCTTTAACCAGCTGGTCCCTTCTGATCATATTCAGCAAGACCTCCAGGACTGATATAAAAAGTAATGGAGAAATTGGGCACCCCTGACGTGTCCCTTTTTCTATCTTAAACTCTTACGTAACCACATTATTTACAATTAACTTTGCTTTCTGCTCTGAGTATATTGCACCTATACCGTTTTCAAATCCTTGGCCTACCCCCATCCCCTGGAGATTCTTCTTCATAAAACTCCAAGAAATATTGTCAAAGGCTTTCTCCGCATCCACAAATATCAGAACTACTTTAGTATTTATGTTCACTTCTAGCTTTTCCAAAATGTCTATTATATTCCTTACATTATCTGACATATGTCTTTTCGGGAGAAAGCCCGCTTGGTCCCTGTGAATCTCCTCCATCAAAACTTTTTTCAGTCTCCTAGCCAAAATATCAGCAAAGATTTTGTAATCCACATTTAGTAACGAGATAGGGCGGTAGTTCTTAAGTTGGTTCTTTTCAGTCTCAGTCTTCTGTATAAGTGTAATATAAGCTTCTTTCCACGTTTCTGGTGCCCTTTTCCCCCTCCAAAATTTCATTACAAACTTCCTTCATAGGTTGTAGTAGCCACTCCTTTAACATTTTATAGTATCTGGAAGTAAGCCCATCCGGTCCCGGGGACTTGCCCAGTTGCATGTTTTGAATGGCACCTTCTATTTCCTGTTCAGTTATTTTCTGATTCAAACCTATTTTACTTTCATGAGAAATTTTTTGTAATCCATAAGTCTTAAGAAATTTGTCTATATCCATCTCTTTCTGCGGCCCTTGTGTATATAATTGTTTAAAATATCTCTGGAAGCAATTTCTAATCTCATTTGGCTTATATATGTTCTTTCCTTCCACTTCTAAATTTGTAACCGTATTTAATTTTTGTCTTTTCCTCATTTGCCAAGCCAATAGTTTACCGCATTTATCTGCTGATTCAAATGTCTTTTGTCTCATTTGTTTAATTTTCCATTCTATTTCTTGATTCATCAGTTCCATATATTGTGTTTGGTACAATTTGATTTCTCTCAAAATCTCTTTGGACTTTGGTTTTGATCTTAGTTTCTTTTCCCCTTCTTTTATCTTCTCCAAGATCTTGTCCTTTTTCTCATTTTGGCTTCTCTTTTTTATTGCATTTTGTTGTATCAGAAATCCTCGCATAACGGCTTTACTTGCGTCCCAGATTACTCTTTTTTCCACATTGGTGTTCATGTTTATTTCAAAATAGTCTCTCAAAGTTTTTTGGGCCTTTTTGTACACTTCTTCATCTCTAAATAAGGTGTCATTCATCCTCCATCTGAAGGAGCCAGTTGTTATTTGCTTCATCTCCATTCTTACTGCATTGTGGTCGGAGCAGGTTTTTGGGCAGATTTCCACTTTCTTTATCTTTGATGCCATTCCTCTAGTAACCCAAATTTGGTCGATTCTGGTCCATGTCATTTTGGCTTCAGAAAAGAAGGTTCCCTCTCTTTCAAGAGGATTCTTTGTTCTCCAAATGTCAATCAAGTCCATATTGTCAGTCATTTCGAAAAAAGTTTTTGGTAATCTTCCATCCTTAGTAAGTACCTGTCTTTGTGCTTTGTCCATATTAGTAGATACTACTCCATTCATGTCTCCCATCAAGATTAAATTATAGTCCAAATAGTCCAACAAAGTCTCATGCAGCTTCTTAAAGAATTCAGATTTCCCCTCGTTCGGTGCATAAATTCCTACAGCCAAAAATTTCTCTCCTTGGACTTGAATTTCAATTGCCAGGAATCTTCCTTGTTCATCTTTAAAAACAAATTTCGGTAGCAGTTTTTCCTTTGCATATATCACAACTCCTCTTTTTTTAACTTTGTCTGATGAAATAAATTCTTGTCCCAATCTTTTATTCACCAATATTTTCCTATGTAACCTCATCACATGTGTTTCTTGTAAGCAAATCAAGTCCAATTGTTCTTTCTTCAATATATGAAAAACAGCTTTCCTCTTTCGAGGCATATTCAAACCATTACAATTCCAGCTTAGAAGTTGCAGAGCCATGATGAGACTATTTACTTACTCCTGTTGCTCCGAGTAGTTGTTCTTCCTCTGTCGGTAGTTTCAAGCCAAATGACAAGTTTGATATGTCTGATATATCCAGTGTTCCTTTTCCCAATGGTGTCAGTTCCTGCCCAGATTCCACCTCCTTCTGTAGATCCTCTTCGTGGTCTCTCAAGAATTTGTCTTTATGACTCAATGTTTTTATTCTTATCTTCCTTCCTTTGTATTTGAAAGATAGGCCTTGTGGGAATTCCCACCTGAAGAATACTTTGTTTTTTTTTCAATAGAACAACCAGATCTCTGTAGTAGGTTCTTACATCCAAAATGTGCTTCGGGATATCTTTAAAGATCTCCACATAAGAGTTTTCAATCTCCAAGGTTTTTTGGTAGTGCAGATTCAAAATTTTATCCCTTTCTTCTTTTGTTCTTAATGTTATTAAACAGTCTCTTGCCTTATTCTTCCTTTGTCTTGTGCCAAGCCTAAATGCACTCACTATCTTGAATTCATCCTTCTCCAGGCCCTGTTGCCAAAAGTCCAAAAATTCTTTTGTCAGGAAGTCCGCCAAATTATCTTCCTCACTTTCCGGAACTGATCTGATCCTTAAGTTTCTCTCTTTTCTTTGCAGTTCAATCTTAGACAAAGTCAGATCATGATCCTCCAATTTCCTGATAACCGGTGGTATCCTCTCTTGGGTAGCAACTGCAATTTCCTTTGCTTCCTCTGCAATCTTTCGAGTTGTAGCCGAGTCCTCCAAAAGTCTTACAATAGTCTCTGTATTGGAATTTACCTTCCTTCCCAATTCATCAATACTTTTCGTGTTCAAGTCAATTTTTGCTGAGATCTCAGCCACTTGTTTATTAGTTTCCACAATTTGTTTATTAGTTTCCGCAACTTGTTTACTTGTCTCTGTTCCCTGCTTTGTTAAGTATTCCAAAGATACATTAATCTAGCCAAGTGCTTGTGCCAAAGCGTCTTCTGCTGACATAGCTCTTGCTTTTGTTTGAGAGGCAGCAGCTGCGCCCGTGCCTCCGGATGTTGAAGCTCTCCGCTGGTGGGAAAAATCAGTCTTGTATTGTCTACCTGATCTTAAGCTTCTTTCTTCAGATTTCCCCTTTTCTTTATCCATAACACTCTCATTCGGAGCCAAGGTCACGTCTTACTCTTGTACTTTTGTTTTGAGAAGGAAATTTCCACTGGCTCTCACTTCTAGTGGCTTAGTTGTTATTGTAGCAACAAAGTCTCCACTAGGGGGAAAAGTTCCAACTTCACTTTGTAATTTTATAACCAATGTCTCTCAAAAGACCCCCTTTTTTCCAGTTAGCCACAGTTTCGAATTTATCTTCAATGCTATTTTATGTATAAGTCCAATCAAAGACACTGTATCTTTACACAAAATTACTGCTACAAACAATCCCAATGTGCTGACAGTCCACCATTCAGTTTCCCTGTCAAGGCAGTCCGACTCCAGAGATCAAAGCAGCGGATGTTCTTTTTAAATTCGTTCCTTTCTTACAGGCATAAAAAGTTCAATTTCCACCCCCCTCCGCTCCTGTCAAACGTTGGGGAGAAATACTCTTCCAAACCATAGATTGCTAATTCCAAGAAGATATTCCCTCTTAAGTTACAGCTTACAGTCTCTTTGCTTTAGATTATTTACACAACGGGAAGGCAGACTTCCTTTTTGTACCTTTCCCGTGCAGTACCAAAATTCTTCTTAATTTTGTTTCAAATTAAATCCGTTGTTTCTATTCACGAGTAGTTGCTTTTAAGTCCAGATTTTTGGGAAGAAATCAGCGCTCTCCGATCATGGCGATGCGGCTTCACTCAGCAGGCTTTGTCAGCAACCCTCAGCACCACGCCGCTCACCCGCTGCCGCTCCGAAGCCTTTAAAAAGGCTTCTTTGCGGTTTTGGGGGGGCGCAAAAGGTGCCCGCCGGATCTCTTCGTTCACAGGCTTCCGCGCCTGTGATTTTTAAGGGTCCCCGCTTCGCCGTTGCGGCAGGACCCGAACCCGCAGAGCAGACTTCCCCCGGAGCTCGGGGGAAAGTCCGCAATTAATCGCTGGCGCTGACCGGAAGTTGCAGGGGGTGGACTAGATGACTCTTGTGGTCCCTTCCAACTCTACAATTCCATGATATCCTGTGAGGAGTAGTCAACTGAGTTTTACTCAGAAGAGATGCGTCAAAATCAGCACAGCCACGTAATTTGTGCCCTGGCGGATATGACTGGCAGAATCCGAGACCAGGGAGAAGAGTCGGTGGAAGAAGACTGGAAAAAGTTTAAAGACTATTTACAGAAATACTGTAAAATTAATGAATGTTAGAAAAATGTGGAAATGAAGTTATATGGCTTTAGTAGAAATGCTATAAGGGCAATCGGCAGCAGACTCTGGGTAGTTGGTTCCTTTTCTTTGTTCGGGTTCCTACGTCACACCAGCAGTTTAAATGGCAACACTCCTTTGCAAGATTGGCCGCCTTTTTAATTGTTGTTATGGAAAATCAATAAAATGATAAGTTGCCCCTGCCAAAGGGTTGCATGACATCTGGCTGAAGACTTGTTGTGCTAAACGTTGAAGCTATGCTGGGGTGTGTGGGTGTGTCCGTCCGTCCATGTGGCCGCTGTGTATTCAACATTCCACCCCCTCCAAAGAATCCTAAGAACCTTAGTTTTCCTTTCACAGTGCTACGATTCCCAGCACCCTTAACAAACCATTGTTTCCAGGACTTTTTGGGTGTGGGTGGGAGGAGATGTGCTTTACGTGTGCGGTGTGCAGGCATCTCCAAGCACATGTGTGTGGGGATTCAAGACTAACTCTTATGCTTTTCTTCCTTAGACCAGCTTGACGTTGAACGAGAGGTTCTCTGGGTTGAGGAACACACGCAATTTCACAGTGAAGCAGAACACGGGCCGGATGGTCACTCTGCCATTGCATTTGGTGAAGTAAGACTGGATTTGCAAAGGAGCTTGCCCCTGAAGCCAGTTGGTTGCCTGCCTGTGGCTGGCTGGCGGCTTGGCACCAGCAAAACACAAAGAGACAGCCCCATGCAACCTCACACCCAAAGATTTCTGCCCATGCTTCAGACATGCAGCCCTAAGAGCAGCTCTGACTCCCACTCTAGGCCCCTCTGCCCCAGTCTTCCTCCTGATGTAGGCTACAGGATCTGGGAAGTCTGATCCAGCTTTGAGGTGTGGTTCCATATGGCCGTTAGTACTGTTCTGCTTTTGCCAGAGAGCCACCTGGTAAGGAAGATCTCCAAACATGCTTCCTAGGGGGTCCTCTTTAATCCTCAGATGTGCCCACAAAGACATGATCCAGCACCCTCATGCCACAGCTGCCTCTGGAGTGACCCTCCCTCCGGTAAGAGGCGTGCCTCACAGCTGAGTGCCTGGTTGTTTGTGTAGGGCGAAGGCTGGGAATCTTGTGGGCTCCCAGATATTGCCAGATCCAATGGCCTTCTGCCTCAGCCAGCATGGCCGACGGTCAGGGGTGATGGAATCCAACAACATCTAGAGGGCCACACAATTCCCCATCCCTGGTCTAGTGAATTTGAGGTTCTTGGTTTCTCTCCCTCTGCCCCCTTTTGCCTGGAAAAGCACTTTGGCAGATTCCTTTGGAGGATTTGGGTGTGACAAGCTGTAGCAGCGCACTGAATAAAACAACTTTGAGAAGCTGAAATACGGGGCTGTTTTCTTTTCTAATAAAAATATTCACTGTGCAGTTCACAGGCACAAAACACAATGTTGATATTGTCCAGGAAATGGGTTTTCAGTTGGAGGGCATGGGTTGCGTGAGAGCATGTTGTGTGGGATAACCAGTCTCATATAACCAACATGCTTCAGTCTAATTAGTGCATGAAGGGTTAACATCATAGAGTAAGCTGTCTCTTCCCCTTACCTTGGGAGTGAGTTCTGATCTATTCTGGTATTCACTTTTTCAGCGTTTAATGTACTGTAGGTTTTTCCTGATTTTATGGTTTTATCTTTCTGTAAACGGCTTTGTTGTTTCTTACCATCTGGTGTGTATAAATTTTATGAAATAAATCAATAATTTTGAATAAATAAATAAATAAATAGGAAGATGTAAAACCACAACCTCCGAAATGAAAGCTACTGTGCCTCCAGACGGATGTTTTTGCCTGGAGGGGGGCCGTATTCTGCAATGTGCTATCGATGCAATAATAGTGCAGCTTTCTAATGGACTGTCCATGCAAACATCATTCTGCTTTCTCAGTTGCTCTGCAATGCTTCGCCAGGGTTACCACATCATGGCCCCCTGGGGGTGCGCTCCTGTGTTGTAGCTCAGCAAAAGCAGGACAAAATTCCGCTAGTATGGCTCACAGTGAGGGCTGCTGAGAGTTGGGAGAGTTCTCGGAGGCCAAAGAGTTTGCTTTTCTGCTCAGTACAGGGGATCTTGCCAGCTCTTCACCCCTGACTGGCCAAAGATGCCCATCTCTCATCCATGCAGCTCCACAGCGTGCCTGGATGATGACTCAGATGGAGCTGGACACACCATTCCTGAAGGATGCAATAATCTTGCAATTGTGATGGACCAACTACATGTCATTTTGCTTTGCAAGTTGTTCTGTGATGCGTCCCCTGTGCTACTATATTATTATCAGCCAGAGGGGCCCTCTTGAGCTATAAAGTGCAACTTAAGTGGGACAATTCCCCCCCATAACATTTAGATGGATTTAGGGGAGTGCAACTGGTTTGGTCACACTGGTGTGAAGCCTTGCGGGCCCCACAGGGGACACCGCAACTATGATGTTGAATAGACATTGAGAGGCGCGGGGCACTGAATTTTGGCATCGTACAGGGCTCCCCTGGAATTTGAGATGCCATGGTTCACCACTGAAGAACATTTGTGGTATGAAAAAGGTACCTGGTTTCAGCTGGAAGTTAGGGGGCACTGGTTGGAAGGGTTGGAGTATGTCTGTCCCGAAAGCTTTGCAGGCACGAACAGTACTGAATACAGTCTTGCAGATAACTGCCCTCCTACTGTCATGAATAGAAACAATCTGTTTTACAGAGGCTGTTTAGCTTGCTCTTTTTACCCCTTTACTAGACAGCATTTCTGTGCTGTTTTCAGAGTGGGGAATGCCCATTCCTTCATGGCCAGCATGGAAACACAGAAAGCTAGCCATTTAGGAGGTTTGCAAAGAGGACAAGGGTGTTACGGGGTAATCTTCTAGCAAACAAGCTTGGCACAGCAGATCTGAGAGGTGGTTTTCTGCTCCCGGAAAGCCAGACTGGAAACCAGGTTGCCAGGTGAAGGAAGAAGGGAGAGATCAACCAACTCACTTGCCTTCAAAGAATTTCTGGTTGCCTGTGGCTACTGGGATAGTGCTTAAATATCAGGCTGGCTGACACATCTTAAAAAATACAAGGAAAAAGCTTTTTTTCTTTCATTAGCAAAGCTCCTTTGGGGCCCCGAATAGCTAAGCTGAGGAAGAAGTGGCTGGTATTACTTGTTTGTTCTTGGTCCTGATCTTGCCTGCCCTTGCACACTCCGGTTGTCTTTGCATATTTAACCAGCACGTCTGTTCCGATTGGAGTCCTATTCCTGCAGTTCCACATCCTTCTCTTTGGCACTTGGGCATTCGGTTCCAGGAGCTGGACCTGAGCACAGAGGCTTTCTTCTACTTGGACTCGAGAAAGGAGCAAGAGTGGCTGACAGCTGTGGAAAAGGCTTTGCGTTCCAAATCCAAGTACAAGAAAGTAAGTCCAACCCCACCCATTTCTTCAGCAGCCAGACAGCTGTCAGGAGCTGGAGTGAGGAGGAGGAGGAGGAGGTCAGCAAGAAAAAACACCTGGTGTCAGTGGTGTTTTATTCAAAAGAAGCCAACATTCTTTATTCAAAGAAACCCAAACCGTGCAGGCCTCGTGATCACAGAAACCTTTCCCAACAGGTCTTGCCCCAGTGAGGTAGTTGTGAAGGCTGAAGGTTGCTACCCTCCCACCACTCTCTGAAGTCTCCTCCTCCCGAGGGATATCCTGAGGAAGATGGCGGCTGTAACAACTTCTCCTTCATGAACCCTCCGGATTACAAACCTTTTATAGCCTTTTATAGCCTTTTACAGCCGTCTTTATAGCTGTTTTTATTAGACTTTTAAATCATTTTACCTCTGTTAGAAGTTTTAATCGTTTTACTTCTATGGTTGGCCAATATACGTATCAACAAGGATATTCAAACCTTCTGCTGATTAGTAACGCCGCCTTGAAGATTGGGTTATGCTGAGCAGTGGAGGAGTAGCAGCAGAGGAGTTGCGGCCATAAAAGATAAGTTCTCTTTTATCTCCGTTTACCTCTACTTCGAACCTCCGTAGTCAGTGAGACAGCGTCAAATGGGTCATGGCAAGCGACCAAGATCTGCTGAGAAAGGTTGTTCACCTCCAAGAGTAAAGCAGTCAAAGCTTGAATCTCCCCCACCATCAACTAACAATAACAGCAAAACGTAGCAAGTAATTGTTTCTGCAGTCAAAACATACAACCGCTTCTGGCCTCTGTATGATCAAGGAGAGTTGGAAAAGCTAGCTGATTCAGCGGGGGATGGAAGCCATAGGGAAGCCCTCCTCCCTGACACCTTAATTACCCCTCCGTCACTGAAACGGGAAGCATTAGGGCAAACTGCCCATGAATTAGTACCTGATCAAATACAACTGGTAATCAGGACTTTAAGCTTCATTTTCAAGGAATTGGAGGGGATTTCTTTGTCATTGAACAAACTTTCACGGGCCCTTCTGGCTCATCTATCTTCCTCAACTGAGCTATCTAATTTGCATCAATCTCCTGTGCAGCTTGTAAGTGCCTTAAAGAGACACTTTAAAGAGACACCCTGGTCCTTCCCAAGCAACCTGAGACTCTGACACCTTGCCTGTCTTTGCTCCCTCCTCTTAATTTCTCTGTGTTCTGGGAGACCAGCAGGGAGGGGAGCTGATCACAGCAGGATGGGGAGACCCCCTGGCTTCTTCAGCAGCCTGCCTGATCTCTGCCTCTTGACCCCCGCCTCCAGCCTCCACTTCTGCCTCGGATTCTGGACTGCTGTTTGCCACAGAATCTTCCTGCCCTCCTGCCTCTTCAGTTTCCAACACCTCCTCTTGCTCACAGTCTGCTCCCTCTTCTCCCTCGGACGACTCAGCGTCGTCGTCCCCCCACCAGTTCCCTGGCTCTGAGCCTTCTTCCCTTGGGGGATCCCCAATTGGTGCCACCTGCCACTCCTATCTGCATCCAGCCGGCCCAGGACAGCAAGCAATGAACAGAGCTGGTAGACATCCCAGTACCTTGCATCTTCTAGGTGCAGCTGGTGCTCATCTTTGTCAGAAAGGACCAGCTCAGCTGCATCAAGGAAGTGATGAGGGAGACAGTGGGCACAGGCATCATGGGGAAGATGGGGAGTAGACCCTGACAGCGGAATTCCCTACGTCGATCTATCTGTTTTTCTAATCTCTGCCAACCAGTTTCCCCCTCTTTCCCGCTTGCTCACTAACAGCCACCTTTGCTCCGCCCCTGCAGGGTAACAAGGGGTGTGTGGCCGTGAGGCTTGTCTGCAACAATACCAGCTTCTGCATGGTCAATTCCCACCTTGCTGCCCACGTGGAAGACTTTGGGCGCCGAAACGAGGATTACAAAGATATCTGTGCCCAGATGAGCTTCCTGCCCCCTGACCAGGGTCTGCCGCAGCTGACAATCATGAAACACGAGTGCGTTTCGAGGGCTTGGAGGGAGAGAGCCTTGGCTGATGTAACTTGTTGGTCTCCGCTATCTGGAGAAGCAAATTGAGTCACGTTTCTGTAACTTTCCTGCCTGTGTGTAGCTCAGGGTAGGCAGCATTTGTTGTTGCTTAGTCGTTTAGTCGTGTCCGCCTCTTCGTGACCCCCTGGACCAGAGCACGCCAGGCCCTCCTGTCTTCCACTGCCTCCCGCAGTTTGGTCAAACTCATGCTGGTAGCTTCGAGAACACTGTCCCACCATCTCGTCCTCTGTCGTCCCCTTCTCCTTGTGCCCTCCATCTTTCCCAACATCAGAGTCTTTTCCAGGGAGTCTTCTCTTCTCATGAGGTGGCCAAAGTCTTGGAGCCTCAGCTTCACGATCTGTCCTTCCAGTGAGCACTCAGGGCTGATTTCCTTCAGAATGGAGAGGTTGGATCTTCTTGCAGTCCATGGGACTCTCAAGAGTCTCCTCCAGCACCAGAATTCAAAAGCATCAATTCTTCGGTGATCAGCCTTCTTTATGGCAGGCAGCATAGTGCTCTCCAAATGTTGATAGACCAAAATTCCCATAATTGCTAAGAATTGGCCTTGCTGACTGGGGCTCATGAGAGTTCCACTTCAGCAACACCAGGAGGGTGCAGTGTCGGCGATCCCTGCTGCTGCAGCTGCACCACTAAGGTTTCTACTAGAGCAGCCAGTAGAGAGCAAGATAAACTGAGTGGCAGAGATGTATTAGATTAGATTATAGCAAATGTGGGCAACTTCTCCAGTGATCGGGGTGGGAGTTGCAGTTTGTTAAGGGCAGTAACGTGAAAGCAGAGCGGCCATTTTGCATGGAGAAGGTTCCCGGCTCAGTCACCAGTGTGTGCAGATCGGGCTGGGCATGATCTCTGCCTGAAAGCTGCTGCCAGGCCATGTAGTCCGTCCTGAGCTTGATGGGTCAATGGTCTGCCTCAATATAAGGTAGCTTCCTATGTTCCTGTGTACTACAGCAGGGTTTGGAGGGCCACAAGAGCCCTGCCCATGAATTCAAGAACCAGGGGAAATTCTAAAAGTCTTTGCTGAAAGGACATCAAAGCAGGGGCCAGGTGAACCTCTTTGGGAAATTATTCTGAAAGGTCAGGTGCCATGACTGAAAAGGCCCTGCCATACTTGAAAGAGCAGGAGTTCCCTGGGAAAGGGCTGCCCCTGCTAAAGATTCTAGTCAGTAGAGAAGCAGTGCAAAAATAAATGGGCCTTCTTCTGGTACCCTTTTCCCAAACCTTGAAACACTTGAAAGGCCAAATGGGATGCTCTGAATTGGGCCTGGAAGCAGTTCAAGAGCCAGTCTAGTTCACAGAGCACTAGCCTAATATGATCATACTGCCCAATCCTAGTTATCAGTCTTACTACATATTGCAGGAAGTGGCAGCAGGCTGCCCCCCGCCCCCCAACCCCGTGAGCTAGCCTGTAGCTGTGGTTGCTTTGCTTTTTTCCAGCATTGTCATCTGATCACTAAAAATCAGCTTCAGAGACTTCTGACCTACGACCAGGTGAGAGACATCTTTGTGTTATATGTGGTGGTTTAGGATTTTGCCCTGTTTATTTCCTTTGTCTGGGATACCCCAGCCTAGGCTAGAGAAACCACTTTCAGGCAGTTAGGAGCAAAGTGTAGCTATAACATAGGATGACTGCGACTTCTACAAATGCTTTTTAAGGTTGCAGGTTTGTGGAACCTGAATTAGAAGCAAGTCCCAATTAAGTTGGAGGGTTGCCTTGGAATAAGTAGGACTGCTCTGCAGTTTCCCAGTTAGAGGGCTTTCCTAGCTCAGCACACGCTCCAGATGTTGTTGGACTCCCATCAGCCCCAGCATAGCTGCTGTCCAGCAATATCTAAAGGTCTAAGGTTTCCTGCTCTAGGTTTTGCATCTGTCTGGAAAATCTGCGTTGCTCACATGCTCTTATCAGCAGAGACTTCCATTAAGTCCAATTAAATTGCTGATGCTTTTTGTTTTACATTTTTCTCTCCAAGGTTTGTGTGTTCATCATGTTGACGACCTTTCTCCCACTTGGCATAAGGATCATTGGTATTTTGTGTTGAAACAGAGGCCTGATTGCTGCACCTTACGGTGGATTTAAACTCTGTGAGCGTAGTCATGCCTTAGCTCTTTGAGAAGGATGCTGCAAGGAAGGCAAGGGGGGGGGGCAGCCTCAGACTTCCAACATATGCAAAACCATCATAAAACATTAAAAACTTCCCTAAAGGCTGTATAGTTACTTATCTCCTTGACACCTTTTGGCATCGCAGGGAACCAGTGAGAGCAGTCCGTCAAAAAATTACTTTTTTAAAACAATGTGTATTTTTATGTTGTGGAGGCACAAAAATATCTTGGGGATCATATAGAACTAGCTAAACTTTTAAAAACTCAATGAAATGTAAACTAAAAAAGAAAGTTACATTGGGGGCGCAAAAATCCTTTAGGAGACAAATAAATGCTTTCCCTTTTTATATTCTTTTGTTAGGATCACTTTCTCTTACCCCCCAGTATCCTGTCACCATCTTCTGTGCAGCTGCTGCTTTGGAGGACTAGAGAGGAAAGCGGGGTGGGGGTGGGAACTGAGTCGCTTCTTTTCCTAATTCTTGAAGTTAAGGTTTCCCCCATACACCTGTGAGAACAGGAAGCTGTACTAGATGGGCCATTGGCCTGATCCCGCAGCCTCCTATTGTGTCCTTCTGTTCAATTCTTCACCGTCTTAACTTTTAATTTACAGACAAGCCAACTTGGCTGTGCCAAAGAATGTATCTACCTGACCTCCTCCCATTTTAGGTGAGACGGTGGACATTTCCCTGGATGTGTACGTCAGCAAGGAAGAGAAGACTGAGGCTATCTTTGTCCTTCACCTTGACCCTGGCAAGGACTATTTCCTCACCATCAGTGGGAGCCAGTGGCGTAGGGTGGGTTGTCAACACCCGGGGCAAGGCAAGTAATTTGCGCCCCCTAACCCGTGGATTTGCGCCCCCTAACCCGTGGATTTGCCCTAACCCCCAGATGTTGCGCCCGGTGCGGCCGGCCCCCCCTGCACCCCCCACGCTACGCAACTGGTGGGAGCTACCTACCAAGCTGCTTCGGGACCTCCTTGGAAGCCTTGTGCTGGATGTCTACCCTTCCCACTCTGCTTGCCTGCTTGAAAAACAGCTGCTCTTCCACTCAGAAATGTGGGGGCTGGGGGTCCTCCGCTGCATTCAGCTTCAGCTTCTGTAGCTGTGCATCCGCTTCCTGTGTGCTGTTCATGCCCTTTGTTTGCCTTGACTGAGTCATCCCAGGTTCTGGTCCTCCCACCTGCCCTTTCGCAGGGCCACTGAACCGTGTGCATTTCCCTGCCATCTGCCCAGATACTGTTCAGCCAACGGGCTGTTTCTTTCTCTTCTCAGGGCATGTGCCATTAACACCTTTGGTTGTCTTTTGCTCTTGCCTTCCTCCTCTGATCTCAGGGAGAAGACAGCTTCCTAGAAAAGGTAACAGTTGGTTTGCTATCCTCTAGATGTTCTTGTAGTGGGCTCAAATCAGGTACAGGCAACGCCCCGTTTACACGGGGGTTGCGTTCCGAGGTACCGTGCGTTTAAATGAAATTGTGTATATTGGGGACAGCATTGGAAAAGCCTGCAAACACCCTCTAAACGTCCGGAAACCCTTTTGAAAGGCCTTTTGAAAACCAGCAGCACTTGCCAGCCTCCCTGCAAAACTCCTTGCTCCAACTCTCCACAGGCCTGAAAGGTCAGTGCCAAAGCTCCTGGGAGGGAGTCGAGATGCTGTTTCCATGCCGCTTTGCCGCTTTTGTGCTCTTGGGGGGGACATTTTTGCCCCTTCAAGTGCCCCTTCCAGCTTTGCGGCAGTGTGCGTGTGCCTCGAAGGCACGTAAATGGAGTTGCCCTTGTCAACGATCAGCAGCTGCTCCATGCAGTGGCAGCTGGTCCCTTAGGGCAAACCAGGCACTACCCCACCAACCTGACTTTCCTCTCAGGCAACCCGCACCTGCCTGCCTTCTGACTCAAATCCAGTCCAGGTGGTGGCTCTAGCTCTCTGCTTTGGTATCTTCCCTAGTCTCAGCGTGGCCCTTGTAGAACTCGGCAGAGGAGAACGGAGACGAAACCAGAATTTGCCATCACTGCTTGTCACTGATTTTGCGCTGCATGACTCTGGGTCCGCTTGCGATTGGCAGCCCGGGGGGCAGAAAGCCCAGTCTCATGATGCAGGCGCCAGCCCCCTCTGGCCCCAAGAGCCAGTTTTCTCCTTGTCTCTGTGCTCAGCAACTGCTGCACAGACTATGCCACTCTGGCTTACTCTTACCACCTGAGCACTGGCATTTGGGAAGCGGTAGTGGCTGCTTTGGGGTGGCTCAGGGAAATGTCACTCCTCTCAAAATCAGATAGACTTGGGTGTATTATCCTAGCCACAAGGAGACAGTGGTGACTGTCAATTTGGACAGCTGTAGACATTTAGAATCATGGAGGATATGTTTATCAGTGGCTATTTCTTGCCACTATTATCACAAACCACATGCTTTTGATTACCAGTTTCTGGGGAACATTATGGACAAAGTGCTATTGTCCCCGTGTCCCTATGGACTCCCAAGGGCATGTGGTTGGCCATTGTGGGAACAAAATGCATTGCTCCCCCCTCCTCTCTTTCTCTTTGTCTTGAATGTGGTAGCTTGAGATAGAACTAACCACCCTGAACATTTCTGGAGAGGAAGATGGGAAGGAGGCCGGAGGCATGGTTCACCAGCTGCTGTGTGCTGCATTGCCCATACAAAGTCGTGGGCTGGGGCTCCAGCTGTTGCTCAGTTTCTACCACTGCCTCTGCAACGTGCTCTAGACAAGGGGTGGTGAACATGTGACCCCATCATCTCATCCTGCTGGCTGGGGCTGCAGCCCATCAACCTATGAAGGCCCATCCATGTTCTGTTGCTGTTTTTGTTACTTATTTCCTGCCCTTCACCCTAAGGTCCCAGGGCAGGTTCCAACAATTTAAATAAAATGTTAGAAGAAGAGAAGTTTGGATTTGATATCCCGCTTTATCACTACCCGAAGGAGTCTCAAAGCGGCTAACATTCTCCTTTACCTTCCTCCCCAACAAACACTCTGTGAGGCGAGTGGGGCTGAGAGACTTCAGAGAAGTGTGACTGGCCCAAGGTCACCCAGCAGCTGCATGTGGAGGAGCGGAGACGCAAACCCGGTTCCCCAGATTACGAGTCTATCGCTCTTAACCACTACACCACATTGGCTCTCTAGCCAAACCTCATGTCCACAGCTGCATATTTAGTAAGCTTTTGGGTGAACTGCACATCCGGAGTGGGAGGATTACTAGCTGCATATTAATAGGGGGAGGGGGAGCTTGGATTTGGGGTGCAAGCAATTTGTTTTTTGTTTCCCCACTCGAGATGCTTGCTGTGGCTAGGGCCGGGCGATATGTCAATATAGATATATTTTCAAATCAGCTTGAAGTCTAGATAGTGAGACTGGTTTCATAATTTCTGACCTGGCAATATATTGCGAATCATGATGTGTGTGTGTACTATGCAAAAAACACCATGTGGGGGGAAACTGTGAAGCCAGACAATGCCTCTACATAGCTCCATCTTATTTCAGACATTGTGATATATTGGTGTATTGCAATGTTTAGCTAGTGATATATCACCGTGTTGAAAGCCAGCTATCGCCCAGCCCTAGTTGTGGCCTCAGAGGGCAAGACTTGTCCACCCAGCTGGAGCAAGGAAAGAATGCATACAGGCACACATTCTGTCAGGCTCTCATGCCAGTCCCGCTTGTCATTGGACCTCCAGGAGAAGCAGTTTCTGGATATCGTACCCCAGGATGGTGATGACTCCACTGAGTGGCCAAGGAGATCTGGCTTTTGGTGGACCACCTCTTCAAGAATGCCTGCCACCAGGTGAGCTGAGGGGGACGGTACCATTGAAAGGATGGGTGTGGGCTGGAATCCAGTACCAGTTTTGGGGTGTGCAGGTTCCAAACGCCACAATTGATTTATATCTTAGCTACCGACTCGCTCTTACAAGCTCCTGCTGTGAGTATAGTGGCACCTTGGTGGAGCGGCAGCGGGTGGGACATCCAGCATATACTATTCCTTAGAGCGGCTCAGAAGAACCCAAGTGTTCCCAACCATTGTCTGTCTATCCCTAGCAAAGCGGCTCTCTGTGACTGGCCACTAGAAGAAGCGGGGAATGATTTCACTCTCCCATTGCCCCAAATCAGGAGAAGGGTAGTAGGAATGCTACTGTGGAAAGCAGGCGGGATACAATTCTCAGCCCTTGTGCCAGCTCTCTTGGTGATGGGCTTCTCTCCATTGTGGCATTACTCGACCTCACATTATGCACCCCAGGGCTGGATTGTTCTTCATGCTATCCAGGATGTACCTCATCCCTTCCGAATGCATGGGTGATACTCTGCTTCAGGAGGACCTCTTCCAGACCCCGGGCACGCAGGACGAGCTGCAGGAGAGAATTGAGTGCCTGGACACCAGCATTCCCGAGACGATCCGTATCCTCTTTGGGGGACATTGTTGGGGAGCAGGGCTGCTTGGTGGTTTTCTTTCGCTCTTGGCTGGAGTGGACCTCACTTTTATATACCTGGTGGCTTAGGTTCCTAGGCCAGCCCATCCTTAAGGCTCTGGGACACAGCAAACTGAAATGCCCACAGTCAAGTCCAGTCATGCATCCAAACAGCTTCACAGCTTTAACCCCCATTTGAAAACATCAGCCTGGCTAGATAGAGCAGAGGTGGGGAACCTTGACAGGCCCGCAGGCCCCACATCTAGCATCATACGTGGTGTCAGATGTGGAGACAGGTAAAGACATGGCTGCAAAGGAGCTTCAAGGGTGCGTTCAATTGTTCTTTGGCAAGCAGGGTTTCTTGACCGCACTTTTGGAGTTGACCACTAGTATTTGTTGTTTGGATTGAAACCATGCCTGCAGAAGGACATTTCCTCGGCAGATCAGCTTTGCAGGCAGCTTCGTCAAGAGGGGAGGTGTGGGATAATTACAGTGGGATGGCTCAGCTGGTAGAGCGTGACACTCTTAATCTCAGGGCTGCGGGTTCAAGGTCCACCTTGCGCCAAAAGGGGGAACTTGCAAGGTGGGCCCAGATGTATAAGGACCAAGCTTCTTGCTTTGGACCAGCCTGGGAAGGAGGCAGGCTGCAGGTAACAGGACAGAACACTTCCCTTGCCAGGCTGTCAATAGCTGGCAGTGACCACTCGGTGGCCGAAGCTCTGCTCATCTTCCTGGACGCAGTGCCAGAACCAGTCCTTTGCTATGAACTGTATCAGCGCTGCCTTGAGTGCTCACATGACAGCCACCTCTGTCGCCAGGTCGGCCCCAGAGCCCCATCTCTTCCTGGCTGGTCTGTGGTGTGTACAGAAGCATAGAATCAGAAGGGATTTCCAAAGTCATCTAGTCCAAATGTTGCCGCGAGTAACAGGAAATCCACTAAAACATCCCTGAAAGCCAGTAAACCGGCACACTGGCAGGAGGGCTAGTCTGGTCTGGGAAGCCTTGTTAACTGCAGAGGTTGCTGATGTCTCCTTTGATAACCATCCCTCTCGGTTGTGGAGGGGGGTGGGGTGCGCACATGTTGCCTTTTTGCTTTCTGACCAGGACTTGTAACAATAGCCCACCTGTTTCAGTGAACCTTGCTTGAATTTCCAACCCAGGAAGCGGCCATATACTGGGCCATCTAGCTCAGTATTGTCGAAATTGACAAGCAGTGGCTCTCCAGGATTTCAGACAAGGGATGTTCCCTACCCTCCTGGGAGATGCTGGGGGTGGAGCCTGAGACTTTCTGCATGAAAAGCAGGTGGTTTACTGCAGAGCTATGGCCCTTCCCCCAAGATATCTCAGTTGGTAGAGCATAAGACTCTTCATCTCAGTGTCCTGAGTTCGAGTCCCACCTTAGGCATTGCAGGGGGTTCGATTAGTTAACCCTTGTGGTCCCTTCCGACTCTACAGTTGTATTGTTCCCCAAAGTTCCCAGCAGAGTTCTAGTCCGGTTACCATTTTAAACATTCTTTTTTTTTATGCCAGGTCTAAACCTGCAAACATAACAAGTACACCGTGCTAGTGATCCATGCCCCTCCTCTAGCAAAGCTCTGCACTGAAACTCCAAACCGCCCCTCCCTGTCTTGCAGGTGATCTGCCAGTTGCCGCGGTCGCACCAGAACGTGTTCCGCTTCGTGGTGGCTTTCCTGCGGGAGCTGCAGAAATACTCTGAGAGCAACAACGTCAGTGGCAACATGCTAGGTAAGGCCTCCCTTCATGCAAATGTTTTCGCTTCCCTGCAGCCACCCTCTTCGCCAGCCTCCTGCTACGGCCTCTGCCCAACGTTCTACCGAGTGCCATCGGCTTCCTCCTGGGCTTCCTGCTGGGGGCGGATGACTCCGAAAGGTGCCAAGCGTGACTGGAGACGAAGTTGGGAGGGAAGAGGCAAGGCCCAGCCTCTGTTCTCTGGTGCCTGCCCTTCCCCTTGTGCCATCTTGCCATGTGCCAGCTCCCTTCCCTGTGCTTCGCCCTTTCCACCTTTTCCTCTTGACTCCTGACACGGTTGCACACTTGGCTTTCCACATGGTTCCAGGGCATTGGCAGCAGGTTCAGGGTGCTTGGGGAGGGACCCTGTTGGAGGACAGTCATTCCCCTGCCCATCCTACTACCACCACTGCTGCTCTCAGTCCCTGCGCAGTAGTCCACGCTCTCCCCTTCTGCTGCAGCTGAGCATGTGCTACTCTTGGTGGGTACCAGGCATAAGGATTCCTGGCCTGTCCTGGGATTGCAGGACCTCTTTCTCTGTCCCCCCAGCCTTGATGCTCATCAAGAAGGGGCAGGGCAGCCACTGTGGCCCACGTACGCCTTAGCCTGCTCTCTATAGTTCAGCTATCTGTCCCCATTCTGCCAAGTAGAGTTCTAGGGTGTTCATTCTTCATGAAACACTAAGCACTGCCTAAAGGGACCAGGGAGGAGGAGGGGGCGCAGGCTGGGCAGCAGGAGGGGAGCTGAGGCAGTGGGTACAGCTGGGTTGGGTTGGGCTCCCCACCCGACCCCAAGTTCTGCAACTTTGTCTTTCTGCTTTTGTGTCCTGGGTTCCTGTACTTGGTGCACACACACTCTTAATTTATTGGAAAGCGGTTGTTTCAAAATGAAAGATCCGTTGTGCAGAGATTGTTCTGGTGTTTGGAGGGGAGCTACAGTTGCCTTTGCTGGTTTCTCCACTGCTCTGAAGCTCAGCCAGACTTTCCAAATGTAGCCGCCTTGGGCCCTCGCAGCACACATGAGGGAGAGGCTGTGGAGAGGGGGTGCTGCATGGGGCATCAGGTCGTGCAGATACCATGGAATCTGACTTCGCTCTTCACAACAAGGCTTGCAGGTGCAGAAAGAGGGCTACATTGCTTCCCCAAGGTGTTTCTCAATTGCTCTCCTTCCTCATACTGCTTGCAGCTTGCAAGTTTCAGCCCAGCAGCGGCTGGCTGCGAATTATTGCATAGACTCTTGAGGGGAGGTCTGCCCTCCCCTCTCCCCATTAAGCTTTGTCTCCAGGGCTCAGTGGTAGGAGGGAGAACAGAGGCAGAAAAAGAACTGGGCTTGGCTTGAGGGGGTTATGAGAGCATATGTGCACCTGGTGCCAAGGGATAAGGCTGCAGAACTGAGCAGAGCACACTTAAGAGCAGGAGGAGCTGAGCCCTGCTCCCGCCACCACCACCAACAGCAACTCCTAGATGTCCACTTGTTCTTCTCAAGGAAGTCCCCAAAATGACCAAAGGAGTCTGGAGCTCTGAGAGCAGCTATGGAGACTGCAGAGTCTGGATGGGAGCTCTTTTATTATTTATTTTCATTTGAAGTGGGATGGAGTGGAGGCTAGATGGATCACTTTGAGGGGGGGGAGCAGGCGGAGAGCAGTGGAACAGGATTGGGAACTTCCCCCTTCCCCACTGAAATAATCCAACTGGGCACCCTAGGAATTGGCAGGGTCAACCTGCGCATGAGGCGTTGCGAGGCCATTGGCTCAAGGGTGGGCAGATCAAGGTCCATAGAGCACCATGCTTGCAGCCATGCCACTATTGTGACCACGGTCAGGCCCTTGTGAGGGTTTTGCCAACACAACCTGCTCCTCTCCAGCCTCCTTTCCTACAGGAGAAGCAGAGGTAAGGCTCAGGGTGTTTCTAGTCTTCCGGGTTGGCGCCTCCGGCAATGGTGGAGCTCCTCCGATCGGGAGGAACTTGCTCCGTGGAAGACAGGGTCTGATCGCCACGGCGAAGGCGGAGACCCTCTGAAATCACAAGCGGGAGAAGCTTGTGAACTTGGGATTCGGCTGGCACCTTCAGCGCCTCCCCTACTCGCGGGGAAACCCTGTTTTGGGGATCCGGAGCGATGTGGGGTGAGTGGCGCGGTGCTTCGAATTGACTGCTTCTTTCATGGAGTGAAGCCGCATTGCTGTTGCCGGAGAGCGCTGACTTTTTCCTGTGGACAATTGGATTTTAAACAACTACCCGTGAGTAGAACGGAAAATTGGATCTTTAAATATCTTAATTTGGCATAAAACAGGGAAGGTCTTAAACAGGAAGTCCGCCTTCCCCTTTTGTAAATAGATTGAAGCAAAGACGTTATAAGCTAAAGTCTTTGAAAGCTTTTGGCAAAGGATTAAATTTCCATCGGTTAAAACTACAAAACCCCCCTTGGAAGCAGGAGAAGAGGGGGGAAATTTTGGACTTAGCGAGCCTGCAGGAGAGAGTGAAAAACCAAATTACCACTGGTCCAAACCTGGAAAAGGGCTGCCAGAAAGAGTGAAGTTTTGGGAGAGTCCATTGACTGCGAACAGAACATTTTTGACAGCTAGTTATATAAGAGAAAGATACTGCGTTTAAAAAGGAGGAAAAGTAACTGGAAATTGAAACTATTTTTATGGCTTGAATTGTGTTCGAAAGGATTGATACAAGTGGAGACTGTTTCCCTCTAGAGGGAGTCTTTGAAACTGTCACAGGAGTGCAACTGGGGAATCACCAGCTGCAAGATAAGTAATTGTGAGAACCAGAGATTGACCTTGGACCATTCAAAATGTTGACAGGAGAAGCCATTGTGACGGTATTATGTAAGATAAGCTACTCACTGGAACAGCTTGATAAGAAGACGGATGACATGTCTTTTAAAATTGACAACTTGGATCAAAAAGTGACTAATTGGAGACAAAAAGTGAGCACCAATACAGAAATAATTCAGGACTTGGTACAAGAATCTACTTTGGCAGGACAAATTGTGGAGGAGAAAGAGAAAGCTGTGGTTGTTGAGCCTAAAGTAATACAAGCGGGATCCTCAGCCTTAAAGAAGCAAATTGAGGATTACAAGTTGAGGCCTTCTATGATTGAATCTAGAAAAAGCCAGATTTTGAGGATTGGATCCCGGCTTGGACGGAAGAAGGAAAGTTGGAAAGATCCCTCTATGCAGGGATTAACTGACTTTTGGGACATGGACTTGGGTCTGGAGGAGATTGGAGTTCTGGGGGCCTTTGGATTTGGAGGAATTTTGAAACATGTCATGAAACATCTTATAGACCTCAGCTTCAACTATGGAAATTTGGCTGACCTGTCCGGAAAGAATAAAAGCATTGTTAGGTTGGAGTCTTCCCAAGATCTGCTCTTTGGCATTAAAGAATATGAAGAAGACCTGCAGAAGGGACCTGGAAAAGAGTTAAGAGCCTCGGACATAAGATCTCCAGGTTGATGGTCTATATGGAATTGACGGAAAGGACTGGCAGAATCCGAAACCAGGGAGAGGAGATGGTGGAAGAAGATTAGAGAATTTAAAGTTTATATATAGAAATACTGTAAAATTAATGAATGATAGAAAAATGGTGGAAAGAAATTTTATGGCCTTAGCAGAAATGTTATAAGGAGTTAAGCATATATAAGTATTTTAGTTTTAATGATAAAAAATATGTTAAGATATTTATAATATGGCAGAAAATAGAGAAAGATGGAAAGGATTTGCTGAAACAATTAATAGAAGTGGAATACGGCTTCCGGTTTTCGTCGCAAACAGACAGGGAGTGAGGAAAATCTCCGGAGGAGTTTTCCGAGTAATACAGGGGCTTGGGGGTGCTGCAAAGGCACTGCGCCCCCCAAAAATCTCAAGGGGGAGACCCTTGGGGGAGAGATACCCAGCCGTGTGGATGCGGTCAGCTGTTTTTTCGGGGGTTTTTTTTCTTGGAAGATCTCGAGGCAGCGAAACCGCTAGCACAAAAGGGAGAGCAACGACCCTGTATTACGATGCCTCTGACTCCCACTGAAGAATGCGACTGACCTCCAAAACTGTAAGAACGGAACCCTTAGTGTGAGTAGACTTATTTAATGCTGCAAAATTTGAAAATACACTAAGAGAACGTCGGATGTTAGATGATTTAATTTAGGAATTCACCTCGGAAGAGGATTAAAATGGCGCAGGCTACAAAGTCGCAAGGTGGAGGAAGGAAGTATCCACTCGCCTGACTGAGTGACTGAGTGAATACAAAGTAAACGTTTCGGGATTTATTGTGGGGAATTAAAAGAACTTGAAACATTCCACTGTTATGACACATGCTCTGCTCTTTTCGGGGGAGGCAGACAAAAAAAAAAAAAGAGCAAGCAAGGAAACTTCATAGAGCCATTTAAAACGGAGCTTCTTAGAACTGCTTAAAAGGACAGCTGGAAATACGACCCAAAGAAATTAAAGAAATACTCGGAAAAAGAACTTTCTCTAACTTCCCCCAACCCTGGGAATTTATCGACGCTTCTGGGATTTATTCTACATATGTTTATTTGAACTTTAGTCCAAAGAACCCTAGGACCCCTTGAACTCTGGAACTTTCCGCAGAGGCTGCATTTATGTCCTGCTCATAAACCCCTGGCTTCTTTCCTCTTCCCACTTTCTCCCCTTCTCTCCTTGTTCTCTTATGTTCTCTTATGGTATTCAGGATATTTACATTTTGATTTGAATTAGAAAATTATCTGGTTATGTTGTCCCTCTCTTTTCTCTTTCCTTATTTCTATGTATCTGTTTTCATCTCTTACCTTATATCTTCCTTTCTCCTTCGCTTCCCATTATAATTAACATAACTAATAAACTATCTTCCCTACCCTTAGCCCTGAGGAAAATTTACCCTGATTCCACCAACCTAAGCAGGACTAGCATTTAAACCAAGACGTCTTTTTAAGTAAATGACATGTTGAATAACTTCAGATTCTGAAAAGTTGGAGACTATTTGATATAATTCACTGAGAACTCCCTGAAATATCTACATCCTTTCTAGGACCATAAAGTGAACTAATAAATTCAAATCTCGAGGTAATAGAAAACAATGAAAGTCTGACGTATTTCCTGTGAAACGGATTAGGCTGACAAGTGGCTGAAGAGTACAGAAACTGAACAATCTTTTCTAGACTGTAAAAAGAGAATATTTTTTTTGATTTTTGCCCTCCGTTCTGTCTTTCTCTTTCTTTGTTGTTGAAACAGCTATACTAACATATTAACACAATTTAAATATATGATAACAAAAGACTATTGGTAAAGCTAATGGGATTGGATAACTCTGAATAAGCCATTGAAAGATCTCTCTTTTCCTTTGGGGAATATAGGTTGGATGGTAATTAAAGAGGATATGTCAATAAGAGTGGCAAAGTGATATAAGAAAATAATATAGGAATATATAAATAAAGATACTGAAATTACTGAAAGGGTAAAGGAAAGATTGTGAGCCCCCTAGGGGAGAGAGAAAAAAGTAACGCCAGCCACTGAGAATTAACCCATAAAATGTCGGGGGAAAATGGGAAAAAAGTAGGAGGGACACCAGGAGAGAGAAAGGTATCCCGACAAGAGGAAATTAGAGATTTAGACATTTTATGGCTAAAGATTAAAGAGGAATTCAAGCAAAATGAATTGCATATGGAAAACAAATTAGGAGAAATACAGGAACAGATAGATAAGAAAATAGAAAGTGCTGTAGGAGAACTCTCTAGAAAGGTACAAGACTTGACAACCAAGTCAAAAATAATTGAAGAAACCAATAAAAAAACTCAAAAAGATCTGAGAGACCAAAAAAAAGAAACAGAAAAATTAAAGGAAGAAGTAAAAGATTTAAATAAAATGCAAAATCAATTATGGGACAATTTAGCCATGACAGAAATGCGTCAGAAACAACTTAATTTAAAATTCCGAGGAGTTGCAGAAGAAGTAAATGAAGATATAAGAGAAAAAATGGTTAAAGAACTTGCAAAATGGTTGGAAATAAAAGAAGAACAAGTAGCATACACGATAGAAAGTGTGTTTAGAATAAGAGGAAAATCACAACAAATCAAATCAAAAAAAATCCCTGGTGACTGTTTAGTAATATTTAATTCAATGGAAATGAAGAATACTATATTAAGAACAAGCTATAAAAGAAAGTTAATCATTGGAGGTTGTCCAATCATTATCTATAAAGAAATTCCAATTAGGATTCTGCGCAAGAGGGAAGGATACAGGCATTTAACAAACGGAGCCCGGACAGCCCCGTGGTTTTCCACGGATCTGAGGGCAATGAAACAATCGTTGAGACGGCTAGAGCGCCGGTGGCGGATAACTCATTCCGAATCTGACCGGACACAGGTTAGAGCTCAACGTCGAGCCTACCAAGTGGCGATAGCGACGGCGAAGAAGAATTTCTTCGCCGCCTCTATTGTGTCGGTTTTCTTTTCTTTTTTTTTTTTTTAATAAATGTTTATTAGAGTTTTACAGAACATAAAAATCCAACACTACATATATCAACACAGAAAAAAAAACCAAAAAACAAAAAAATTCACACATAATACAGAAAAAGAAAAAAGAAAAAAAAATCCACTTTTAACTTTCAAAATTTCGTATTCCTCTTTCCTGACCTCCTCACATCTCCCTTTTTTGTGTTCCTCTTTATTCCGTCAAATTCAGCAAATTCTAACCCTCTTTCAAATTTCATTTATAATTATAGGCTCCCACTTATTAAGTCTCTAGTTTCCCCTCTTTTTTAACTCATTTTTTTCCTATCTCCTTTAACCATATCCCAAATGCCATGTTACCTTTACATCCCACATCATTTTAACATTCAAACAATTTACAATGTTTCTGTAGATAATCTTTGAACTTTTTCGAGTCCTCTTCCATCATTTCTTCTCCCAGGTCTCGGATTCTGCCGGTCATTTCTGCCATCTCCATATAGTCTATCACTTGCGTCTGCCATTCTTCCACGGTGGGCAAATCTTGTGTCTTCCAATATTTGGCGAGAAGTATTCTTGCTGCTGTTGTTGCGTACATAAAAAATGTTCTGTCTTTCTTTGACACCAATTGGCCGACTATGCCCAAAAGGAAGGCCTCTGGTTTCTTAGGGAAGGTAAATTTAAATACTTTCTTTAATTCATTGTAGATCATTTCCCAGTAAGCCTTAACCTTTGGGCACGTCCACCAAAGATGAAAGAATGTTCCCTCAGCTTCTTTGCATTTCCAACACTTATTATCAGGCAGGTGATAAATTTTTGCAAGCTTAACTGGGGTCATGTACCACCTGTAAATCATTTTCATTATATTCTCCTTTAGGGCATTACATGCCGTAAACTTCATACCGGTGGTCCACAACTGTTCCCAGTCAGCAAACATAATGTTATGACCTATGTCTTGCGCCCATTTAATCATAGCTGATTTAACCGTTTCATCCTGCGTGTTCCATTTTAACAGCAAATTATACATTCTAGACAGAGTCTTAATTTTCGGTTCTAACAATTCTATTTCCAACTTTGATTTTTCCACCTGGAAACCAATTTTTTTGTCCAAATTATAGGCCTCTCTTATTTGATAATAATGAAGCCAATCTCGCACTTTATCTTTTAATTTCTCGAAGCTCTGCAATTTCAGTTTGTCTCCTTCTTGCTCCAAAATTTCCCAATATTTTGGCCATTTGGCCTCCATATTGAGCTTTTTCTGAGCCTTGGCTTCCATTGGCGACAGCCACCTTGGGGTTTTACTCTCCAATAAGTCTTTATATCTTATCCAGACATTAAACAGTGATTTCCTGACAATATGGTTTTTGAATACCTTATGTGCTTTAACCTTGTCGTACCACAAATATGCATGCCACCCAAAAACATTGTTGAAACCTTCCAAATCCAAAATGTCTGTGTTCTCAAGAAGTAGCCAATCTTTCAACCAGCAGAATGCTGCTGACTCATAATAAAGTTTAAGGTCTGGCAGGGCAAAACCGCCTCTTTCCTTTGCATCAGTTAATATTTTAAATTTTATTCTTGGCTTCTTGCCCTGCCAGACAAATCTAGAAATGTCTCTCTGCCACTTCTTGAAACAGTCCATCTTGTCCAAAATTTGCAGTGTTTGAAACAAAAATAACATTTTTGGCAATACATTCATCTTTATAGCTGCAATTCGGCCTAACAAGGAAAGTCTCAAATTTGACCATACTTCTAAATCTTTCTTAACTTCTGACCAACATTTCTCATAATTATCTTTGAATAAATTCACATTCTTAGATGTCAAATTAATCCCCAGGTATTTCACCTTCTTTGCTACCATTAAACCAGTTTCACTCTGAAACTTCTCTCTTTCAGCCACTGTTAGGTTTTTATCCAATACTTTCGTTTTCTGTTTGTTCAACTTAAATCCTGCTACTTGACCAAATACTTGTATTAGCTCTAAAACTCTTCTCGTACTAGTGTCTGGCTCTTGTAAAGTTAATACTAGATCATTCCAATTAGGATTCTGCGCAAGAGGGAAGGATACAGGCATTTAACAAACGGAGCCCGGACAGCCCCGTGGTTTTCCACGGATCTGAGGGCAATGAAACAATCGTTGAGACGGCTAGAGCGCCGGTGGCGGATAACTCATTCCGAATCTGACCGGACACAGGTTAGAGCTCAACGTCGAGCCTACCAAGTGGCGATAGCGACGGCGAAGAAGAATTTCTTCGCCGCCTCTATTGTGTCGGTTTTCAAGCCAGCAGAGCCAGTCCCAGCTCTTAGGAATTTGGCCACCCTCCAGGTGCCCGGCTTGAATCCTTGTTGACCTCCCCTGCCAGCGTCTGCCGGCAAGATCAAGGGAGGTCTCTTCGGCGATCCTTTTCAAACGTGAAAAGAACACACCACTCCTCCCCCTCCCATCTCCGGGGGGGGGGGGGAATGAGACAGACAGAAATATATTTACATGTCTTTATTCCTGTCTTTCACCAGTACAGAGAAAACACGTCTGTACCCTCTGATACCCAGCTGCAGATAGAGAATAACTCCACCCTTGTACTTCCAGTACAGGGTCATGTGCCACTCTGAGCTAACATCCGGCACTCAGTGCACTGTCTCTTGTTCCCACGGTACATTCCAATAACATCAGTTTCCTGTTTACCATTCCAGCCACCTGGAGCTCGCTTCTGCATTGCTCCTTTTTCGTAACATCCTCCCCCAAAAGAATCAATGCGTGTTGCGGCAAGCAAAGCGTGATCCAGAGAAGAAAACAAACAGTTGTTATACACATAACACTCCCCTGTTGTTTCAGTTCCACCCTTGGAACTCCCCGCCACTGGTTTCCCCAGTGTACCTCTCTGGTTGTCTGGTTTCCAAGGAACGAGTGCATCTGCACTCCCTTGGCTAGCATCTCTCTGTTGTGTCTTTGTCTCTGACTTAGACACAGCTCCAACCTGTCCTCGGTTGTTTACAACAGCAACACATGCAACAGCTAAGTTAGCAAACTCTTTTGAGTACCTCTTAGGTGGTTGACCCTTTGTAACTCTCTCAGACCTACGTATGAGGTGCTGATCCTCTCTGCTCACTGGTCCAGTCTCAGGACTCTTTGGAGAACCAGTTCCAATGGTAAACAGTGGTTCATCCTTCAGTTGTGAAGGCCTATCCATTGTGTGAGACTTCCTCTCAATGACTGTGACAACTGAGCTGTCCGAGCTATCAGTGTCATCACTCTCAGTACCACTGTAATCAGTAAAATCATCATCATCTGAATCGTCCTCAGTGGGAAATGTGTGTACTATCACTCTCTCCTGTTCAGGAGCACTCTCTAGAAATTTTGTGAGAATCACCTGACCAGATTCAGACAAAATTACTCTGTAGAGACCCTTTTCATACCCCACAAAAATGCCTCTGGCATTCTTTACTCCACCTGGAGCTTCTGTCCTCACATGAGACCCAAAAACCTTGAAATGGGCAACAGAAGGTTTTCTATGGAACAGTTTCTCAAAAGGAGAACTTCCCAACTCTTTTGAAACCTTTCTCACTTTCGTATAACAATACGACATTAGAGACTCGGCCCAGTACTCATGTGGCAGATGTGAACTAAGCAATTGCGCATTCATCCCCTTTTGCAATTCTTTGTTCACCCGTACACAGACACCCCTGTTCCACGCTTCCGCTGAAACAGCAACTTTGTGTCTTATTCCTTTCTTCTGCAGAAAACTCTGGAAATCCTGTAAAAGAAAAATCTGCTTCTCATCTGTGAATAGACAATCAATGTTAGCATCATGCATACTCTTAACCTTGTCACAAAACTCCTGAAACCTCTCCAAGGCTTCCTGTGGCTTTCTCAACACATAAACCCAGACATAGTTAGAGAAATGATCCACACACACAAGATAATATCTTGCATTGCCTCTAGATGGTTCTAGAGGACCAATCACATCAGCATACACCCGCTGAAATGCTCTGTTGACTCCGGTCTTCTTCTTGCTCACACCTGCAAGAGAAACTAGGTTAGACACAGATGAATTACATTCCATGTAATCACTTTGTGCAAAAGTCAACAAATATAGTCCATCCTTCTCTCTGGCCGAAAGAAATAACTCTCCATCTTTGTAAATCTCGCAGCTCTCAGCATCGTAGGACAATCTCAGTCCTTTCTTTGCAATCTGCGAAACACTCAGCAGATTGAACTTCAATTCAGGAACCAAGTAAACATTGTTTATTGTCAAGTTCAGACTCTTAAGATAGACAGTCCCTACACCGGTCGCTTCCAGCTCCTGACCGTTGGCCTGTTTCACAGCGAAGCTTTGCTTCTTAAACGTTGAAAAGAGTTCTCTGTGTGGGGACATATGGACGGTGGCTCCAGTGTCAATAACAAATGAGTTCCCAACACCTGGCGTGGTTCCTTTCGCCATCAAAGCCTTTCCAGGTCTCACCGAAGACGTGGTTGGACCTTTGCCTGCTGCCTCAGGCTTTGCTGAGCGGCCCTTCGCTCCTTTTGGCTGACGTGGCTTCTTACAGTTCCGCTGAAGATGCCCAGCCTGTCCACAATTGTAACATCGGACAGCGTTCAAAGCTAGAGCTTTCTCTCCAGTAGCTTCATCTGCGGGGGAATTAGAACTCCGTTCCTCCCTCCCCCTGTCCTTTACTTCCAGTGCAGCAAGTCTGTCCTGTTCATTCAAAACGACGGCACACACCCTTTCCGCGGTCAAATCGTGAGCGGGGAGGGAACCAAGCTGACTGGCAACGGTTTTGTAAGTCCGATTTAGGCTGTTGATCATCATGAAGCAAACACTTCCTCCTGCAGACGGAAATTGCGTTCCACCATCTGCTGGCGCAGATATTTCATTTCCGTCAGGTGCGCTTGAACATCTCCATCAGGCGCAAGCCTCAGATTGGTCAGCTTCTCAAAATACAGCAATGCTGAAGAACCAGCATCCCTCTGATGTGTTCTACGCAGCATTTCCCAAATTTCCCGTGCATATTCCAAACCCTGAATATGCACCAATTGGTCATCTGACACACACAGAATTATAGCCGTTCTGGCTTTCAGATTCTGTGACTCCCAACCTCGGGTTGGTGCTGCAGGGATGGGGTTCTCAATCACGTCAAAGATCCTCTGATTCTGCAGCAGGGCCTTCATCTTTATAGACCAAGATGAATAATTGTCATTAGTCAGGGGAGGTGGATAGGGTAACCCTCCCCCCTTCTTGGAATCCATGCTGAACTCAAGTCTGTGCTTTCTCTCTCAAGCCTGCTTTCACTTTCAAGCCAGTAAAATCCAAAAGTTCTCTTCTGGGCTGTTTACTGCTTTCACTGGCAGGCAAACCTTTGGGCTGTTTTCAAAATCCTCGCACATGCTGCGCAGAATTCAAAACAATTCCACTTCCCAGGCTCTTTTTGAGCCATTCAGTAACTTTACAAGTACTGGCGGTCGTTGCCTAGCAACCTTTCTCGGGACGGGAATCCTTATCTACCACAGGAATTCCTGGTATGCCAGCCTTTCTTTCAGAGCTGTTTTTCTTAAATGCAGCTCTTTCGTGAACAGAAAATAATTCAGCATACCTTTTTGGGGCTCCGTTGCCTTTCGGTGTCCAGCTGTCTGATCAGCTTTCTGGCTGCAAGCAGACGCTTTCTTTATCTCCTTAGGTGCAGAGGATGGCAACGATTCATCGACCTCTCACCTCTCATGCAGATTCTCATAGATCAGATATCCATCGGTCTGCTACCAGATGTCGGTTTTCAAGCCAGCAGAGCCAGTCCCAGCTCTTAGGAATTTGGCCACCCTCCAGGTGCCCGGCTTGAATCCTTGTTGACCTCCCCTGCCAGCGTCTGCCAGCAAGATCAAGGGAGGTCTCTTCGGCGATCCTTTTCAAACGTGAAAAGAACACACCACTCCTCCCCCTCCCATCTCCAGGGGGGGGGAATGAGACAGACAGAAATATATTTACATGTCTTTATTCCTGTCTTTCACCAGTACAGAGAAAACACGTCTGTACCCTCTGATACCCAGCTGCAGATAGAGAATAACTCCACCCATGTACTTCCAGTACAGGGTCATGTGCCACTCTGAGCTAACATCCGGCACTCAGTGCACTGTCTCTTGTTCCCACGGTACATTCCAATAACATCAGTTTCCTGTTTACCATTCCAGCCACCTGGAGCTCGCTTCTGCATTGCTCCTTTTTCGTAACATATTGCATCTGCAGAAAACAGCAGCAGGAGACTTTTTCAGGTGGTTCACAATTTAGCGGAACCACCTGCAACATCGGGGCCCAGTACGGGCCACATGTTCTCCTGCAATGATTTTGCAAAGTTTTTTGCAGATAAAATCGCTCAGATTCGGGAAGAAGTAGACTCCACCGTGGGAGCAGGGCCGGGGCGGGAGAGTGCTAGAGTTCTGTCTAGTCAAGTTGAGTGGGATCAATTCCAATCTGTTACCTCCGAGGATGTGGACAGGCTGCTTGGACGAGTGAAACCAACCACCTGTCTCCTGGATCCTTGCCCATCCTGGCTTATAAAAGCTAGCCGCGAAGGACTGGGCGATGGGCTTCGTGGGGTGGTGAATGCTTCCCTCCGTGAGGGAGCCTTCCCAGACCCGCTGAAAGAGGCAGTTATTAAACCGCTTCTTAAAAAACCATCTTTAGATGCGGCCACGATGGCCAACTATCGCCCAGTCTCAAATCTTCCATTCTTGGGCAAGGTGATTGAGCGAGCGGTTGCCGAACAACTCCAGGCACGCCTGGAAGAAGCGGACCATTTGGATCCCTTCCAGTCGGGATTCAGGCCTCATCATGGGACTGAAACTGCCTTGGTCGCACTGGTTGATGATCTCCGGCGGGCTAGGGACAAAGGTGAGAGCTGTTTCCTAGTTCTGCTGGATCTCTCAGCGGCGTTTGATACCATCGACCATAACATCCTTCTGGACCGTCTTCAGGGGCTGGGAGCTGGAGGCACTGTCATACAGTGGTTCCGCTCCTTCCTCCTGGGCCGTGTTCAGAAAGTGGTGGTGGGGGATGAGTGTTCAGACCCCTGGGCTCTCACTTGTGGGGTGCCTCAGGGTTCTGTCCTCTCCCCCATGCTTTTCAACATTTACATGCAGCCGCTGGGAGAGATCATCAGGAGGTTTGGGCTGGGTGTTCATCAGTATGCGGATGATACCCAGCTCTACCTCTCTTTTAAATCAGAACCAGTGAGGGCGGTGAAGGTCCTGTGTGAGTGTCTGGAAGCGGTTGGAGGATGGATGGCGGCTAACAGATTGAGGTTGAATCCTGACAAGACAGAAGTACTGTTTTTGGGGGACAGGAGGCGGGCAGGTGTGGAGGATTCCCTGGTCCTGAATCGGGTAACTGTGCCCCTGAAGGACCAGGTGCGCAGCCTGGGAGTCATTTTGGACTCACAGCTGTCCATGGAGGCACAGGTCAAATCTGTGTCCAGGGCAGCTGTTTACCAGCTCCATCTGGTACGTAGGCTGAGACCCTATCTGCCTGCGGACTGTCTCGCCAGAGTGGTGCATGCTCTGGTTATCTCCCGCTTGGACTACTGCAATGCACTCTACGTGGGGCTACCTTTGAAGGTGACTCGGAAACTACAACTAATCCAGAATGCGGCAGCTAGACTGGTGACTGGGGGCGGCCGCCGAGACCATATAACACCGGTCTTGAAAGACCTACATTGGCTCCCAGTACGTTTCCGAGCACAATACAAAGTGTTGGTGCTGACCTTTAAAGCCCTAAACGGCCTCGGTCCAGTATACCTGAAGGAGCATCTCCACCCCCATCATTCTGCCCAGACGCTGAGGTCCAGCGCCGAGGGCCTTCTGGCGGTTCCCTCATTGCGAGAAGCAAAGCTACAGGGAACCAGGCAGAGGGCCTTCTCGGTAGTGGCGCCCGCCCTGTGGAACGCCCTTCCAGCAGATGTCAAAGCGATAAACAACTACCTGACATTCAGAAGACATCTTAAGGCAGCCCTGTTCAGGGAAGTTTTTAACGTGTGATATTTTATTGTATTTTTGGTTTTTATGGAAGCCGCCCAGAGTGGCTGGGGAGGCCCAGCCAGATGGGCGGGGTATAAATAATAAATTATTATTATTATTATTATTATTATTATTATTATTATTATTATTATTATAAATGTCCTGAAGAGAAATACAATACAGTACAAATGGGAATTCCCAGAAGGGATTTCCTTTTTTTATAAGAATAAAAAGTTCAAACTGATAGACACACAAGAAGCCGGAAAGTTTTTGAGAAGATACGAAAAGGACCTGGGTAGGGAAGAAGAAAGATTTGGAAGAGGAGAGGGGAGGGTGGGGGAAAGAGGAGGGAGAGGAGGGAAAGAGGCCGAGGGATTGGAGGGGAGGGAAGGGGAGACAGAGGAGGAGGCGGAGGGTGCAGGATCGGGGGAGGAAAAGGAGGGGGAAGAGGTAGAGACTATTGGAAACAGAAGCACCAGAATTTAAATCAGAAATTAGGATAGATGGTTGTTAGCTGAAATGACCCTTAAGTTTCTGTCGTGGAATGTGAATGGCTTTAATGAAAAGTCCAAGAGAAATAAATTTGAGAAAATTATAAAGAAAAAAAATGTTGATGTGATCTGTTGCCAAGAAACACATGTTGCCAAAAAACACAAACATATTTTAATAAATAAAAAGTTGGGAATAGAATTCATTAACTCAGATTCCAAGAAAAAAAGAGGGGTAGCAATTTATGTGAAAGAGAAATTAGAACCTAAATTGATATGTAAGGACGAGGAAGGAAGAATCTTAGGAGTGCAAATCAATTTTCAGGGAGAAAAACTCAACGTAGTGACAGTCTATGCGCCAAATACAAATAAGTTGGAGTTTTTCAAAAAATTGGAACAAGTCTTATTAAATCTAGAGAATAATAAACTGGTCCTACTTGGAGATCTAAATGGAGTGCCGAAACCAGAACTAGACAGAAGCTCAAAGAGGAAGAATCTAAATCAAGGGAAACTTCCGAGATCGTTTAATGACCTCGAGGAAAATTTAGACTTAATAGATATATGGAGATATAAAAACCCCATGACAAAACAATTCACTCACTTCTCAGAGCCGCATCAGAGTTGGAGCAGGTTGGATCAGATATGGGTATCAAGAGAATTAACAATAAGAGTGTCGAAATGTGAGATACTTCCTAGAACACTATCTGATCACAACCCAATAATATTACTTTTAAATTGGAAAACTCAGGGTATGTACAGATGGAGAATGAATGACTATTTATTTGAAAAAGAAGAAGTGATTGAAAAGGCTAAAACCACCTTAAAAGACTACTTTGATTTAAATATCAATAAGGAGACAAACATGGACATAGTTTGGGATGCCAGTAAGGCAGTGTTAAGAGGTTTTTTGATACAACAAAATAGTCAAAGAAGAAAGGTGAGAGAAAAAAAGAAGAAGAGTTAATTACACAATTGAGAGAATGTGAAAAGAATCTGATAGAAAAACCGAGTGATGAAGGGAACAAGCAACTGTACAAGATATTACAAGCACAATACTCAACATTAATAAATCAAGAGGTAGAATGGGGAATTAAGTTAATGAGACAAACATTTTTCGAATCGGCAAATAAAACTGGAAAGTTTCTGGCGTGGCAACTGAGAAAAAGGAAAAAACAAAACGTTATTAATAAAATAAAAGTAGAAGAACAAATCTTGGAGGACCCTAATGAAATAAAAAAGAGCTTCCTCAAATTCTATGAAAACCTATATAAAAGAGAAGAAGAAGATGCCATAGAAATAGAAAAATATCTAGAAGAAAACAGAATTAACAACATATCGGAAGAGGAAAGAAGTCTGTTAAACAAACCCATAAAAGTAGAGGAAATTCAAGAGGCGATAAAGAGGATGAAACTGGGGAAAGCCCCAGGCCCAGATGGTCTATCGGCCAAGTATTATAAAGTCTTAGAAGAACTTATAACACCGGTGCTATGTGAAGTAATGAATGAGATCTTAGGAGGAGGAAGAACACCAGCATCCTGGAAAGAAGCATACATTACGTTGATACCGAAACCTGATTCGGACAGACAGATCATTAAGAACTACAGACCGATTTCATTACTGAACAATGACTACAAGATCTTCACAGACGTAATGGCGACCCGACTTAAAAAGTGTCTAGTTAATCTCATCCATACCGATCAGGCTGGTTTTTTACCTAATAGGCAAATAAAAGACAACATAAGACATACAATAAACATCATTGAATACTTAGAATGCAAAAATGAAATCCCCGCAGCTTTAATGTTCATTGACGCCGAAAAGGCTTTTGACAATGTATCCTGGCGTTTTCTTATAAAATGTTTGGAAAAGACAGGGATAGAGGGCACATTCCTTGAAGGAATAAAAGCAATTTACTCACAACAAAGTGCCAAATTAATTATCAATAATAACTTAACAGAACCCTTTGAAATTTCGAAGGGTACAAGGCAGGGGTGCCCTCTGTCACCTCTTCTGTTTATTATGATGTTAGAGATAATTACAAATAAGATAAGGAAAACTTCAGAGATACGCGGAATAAATATTGGAGTGAAAGAATACAAATTGAAAGCATATGCTGACGATCTTATGTTGTCTTTAGAGGATCCAAAAGAGAGTGTTAGTAAGGTGTTAGATCTGTTAGAAGAATTTGGAAAATTATCTGGTTTTAAATTAAATAGAACAAAAACTAAAATGATGACTAAAAATGTGAAAGAGGAGGTAAAAAACCATCTTGAATCTCAAACTGGTATTAAAGTAACAAAAAAAGTAAAATACCTTGGAATCTGGATAACGATGAAAAATATAAATTTGATGGAAGATAATTACATAACCACATGGAAAGAAATAAGGAAGGCCTTAGACACCTGGAATAGAATAAAACTTTCTTGGTCGGGTAGAATGGCGGCGATTAAAATGAGTTTATTACCGAAATTGTTGTTCCTATTTCAAAATATACCGATAATCAGGGGAACCTCAGTATTTAAAGATTGGCAGAAAATACTCTCTAAATTTATCTGGCAAGGGAAAAGGCCCAGAATCAGATTTAAACTACTCACAGATCAAAGAGATAGGGGAGGATTTGCAGTTCCAAATTTAAAGTTGTATTATGAAGCCTCGTGTCTTTGTTGGGTCAAAGATTGGATTGTTATTAAAAATAAAGACTTGTTAGATTTAGAAGGATTTAAGATTTGGTTGGCACTCTTACCTATGGCGTAACAAGGGAAAGGTTCCTAAAGGATTTTCTAACCACATTTTTAGAGGACCACTGCTGGAAGTGTGGGAAAGAAACAAAAAATTATTGGAACAGAAGACCCCTTGGTGGCTATCACCAATTGATATCCTGACAATAAAAAAAACAAACATCGAAGGAGAAAGATGGACATATGAAGTCCTACTAGTAAAAACAGAGACTGGTTGGAGGATTAGGCCTTATGAAGAAATAAAGAACAAATTGACAGGATGGATCCAATTTCACCAAATTAATTCTATATGGTCTGAGGATAAAAAGAATGGGATAAGTGAGAAAAAATCTAGATTTCAGATTGAAATACTAGAAAGTAAAACAAAACTCCTATCGAAAATGTATAGCCTGTTACTTGAATGGGACACCAAAGATGAAGAAGTAAAGGAGGTAATGATCAGATGGGCAATGGACTTCGGACATAACATAGAGTTTGATAAATGGAAGGCATTATGGAATAAAGGTATGAGATTCTCGGCATGCACAACACTCAGGGAAAATATGTATAAAATGATGTATAGGTGGTATGTAACGCCCGTAAAATTGGAAAAAAATATATAAAACTGGTGATAAATTATGTTGGAAGTGCAAGATCAAGGAGGGCGATTTCTATCATATGTGGTGGTTGTGTGAGCCTATCAAAAAATTCTGGGAATCTATTTACAATGAATTAAAAAAATCCTCAAATATACCTTTATAAAAAACCCCGAAGCCTTTCTGCTGGGGATAATTGGGGAGGAAATCAAAAAGGAAGACCAAACACTCTTTCAGTATGCGACAGTGGCTGCCAGAACTCTAATAGCGCAGAATTGGAAGACATCAAAAATCCCAACTATAAACGAATGGCAAACCAAACTATTTGACTATTTAGAACTGGCAAAAATGACACAGAAAATAAGAAATCAAAAAGACATAAAGTTTAATAAAGAATGGAATAAATTTATGACATACATGGAAAAAGAGGTAAAAAATCTAAAAATCACAGTAGGTGTGACGTAACACTTGTGACGTAAAGAGTCTCCGTACAATGCGCCCACACCCACACTCTGTGCAATGCAACAACACACTCTGTGCAATGCAACTACACACTCTGTGCACTGCAACAACACACTCTGTGCAATGCAACTACACACATGTGAACTGCTACTACAATGGGGAAAACTCAAGAAAAGTTAGGTCACATGATTGCCTCACCATACCGGGCTTGAGGCCATGGCTTTGCACACCAGCAGCCCCTGAAATAAAAAACCAAAGGGCAAAGATCCAGCACCATCAGCATGAACCTGAAAATCCCTGTGCAAGTTCCAGGTATCCTGCCATGGCCAACTACTATTGCATACATTTAGGAATTGCAACCATTGCATGAGATCCCATTGCATGTATGAGAAAGGTAAGGGGACCTCAGGCCGCAGGCAGCCTGGCCTAGTGGAAAGGGAAGGGGCGGCCTGGGGCAACCACTCTGCATGCAAGATTAATTAAGTGACCCAGCAAGATCGGATCTGATGAAGCATCACTTGCTACAGAGGAAGTATTACAAAATAACTTCCTTCAAGGCAGACAGCTTCTCCATAGGCAAGTGGTATGTTTTAGCAAACGATATCCATCTGGATCCCTAAATAAAATGGGAATATGGGCAAAAGGTATTGAGGTATTGCTTGCCAGCTTCCAGCCCCTGCTTGGGCAGGGGGCATCTTGTGCTGCCATCATAATACGTAAATTTACAGGGCCGACGCTGGCCAGAACCCCTAAAGAAGTCCCGACAAAGCTGCTGACGAGCCAGCTTCCTTTTCAGACACACACTCTGTGCAACACAACTACACACTCCATGCAATGCAACTACACACTCCGTTCAATGCAACTACACACTCCGTGCAATGCAAAAACGCACTCTGTGCAATGCAACTACCCTCCGTGCAATGCAACTACACTCCATGCAATGCAACTACACGCTCCGTGCAATGGAACTACACACTCCGTTCAATGCAACTACACACTCCGTGCAATGCAATTACACACTCTGTGCACTGCACACCCTCCATTCAATGCAACTACACACTCCGTGCAATGCACACACACTCTGTGCAATGCAAAAAACACACTCTGTGCAATGCAAAAAACACACTCTGTGCAATGCAACTACACCCTCCGTGCAATGCACACACACTCTGTGCAATGCAACTACACACTCCGTACAATGCGCCCACACCCACACTCTGTGCAATGCAACAACACACTCTGTGCAATGCAACTACACACTCTGTGCACTGCAACAACACACTCTGTGCAATGCAACTACACACTCTGTGCACTGCACACCCTCCGTTCAATGCAACTACACACTCTGTGCAATGCAAAAAACACACTCTGTGCAATGCAACTACACCCTCCGTGCAATGCACACACACTCTGTGCAATGCACACACACTCTGTGCAATGCAACTACACACTCCTTGCAATGCGCCCACACCCACACTCCGTGCAATGCAACAACACACTCCGTGCAATGCAACTACACTCTGTGCAATGCACACACACCCTCCATACAATGCACACAACCTCCGTGCAATGCAAATGCAAATCTCTCATGCAATGCAATGCAAATGCAGCCCGTGCAGCGCTGTGCCCTGCAACGCACAGAGCAAACTGCAATGTGGGCACGCAAAGGTGCTTTCTCCCGCTTGCATATTGCAAACGTGGCGCCTGTTACATCCCTCGCAGTGAGGGAACCACCAAAAGACCCTCGACACTGGACCTAAGTGTCCAGGTAGAGCAATGGGGGAGCATGCAGCTGTCCCATATAGGGACCAATCCTGCAACCTAGGCATTACCGGCACTATGCGCTGACCAGCTGAGTTATCCAGGATGATCCCTAAAGATCCAGGACAGCCTCACCCTGACCCCTGTAGAGGTCCAAGGTGATGTCTGAATCATCATCCCTGCTTCTCTTTGCCCTCCTCCTGGATTGCAGCCTTCAAAAATGCTTCCTTCTGGAAGAAGGCACCTGGGGCGTCCACAAGTCATCCCCTGCAGGAGAGGCAAGCTCTTGAGGCATCTGCAAAAGCCCTGTCATAGTCCGCAAAAACTAAACAATGTAAGGAACCGGTGAAACCAATGCTTCATGGACCACATGGGGACACTATTCAGGCCGGAAACGCTTCCAGGCCATCAAATTCTAGGGCAAAGCCCTAGGATCACATGCTAGGCCAGGCATAAATGTTTCCAGTGAAATAGCAGAGTTGAGGTAGCCCACAGCTTGTCCAGGTACCCCTGCTTGCCCTTTTAGAGGGAAGCACCCCTTCAAGAAACCCAAAGTTCTTTTATCACAAATGGGCCGAACTACCCAGCAAGAGAATAGCCCAAAAGGAGCAATTTGTTTTGTTTTGTTATAACAATGGCTAAGAGGGGGATATGAACCCTGTCTCCAGGTCCTAGTCCTACTCTTTAGCCACTAACCCACAATGGCTCGTCTCTAAAATGGCAGTCGCCACTATCAGGGCAAAACAAACTTAGTGAAAATAAACTTGTTCAGAAACAGCATAGTTCAAGAGCATATACAGAGTGCTCATAGACATTGGAGGCACAGAGAGCCTCTGCCGCCCTGTCTGCCTCAGATATACATTAGCAGCAACTGAGCCTGCAAGCAGGTACATTCTTATAGAGAGGTCAGAGACTTAAAAATTAACTGCTACCTGTAGCAGACTTAGGCTTGGAAGTTATGTGCAGGCCAAATAGGCCTCCCTGCCTCTGCTCTTGAGAATCTTAGTCTCATAGCAATATTAAAGGAACTCAAAATAGTGCTCCCGCCCAAGGCTAGATTAAAATTTGGCCAACAGCGCTGCACACACTCAAATAAAGCCAACCTTCGGGGGTGCTATAAACGAAAGTGATTCCAGCTAAGCTGGGAACAGCCCTGACTAGCCCCACAATTTACAACAGGAGAAATGGGGGAAACCTTTTTTGCGAAAGAAAGCCCCTAACGGGGGCTCTCTCCCTATTGGGAAAAGCAAGCCACAGATACAGGGAGAATCTTCCCACAGGGCAGGGTAAGGGATGGGGTGGGAAATCGAATAGGAAAAAGGGGAATTAAATTATTTAAGGGACTAAAGAGGATTAAAAGAAGGGGGAAATAAAGAAATGTAACCAGACAATGAGAAGATTGCATCACTGTCCTCCAGACAGTCCAAGTGCTCCATGTGATCCGGTTCCCACATTGAAAGAGAAAGCAGCTTGCTGTGAACCTTGTTTAAATAACCTGTTCCCACCCCCAAATTGGCAACATCAATTTTATCCCAGCAACTCAAACAGCCAATCCTTGCCAGGCCCCTCTATCTTATACTGCCTGGCAACTATGGGGTGTCTTGCTAGGCCCCATCCACAACACGTGCTCTCCTTTAGTGAGAACACGCTTTACCTCTGCAAAGCAATTTTTTGAACAAAATGTGGGGTAATAAGCAAAGGATTTTAGGTATACTACAAACAACAAGACCGCCCATAAAATGTATGCTATTGCCATGCCAAAATGAGAGAAAATTAGTTGGAGGGAGGCAAGGGATGGGGCCACGGACCCCTGATTGGGAATAACGGAACTAGATGGTCCTCGGTGTCCCTTCCAACTCCACAATTCTATGATCCTGTGTCTTAAACACAAATCTTGAGGAATAGTTTGTTTGTGTGTGTGTGTGTTTCTGTTTGAACTTTCCCAGCCTTTGATTTATTCTGATTTGCGCTTGCGTCCCTACTCCCCACGTGTAGAATTGCTATACGTTTGGATTTTCCTGGACATTCAAGCGTTTCCCGCATGGACACTTGTTTCCAACGGCCAAATCCCGGCAATTCCGGGCGGATGGCAACCCTACCCACTTGTGCCAGATTGCCTGGCATACATTACAAGCATCTAGTCACATCCCGGGGCTAGCCGACCTGACGGGAAGAGTCCGCAACCAGAAGGAGGAGGAGTACCAGGAAGAATGAACAAAATTCAAAGATTAGTTAGCTGAATATATCAAGATAACCTAATTGGAAAAGCTTGCAAATACGAGATAGGCTTAGGATTTAAATATGTAAGGATAGGAATTAAGATGTTTCAAGCTAGATTAGAAAGAATGAAAGATGTGAAGTGATCAAGTTAATTATTTTTTTTTTGAGAAGATTGATTTTGGAAAACTGTTAAAATGAAATACAATGAAATTCAACCAGGGGGATTTGAGGAAGTCACTTAACAATGTTATCAAGATTGGTTTAATTACAATTAGGATGTTTGTTTGTTTGTTTGTTTGTTTGTCTTAAAAAAATTTTTGGAAAATTAATTTAAAAAACTGAAAAGAAAAACACCATAGATTATCCAGAATCCCAAGCAGCGACATTGTGAAACTTTCATAGGAATAAAAGGTAGGGGGGAAGGAGGCACAATGTCAAGCAGGCAACAGAATAAACCCGAGCACTGTGGGTCTAAAACCGGCCCCTGAATCTCTTGCTCCCCACTCTGCCCTTCTAACAAGACCATTTTTTTGCTTGCTGGATGGCTGTGTGCAATGAGAGCTCAGTCACTGAGGAAGGGTGCTGGCCCAGTGGGAGAAGTATGTGCTTGGCATGCAGGCGATCCAGAAATCCATTCAAGAGCAAAATTCCAGTTCTCATGTTTTCTGTCGAAATGGCTAATTTAAAGGGGAATAGCATGGTGCCTTCCACAGAGTCAGACCAAGGAGAAATTCTGTAAGCAAAGGTAGCAGGCTTTGAAAAGCTTATGCAGATACACAAGGACACATTGCTAAAAGAAACAAAGGGATTTGGAGGGACCATGAGTGAACAGGTAGTACCAGAATGTACAGAATTGTACCTAGTGATTCGTAAAGCTGCAAACAGCAGGTGTCCCAAGGTTAGGGAGAAAACATGGCAACGAAAGAGGGGGGAGATTAGTTCAGGGTCAAGCTGGATGGGTTGTCAAGGAAACAGTGTCCTGCCCATCTTTGTGACATCTCGTGCTGCTTGTAGAAAAGACAGAAGCTACACATCCCCGTCGTGGGATAGTTGGGAGGAGTTGGCTGAGACAGAACTGGGACGGAGAAGCAAGCAAGCAAGCGAGGGACCAACAGGGGAGATAGGTGTAGACTTTGCTTTGCTTTGCTTTCACTTTATCATTTCATTTTCATTTGTATATTTTGTGCACATATTTTCCTGTATATTTTAGACAGAGAGGAGTAGCAATAGGGTTAGAGGCAAGGTTCAGAGTTAGTGTTGTGTGAGCATTTTAAAGCAGTTGAGTTTAAACAGGAGCGGATTTCACCTGAAGAGATGGCCAGCATCATGAATCTGTAAGTAGGATTTCTTCTGCTTCTTTTTTGTAATCTTCTGGGGCGAGGGCTTGGGGTCCCCCACACGGCCAGCATCCCCATGGAATTCAACCCCTTCCTGAACAGCTTAACTTCTCTTCCCACCCCCCTCCCTTTCCCCGCCTTCCCATTCTCCCTCAAATCTCATTGCAGCTCAGCTGGTTAGAGGGAGCTGCAGATAGCACCAAGGTTGCAGGTTCGATTCCCATAAGGTACAGCTGCATATTTCTGCATTGCAGGGGGTTGGACTAGATGATCCCCAGGGTACCTTCCATGATCATTATTTTGAGATGCTTTTTATGACATTCATAGCCCACTTTTCATCCAAGCAGTTCAAGGTGGCATTGATGGCTTGCCTTTCCCCCCATTTTCCCCCTCACAACAAACCTGTTAGGCAGGCTAGGATGAGAGTGACTGGACCCAACATCAAACAGTGCACTTCATGACTGAGTGGGGATTTGCACTCGGATCTCCCAGGTCCTCCTAGTCCAGAATTCTAGCGACTATACACCCCCCCTCTCTCTACCCCTTCTCCGTTTCTCAACTCTTCAGCCATCAACTGAAACAGACAGGGGTTCTGTCAGTCATCCTGTCAGTCACTCTGGCTCTAAGAGAGTTTTCATTGCATTCTTTGGCTCATCTATGCCTTGATGCTTTGACGACCTTCCTAGCAGCCCCCTTCGCTCTCCAGGCAGGGCTGCTGTCCTAACAGCATTATGCTGAGGGCTCTTTTAAATGCTGGAAATGCTTCCCTTATCTTTCCTTTGCTGGGGGTGGGGGTGGGGGGAGTGTTGGAATCCCCCCCCCATACATGAGATGCACCACTGTGTTCCAGTGGAGAGCCGTTTGGGCCGTTTCAACTCGGACCCCCCCCCCCCGGGGGTCACCGCTCAGGGGCGTGCCTTAGGCCCTCACCTCCATAGGCTTCGGACAGGGCCACGCCCCCCGGAATCCTTTATCGGACTACCCTTCAATATGCGGGGCAGGTGATGGCTCTTCCTCCCCTCTTCCATCTACAGAACAATACCAATGCCTAACCGCCAATACCCAGAAAGTTGTGACGATTTGCTACGAGGTAGGTGGCGATAAATAGGGCTGGTCACGCTCCCTGAGCCAGCGATTGGCTGTCCAGGGGCTGACGCGGCCGGGGATTCCCTCAGTCGCCCGCAACTCCACCTCCTTTGTAGGCGGAAGTGGCTTTGCTGGATCAGAGGAAAAGCTCATCTAGTCCAAACTCACAAGCAGTAGCCCACTCCTGCTGCTTCTCCTCTAGCTGTGGGCTTCAGAGGTAGAGTGCCTCTGTTCCTGGAAGCTCTATATTGCTATGCTGAGTAATAGTGAGAGATGCTGTTGTTCTCCTCCAACAATTGGTGTAATCTGCTTCCCAGCCCTGCAGGCTACTTGTCCTTGTAGCATCGGCTGCCTGCAAATTTCAGCAACGGAGTAAACATGATGTGAAGAAGTTCCCACCAGCATTCTCAAATGAGTTGATTCAAAGCTCTCCCTCCATCTGCTTTCTCTCCAAGGCCACGATCATCTTGGATAACTCCTTCCTGCTCCTTTCCTTGTTTTTTTAAAAAATAAATAAATAAACAAATGATTGAAGATTTCTTAGTTTACAAAAAAACGTGCCTTGTCTCTTTTTTCAAGTTGTGTTTTCTACAGATCAGTTTCATTTGTTGTGAGACATTAGTGTTGCATGCAGTGTTGGGTTAGGAAGAACAGAGGGGGAAAGAGGGGGAGGGTGGGGTATGAAATGAAAATCAGCAAAACAAGGATTGCAAATAGAGAATAGAGACTGACCTCTGAGAAGTAGACGTTTCACCTTTTAAGTTGAATTACTGAAATAATAAACTGTTAGGCTACCCGTATTTGTGTTATGGCCAGTGGCGTAGCGTGGGGGGTGCAGGGGGGGCCGGCCGCACCGGGCGCAACATCTGAAGGTTAGGGTTAGGGGGCGCAAATCCACGGGTTAGGGGGCGCAAATCCACGGGTTAGGGGCACAAATTACTTGCCTTGCCCCGGGTGCTGACAACCCACGCTACGCCACTGGTTATGGCTATGCTGCAAAGACTCCCTGTCTTCTCTTACACACACACACACACACCATTTTGGTTGTAGGCTTCTGTCTCAGGTTTTGAAATGTGTTGAGGAGGGGGCTTTACTGGGTTGTTTTTCACCTTTATTATGCATTTTGTGTTTCTATATTGCGATTTTTATGTTGGAACCAGTGCTTTTTTTCTATTAAAAAAATGTTTGGGGTACTCTCATTTTGACTCAAGAAAACCACCATTTTATAGTTCAAATTGGGGAAAATAAATGCAGTACAGTAAATGGAGAAAAGTGCAAAGATTCACAAAATATTTCGGGGTGTGCGTACCCCTGCATCCCCCCAGAAAAAAGCACTGGTTGTAACTGAGACCTGTGGGTATAGGGCGGTATAACAACAACAACAAGGTCTGCCCCTCTCCTTCTCTTCTAGGTTCAGGCGACTGAGGGACATGGCAGCCCGCAAGAAGAAGGGGACCCGCAAAGTCCCCAAGAAGTCCAGGGTTGCTGTGGGCCCACGTGAGCAAATGCTTCCTTTTCATTTTGGAGCGTAAGGAGGGGTGGCCTTAATGCTCTAATCCTCAACTGTGGAAAATAAGTAGAAATGAACTAACCTGCCCCCATGTCCTTTCCTTCTTCTCTTGTTGCAGATGGTTCAGAGACTGGCAGGGTCTGGGCATCGCCTGTGGTTAGTATTTGAGAAAACAGCACAGTACATACGAAATCCCTCACCCCCACCCCCCCATCCACCAGTGCTGTTTATACCCCCATTTTGGCGGTCTCAGGTGCAGAGAAGCCCTCCTGCCATGAACTGACAGCCTGACTCTTGCCATTTCAGCAACTGGAGAAGGATGAGATGTTTTTCTGCTGCGTGCTGGCCACTTGCTCGGAGGCCCGCCAGAGAGAAAAGGACAGCTTGAGGTACTCCAAAAAGATGGCCGTCAAGGCAATTGCGGTGAGTGAGAGGTTGCATGAGGTATCCAGGGGTGAGGGGGGCAGGAGAGCTGGGGATGGGATTGGGGGGATGCTGGGCAGAAGGAAGGCCTGGCGGGGTCTGGCCAAGAGAAGGGTTGTGCAGGCATTTGGCATTACATTGCCAATTCCTGCACTGAGTTTGGGGTTGGAGGAATCCACCTGATGTCCGTAGGGAACTGATGTTTTCCCCCTCCGCCCTCTGTTCTCTATCAGGATCTCATGGGACGGATTGCGTGCTTTACGCAGCCTGAATTGGTCCTTGCTACGGCACTGGAAGCCCTTTACCAACTGAGGTATACCGGGTTTTTTGAGCTTGACAAGGAGCTGGCGGGGGGGGGAGAGGGGAGCAGAATGTGGAAAGGTGTTACCAGACCTTGCCACTTCAGTGAATTCGATTGGAAGAATTGCTTACAATTTCTTGGGTTTCTTGTGTTCAAAAAGCTTTCTTTATGCAGCAACTATTTACAGGATGAGTGGAGATGTGAGAGAGAAAATAGAAGCTATATTGTCTAGAGATGACTGCAAAATGGCTCAGCATTTAGGGGTGGGATTAACTAAGACCTAGAGGCTTGCAACCAAGTGCCAGGTAGACTGCCACATAAACAGTGCCCTCGTGTGTTTATTTTAATTTTACCTTTATTCATTTTTACCCTGTAAAATTGATACGCTGCTTGATTGTCAAAAGTGGTTTAAGCTAACACATGCATTCACTAGAAGTTCAAGAGAATGACATGTATTTGATGCTTCCCCCAATATGAGACAGAGTCTAAAAACTTTTCCCTCCTTCTCTCCAGCCTCATGAAGCCCAAATTACCACTGAAGCTCCACAGCCTGATTGTGCATGCAGCCTTTGCGGCAGTCATTGAGGTCAAAACTGAGCCCGACAAGCAGGTAAGTTGTTAGCCTTGAAATTTGACTTCTCTAGTTGTTGTTTCTTCTTCACATGCTTTAAGCACTGCTCCCATTGCTCAACATCTGATCTCTCTTTCCCCTGCTTGGCGCATCCTCTCCCTCATTGCCATTGCCTGCAGGAGTTAGAGGAACGTTATACTCTGATGCTGGGAGGCCTTCTCTGGGAGGCCCCAAGCACTAAGACCCTGAACTTGCTGATGAATGTAAGTATCTTGATGGCCTCAGTGGCTGTTTGACCTAGAAAGCTTTCATGGAGAAGCCGCCACCTAGCAGTGCACCTCTTGGGCCCTTCCCCTCTTGTAAGGCAAGCTGGCCACATGGACGAGCCAGCAAAGGCCCACTTGCCCAGACAGCCAAAGGAGGGCCTTGGTTGCAGAGCTACAATTTGGGGCTGGAGGACATTGCCATTTTAGAACAGAAACGGATCTCTCTCTGAGAGTGTAAAGGGCTTCACAGTGGTCTGCCTCTTTCCCCCAGACCAGCCTCCTGATCCTGAGGTCCCCTTTCCTCCCACAGGAACTGAGAGGTTACACAACAAGTGCGATTGCAGCGGAGAGGCAACTGGCAGCCAGTGGCATTAGCTGGCTGATGTCCTGTGCAAGAAGGCTCAGTTGCCTGAAGGTAAGTCTCTCACCTTTGGCACCTTCACAGCCCCAAGAGGCTCCCAGAGTGGCTTGTGAAAGGATTTCCACAGGAGGAATCACAGTCTGGTATCAGGCACACAACACAATGTGTGTCCCTGGGATGCCGGACAAGGCTGGAGACATTTCCTGCCCTCTTCCTTGATCTTACACTTCCACCTCTGCCTAGTAGGCTGCAGGACCCATTGAGGTCGCCTGGGGCAAGGGATTGGGGCCAGGCAATAGAACTCACTCATCCCATGATGGAGGCAAGTCTTCCCTGGCTTGGGTCTGCTTCCATGTTCTCTTGCACCCATTATTTTTTTTTGGGGGGGGGGAGGGTTGAGGATCAGATCAGTCATCTGATCCAGTATGGTCTTTTCTGTTCTCTACAGCATGCTCTCGTCCCTCTGGAGCTGGCTCACTTCTGCCCCAAAGAAGGTAACACCCACAGCCTGGGGACATGGGACGCACTTTCCAGACTAAGGAGAGCCCACTCAGTAGCTGCAGCATCCTTGCTTGATGCAGACCTCCTGGGTCATGTGGCTGTGAAATCCTGCCACAGCACAAAGATGGCCAAACTGCAGGCTTGGAAGGAGTCGTTGCCCCCAAAGACAGGATCCATAAAGCCTCCTTGTAAATAGGGTGGAATGGGGGCCAGGTCAATTTGGTGAATCAGTAAATGTGGCAGAATTTCATCTCTCTTCTCCTTCATTCTCTTCCAGATGACATAAGACTTGATGTCAGTTTCGATTATGGGGAGAAGACACAAGTTTCAAGGCTCAGCGATGATGGAGTGGCAATTTTTGCTTGCTGTTTCATTGTGTCTTGTTGCTAATTGTGATCATTGCTGTTGTTTTAGAATTCTTTCCTACGCAATATAACTTTTTTATTGCTTTTAAATTGTTGCTTTTTAAATTGTCCTTGTAAAGGAAAGTGTTCTGCTAATGTTGATTGTATTCTGAATTGCTTCAAGAAGCCTCATAGCAATGAATACTATTAAGAGTAATAATTATTTTACCTGCCTTAATTATAATAAAGCATTGACATGCATATTTTAAATTAGCGGTTAAGGTCTTAAACTACACATTTTAATAGTTTCAGATCTGTATTCTTTACTGTGTTCTAGCTTATAGATTTTGATTTTAACCTCCATATATATGAGAGCCAGTGTGGTGTAGTGGTTAAGAGCGGTAGTCTCGTAATCTGGGGAACCGGGTTCGCGTCTCCGCTCCTCCACATGCAGCTGCTGGGTGACCTTGGGCCAGTCACACTTCTCTGAAGTCTCTCAGCCCCACTCACCTCACAGAGTGTTTGTTGGGCGGGGGAGGGAAAGGAGAATGTTATAATAATAATAATAATAATAATAATAATAATAATAATAATAATCAATCAATCAAATCCGTTTATTGTGAGGACCATGCCTGTGCACAAACATCAACACTACAATAGTTAAAAATATTAAAATTCATTACATACTATGCCAACAAAACCTTCTTCCCACAGAATAGAAAAGGAGGGAAAACGAGCAACGAGTTAAAAAGACGATGAAGGGGTCTTTGCATTGTCGTCCATAAATCTTTCCCTGGCTTTCATGGCCTTCATCACAAAAACCGCTACCACATGGGTAATGCGTGGATTTGCATCAACTAACAAAAATTTTACTCTGTCTTCAGGACTGGTTATAGAATTGGGTATAATTTGCAGCAATGCGTCTCTAAAGCCCGAGTAAATGGGGCAATAGAGGAGGTAATGTGTAAGATCCTCTTTAATTTTCATAAGGCAAGGACATAAACGGTGTTCTACTGGGGTTTTTGTGTATCTACCGGTCAAATAAGCAGTTGGCAATGTTTGGAACCGTGCCATAGTAAAAGCTCTCCGAAGGGTGGGATCAGTGATCTCCACCAAGTAGTTGGCACAGATTTTGACTGCTTTTACTCAAGGGAACCAGTAGGAGAACCCAGAGTTTTTTATCTTAGTGGAGTCCAAAAAGGCGTCTTTTTCAAAGATCCATTCCCGAACTTTATCAGGGCTCCACAATTTGAGAGTGTGAAACTCAGGTAGGTTGTATCTAGATAAAATATCTAGTAGATTTTTATGCCAAGTGCTATTATTTTGTAATGATACAAAGGCTTGTTTAGCCAATAAGGTGTTCGGGGCATCTATGAGGTTGGTGAAAAAACGCAGGAATCTTAAGTGGGCCCTGGCAGACACAGAGGGTAATCCTACTTCCACTCTTAGGAAAGCTGCCGGAGTGCTCTGAGGGAGGCCTAGAATTCTTCTGAGATAAAAATTTTGGAAGATTTGAAGCCGTTCTAACAGCTTCTGATTCCATCCCCAGAGTTCTACTCCGTATAACATCTGGGGAATCACTTTTCCAACAAAAGTTTTTAGTGCCGGGGTCACCAGTTGCCCTCCCCTCGAATAAAAAAAGCTGAGCAGAGCACCAATTGTCCTACGTGCTAGAAGGGCTACAGTCTTGAAGTGGGCAAGCCAGCTAGATGTAGCTTGGAAAGTGATACCAAGATATTTAAAGAGAAGACATTGTTCAATTTTGTGTTCATCTAAAGACCATCTGAATGTGTGGCGAGCTCTAGTAAATACCACAATTTTTGTTTTATCATAATTTATCTTTAGAGAGTTTTGGGAACAATAAGCTACGAGCCCCTCCAGCATGCTATGTAGGCCCCTTCGTGTGAGTGCCATGACCGCCATGTCATCAGCATATAGCAGTATATTCAGGTGTTTGCCTTCCAGGGCAGGAGCTGATGGCTTATACTTTGCCATATGTTGAACAATGTCGTTTATATAGAAATTAAAGAGGAACGGCACTAACAAACAGCCCTGTTTAACCCCTTTCCCCAGTGGCAGTGGGTCAGTATAGTTGCCTGACGTCCCAGTTCTAATTTTAACTGTGATGTCTGTATGTAACTCTCTAAGTATTTTGAAAAGTCGTCTATCTATATCTGTGTCATATAGTTTTTGCCATAATTTGTCCCTACAGATTGAGTCAAAAGCGGGTGTAAGATCTACAAAAGCCACAAAAAGTTTGCTCTTATGTGTCTTTGTATACTTATCTATCATTGTCTGTAATACCAAACAATGGCCTATTGTACTATGGCCCTTTCTAAACCCTGCCTGTTCTGGATTAAGCAAGTTAGAGTGGTCAGCCCAGTCAACCAATTTATTTAACAGGTGGCGAGTATAAAGTTTATACACAATGTCCAGGAGACTTATGGGGCGATAGTTTGAGGGGTCTTGGGGGTCGCCCTTCTTATAGATGGGGGCTACCAGGCTCAGTTTCCAGTTTTCTGGGATTTTGCATGTATCATTTATTACCGTAAAAAGTTGGGCCAAAAAAGCAGCCCACCACTGGGCATTTAGTTTAAGCACCTCAGGAGGAATCATATCTTCACCGGGAGCTTTGCCATTCTTGAGTGTTTTAATTAGCTGTAAACATTCTAATTCGGTAACAGGATCCCAGACCATTAATAGATCGTTTTTAAGAGGAGGAAACTGGCTCAGTTTAGGGTTAAGGTTAGGGTTAGGGTTAGGGTTATATAGCCGGGAAAAATGTTGGTACCATAAGTTACATGAAATACTGTTGGTTACAGTTATCCCTTTGGGTGAAATTCCCTGAGCAATTATTTCCCAGAACTTTTTGTCGTCCCGCAATTTGATCGCCTTGTCAAGTGCCTCCCACTGTTCCTTTCTATAGAGGGATTTCTTAAGTTTTAGAGTATTTTTATAATGAGAGCGCCACCTGTGCAGGTTTTCCACTGAGGACAGGGTCCCTTCCTGTTTTACCTTATTTTGTAATTTCCTGAGCAAAGATCTTAGATTCCTACAGTCTTTATCGAACCAGGCCCTCGAATTATTTTGTTGTTTGGGAGGGTTGGGGTTCGTGAGTAGTGGGAAGAGCGACTCTGAGACCTGCTGAAATGTTAGAAAGGGGTCAGAATTAGATAAAATACACTGGTCTCTCAAGGCCAGTAGTTCTGATGAATGCAGGTGTAGTTTGATTTTGAGTTCCAGGCCGCTGTTCCATTTACGCCTGCGAAGGGCCAGAGTTGGAGGTGGGTCTGCACAGTGATTGCGGTATTGCGGATCCTCCAAACCACGGGGAATTAGTGAAATTGATATAGGGAGGTGATCACTCTCAGTTCTGTTGAAAGTTCTAAAGCCCTGTGACCTCTCCAAGAGTTTTGGGGAGACCAGGATATAATCAATAACGCTCACACCTCTAGGCCCAAGGAAAGAAAAGAAACCCCCTGACCTGTCCATATGGGTACCATGCAAATTATACAGATTATGTTTAAAGGCAGTCTCCATTAATGTAATGCCTGCCTTATTCAAGACCTTATCATCAGAGGACCAGGGAATAAACCAATCTGCCTCTGGCAGCAACTGAGATTTAGAGCAGTACGTATTAATGTCGTTTCCTATCCTGGCGTTGAAATCACCTGCCAGCAGGATATCCATGCCAGGGAATTCTAGTTCAGCCTTTTCCAAACATAGCTCTAAATCTTCCCAGGTTTGTAGCGACTGGGAAGGGGTGCCTATAGGAGGGATATATATATTAAAGCAAAGGAAATCTCCTCCTTCACTGCTAGAAATAAGTAGGATTTGTAGATTGTTACTCTTCGCCCACTGCTGTTGCCGGACCTTGCACTTTAGCTTGGTGGAAACAAAAGTGACTAAGCCACCACTAGGTCGGCCTCGAGAATTTAGTTTTATCGCAGGGGTAGCAAAAGCTTCGTATCCCTGTAGAGAAGGGACATGGAGATCTAGACACCATGTCTCCTGCAGGCATATAATCTGAAATTTTGTGAGGAAATCCAGAAGGTCGACGTCACCCTGCTTAGATAGCCATCCTGCCACATTCCAAGATAGGATGTTGAAATAGGGCGATGGTGGAAATAGTGGCAGTCAATCTCTTTTCCGGTGGTTTGAAGCTCCTGAGTTAGGCTCCTCCTCCTTCTGCCCTGCTTGGTGGTTCCAGGTTTGAGGTCTCTGGTCCCAAGGTAGATGTGATGGCTTTAACTGAGGGGCCAATTGGTTGATTTGGCCCAGAGGGTCTTCGATGACACCATTGCAAATATCATGATGATCAGCTGATGTATCATGATGTTCAGCTGGTTTATGCAGAGCAAGGGCTTTGCCGACCCATATAGGCTGTACAGGTAGCAGGTCAACAGCTGAGTCTTGTGTCGGTACTGCTAGCGGGTCAAAATTTGACAAATGCTGTGGATCTTGATTACGTATCGGACTTAAAATAATGGAAGCCTCCAATTCCGGCATCGAGGCATATGAGGACGAGAGCATTTCAAACTGGTCTGGCTTGGGTAGTCCAATACCAGGCTCGTTGCACGTAGAGACCAGGGTACCAAGCGGGGGGTGTAGAAAATCAATTAGGTCATTTGCGGGCAGGCTTGCCACTCCCTGAGGGATAATGTGTCCCGGCTCCATTCCCCCGACTATTTGTTCTTTATGGTACACAGGCCCAGCATCAGCACAAACAGCACCTATCCTGGTGCATAGCGGTGTGTGGGTCAGGTTGGTGAATACCCTTGTAAAATAGATGTACCATTTTCTTGTACATCTTGTAATTTATTATTTATACCCCGCCCATCTGGCTGGGCCTCCCCAGCCACTCTGGGCGGCTTCCATAGAAACCAAAAATACACTAAAATATCACACGTTAAAAACTTCCCTGAACAGGGCTGCCTTAAGATGTCTTCTGAATGTCAGGTAGTTGTTTATCGCTTTGACATCTGCTGGAAGGGTGTTCCACAGGGCGGGCGCCACTACCGAGAAGGCCCTCTGCCTGGTTCCCTGTAGCTTTGCTTCTCGCAATGAGGGAACCGCCAGAAGGCCCTCAGCGCTGGACCTCAGCGTCCGGGCAGGACGATGGGGGTGGAGACGCTCCTTCAGGTATACTGGACTGAGGCCATTTAGGGCTTTAAAGGTCAGCACCAACACTATGAACTGTGCTCGGAAACGTACTGGGAGCCAATGTAGGTCTTTCAAGACCGGTGTTATATGGTCTCGGCGGCCGCCCCCAGTCACCAGTCTAGCTGAGACTCCTTAGGGTAGTGATGAAGCGGGATATCAAATCCCAACTCTTCTTCTTCTTCTTCTTCTACATGTTCTCTATCTCTTTTTTTCCCCATTTCTTTTTATTGAATTTCACTTAGATAACCAAAAGAGAAAACAAATCAACAATTTCAAAAGGGATATCCAAACATAACATAAAAATAACATCAGTTTCCATTACAGTTCTTTGTCTTCACACTTGAATCTTCATATCTTTAAATATTTAAATCTTTCCTCTACACACCTATTGACCTCCATCCCTCCCGATTTCAGGCTTCTTAATATAAATACTTTCTTTTTCCTGCAGCTGATAATTGTTAACGGTTTACACATCGTAAGATCTATATCAAACCTGCTATAGTTTTTAAGTTTCACCAACAGAAGAAGATCTGCTTGGAGCTGCTGGAGGGGTAACTAAATAAATAGCAAGATGTCTCTGCAGATTCTAAGTTGGAATTGTAATGGTCTCAATCTTCCTAGGAAGAGACGAGAGGTTTTTCATATCTTAAAAAAAGAACAATTGGACTTGATTTGTTTACAAGAAACCCACGTGACTAGAGTACACCGAAAATTACTTATTAACAAAAGACTAGGACAAGAATTCATCTCATCGGACAAAGTGAAGAAAAGAGGAGTGGTGATTTATGCAAAGGAAAAGTTGGCCCCTAAATTAATATTTAAAGATGAACAAGGAAGATATTTGGCAATTGAAATTCAAGTTCAAGGAGAAAAATTATTGATAATAGGAGTTTATGCACCGAATGAAGGGAAGTCAGAATTTTTTAAGAAATTGCATGAGACATTAATGGACTTTTTGGATTACAATGTAATTTTAATGGGAGACATGAATGGAGTGGTTTCTACAAATATGGACAAAGCACAAAGACAGGTGATCTCCAAGGATGGGAGATTACCTAAGACCTTTTTTGAAATGACTGACAATATGAACCTGATTGACATTTGGAGAACAAGGAACCCTCTTGAGAGAGAGGGAACTTTCTTTTCTGAAGCAAAAATGACTTGGACTAGAATTGACCAAATATGGGTAACTAGTGGGATGGCATCAAAGATCAAGAAAGTGGAAATCTGCCCAAAGACTTGCTCCGACCATAATGCTGTAAAGATGGAGATGAACCCAACAACAGCTGGTTCCTTTAGATGGAGGATGAATGACTCCCTATTCAGAGACGAAGAGGTGTATAAAAAGGCCCAGAAAGTGGTAAAGGACTATTTTGAGATAAATCTGAGAACAGAAGTGGAAAAAAGAGTAATTTGGGAAGCAAGTAAAGCCGTCATGCGAGGTTTTTTAATACAACAGAATGCCATAAAAAGGAAGAGACAGAATGAGAAGAAGGATAAGATCTTGGAAAAGATAAAAGAAGGAGAAAAAAGATTGAGATCCAAACCAAAGTCACATGAAATCTTGAGAGAAATCAAGTTCTACCAGAGACAATATATGGAACTGATGAATCAAGAGATAGAATGGAAAATAAAACAAATGAGACAAAAGACATTTGAATCGGCAGACAAATGTGGGAAACTTTTGGCATGGCAATTGAAGAAGAGACAAAAACAGAATACGGTTACAAATTTAGAAGTGGAGGGAAAGAACATTTATAAACCAAATGAGATTAGAAACTGTTTTCAGAGTTATTTCAGGAGACTTTATGCACAAGGGCCGGTGAATGAAAAAGAAATAGAAGAATTTCTAAAAAAATATGGATTACAAAAAATTTCTGAACAAAGTAAAGTGATTTTGAACCAGAAGATAACTGACCAAGAAATTGAGGGAGCCATTCAAAATATGCAATTGGGGAAATCTCCAGGACCTGATGGACTGACCTCCAGATACTACAAAGCCTTGAAAGAATGGCTTATACAACCGTTGAAGGACGTCTGTAACGAAATCTTAGAGGGGAAGAAGGCACCTGAATCGTGGAAAGAAGCATATATTACACTTATACCAAAGTCAGAGACTGAGAAGAACCAGGTTAAGAACTACCGCCCTATATCATTACTTAATGTGGATTACAAAATTTTTGCAGACATTTTGGCAAAAAGATTGAAGAGAGTTTTGGTGGGGGAGATTCATAAAGACCAAGCGGGCTTTCTTCCAGGAAGACATTTGTCAGACAATGTGAGAAACATAATAGATATTATGGAGTTGCTGGAAGTTAACATTAATACTAAGGCAGTATTAATATTTGTGGATGCGGAGAAAGCCTTTGACAATATTTCTTGGAGTTTTATGAAAAAGAATCTCCAAGGGATGGGGGTAGGCCAAGGTTTTGAGAATGGTATAGGGGCAATTTATTCTGAACAAAAAGCAAAACTGATTGTAAATAATGTGGTAACAGAAGAATTTGCTATTGAAAAAGGGACACGACAGGGGTGCCCAATATCCCCATTACTTTTTATATCTGTCTTGGAGGTTTTATTAAACATGATCAGAGGGGACCAGCTGGTTAAAGGGATTCAGGTCGGAGCTAAACAATATAAACTGAGAGCGTTTGCAGATGATCTAGTATTAACTTTACAAGAGCCAGACACTAGTACGAGAAGAGTTTTAGAGCTAATACAAGTATTTGGTCAAGTAGCAGGATTTAAGTTGAACAAACAGAAAACGAAAGTATTGGATAAAAACCTAACAGTGGCTGAAAGAGAGAAGTTTCAGAGTGAAACTGGTTTAATGGTAGCAAAGAAGGTGAAATACCTGGGGATTAATTTGACATCTAAGAATGTGAATTTATTCAAAGATAATTATGAGAAATGTTGGTCAGAAGTTAAGAAAGATTTAGAAGTATGGTCAAATTTGAGACTTTCCTTGTTAGGCCGAATCGCTGTTATTAAGATGAATGTCTTGCCGAGAATGTTGTTTTTGTTTCAAACATTGCAGATTTTGGATAAAATGGATTGTTTCAAGAGGTGGCAAAAAGATATATCTAGATTTGTCTGGCAGGGCAAAAAGCCCAGAATAAAATTTAAGATACTAACTGATGCAAAAGAAAGAGGGGGGTTTGCCCTGCCGGACTTAAAGTTGTATTATGAATCAGCGGCTTTCTGCTGGCTGAAAAGCTGGCTGCTTCTTGAAAACACAGACATTTTGGATTTGGAAGGGTTCAATAACAGATTTGGCTGGCATGCATATATATGGTATGACAAGGTTAAAACTCATCAAGGTTTCAAAAACCATATGGTTAGGAAAGCATTATATAATGTTTGGATTCGGTACAAAGATTTGTTGGAAAACAAAACCCCTAGGTGGTTGTGACCAATGCAAGCTAAGGAAGTGAAAAAACTTAATATGGAATCCAAATGGCCAAAATATTGGGAAATTATAGAACATGAGGAGGGAAAAGTGAAATTGCAGAGCTATGAGAAATTGAAGTCAAAAGTAAGAGACTGGCTTCATTATTACCAGATAAATGAAGTTTTTAAATTGGACAGGAAAATTGCCTTCCAGGTGGAGAGGTCAAAATTAGAAACAGAGCTACTGGAACCCAATACTAAGAATCTGTCAAGAATGTATAACTTGCTGTTGAAATGGAATACACAGGATGAGACGGTTAAATCAGCTATGATTAAATGGGCACAAGACATTGGGCATGACATTATGTTTGCTGACTGGGAACAGTTATGGACTACCGGTATAAAGTTTACGGCATGTAATGCCTTAAGAGAGAACATTATGAAAATGATTTATAGGTGGTACATGACCCCAGTCAAGCTTGCAAAAATCTATCACACGCCCAATAATAAATGCTGGAAATGTAAGGAAACTGAAGGTACTTTTTACCACCTTTGGTGGACGTGCCCAAGGATCAAGGTCTTCTGGGAAATGATTTATAATGAAATGAAAAAGGTGCTTAAATGCACTTTCGTGAAGAAACCAGAAGCCTTCCTCCTGGGCATGGTAGGTCAATTGGTGTCAAGGAAAGATAGGACGTTTTTTATGTATGCTACAACAGCAGCAAGAGTACTCTTAGCAAAGTATTGGAAGACACAAGAACTACCCACACTGGAAGAATGGCAGACCAAGGTGATCGACTACATGGGACTGGCGGAGATGACTGGCAGAATCCGTGACCAAGGGAAAAGACGGTGGAAGAAGATTGGAAGAAATTTAAAGTTTATCTTAAGAATTGTTGTAAAATTAATGAATGTTAAAATGTCTTGGGTAATGCAAAATAGAATTGCAGTGACAAACAATTGGATATGAGAAAAAAGATTTAAAGAAAGTGCTATAAGAAATTGAAATTAGGGGTTGCTGGAATGATTTAAAACAGGGATGCAGAAAGGGGAGGTATGGGGAAGTCGCTGAAAGAAGGTCTAAGGAAAGAAAGGTTAAGAAATTATACGTGTTTATATGTTTGTTTGTTTATGTATTGTGTTGTATTGTCTTTTAATATGTGTTGAAAAACCAATAAAAAATTTATAAAAAAAAATAGTTTTTAAGTTTCTATAATTCCCTTCAATGTATATCATAAATTTATTCCAGTCACTAATAAACTTTGTATTTTTTTGGTTTCTGATTTTTTGTGTCATTTTTGCTAGTTCAGCAAATTCAAATAATTTTATTTGCCAATCTCTAATCGCTGGGGTGTTTGGGCTTTTCCAATTTTGAGCAATTAATATTCTAGCGGCAACTGTAGCATACTGGAATAATGTCTTATCTTCTTTTTTGATTTCATCCCCAATTATTCCTAATAGGAAGGCCTCTGGCCTTTTGGGAAAAGTTTATTTAAATATATTTTTTAACTCATTATAAACAAGTTCCCAATATTTCTTCATTTCTTCGCATGTCCACCACATATGGTAGAAATTGCCTTCTTTGATTTTACACTTCCAGCAAGCCTTATTTCCTGTTTTATACATTTTCCCTATACATCATCTTTTCCATCTTTTCCAAATTTTCCCTGAGTGTGACACTTGCCGTGAATTTCATTCCACTAGTCTATCTCTGTAGAAGTCCATATTCTGGTTTGTAACTGTAATAAATTGATTCGTTCATTCAATAAAGCTTCGGTGGTTTTGAAATTCAGTAAATTGTCTCTGCCTCCATTTTTTGGTATTGAGGGAAACGCTCTATAAAATAATCAGAAAACATCAGGGTTGTAGTCAACATCAGTCCTTTCCACAGCAGACCTATTTAAATTGATGGGCACGTGTTGATTTTGACGCATCTCTTCTGAGTAAAACTTAGTTGACTACTCCTCACAGGATATCATGGAATTGTAGAGTTGGAAGGGACCACAAGAGTCATCTAGTCCACCCCCTGCAATGCAGGAATATTTTGCCCAACGTGGGGCTCCAACCCACGACCCTGAGATGCAGAGTCTCACACTCTACTGACTGAGCTATGGACAGATATCTTGTTTGATAAATGTGTCCCTTGGAAACATTTTGGTTTTATCCTCTCTGCAGGAGTTGCTATGCCTGATCATTCCATCTAGTTCTGTCGAAAGAGACGTGGGGGTTGTTTTCTGATTTCTTAATTGTGAATATTTGGGGGGAGGGGAGGCATGGGTGGAAAGGAGATACTCAGATGGACCAGAGTGAAATGGGGGCTTCGGGATGGCTTGGGGAATTCTCAAAGTGTCACATCCAAACCAAAACTCTGGGTTGTTGGATGCCCCTGCCTTCTGTCATCATTTGAGCTTTCCTCTGCTTCCCTTTCAAGCTGCTGTCTGGAAGGAGGCCAAAGCCCACTTAAAAATAAGAATGATTATAAGAAAGCATTCATTCAACAGCCAGAGTTGAATGAAGACGATGTGCTAGGAGGAGAATGAGCTAATTAAACCATTCTGCAACAAACACACACACACACACACACACACACACACACACCAGCATAGCTTCAACGTTTAGCACAAAAAGTCTTCAGCCAGATGTCATGCAACCCTTTGGCAGGGGCAACTTATCATTTTATTGATTTTCCATAACAAACAATTAAAAAGGCGGACAATCTTGCAAAGGAGTGTTGCCATTTAAACTGCTGGTGTGACGTAGGAACCCGAACAAAGAAAAGGAACCAACTACCCAGAGTCTGCTTCCGATTGCCCTTGTTCTCCACCTCCCTCTGTGCTAATCAGCCGCAAACAAGAGTTCAGATTTGAAAGCCTTGTTATCACCTCATTCCCTTCAATTAGCCAGCTGCTCTGGCAGATGACATCAGTTCCTTCCCGCTCCCAATATTCCTGCTCCTAGCCTGGTTAGCCATAGCCCGGAAGCTGAATCTCAGGGGAACGCCTTTGGGCTGGGAAGGGCTCATCTTTTCTGGGCCTCTTCTCCCCCTCAGGAAGGGGTGCTTGGCTCCTGGCCTGTGAAATGCGCTCAAAATGTAAAGATGCCTTCTTTCCAGGGAGCCAAGGGAGAAGGGGGGAATTTGAAATACCTCCAAACCTTCCCACGTCAGAGATGCAGGAGTTGCGTCACCTCCAACCTCCTCAGGGATGAAGCAGCTTCAAAAAACGAAACATCCCACCTGGGCACGGTTTCTGAGAGAGCAACAGCAGAAGACCCAGACTCTGGCAAGATGAGCATTTGCCCAGTGGATTCTGGCCGGTCCATGAGGGCAGACAGGGGATGGCTGCGGTGGCCGCCAGCCCCTTCCCACTCCATCTCAGATACAGAACACATTTGCTCTGCCACTCCTTGGCTCTGGCACCACCTACTGTTGGCCTCCTTGCCTTCCACCCTCCCAGTCCCAATGAGCACCATCCACCCCTGGTCCAGAGGCGCAGAGCAGTAGTTAGGTGATCTTGCGCCCCGGCAGAACCGTCCAGATTGCGCCCCCAGCCACGGACAAGTTAGCTCTTCTTTCTGCCTCTCCTCCACCCCCTCACCCACCCATTCAATTCACCCTGGAAGTACAAATATCGAAAAGTAAAATGTTAGAGGTTTCCCCCAACCCATAGCAATATAATTTGATTCAGCTAGCTGGTCAGTCTACTTTCGGTTTCACTCCTGGCTCCTTGTTTAATTAATACTGCATCAGAAACCCCCCAAGCAGATATCCAAAGTTCTTTGGCATTTCTCCAGTTGTTAATGAGATGTCTCTTCTAGTCCAGGGGACTCTTTTGATCTTCTTCCAGGAAACCAAGAGTCGAAAGCCTTGATTTTCCTTTTTTTCTTTTTCCAGTCATTTCCACACAGTTAGTCATTATTAGAGTTATTAAAACCTTACTATATTAACAAATGCATTTTTTTTAGTCTCCCTTGCTTTCCTGGTGACCTTCAGCTTAAACACAAACTGCTCTGGAGTGAGAAAAACCCATCACACTCAAAAAGCCCAGCTGGAGGGACCTGGAAGTGTGCGGGGAAGAGCAATTTTGTAGTGGCTTTGTTGCACAGGAGCACCAAGTTCACTAACTGGCTGATTCAGAGTGAATCCCATTCAAAAATAGTGCAATGGTGTGTGTTTCAGCCAGCCATCCGGCTGCTGCAACTATTCCCTGGGTACCACCACACTGTCCTGTCTGTGTGTTTTGAAGGGAATGGGAGCTATGCTCCCCCTGGAGACACTCCACTCCTTCTTCCTTAGCTGTGTTGCTCAACAGTTGAGGCAACCTTCACAGTTCTGGGGTGCCAATGCCAAAGACCTGTAAGTGTGCTGTCAATATATTTACAGTGCAGGGGTTCCTCCGGAGGAGACGACCACTTGTTTGTTTTACGTTCATGTCTTGCTTGCCCAAAACTTAACACAGTGGTTAGACTCTACTAAGGGAATGGTCAGAGTGCTTTAATCCATTCTCATTGGAAAAGCTGAAGTTCTGGGCTGGACCTGAATCCCTTCCACAAAATACTGACAGTCTGGAAACACCCTGGGTGCAAACATGTTTTAGTGGGGAAATGATCTTTGCCTCTTCCTCCTTCCTAACCTGCAGTAGTGCCCTGGCAAATCACAAAGTGCAGGCTCCCTTCATGGTACTCACAGCCACACCGCTTTTAAGATTATACAAATTTAATATATCAACAACAAATAAACACAATAAGGCTATAATGATACAATCTGAATCATTAGGGGTGCATTGCAGCAGTCATTGCAAATCTCCTGAGTCGCCTTTCAGCCAGAAGCTCTGCAGCACAGGTGGTTCTGATGATTCCCCTGTAAGGAAGGCTTACAATGTAGGAGGTTTTGGGGCTTTGGGAGAGGGGGGAAAGTGGAGACATCATAGAAGTATGCATGATGTGGGAAAGGTGCAGAGCGATGTTTTCTCCCTCATAATATCAGAACCTGAATCTCTTTAAGAAAGAGGAATGTTGGCAGATTCAGGCCAGACACAGAGTTCCTAGTGACACTGAAATTTCCTCCTTCCAGAGGCACTGAGGGGGATGGCTTTAAGAGAGGATTCGTCAAATTCATGGAGGGTTAGACCATGTTGCACCTCCAGCCGCAGAGGCAGTCTACCTCTGCATACCCGTTGCGGGTGTCCCCAGTGGGGAGAGTGGGGCTGCATTTGGAGTCTGCTTGGGGCTTCCCTTGGACATCTGCTGGGCTGCTGAGAGCTGGACTAGATGGGCCTTGGTCTGATCCTGCAGGGCTGTGACAATAAGAGCCTGGAGTATGGCTGCTTCCCGAGCAATTCAGGGAACAGTAGTGCAGAGTTGCATCTCCCTGGGAAGGGGCACGTGCTCAGCAAAGCTGTCTCTTGCTTCTGGTCCTAAGAGTTGGGGTGGGGACATGGAGGAAAGGGGTGCAGCCTTCTGTAGAGGCCGGAGTCTCTCCCCTGCCTCTCTCTGCCACCTCTGAGGCAGAGAAAGCAAACCAATAGTCACGTTCATCTGTACTGGCTCAGTATGACCTATTCTGACAGATGCTGCCTTTCATATTCACGCCCAAGAGCCTTTCCGCTCCAGAGATCTGGGGCTGGACCCGGGATCTGCACGCCAAGGCTGGAGTAAGAAAGAGCCCTTGCCAGCTGGCCACGTTGGGCGCCTGCCTAGAGAGTGGAAGCCGGGGGTTGGAGGGACATCGTGCTGCTCCTGGCAACCCCCACCCAACCCGACGTCCTCCTCCGCCTGAGTGTATCTTCAGAACAACCCTCTGTGAGGGAGGCTAAGCTGGCCCAAGGACTGGCCCAAGGTAGCTCAGCCAGGTTGCCAAGGCATTTAAGCATTTAAGCCCGCACATCCTTTCCCCTCAGATGAGAAAGCCGGGATGAGTCATGCTAGCAGCCTGTGGCCTTGATGGGCTTTGAGACAGCCCAGCCCCCTTGTCTGCAAGCAGGCTGCCTCCTGGGAGGATCAGCATTTTTTTTTCAAGGGACAGAAGCGCACGACTTCCCCCTCCCACTTGCCGCCCACCCCAGTCTTTCTCCGGCGGCTCAGTTTAGTGTGCCAAGCGGCTCATCCCAGGTGGGAAGTAAGAGTTTTGCATAAGTTTTTTAAGCTGATAGACAAGGAATCAGAAGTCTTTTCGTCTTCTGTTTCTTTTCATTTTTATGTTTTCAAAATGCTTGATATCTGACACTGATTTCTGTATATTGTGTTTTCTTTGTTTTTCAAGCTTTCATAAAAAATAGCCTTTGAAACCAGCTGGTACAGTGGTCAGAAGACTTGCCTTCATGTCCACAGAATGGAGAAGAAAAGTTCGCCCAACGAATCCCTGGGTGCGACCACAGAGACCTCCGGCTCCCACCTGGCTGAGCCTTCTCTTTTTTAAATATATATATATATATATATATATATATATATATATATATATATTTGTTAAAGTTTTAAAGGCTACAAAAAGAAAAAATAAAGAACACCATATTAAACAAAAACAAAACATCACATCACAATAATGAGAAAAAAAACAAAAAAACAATAAAAACACAATTTAAAAAAAAACACAACAAACCTTCCCATAACTTATCTTTCATTCACTTGTTTCCTTGACCTCCTCACACCTCCCTTTTTTGTATTCTAGTTCGGTTAGCTATTTCAGCAAATCCTTTCCATCTTTTCCAATTTTTGTCCTTATCTTACTATAATGTAACTTTACTTTCCCTCTTTTCACCAATTAACAGTCTGTTTTTTTCTTAATCCTTTATAACATTTCTACTAAAACCACATAACTTCATTCCAACATCTTCCTAACATTCCTTAATTTTACAATGTTTCTGTAAATAAACTTTAAATTTCTTCCAATCTTCTTCCACCAACTCTTCTCCCTGGTCTCGGATTCTGCCGGTCATTTCTGACAATTCCATGTAGTCCATCACCTTCATCTGCCATTCTTCCCGGGTGGGTAGATCTTGTGTCTTCCAGTACTTTGCAATAAGTATTCTTGCTGCTGTTGTGGGATACATAAAGAAAGTTCTATCCTTCTTTGGCACCAATTGGCCGACCATGCCCAGGAGAAAGGCCTCTGGTTTCTTCAGGAAGGTATATTTAAATACCTTTTTCATTTCATTATAAATCATCTCCCAGAAAGTCTTAATCCTTGGGCATGTCCACCAAAGGTGAAAGAATGTACCTTCTGTCTCATTACATTTCCAGCATTTATTTTCGGGCACATGGTAAATTTTTGCAAGCTTGACTGGTGTCATGTACCACCTGTAGATCATTTTCATTAGATTCTCTCTTAAGGCATTACATGGCGTAAACTTCATACCTGTGGTCCATAACTGTTCCCAGTCAGCCATCATAATGTTGTGTCCAACATCTTGTGCCCATTTAATCATAGCAGATTTCACCGTTTCATCCTGGGTGTTCCATTTCAACAGGAAGTTATACATTTTTGACAAGTTCTTAGTTTTGGCATCTAACAGTTCTGTTTCCAATTTTGATTTTTCCACCTGGAAGCCATTTTTTTTATCCAAATTATACGCCTCCATTATTTGGTAATAATGGAGCCAGTCTCGCACTCTATTTTTTAGTTTTTCAAAACTCTGCAGTTTTAATCTATCTCCCTCTTGTTCCAAAATTTCCCAATATTTTGGCCAATTGGCCTCCATATTGAGCTTTTTCTGAGCCTTCGCTTCCATCGGTGACAACCACCTTGGGGTTTTATTTTCAAGCAAGTCCTTATATCTTATCCAAACATTAAACAGTGCTTTTCTGACAATATGGTTTTTAAACGCTTTATGTGCTTTGACCTTATCATACCACAAATATGCATGCCACCCAAATACATTGTTGAAACCTTCTAGGTCCAGCACGTCAGTGTTTTCAAGAAGCAGCCATTCTCTCAGCCAGCAAAACACGGCTGATTCATAATAAAGTTTAAAGTCTGGCAGGGCAAATCCATCTCTTTAGCATCGGTTAATATCTTAAATTTTATTCGAGGCTTCTTGCCCTGCCAGACAAATCTAGAAATATCTCTCTGCCACTTCTTGAAGCAATCCATTTTATCCAAAATTTGCAATGTTTGAAACAAAAACAGCATCCTTGGCAATACATTCATTTTTATCGCATCAATTTGGCCTAGCAATGATAGTTTCAGATTTGACCATATTTCTAAATCCTTTTTCACTTCCATCCAACATTTTTCATAGTTATCCTTAAATAAATTCACATTCTTGGCAGTCATATTGACCCCTAGGCATTTCACTTTCTTAACCAGTGTTAATCCTGTCTCTTTCTGAAACCTCTCTCTCTCAGTCACTGTTAGATTTTTCTCTAAAACCTTCGTTTTCATCTTGTTCAACTTAAAACCCGCTACCTGACCAAATTCTTGAATCAGTTCCAGTACTCTTTTAGTACTAGATTCTGGCTCCTGTAATGTCAATACCAAATCATCTGATTTGGAGATGATCTGGCTGAGCCTTCTCATTTCCAGCTCACTTTGATGCCCTCTGTTCCCAGAGATACCACTGGAAGAGCTGCTTCCCTTAGCCAGGAAGAGTCGGGGTCCCAGCAGCCTTCCCAGCAGGCCTCCCACATTTCCTCCTCCTTGGGCAGTGCTCCATTGCAGGTCCCCGAGCAGCTTTCCGAAGAAAGGCCCCATGGCACTGGCCAAAGTGCTTCCCTCTCATCTCTGGATGAGGTTTCTTCTTCCCAGGGAACGGGTCACCAGTGTGCAGCGACGTTCTCTAGCTTGCAGTCTGGGAGTAGGAAAAGTATGATCAGCTTTGAGGGCATCTCCTTTGGGAGTGCTCTCCAGGGGACCCAGGCTGTTTCCTCTACCTCTAAGTCTCCAGAGGGGTCTGTCCCAGCTCCGAGCACAGCTGATCTGGCTAAAGGCGGCCAGGGGCAAGGCCAGGTAAGTCCAGATTGAGAGGTAGGGAAAGGGCTTTGAGGCTGCAATGCCCTCCTTGAGTCTCTCCAGCTGCTTTGGACAACTGCCCCCATCCCTGACCCCTGGCCATACCGCCTGGGCCTGGTGAGAGATGGAGCCCCAGAACACCTGGAGTGCACCAGGCTGGGGAAGGATGTCGTGAGGTGGAAGGCAAAAGGAAGGCAGACAGCCCATCCCGGGGTCGGTCCTTTTCCTCCTTCTAGCTTAATGGCTCACCTGAGCCGCCATCCTTTAAACTGGGGAAGCAGCAGCGGCTCATCAGAACTCACAAGTTAGGAAGTAATATGTTATAGTCCCCATCTTCTTGTTATGTCCTCTTGGTGGGGAGAATCGTGCCGTTTTCCTGTGGGTGGGCAGCCAGCCAGCAGCAGGCTGGCAGGTGGGCCCAGGGAAATGGCTTTGTTGGGGGAGCCTCAGAACTCGTCCTCTGCATGTTTGTTCCCTGTTGCCCCAAAGTGGGAACTGTCTTGCAATTCAGGCTTGTGGCACACAGGTAGAGAAGGGGAGCCGTTTGTCTCTTCAGATGCCTGGGAGAAGAGAGCAGTGGGTGGGGGCAGCCTCTGCTCCCCTTCTAGAAAGGAGGCCTTTGCCAACATGGGTGCAATTCTGCTCCATGTGGGGAAAGTGTTTATCCATCATGGACTTGGGGGGATGCTGCTGCCAGCCAATATGGGCTTTGAAGGATATTTTTTTACTGTAGGCCTGTTTATTCTGCTGCATTTCAATGTTTGCCTATTTTCTGACCTAGTTGTAAAGTACCTTGAGATTCCCACATAATAGGTTGCAGGTAAATACTCTAAAAATAAGAACTCCCCCCCCCATCATGTCACAAAGTCAATTGACACAGAGCCTAAAATAATGCCAACGAGCTCTTCTACCTGGAAGTGCAACATCAGCCCTTCAACACATCAGCATGAGGTGCAGTTGTCACACGGCTACGACTCATAAGCCATGAATGCAGGTCTGAATAGTGCTCCTTTGGAAACCCCCACCCTCCATGCAGAAAAAGAGCATCTGCCCCTGAAATCCTTTCCGTAAAAAGTGTATGAATGACAGGCAGCTAAAAAACTGTCTCCTCGGCTATTTGGCTCATGTGTCTCATAGAACACTTTGTGGGAGAGCTTGCTTGCAGATAGGGATAGCGCACGGTTGGAGAGCCTTTGATTTGTAATTGCTCTGGTTGCTTAGAAGGGTAGTTGGCGGATGAAGTTAATCAAGTCAACTTTAACCGTTTAACCTGCCAGAAAAAGGGCCAGTTTAAAACAGCGGCTGTCTAGTTCACAGAGTTCCTGAACAAGCATGCATGGAAACACCGGTTTCTATAAGAACTGAAATGTGCTTCATTTGCAACTAAGTAGAGCCTCTCTGCTAATGCAGAGCACAATCCGCAGCTTCAGGCAAGGCCATTTATATACCCAGAATCCAGAGCAGCCTTTTCTCATACTCCTCTGAAGTACCACCACTGCAACACCAGTGCTTGGCCTTCTGGCACCTGCAGGCTAGGGAAAGAGCTCTTTAGCACCCTGGGGTGGAGCTCCTTCTCAGCAAAAGCACTGTCTGCTCATTCCCAACTTCTTCAGCCAGTGCCTCTGTGCCTTATGTAAATGTCTGGAGTAAATGTCTAGCAGGAAGTGTCTGTCCTCTCCAGGATGTTGAAATACTGAAGAAGGCACCCAATAGCCCTAAGACGGGGGCGGAAACAGTACTTAATGATGATCAAGCATTGCCTATGAAGGTCCAGGAGCTTGAAGAAAAACTCCAGCTGTTGCCAAAAATACTTCAGGATCCACAAGGAAGAGGTATTTTTGAGAATCCTGTCTTCACAAATTCCGGGGACATGGCCCTCCCAGTGTTAAGGTGGGGAGGTGGGGTTGGGAGTTTGCAGATAAGTGTCCAAAGTTAAAAATGTAAAGGCTAATGCAATTCTATTTAAAAATCAAAAGTCACTGTGGTGATTCAAGTTATAGTGTGAGACAAAAGACAAGATGGAAAAGAAAAGATAAGGAAAAGAGAAAAGAGATAGAGAGAAAAAGAAGAAAGAAAGAAAAAGAAAAAGAAAATACAAAAAATCCTACTGAAAATGGTTGGTTTGTTTGTTCAGAAAAGAGAAGGAAAAGAAAAAAAAATGTAATAAGTAAATAGAAAAAGGGGGGAGTGGGGATGGAAAAGTATATATATATATATATATATATATATATATATATATAGAATTCTTTAATGAGAAATTAGGAAAAAAACTTTTTTTAAAAAAGAAGTGAATATAAATGGATGAATAATGAGTAATAATGTATTAATAAAAAAGTGAGGGTTGTGTGTATAACTAAAGAAGAAGGAGGAGGGAGAGAGAGAGAGAGAAGGGAACAAGAAAAAGGGGCAGTTTTAATTCTCCCGTGGGACCCCCAGGGCTTGGTATCAGGTCCCTAGATCAGGGCTGAGACGGCGGTTCCAGGAAATGGGCTCCAATGGTTCAGGCCGCCTACCTGGGTTCATAGGGCTTTAAAATACTGATAAGAAATGGACTGAAAATAAACTAAATAAAATAAAGCATGGTTTTTGCTGTGCCGCCCTGCACTGGCAGAAGAGGGTCCACACCGCACTCTTCTAGCCCCCAGCCGGTCCCTGGTGCGCGGCTCCTCTGCTCTTTTGCTCCAACCGCTGGTGATATTGGCTTGGGGTCGGAGATGGGCTAGGTGAGGCGTTCCCTCCGGGCTTCCCTGTCTCTCCCGATCCCCTCCTATCATTCTCCTCCCCCCCCCATGTTACTTGTGGGGGCGCCTTACCAATACAGTAGTACCTTGGATCCCAAATGCCTTGCGACTCGAATGTTTTGGCTCCTGAACGCCACAAACCCGGAAGTGAGTGTTCCGGTTTGTGAATGTTCTTTGGAGCCCAAATGTCCGACGGGGCTTCCGTGGCTTCGGATTGAGTGCAGGAAGCTCCTGCAGCCAATCGGAAGCCGCGCCTTGGTTTCCGAATGTTTTGGAAGTCAAACGGACTTCTGGAATGGATTCTGTTTGACTTCTGAGATACCACTGTATATCTTCTCGGAGCAGGGGCAATCCCATTGCCGCCTTCAGTTCTGGTAAAGCTAAGAATTGCTTGTGCAGATCTTGATGCCTTCAAGGCCGAGGCTGTCATCTGATGAGACCCAGTACTCCTATCAGAGAAGCAAATCCTCAAATACAGTCATTCCTCTTGTTCCGCTCGGCTCAGGTTACGTCTTTTCAGGTTGCATCCTGCGGCGACCCGGAAGTAACGGAACGGGTTACTTCCAGGATTCGCTGCTCGCGCATGCGCAGAAGCGGCAAATCGCGACCCACACGCGTGCAGCCGCGGGTTGCGTTCTGCTCATGATGTGAACGGGGCTCCGGAACGGATCCCGTTCGCAACCAGAGGTACCACTGTAGTTGAAATGCCTGGCTTGTTCAATGGCTTGTCCATTTAGGAGCCATTTCTGCTTCCTGGGCTGTGCCCCCAATACTACGGCTTTTGTCTTGGAATAATTTGTATTCAACTCTTTGTTACGGCACAGTCTCCCAAAGTTCTTTAGTAATCGCCTCATACCCATTTGCGTTTGTGCTAACAACACCATATCGTTGGCATGTAGCAAAATGGATACATTATGGGATAAAACTGAAACAGCGAAATATCTGGCCATTTGGGTTCCTTTATTACATCATTTACATAAAAGTTAAAAAGCAGAATTTTAGAAAGTATTTCAAAGTGTTTAAAATGATTTAGGAATTACAAGGTTAACTTTTTAAAAAAGATATTAAATAAGTTTTAAAAGCCTTTATGTGTAACTGCTGATGATGTTGGGGGGTGGGGGTGGGGGGGTGGCAGCTGTGCTTCTAGGACTCCCTTAAAACTGATTTACAGTGCTGGCTCTTGGGGATTGAAAGGGCACATAAAAAGGCCTTGCCCCAAATTAAAGAAAAACCAACAAACAACCCCAGTCAAACAATTAAAAAAACCAGCTTGTGGAGCTCAGATGAAAAAGTCCCACTTTGGTGCAACTTGACCAGAATGACATGCACAGATGCTCCCTTCTTTTTCTGAGTTAAAGCAGCTCTTTTGGCTGAGGTGTGGCATGGAGCTGAAACAGTACTTAAGAAAACTCAAGCATTGCGTGTGAAGCTCCGGGAGCTTGAAGAGAAACTCCAGGCGTTGCCAGCAACACTCCAAGAGCCGCAAGCCAGAGGTATTTTTGAGAATCCTGTCTTCACATGGCCCTCCCTCCCAATGATGTTGGGTTTCAAGTTCCATCATCCCTGATGAGCGCTGGCCATGTTGGCTGGGGCTTAGGGGAGTCCCACCACAGTCTGGAGCCCAGTTCAGTGCGCCTTTGTGGGCAGCTGGTAGCCATGCCAGGGTCGCCTTCACTGTGTGGAAGGGGTGGCTTCCCCCCCACCCCCACCCCATGCGCAGGAGACCAGAGGCCAGTAGCAGACTGCGCATGTGCCTCTGAAGGGCACAAAGGTTTGCTGCCTCCTTGTGTGCCCATTTTCTTGCCAAAAAGAATAAAAATACAGCATATGGTTGCACATACCAGGCACCAATTTTAATGGTGGTTCTTTGGCTTTTCCTTCAGGTGAGGAACACGAGGAGGAGGAGGAGCAGCAGCAGGAGGAGGAGAAGGGAAAATATAGAAAATGGGGGGGGGATATATATTCCCCTATATATTTCTCTTATTAGTTCTATGTATTGCTTCTTTATTTAATAAAATATATTTTTAAAAGCCTGCAAAGTGGTTTACCAAAACCAAAAACCAAAAACCACCACAGCAGTCAAATCAAGAAAAATTAACAATCCTACTTTAAAACATACAAAAGCTAAAATATTAAAAGAGATGAAAATTACTTCAACTTCCTAAGCTTCTAGGTATGCTTGCCTCAACAAGAATGCTTTTAGCAGGTGCCTGAAAAGCGTCTAGCAAAGGCACGTGCTTTGTTGCAAGAGGCGGGGAGTTCCAAAGGTCAGGTGCTGCCACACTAAACCATGCAGTACAGATATTCTGCGGAACCTGTGGTAGCGCTTGAAACTGTGAGAATTCCAGCTCCATGATTGCAGTCATGGGATTGTTGTCTATGTTTTGACTCCACAGAGTGGGAAGTGACGGCGACAGGATGTTTGTGTTCCTGTGTTCCGCGAAGTGGGACTATTGTCCTTTGTTCTTTTTCTCTTTGCTGTCTGATGCTCGAGAGAGAGGGAGCCATGTTGCAGTGCTCCGTGTGTGTGTTGATATGTAAATAAAGTCGATTAGCCAAAATGCTGAGTTGCTGAGGTCTGTCACACATGATGCACAAACTCTGCCGATCCCTAAGTGTGCCGGTGTCACTTGGCATCGTTCGCTGTGATGTTCGGGCTGAAGAAAGCTTATGAAGCTCCCAAACGATCGACCAGGAGGGAGGGAACATGCCAGTCGGGCACGTGTCTCTGCCAAGGTGCTACTCGAGTGTAGGCTGAACTCCTGACAGAAACTACGGAAGGGGAGGTTTTAGTCATGGGGATTTCACCATGCTCTGAAAAGGAAAACATTGATTTCAACAGCAGGCCTGCACAGCAGCAATCTACTCGCCTGCGAGTCTCATCATGATCAGTGGGACTTCTTCCCGAGCCGGCGGTGCATAAGATGGGCTGCACCCCTTGCACCCAACTTGTACCTAAAACTCTGCACAAGCCTGCACCAGAGAAGAGTGGAGCTGGAAGGGACCCCTGAGGGTCATCAAGCCAACCCCCTGGGGCAATGCAGGAATCTCAAGTAGACTATCCCTGACCGATGGCCCCCCGTCTTCTGTTTTTCCTCTCAGCCAGGACCCACAACAACAGAGACTGGAGGTGGGGGGAAAGATAAATTTTGACGAGGGAAAGGCAATGGGGCAGATTTGTCAGGCGCACACAGGCACAGCTTGAAGACTTTACGCAGAGAGGAACCCCACACGGGAGACACAGATACACAAGCACACAGAAGTCAATAACCCAAGAGTGGCTTCTAAGTGGGGGGTTGGCTGAGGACAGGGTGGGGCGGAAACATGTGGAGCTTTGCAGAGGGGAGGCAGAAAGCGTTTGTCAGAGGGAAACTCACTTTCCCTTTTTAGAAACCGGCCAAGATCCCTTCTGCATTTGCAGCGCTGCCCCCAAAGTGACCCTTTCAATCCACTTGGTAGTCCAGCTGTAGGCGCTGGTCTTCCAGGCAGAATGAAAGGCGCACCCACCGATCCCGCTTCCTTCCTCTCCCCTTCCTGCCCCCCTCCGTTCTTTGCTCACCTGCCTCCTTCCCATCCTCTCCCCTGCCTGCCTCCTCCAGCCGGGAGCGCCCACCCACGACCCCCAGCTCCCAAGCCTACAGTGAATGTGTCCCCCCCCCCGCAGGATGACACCCAGTGCGGACCACCCCCACCCTGCTCCGCCACTGCTCTGGAAGAAGCTGTTCTGCTGAGAGCAGGACATCTCTGAAGACTCGGCTGGGGTTCTGTAATCTCTGGTGATACATCCCACTGGCTGAGGTGTGGTGAGCTGCAGACTGACTCCCACAAGTCACCAGCTGAGAGGTCCATGGTCCAGATGCCACTACACCCATAGGTGCTGAAAAGTACCAACTTGAATGGCTCTGAAAGGAAATCAGACAAATTCAACGTTGAGATTTCTATGCTGTCCATCAGACTGGGTTGCCCCAGCCATTCTGGGCGCTGCCAGCAAATTGAAACATCCAAAACAGTAAAACACCCCAAAATCTTTCCTGTACTGAAGCCAATTGGATTGACTGTTGAATCTTCTTCCAAGTACTTTGGAAAGGACAGGAGCTTTCCCTGCACTTGAGAGCAGTCAGCTAACATAGGGGTACAGGCCAGGCCACAGGCCACTCCCAGCTCAATCCCCTCACCTCAGCATCGGCCGCCTGAGGCAGCTGCCTCACTCTGGCTCATCAGAGGTCCGGCCCTGCTTGGGAATATGAGTGGGAGAGGGCCATTGCACTCAGGTCCTGCTTATGGGCTTGTTGTGAGCCTCTGCTGGGCAACTATGGGGAACAAGGTGCTGGACTAGATCATCCATTGGTCTAATCCAGAAGGACTGTTCTTACATCCGGGGTGAACTGGAGGCAACTCCAACTTGCAAAAAGCCCTGGAACACCAAGAATTGCAGACTCCCACACTAGCAAGCAAATGAGCTATTGCTTCGCTTCTTTAAACAAAAGAAAAAAAACAAACCCCTTTGGCCAAGCTTGGCGACCACGTCCAGTAGCAAACAGACCAATGAAAATTGCATTTTTGTGTGGGTAGGAAGGGTGTCATTTTCCTTTGGCTGATTTAGGTCCTCGGCTTTTAGACTCCAGAACTGGCACAAACAGGGATGGAACTCTGCTTCAGTTCAAAGGGAGGTATGATTGGCAGGCAAGGTGACACAGCCAGTTATGTGGAAGGGAGGAGGAGGAGGGTGGGGAGGTCACAAGGGAGGAAAGAGCTCTGCACCTCAGCTCGGAATTATTTTGGAAGAGTGGAGGGGAACAGAGGAAACCTTTCTTCCCTTTCAGTCTTTTCTCCCCCCCTCCTTTTCCCCCCCCCCCTTTTCTAAGAATATGCTATACGGAATTTCCGAGGGGGAAATTCGCTACGGATCTCGCCTTCCCCAGAAACCCCTTCACATAGCTAGGGCGCGAGACAATGAGCTCGAGAAAGCCCTTTCCTTCCCCTGTCGCACCAAGCACCACATCTTTTTTTATTAATAAAAGACCCTGCTTCCCTCTTTCTGGTATGAAAGCATATCAATATGAACGGGGACTTGGGAATGAACTCTGTGTTTACATACTGCTGCGTATAGCCCAATCAAAAGCATCGGATTTGGACAGCTAGCCAATAGCGCTTAGCGGATAGCGGCCTCTAGTGGACAGAATCTTACCGCTGCCTGTTTCCGTTCTGCGGAGCAGCGGAGCTTCGCCAGCTTGACTGAGCTCCTGAGTGGCCGCCTGCTGAGAGAACAATGGACTCAGTCCATCAAAAGCCCATTAACTGGTTTCTATTGCCAAAAGTGATCCTTTGTTGCAAGAAATCTGTCAATGAAATATTAATGAGACTTTGAGACCTCTAGTGGTTGAAGGAAGACAACACAAGTCGTTCTTCATTTTTGTCTTTTTTCTTTTCTTTTTTGTACTTTTTACTTTTTCAATCTTTTCTATTTTTTGTTCCTTACTGAAGGACTTACCGCCTTTCCCAACTTGTTGGTAATTGAAGAGTGGATAGAATAGTGGACATTGGACATTGGATATAAACTGGGTATTTAAAGTATTTTGAACTAGAACTGAGTCATTTTCTACTACTGCTGAAATTAGACATTGAATTGCCTTGTTATCCTTTTTTCCTTTTGTCCTGGAGGTGTACCTCATAGACTGCTTCTGAATTGGAAGAACTTCATCTCTCTTTCTTTGTAACTGATTATAAAGTGGAATAACCTGAGTAGAGGCAAGAAGGCGGCTATGAATGGACTCTAAACTGATATACAGTTATACCTGGGATTATTGATTGTAAGAGGGTAAAATTGGGAGTTGGGAGTCGAATCTTAAATAACCAGAAGTGTAAATTCGAAATTGAATAATTGGAAAAGGGTCAAATTGATAAATTCTGAGGGGTTGGCAAGAGGTTATTATCTTTATTGGTGGGACTAAACAGAATAAAATGTCAAACCCATTGAAGAAGGGGACTGATGGGGGGACACCTGCGGAGAGGAAAAGGTCTAAGCAAGAAGTAGATTTCAAGGCTGATATTTTAAGAATGCTTGCAGAAATCAGACAGAGTGAAAAGAATCTAGAGTCTAAATTAGAGCAGGTAGACAACAAAATTGGGAGAATGGATAAAAAATTTGATGAAACAGTTAAGGAACTGAAAGGCCAAATTAAAGAAGTGTTCAGAAGGACACAATCGGTAGAAGAGGGATTGAAGAAGACAAGATTGGAAATGAAAGATGTTAAGCGGGAAGAAGAAAAGATAAAGGCAGAGATGATAGAACTAAATAAAGCACAAGAGGATATGAAAGATGTAATAGCCATGAATGAATTACGACAGAGGGAGGTTAATCTGAGATTTAGAGCTGTGCCAGAGTCACAAGGAGAAAACATCAAGGAGAAATTGATAAAAGAACTAGCGCAATGGTTGGATCTATCAATAGAAGAAATGGCAAAATCAGTTCAAAACGTATTTAGAATGAGAGTAAAATCAACAAAAGCAAAAAGATTTACAGGAGATTGTCTGATTACATTTAAAGACAGAGAAATGAGAAATATGATCTTACAGAAGAATAGAGAAAAAAGATTGAATATAGATGGGAATTTCATAATTATCTTTAAAGACATACCAATTAGATTACTTAAACGAAGAGACCCCTATAAAGCTCTGGTACAGACATTGAAGAGAAACAACATTGAATTCAGATGGGAGTTCCCAGAAGGAATCACATTCATGTATAGAAGTAAGAGACACAGATTGACAAACCCAGAAAAAACCGGGAAATTTCTGAGAAAGTATAAAGAATTAAGACCAGAAGCAGAAGAAATTAAAGGAGCAGAGGGAAGATCACCAGGAAAACAAAAACTAGAGGAGGAAGAGGGAGAAAACGGAGGGTATACAGAAGAAGAAGAAGAGGAGGAAGAAGAAGAACTAGCTAAATTATAGGGATATAAATTAAACTTATCAAAAACTTGAAAATTATGGCGCTAAAAATTTGGAATTGGAATATTAATGGGATGAATGAAAAAAAGAAAAGGAATAAAATTGAACAGTTTTTTAAAAAGAAAAACTTAGATATCATTTGTTTACAAGAGACACATGTGGCAAGGAGACATAGAAAAGTGTTAATTAACAAAAGATTAGGGAAAGAATTTGTATCTTCGGACAAAGAGAAAAAAAGAGGAGTGGTCATATATATAAAAAATAAAATTGAAGCCCAACAAATTTTCAAAGATGAAGAGGGAAGGATAATCGCGGTTCGAATTAAATGGCAATGAGAAAGTCTGATTATAGTCGGGATCTATGCGCCAAACGGTAATAAGACTGAATTTTACAAAACCCTAGAAGAAAAATTATTTGAATATATGGATCAGAAAATCATATTAATGGGCGACATGAACGGGGTAGTCTCATTAGAAATGGATAGACTTAGAGAAGGAATAAGTAAGGAGGGGAAGCTACCCAAATCTTTTTTCTCAATGATAAAAAATTATAATTTGATGGATATTTGGCGTCTTAGACATCCGTTAGACAAACAATTCACTTATTATTCTGAACCGAACCAGTCAATGTCAAGGATAGATCAGATCTGGATCTCGAACGAACTGATCCCAAGAACTCAACAAATAGAAATCCAACCGAAAGTAATTTCCGACCATAACCCAATAGAATTCCAATTGAAAGGTTTTGAGGAAAGAACTTTTAGATGGAGATTAAAAGATTATCTCACGGATGACCAGAAAATAGTGGAAAAAGCGCAAAAGAAGTTAACAGATTATTTTGTTGATAACTGTAACAAGGGAACAAAGTCAAAAGTGGTATGGGATGCAAGCAAGGCAGTAATGAGGGGGTTCTTTATACAGCAAAATACGATTAAGAATAAAAACAGAGAAAAAGGCAAAGAAGAAATTCTGAAACAAATAATGGATAATGAACAAAAATTAATTAAGAAACCAAACAATTTGAGAATAAAAGAAAACATTAAGGTTTTACAAACTCAGTTTGCAGTTATAATAAATAGAGAAGTGGAATGGAATATCAAGAAACTGAGACAAAAGAACTTCGAATTCTCAAATAAATCAGGAAAGTGGCTTGCATGGCAAATTAAGAAAAGAAAGGAACAAAGTACAATAAATAAAATAATATCAGATGGAGAAGAGATAACTAACCCGAAGGAGATCAGAAAGGGGTTCATTGATTACTACAGAAGACTATATAAGAATAAAGAAAGAAACAACTGTAGAAAAATAGAAAGATTTTTGAAAGACAAAAAAGTGCAGAAGATCCCGACAGATAAAAAAGAACAATTGAACACCCCAATCGAAATAGAAGAAATTAATGAGGCAATAAAAGATTTAAAAAGGGGAAAGGCTCCAGGGCCAGACGGATTCACCGCATGTTATTATAAAGAATTGAAACCTATATTGATGACACCACTAAAAGAAGTTATGAATAATATCTTAAGAGAAGGAGAAATTCCGGAAACATGGAAAGAGGCAAATATTACATTTATCCCTAAACAGGACTCAGACTTAACTCAAGTTAAAAACTATAGGCCGATCTCACTGCTAAATACAGACTATAAAATATTTGCAGGAATTTTGGCAAAGAGGATGAAGAACTTATTACTAGAAACTATCCATAAAGATCAGGCAGGCTTTCTTCCAGGCAGGCAGATGAAAGACAATATAAGAAATATAATTAACATCATAGAATATCTGTCTGCCAGGATCGATAAGCAAGCCATAATGATGTTTGTCGATGCGGAGAAGGCGTTCGACAATATAACATGGGATTTTATGTTGAAAAATCTGGAATATATGGAAGTAGGCAAAGAATTTTTTAACGGAATAAGGGCAATCTACACAGAACAAAAAGCAAAATTGATTATAAATAATGTAGTTACAGAAGAAATAAAAATACAGAAAGGAACGAGGCAGGGATGCCCGCTTTCCCCATTATTATTTATAACGGTGTTAGAAGTGCTTCTAAACTCTATTAGACAAAATGAGAAAATAAAAGGAGTGACAATCGGCAAAAGAGAATATAAGACTAAAGCATTTGCAGATGATTTGGTAATCATGATGGAAGAGCCAATAAATACAGTAAAAGAAGTAATGGAAGAAATGGAACAATTTGGAGATGTGGCAGGGTTCAAATTAAATAAAAAAACAAAACAAAAATGATTGTGAAAAATATGGATCAAAGTGTAATAGAATCAATACAGCAACAAACACAGATTGAGGTGGCCAAAAAGGTTAAATATTTAGGAATATGGTTAACTTCCAAAAATATAGACTTGTATAAGAACAATTATGAGCCAGTATGGAATGAAATAAGAAAGGACCTGGAAATGTGGGGAAGAATGAGATTGTCATTTTGGGGTAGGATCTCCACAATTAAGATGAACGTGCTACCAAAATTGTTATTTTTATTTCAGACCATCCCTATAATTAAGGGGAATAGAATTTTTATAGAATGGCAAAGAGTGATATCAAGATATATTTGGCAGGGCAAAAAACCTAGAATTCAATTTAAGCTGTTGACAGATATAAGAGAAAGGGGAGGCTTTGCCCTGCCGGATATGAAACTTTATTACGAGGCGTCGTGCCTTTGTTGGTTGAAAGAGTGGATCAAATTAGAAAATAACGAACTCCTTGATTTGGAGGGGTTCGACAATAGATTCGGATGGCACGCCTATCTATGGTACGGTAAAAGGAAAGTGCACAAAGGTTTTGAGAACCACATTTTCCGAGGTCCTTTAATTCAAATATGGGAGAGGTATAAAAACTTATTAGAACCTAGAATTCCACACTGGTTATCTCCCCTGGAAGTTATGACTGTAAAGAAATTAAACATGAGATGCAAGTGGATAACGTATAATCAATTATTATTTAGGGAAGGAGGCAAATGGAAAATGAAACCATTTGAGCAAGTTAAAGAACATGTATATGATTGGCTGCATTACTTTCAAATTAATGAAATGTTTAGAAAGGAGTGTAAAGAACATGGGTATGCAGACAAGGACTCCAAATTTCAGAGGGAAATTATAGATAATGATGGAAAAATCTTATCCAAAATGTATAAGTTGTTGCTAGAATGGAATTTAAAAGACGAAGAGGTAAAGTCGGTAATGCTACACTGGGCCAGAGATGTGGGCCACAATATACAATTTGAGGATTGGGAAAAGCTATGGAAAGAGGGTCTAAACTTCACCGCATGTACGCAACTAAAAGAAAACGTTATGAAAATGTTCTTCAGATGGTATATGACACCTACAAAATTAGCAAAAATGCATAAGATAAGCAATAGGTGTTGGAAGTGTAAAGATAGGGAGGGTTCCTTCCACCATATGTGGTGGGAATGCAGGAAAGTGAAAGACTTCTGGGAAAAAATATATAATGAACTTAAGAAGATACTAAAATACACATTTAAAAAGGAACCAGAAGTTTTTTTATTAGGAATATTAGGAAATGAGATAAAAAGAAAAGATCATAAATTTTTTCAATATGCGGTGACGGCGGCAAGAGTGTTAATGGCTCAGAAGTGGAAACAACAGGAAACACCAACTGTAGAAGAATGGAGAATAAAATTGTTAGATTATGCTGAGTTGGACAAATTGACAGGAAAGATCAGATATTTAAGAGACCAAAATTTCATCGAGGACTGGGGGAAATTCGTGGAATATCTGGAAAGTATAAGTAATGGTCAGATAACGCTAAGGGGATTTAAAGAAGCACTGTGAAAAATTAAGAAATATTGTCTAAAGGGAACAAATTGAAAGATATAAAGAATGTCAATATAAAACTAAGAAATGCGTAACTTAAATGATGGCGACGAATGATTTACGGAAAAACTGAAGGAAGTCTAGAAAAAGAGTAAACTGTGAAACAAATGATGTGAACTAATTTGTTTATTGTTTTTGATGCAAACTAATAAAAATTATTTCAAAAAAAAAAAAAGAAAATTACTTCAACTTCCTAAGCTTCTAGGTATGCTTGCCTAAACAAGAACGCTTTTAGCAGGTGCCTGAAAAGCGTCTAGCAAAGGCACGTGCTTTGTTGCAAGAGGCGGGGAGTTCCAAAGGGCAGGTGCTGCCACACTAAACCATGCAGTACAGATATTCTGCGGAACCTGTAGGAGTGCTTGAATCTGTTAGAATTCCAGCTCCATGATTGCAGTCGTGGGATTGTTGTCTATGTTTTGACTCCACAGAGTGGGAAGTGACGACGACAGGATGTTTGTGTTCCTGTGTTCCGCGAAGTGGGACTATTGTCCTTTGTTCTTTTTCTCTTTGCTGTCTGATGCTTGAGAGAGAGGGAGCCATGTTGCAGTGCTCCGTGTGTGTGTTGATATGTAAATAAAGCCGATTAGCCAAAATGCTGAGTTGCTGAGGTCTGTCACGCATGATGCACAAACTCTTGCGGATCCCTAAGTGTGCCGGTGTCGCTTGGCATCGGTCGCTGTGATGTTCGGGCTGAAGAAAGCTTATGAAGCTCCCAAACGATCGACCAGGAGGGAGGGAACATGCCAGTCAGGCACGTGTCTCTGCCAGGGTGCTACTCGAGTGTAGGCTGAACTCCTGACAGAAACTACGGAAGGGGAGGTTTTAGTCATGGGGATTTCACCATGCTCTGAAAAGGAAAACATTGATTTCAACAGCAGGCCTGCACAGCAGCAATCTACTCGCCTGCGAGTCTCATCATGATCAGTGGGACTTCTGTTAAGGTGTGAAACCTAAGACGTTGGCAAGTTAGCAATGTCATGTGACTTTAAGTAGTCAAGCTCGTTAAGTTGTTAAGTTGCTCAGTATATAAAGAGTGTTTGTTTTCTCTGCCTGTGGGGCGTGAAGCAAAAATGTCTGAAAGCTTCGGAGGTGTTTCTGTTATCTTTCTGCAATAAACCTGTCTTTGGAAAGACAGGCTTCCCTGTGTCGTTATTTCTTTGCTGCTGAGACTTTGAAGCTTGTACTGCAACAAGAATCTCTGCACTGGACTTAATTAATGCTCTGCAAAGAGAACTGTTGCTGGTGGCGCAGCGGAAGCGTTTACTGGACCAGTACATAGACTCTCTTAGGTTATGGCTCCTTCTACGTTTCTACAGCTGTATTGTGTGCAGAGAAAGTGAAAGCAGCTTTCGGATGAGAGAAGACCGGCTTGGTCGTAAATCCAGCTCTTAAAGGAACTGAGAGGCTGCAGAAAGTTGAGAGAGCTGCGTAAGTGAAGATTTACAGCTTCATTAGCTGCAAAAGGCTAGCTTGACCTCCCGTTGTGTTTTTGTTTTGTTAATAAAAACAGAGGACGGTGGTAGGTTGCTAGTGAAGAGACGGAGGGAAAAAGTTTAAAAGGCGTCAGAGGAGGCTGGAGGCGTCTGAAAAGTGAGTAAAACAAATCCCAAGGGGAAAGAGAAGCAAGGGCACACAGAGGGAGTAGCAGCAGACCCCAAGAATGGCAGTGGAAAATTTCCAGGTTCCCTTTACAAAGTTGAACTCTGCTAATTACGTGCAGTGGTCTAAGAGGGCTCAAGTCTGGTTGGAAGCCAAAGAAGTGTGGGCTGACTATGTCCAGAGGCGAAAGCCGTTTGTGGCTGTTGCAGCAGATGCCACAGCAGAGCAACAGGCTGCTGCACATGCTCAGAACAGGGAACATGATAAAATGGACACTAAAGCTAGATGCATGTTGATGGTATCGATAGACGATTCCCAATTACCTCATGTGGAAAATTTAAGGTCTGCATTTGAAATTTGGGAAGCTCTTAGGCGAATTCACCATAGAGCCACGCCCGGAGAGAAGGTGAACATTATACGTGCTTTGTATGAGTTGAAACTGAAGCCAGGGGATAGTGTGGTTGAACACACGTCACAGATGACTAAGTATTTCAACCGACTGTCATCTCTAGGTGTGAATTTTCCTGAAAATATTAAAGTTTATACTCTGCTTAGCAGCCTGCATGCAGGGTTTGAAAACTTAGTACTAACTTTACAAGTTTTGGCAGAGGACCAGCTGAATATGAATTATGTGACTGGTAGATTGTGTGAGCAAGAATATCAACATCATCGAAAACGTATTGATAATTCAAATACCCCAAGGGTTGGATGTTCAGATAATTCCCAGTGTGGGGGAACTAGCAGGCAGAGCTGTAAGGAAGCCTCACAAGTGTCTGCTATGGCCAGCAAGTCATGTTTTCGATGTGGCAGCAGGTTTCATTTGATAGCAAAATGTCCAGAAAAGCAACAGGAATTTCAACAGTCCAAGGCCAGTTTCCGGAGCTACAGGGGAAGACGACGTGAGAACTACAAGAATCAACGATCCAGAGGGGGAGCAGGTGCTGATAAGGGACTATCTGCAATGGCAGCACAACAGAGTCCTAAAAGGAGCCAACAAACCTTGAAGTGGATAATTGACAGTGGAGCAAGTCACAGTTTAGTTCCAGCGACATCTAGTGGCAGCTTGATGAACTGCAAGACATTGCCAGTTGCAAAAACTGTGACTATAGCAGACAATAGTAAGCGAGAAATGAACCTTAAAGGCACAATTTATGTTAACTGTTTGCAAACTAACCTTCCTGTTTTTGTTCTTCCAGGAATGAAGAATGGACTTTTGAGTGTGTTATGCCTGGTAAAAAGTGGTTTTAAGGTTGAGTTTGAAAATGATGTGTGCACCATTTCGAAACAGGGGAAGGAGCTAGTTAAAATTCCCTGTGAGGATGGGCTTTTTGTTTTGGATGAAGAGCAGTTAGCAGCAGGTAGATGTTCAACAGGTGAAGCGCAAGCTAAGTGTGTAAATAAGGCTCCTCATACAGGTTGTGCACATCTACTACACAGAAGGTTAGCTCATATATGCTTTAAGTATGTAAGCAAGATGCCAGATTTAGCTGAGGAGTGTAACATTAAACCCTGTCCAAATTTTCTGGATTGTTGTGCTTGTAAACATGCTAAGGTTAAGACATGTAACTATCCTAGATCTGATAGAGTAAGCAAAAAACCCTTTGAACTTGTGCACACAGACGTGTGCGGCCCTATGCCAGTCAAATCGCTTGGAGGTGCGAGATTTATGCAAATTTTGGTGGATGATTTTTCAAGGGCTAGTTGGGTTTTCTTTCTGAAAGAAAAATCACAAGCAGCTTCCATCCTGATGGATTGGATTGAAGAAGTCGAATGTAAATTTGACACCAGGGTACGTAAAATACAATCAGATCGTGGTGGGGAATATGTAAACCACACGCTGGAGACGTGGTTAAAAAGGAAAGGTATAGTTCATAGACTTACCAATCCCTATTCACCACAGGAGAATGCAGTTGCCGAAAGAAAATTTCGTACATTACAGGAAGCCATTGTTGCTTTGCTGTTTGATTCTGGACTTCCACAGCGTTTTTGGGCTGAGGCTGCACTGTATGTGAATTATACTTTTAACAGAGTATACAATAGCACTGTAGGCAACACTCCTTACTTCATGCTATTTGGAAAAAAACCCCAAAATTGATCATCTAAGAGTTTTTGGATGTCGTGCTTATGTGCTGGTGCCTAGGGCACAACGTAGGAAAGGCGATCCTAGATCTAAAGAAATGTTTTTCTGTGGTTATCAAGCAAACACAAAAGGTTGGAGATTTGTGAATGTAGAAGGCAATCAAACGAAAATCACAATCAGCAGAAGTGCAGAATTTTGTGAACAGGATGGTTGGAATAAAATTCATGGAAATCCTGACATACTATTTGATGTGGTGAACAGTAACAATGAAACTCAGGCCCCCGGGCAGGTATTAGTTCCAGAACAGGCTGAGGAATTTGAGTCTAAGGACGAGGGTGAGAAATCGTCTAGTTCACCCAAGTCTGTAAAGTCAGAATCTTCTAGCTCTAAAAGTTCACCTGTACAGCAAGAGAGACGTGTAAAGTCAGAATCAGAAAGTTCTTCAACTACTAGTGACAAACAGGTGACGACTAGTGATTCTGGGTCAGAGGGAGAAACTGAAGGAACATCGCAGGAACTGTTAAGGCGTTCCAAGCGTACCAACAAAGGTAAACCTCCTGAAAGGTACCAAGCTATTAGTGTTTGGGCTGGTTTGGCAAATTGCGAACCTGAAAGTTTTGAGGAGGTTGAGCAATTACCCCAGGAGGAGGCCAGTAGGTGGCGTGAGGCCATGCAAAAAGAGTTGAATTCTATGAAAGAACTGGGTGTGTTTTCCATCACCAAACTGCCAGAAGGTACCAAGGCAGTAAGTTGTAGGTGGGTGTACAGGATAAAGACAACAGCGATGGGGAAACCAGAGTACAAAGCAAGGCTTGTAGCTCGAGGTTTTACGCAAAGAAAGGGGTTACATTATTCCGAAGTCTATGCACCCACTTCAAGGAGTGAAACCCTACGGGCACTATTAGCAGTTGCTGCTCAGAAAGGGTTCAAAGTGAATCAATTTGATGTCTCTACAGCTTATCTTCATTCAGACTTGGCTGAAGAGCTCTATATGGAGCTACCGCCAGGATTGAAAGTTGGTAAATCAAATCAGGTATGGAAACTACATAAATCTATTTATGGACTCAAGCAATCTGCTCATAATTGGAATGAGTGTTTGAATGACGTTTTGGTAGGCATTGGTTTTAGCAGGAGCAAGGCTGACAATTGCTTATATTTCAGAGGTTCAGGAGATGCTCAAGAATCTTTGCTTGTTTATGTAGATGACCTGATTTATACTTCAAAGACACAAGAACAAGTAAAAAAACTAGCCAAAGAGTTAAATAAACACTTCAAAGTTAAGAATCTTGGTGATGTGAAGGTCTATCTTGGTGTTCAGATAGATAGGACCAAAAATGGCAGTTTTCTGCTGAATCAAAAAGGCAAGATATTGCAAATGTTGAAAAAATTTGGCATGACGGAGTATGCAGGTGTTAGAACACCAATGGAAATGGGTTTTGTAAAAGACAATGAGTTCAAGGATAGTGCTGAATTCAAGCGTGCTGAAATCTTTCAGTCAGCACTGGGAAGCTTACTTCATCTTTCGCAATGGAGTAGACCAGATATTGCTTACGCTGTTAACTTACTCAGCAGAGAAGCTTCAAAACCTAGTGTAAATGCATGGAAAGGAATTCAAAGAGTGTTAAGATATTTACAATACACCAAAGATTTTTGCCTTGAATTATCTTCTGAAGGACAAGCACAGATTACTTGTTGGGCAGATAGTGATTGGGCAAATTTAAAAGATAGAAAATCAGTGTCTGGCTGTGTAATAAAATTTGGTAACTCTCTGATTGGGTGGAGATCCAAGAAACAGAACCTGATTGCTTTGTCGTCAACAGAAGCTGAGTTCTGTGCCTTATCTGAGTTATGTAGAGATCTAGAATTTTACAAGTGCTTGGCACAAGAGATGTATGAAAAGGCCATCACTCCAATCACTGTATGGGGTGATAATCAACCGTGTCTTAAGTTAGCACAAAATGGGCAGTTTAAAGGTCGTACAAAACATTTGGATATCCGCTTTCAAAATGTTTGTCAAACGGTAAAAGCAGGAATTGTTAAATTTAATTACTGTCCCAGTCATGAAAATCAAGCTGATGGTTTTACGAAACCGCTTGGGTTTCAGCGGCATGAAAACTTTTGTGAAGAAATGGGTCTGAAGTAATTTTGTTTTTGTATTGCCAGTGAGAGGGGGTGTTAAGGTGTGAAACCTAAGACGCTGGCAAGTTAGCAATGTCATGTGACTTTAAGTAGTCAAGCTCGTTAAGTTGTTAAGTTGCTCAGTATATAAAGAGTGTTTGTTTTCTCTGCCTGTGGGGCGTGAAGCAAAAATGTCTGAAAGCTCCGGAGGTGTTTCTGTTATCTTTCTGCAATAAACCTGTCTTTGGAAAGACAGGCTTCCCTGTGTCGTTATTTCTTTGCTGCTGAGACTTTGAAGCTTGTACTGCAACAAGAATCTCTGCACTGGACTTAATTAATGCTCTGCAAAGAGAACTGTTGCTGGTGGCGCAGCGGAAGCGTTTACTGGACCAGTACACAGACTCTCTTAACTTCTTCCCGAGCCGGCGGTGCATAAGATGGGCTGCACCCAACTTGTACCTAAAACTCTGCACAAGCCTGCACCAGAGAAGAGTGGAGCTGGAAGGGACCCCTGAGGGTCATCAAGCCAACCCCCTGGGGCAATGCAGGAATCTCAAGTAGACTATCCCTGACCGATGGCCCCCCGTCTTCTGTTTTTCCTCTCAGCCAGGACACACAACAACGGAGACTGGAGGTGGGGGGAAAGATAAATTTTGACAAGGGAAAGGCAATGGGGCAGATTTGTCAGGCGCACACAGGCACCGCTTGAAGACACGACTGGCCCATACGGGCAGGGGTACCTTTACCTTTACCTTTTTTAGTTGGCCAAAGAAACCAAGAGCCCATCCCCAGACTTGCCCCAGGGTATGGATGTGCAGGAGGGACGCGGGTGGCGCTGCGGTCTAAACCACAGAGCCTAGGGTTGCCGATCAGAAGGTCGGCAGTTCGAATCCCCGCGACGGGCTGAGCTCCCGTTGCTCGGTCCCTGCTCCTGCCAACCTAGCAGTTCGAAAGCACGTCCAAGTGCAAGTAGATCAATAGGTGCCGCTCCGGCGGGAAGGCAAACGGCGTTTCCGTGCGCTGCTCTGGTTTGCCAGAAGCGGCTTAGTCCTGCTGGCCACATGACCCGGAAGCTGCACGCCGGCTCCCTCGGACAATAAAGCGAGATGAGCACTGCAACCCCGAGTCGGTCACGACTGGACCTAATGGTCAGGGCTCCCTTTACCTTTAGCTTTACTTAAGAGGTGCCTGGACATGCTTACCTGTGTTAAGCTTGTACTGAGTGAGAAGTCTGGACATGTTTGCCTATGGCCTGTCCACCGTCCCTCAGACCTGTGGGAATGTTCAGGGATGCAGGAGAGGATATATTGTCTGATTATATCCTTATCCAACTGGTCTTAACAAGTTCCACAATTTAGCAGAGTAACATTCCCGTCTTCTAAAATTGGCAGTGGATGCGTTTGCTCAGGCTCGCTAAAGCCTCTATAATAACTCTTCTGGTATTTCCCCCTTATTCCCTCATAAAAGATAAGACATGACACAGTCTTCTATAAAAGTATAAAAAGAGTTTACTCACATTCTGTTCACAATCGGATCCCAGAAGGCAGACTTAGCTTAGAAAAGTAACATACACTTGAAAACTATTCCATAAGAAGACAGTCCCTTTGTCCTCTCTTGGCTAGAGGCCAAGAGGGCATCTTCGGCTAAGCAGATGTTGCTTCTTCGATGCATGTGGTGAAAGAGAGAGAGAGATGGCTGCCCTGCCCTGTGCTTTTGTCGTTACCTGCACAGGTGAGGCCACACCCACCTTTAATCACATGTAGAGGAAGTTTGTCCCAGCCCAGAAGGAAACAGGAAGTTTACCTGCTGGCTGGACAAACATTCCTCCCCATGTGTAAACATGTGCACTCTAGGAATGTTGTACTTGACTGCTCTTGTGTTTCACATCCCACAAGAGCATGTGGTGGGCCGGACTATATTTTGAAAAAATATAGTAGCCTCACACCCCGGAATTTTCCTCATCAATGCCAACTCACCCATAGAGGCAGAATAGGAAGCCAGCCCTCCAGGACTTGCTCCTCTGCTGTAAACATAGTTAAAGTTGAGCTGCAGCTAGTAAGACCAAGCACTGGGCGCCTCTCACAGAACCAAAGGCTAAAATTGGGTCGAGTGCTTCTCTCCAGAATCTCTTTCCAGGATGATGGCTTCACATGCCTCCTTCTAATAGCAAATTCATCTGGGGAGACCCGATAGACGGCGGCCAAACACATGGAAAGCACATTTGGTGGTGGGGAATAAGAGGGTGCTGCTCCACAAACCTTAAAAAGCACCCTCTCCAATGGCATGGCACTTGGATGACCCTGTGGTTCTACCCCTGGGGCTGAGGGTGATGAAACAATTCCTGAGACAGCTAAAGTGCTGGTGGTGAAAAACCCACGTCAAATGAGACCAAACACGGGTTAGAGCTCAACGTCGAGCCTACCAAGTGGCGATAGCGACGGTGAGGAGGACCATTGTTGCTGGATCTGTTGGTGAAAACAGTACCAGGAGACTCTTTCAGGTGGTTCATAGTCTAACAGAACCACCTTTGCCATCAGGGTCTGATACAGAGTCCAAGATCTCCTGTAATGACTCCTGTCATGAGTTTTTCTGCAGATAAAAAGAGGTAGACTCCAGCAAGGTAGGAGGGTGCCAGAGCTCTGCCTAGTCAGAGACATAGGATGGCTTGCCAGTTCCCGGGGCCACGTGGAGGAGGGGGTAGGAGGGAGGGAAACAGACGGAGTATGCATGCGCATTCGACTGCCTAATGGCATCCACATCACCCAGGGGATCACAGCCACAGAGATAAGAAAAGAAGAGCCACCCCATTGTCTGGAGAGGTCACTTACCTGATCGCATGGACAAGCCGTTGTCATCGGACCCCAGTGATGGAAGCGTGCAGCTGTATTGAGGCAGCACCAGGTGCTGAAATTGTGCACCTCTAACAATTTTGCGCCTGGGGCAACTGCCCCTGTGCCCCGCAGCCCACTACGCCACTGGGTCTAGTCAAGTAAAGTGAAGTTGATCCTCCACTGTGGGTTACTTTTGTTCAAAGCAAGATTCCTCTGGAGGGAGAGGATGTTGCAAAGTAAGTCAGAGGCAAAGCAGCCCCAAGCCAGGTTCTGTGTTTGCACACATGATTTGCAGTGAGCCAAGGGCTGAATTGCTGCTGTTGTTTCATAGCCCAGAACAGCAGGTGTAGGCGAAAGGTCTAAAGTTAGACAACCAGGTCTTGGTCAAGGCATCCGCTGACCAGCAGGCCATAGAGAAGAGGAACGTCAGCATTTCAACTCTGAGCCCAAAGTTTGGCTTTTGCTATTTTTTGACACCCTTGGTCATGAGCCAAGTGTGATTCTTGAACTGTGAATGCTGACTTTGCCAAATCCATACAGGCCCTTTTCATCTCTCATGCTCAGGAAGTCGCAGCCACAGCTCAGGAGAGGATTTTTCATTTGCTCCTTTTCCATGGGGTGGGGAAAACTCAACACTTTTAATCTTGTCTTATTTTTATGCAAATTGGGTGGTCCAAAACAAGGAGAGTTATATCTGCACCCTCTCTTTAGCACAGATGGCCTGCAGGAGAAGTTCCTGTCCTTAAAAGTAAAACTGAACTTTTTTGGCAGTGCAACTGCAGGGAAGGCATTGTCTGCCACGTTTGCATTGAAGGCAGAGCTTGGGGGGGGGGGCCAGGAATGTTCAGCAGAGGGCAACCAAAATTATCAAGGGGCTGGAGCAACTCCCAGATGAGAAGCTAAAACATTTGGGGCTTTCTAGTTTAGGGGGGAAATGAGTAAGGGAGGACACGGTCAGGGGTACACGCCTGGTGTAGAGAAAGTGGAATGCGATAAGTTTTTCATCCCTCCATAATTCCAGAACCCAATGGGGCCATCCAATTGTGGGTTACTGGGTGGTTGTTGTTTTGATTTTGATTACAGTCGTACCTTGGAAGTTGAATGGGATCAGCTCCGGGAGCCAAAACGTTCAAGAACTAAGCTGTTTGAAAATGAGGGTACAAGAGCAAAAAAAGAGGACAGCCTGAGGCACTGCCAACCCGAGCTGGGAAAAGAGGTGGGCGGGGTCGCCACTGCCGTGCCCCTTTCCCCAGCTCGGGCTGGCAGGGGCCATGACGGGCAGAGCAGCCCAATCCCGAGCCACCTGAGCCCGAAACCCCAACAGCTCCCCCTCAACCTGGACATTTCCTTTAAAATGTAAAAAATCGCCCAGATAGGCATGTTGGTCCCCCAAAAGAGGACATGTCTGGGTTTCCCCAGTCATATGGCAACCCTAAATTGTGGTGGAAGATGACCCTGAAAAACTGGCAAAGCCTTGTATGGTACAGCATGGAAAGGGGAACTAGAATAAAGGACTGAAGGGGCTGCATTAGTGAGGTTGTTAGAGCAAGTTTCCTTGGAATGAGGCTCAGCGGAGACTGTGGTGTCTTTTTGATATATGGTTTATTCACACACATATACAACCTGAACCGAAGATGGAGAGGCTCACAGCATTAATGCCCCAGAAGGTCTTGCTTCTTCCAGTTACAGCCTTCGAATCAAGAAGAAATCAGGCATGGCTCTCTCTCTGTGACTTCTGCCAACTTCCAGCCCAGCTCTCTCACACAACTCTGACCTTTTCCTTTCTTTTTTTTTTATAATAAATTTTTATTGGTTTTACAACATATATTAACAGACAAGAACTGACAATTCACAACATAACACATTAACAAACAAACATATAAACACGTATAATTTCATAACCTTTTTTTCTTAAACCTTATTTCAACGACTTCCCCATACCTCCCTTTTCTGCATCCCTGTTTTAAACTTTTTCAGCAACCCCTAATTTCAAATACTTATGATTCAATTTCTTTAATCCTTTTTCTCTTACCCAATCGTTTATCGTTGCAATTCTGTTTTACATTACCCATGACATTTTAGCACTCATTAATTTTACAACAGTTCTTAAGGTAAACTTTAAATTTCTTCCAATCTTCTTCCACCGTCTCTTTCCCTTGGTCACGGATTCTGCCAGTCATCTCGGCCAGTCCCATATAGTCAATCACCTTCGTCTGCCACTCTTCCAGCATGGGTAGTTCTTGTGTCTTCCAATACTTTGCTAAAAGAACTCTTGCTGCTGTTGTAGCATACATAAAAAACGTCCTATCTTTCCTTGACACCAATTGGCCTACCATGCCCAGGAGGAAGGCCTCTGGTTTCTTGTGAAAAGTACACTTAAGTACCTTCTTAATTTCATTATAGATCATTTCCCAGAAGGCCTTGATCTTTGGGCACGTCCACCAAAGGTGGTAGAAAGTACCTTCAATTTCCTTACATTTCCAGCATTTATTATTGGGCGTATGATAGATTTTTGCAAGCTTGACTGGGGTCATGTACCACCTGTAAATCATTTTCATAATGTTCTCTCTTAAGGCATTGCATGCCGTAAACTTTATACCTGTAGTCCATAACTGTTCCCAGTCAGCAAACATAATGTCATGACCAATGTCTTGTGCCCATTTAATCATAGCTGATTTAACCGTCTCATCCTGTGTATTCCATTTCAACAGCAAGTTATACATTCTTGACAGATTCTTAGTATTGGGTTCCAAAAGCTCTGTTTCTAATTTTGACCTCTCCACCTGGAAGCCAATTTTCCTGTCCTGTTTGAAAACTTCATTTATTTGGTAGTAATGAAGCCAGTCTCTTACTTTAGACTTCAATTTCTCATAACTCTGCAATTTCACTTTTCCCTCCTCATGCTCTATAATTTCCCAATATTTTGGCCATTTGGATTCCATATTAAGTTTTTTCACTTCCTTAGCTTCCATTGGTGACAACCACCTAGGGGTTTTATTTTCCAACAAGTCTTTATACCGAATCCAAACATTATATAATGCTTTCCTAACAATATGGTTTTTGAAACCTTGATGGATTTTAACCTTGTCATACCATATATATGCATGCCAGCCAAATCTGTTATTGAACCCTTCCAAATCCAAAATGTCTGTGTTTTCAAGAAGCAGCCAGTTTTTCAGCCAGCAAAAAGCCGCTGATTCATAATACAATTTTAAGTCCGGCAGGGCAAACCCCCCTCTTTCTTTTGCATCAGTTAGTATCTTAAATTTTATTCTGGGCTTTTTGCCCTGCCAGACAAATCTAGATATGTCTTTTTGCCACCTCTTGAAACAATCCATTTTATCCACAATCTGCAATGTTTGAAACAAAAATAACATTCTCGGCAAAACATTCATCTTAATAACAGCAATTCGGCCTAACAAGGAAAGTCTCAAATTTGACCATATTTCTAAATCCTTCTTAACTTCTGTCCAACATTTCTCATAATTATCTTTAAATAAGTTCACATTCTTAGATGTCAAATTAATCCCCAGGTATTTCACCTTCTTTGCTACCATTAAACCAGTTTCACTCTGGAACTTCTCTCTTTCAGCAACTGTAAGATTTTTATCCAGTACTTTCGTTTTCTGTTTGTTCAACTTAAAACCTGCTACTTGACCAAATACTTGTATTAGCTCTAAAACTCTTCTCGTACTAGTGTCTGGCTCTTGTAAAGTTAATACTAGATCATCTGCAAACGCTCTCAATTTATATTGTTTAGCTCCGACCTGAATCCCTTTAACCAGCTGGTCCCCTCTGATCATGTTTAATAAAACCTCCAAGACAGATATAAAAAGTAATGGGGATATTGGGCACCCCTGTCGTGTCCCTTTTTCAATAGCAAATTCTTCAGTAACCACATTATTTAAAATCAATTTTGCTTTTTGTTCAGAATAAATTGCACCTATACCATTCTCAAAGCCTTGGCCTACCCCCATCCCTTGAAGATTATTTTTCATGAAGCTCCAAGAAATATTGTCAAAGGCTTTCTCCGCATCCACAAATATTAATACTGCCTTGGTATTAATATTAACTTCTAATAACTCCATAATATCTATTATATTTCTCACATTATCTGATAGATGTCTTCCTAGAAGAAAGCCCGCTTGGTCTTTATGAATCTCCCCCACCAAGACTCTTTTCAATCTTTTTGCCAAAATGTCTGCAAAAATTTTGTAATCCACATTGAGTAATGATATAGGGCGGTAGTTCTTAATCTGGTTCTTCTCAGTCTCTGATTTTGGTATAAGTGTAATGTACGCTTCTTTCCACGATTCAGGTGCCTTCTTCCCCTCTAAGATTTCGTTACAGACCTCCTTCAAAGGTTGTATAAGCCATTCTTTCAAAGCTTTGTAATATCTGGAGGTCAGTCCATCAGGTCCTGGAGATTTTCCCAATTCCATATTTTGAATGGCTCCCTCAATTTCTTGATCAGTTATCTTCTGGTTCAAAATCACTTTACTTTGTTCAGAAATTTTTTGTAATCCATATTTTTTTAAGAAATTCTTCTATTTCTTTTTCATTCACCGGCCCTTGTGCATAAAGTCTCCTGAAATAACTCTGAAAACAGTTTCTAATCTCATTTGGTTTACAAATGTTCTTTCCCTCAACTTCTAGATTTGTAACCGTATTCTGTTTTTGTCTCTTCTTCAGTTGCCATGCCAGAAGTTTCCCACATTTATCTGCCGATTCAAATGTCTTTTGTCTCATTTGTTTTATTTTCCATTCTATCTCTTGATTCATCAATTCCATATATTGTCTCTGATAAAACTTAATTTCTCTCAAAATTTCATGTGACTTTGGTTTAGATCTCAAATTTTTTTCTCCTTCTTTTATCTTTTCCAAAATCTTATCTTTCTTCTCATTCTGTCTCTTCCTTTTTATAGCATTCTGTTGTATTAAAAATCCTCGCATAACGGCTTTGCTTGCGTCCCAGATTACTCTTTTTTCCACTTCTGTTCTCAGATTTATCTCAAAGTAGTCCTTTACCACTTTCTGGGCCTTTTTATACACCTCTTCATCTCTAAACAGGGAGTCATTCATCCTCCATCTAAAGGAGCCAGCTGTTGTTGAGTTCATCTCCATCTTTACAGCATTATGGTCGGAGCAAGTCTTTGGGCAGATTTCCACTTTCTTTATCTTTGATGCCATCCCACTAGTTATCCATATTTGGTCAATTCTAGTCCAAGTCATTTTTGCTTCAGAAAAGAACGTTCCCTCCCTCTCAAGAGGGTTCCTTGTTCTCCAAATGTCAATCGGGTTCATATTGTCTGTCATTTCAAAGGAAGTCTTTGGTAGTCTCCCATCCTTGGAGACCACCTGTCTTTGTGCTTTGTCCATGTTTGTAGAGACCACTCCATTCATATCTCCCATCAAAATTACATTGTAGTCCAAATAGTCCATTAATGTCTCATGCAATTTCTTGAAAAATTCTGACTTCCCTTCATTTGGAGCATAAATTCCTATTATCAGTAATTTTTCTCCTTGAACTTGAATTTCAATTGCCAAATACCTTCCTTGTTCATCTTTAAAAATTAGTTTAGGGGCCAACTTTTCCTTTGCATAGATCACCACTCCTCTTTTCTTCACTTTGTCCGATGAAATAAATTCCTGTCCTAGTCTTTTATTAATAAGTAATTTTCGGTGTCCTCTGGTCACGTGGGTTTCTTGCAAACAAATCAAGTCCAATTGTTCTTTTTTTAAAATATGAAAAACCTCACGCCTTTTTCTGGGAAGATTTAGTCCATTACAGTTCCAACTTAGAAATTGCAGAGACGTCTTGTTATTTACTTAATTGTTCCCCCGACTGCTCCGAGCAATTCTTCTCCTGTTGGTGTTTTAAGCCCAAAAGATAAGTTTGAGATGTCTGGTACTTCTGCTAGATCTGTAGGTTCCGCCGTTTCCTTCAAAAGGTCCTCCTCGTTCCTTTCCAAAAATTGTTCTTTATCTTGCACTGTTTTTATTTTAATTTTCTTTCCTTTGTAGTTAAAAGACAGGCCTTGTGGGAACTCCCATCTGAATAGTATGTTATTCTTTCTCAATAGAGTGACCAAGTCCTTGTAATGAGTCCTCACTTCCAAAATATATTTAGGAATGTCTTTGAATATCTGCACACGGGAATCTTCAATCTCAAGAGCTCTTTGAAAATGTAAATTTAATATCTTATCTCTCTCCTCCTGAGATCTCAAAGTTATCAAACAGTCTCTTGGGCTCTTTCTGTTTTGTCTCCTGCCCAGTCTAAAAGCGGTTACTATCTTGAATTCCTCTTCTTTCAAATTGTCCTGCCAAAATTCCAGAAACTCTTTTGTAAGAAAGTCTATCAAGTTATCCTTTTCACTTTCTGGGATCAGTCTCAATCTCAAATTCCTATTTTTCCTCTGTAGTTCCAACAAAGACAGGGCCGCATCATGTTCTTCCAGCTTTTTGCAGACTGGTACTAACTTTTCCTGTGTAGTTTCTGCAGAAGTTTTTGCCTCTTCTGCAGAAGTTTTTGCCTCTTCAGCGATCTTTCTAGTTGTCTCATTTTCTTGAACCAATTTGTTTATTGACTCTGTATTTAAATCCAATTTTGTTGACAGTTCTTTCAGTTGTTTAGAGTTTTCCGTGCTCTGCTTTGTAAGCGCTTCCAGAGCTTCATTTATTTTAACTAGTGCCTGTGTCACTGAATCCATAGATAAAGTTGTAACCACGCCTGCTGCAGCTGAACTTGAAATAGAGCCCCTTTTTTCTGAGCAGCTTTACTCTTAGCTCTTGTTGTTATCTCTTCTGCTGGGCCACTCATGTCCCAAGGTCGTTCCCACGGGAATTACTTTCAGATGGAAAACTCCACAAGCCTGTTCCTTACAGTGAAAATAATAACTGTTTCCCTGCAACCCTCTAGAGGGAGCAGTCCAAAGTTCTAAATACAAAGAAACAAGGGTTCCCTTCAAAGGTAACAAAAATAGCAACCAATTGTCCAATATTTTCCAAATGTTATCAATTTGTAACTTTCCAGAGTGCCAGACTTGTAGCAAATAAGGTCTTTACTTGTTGTAAAAGGCAGAGCACCAACTTTGTATCAAGTCTCTAATGACAGTTCTTAGCCCCAGTGACTCACTTTCCAGGCAGTCCTCCCCAAGGGTTCAAAACGGCAGAAAATTCCCCTTCTATGCTTCTTCCATGCAGGTAATACAAATCAAAAGTCTTCCCCCCCCCTGCCCCTGCCTGCTAAGGGGGGGATTTAAGTCCAATGTCTGAGTCCGTCAATTTTAAAGCTGCTTCCTGTCAAATTGCAGCTTCCTATTTCGTTGCTTTAGTTAACATGCAGTCCGGGGAAGGCAGACTTCCTTACTTTTTGCCTTCTCCGTTTTCAGCCAATTTCCAGGTATTTTCTTTTAAAGTTGTTGTTCAGTCTTACTCACGGATAATCCAATTAAGTTCCAAATGTCAGGAAGGAATCGGCGCTCTCCGTCAATGGCGACGCGGCTTCACTCCACGGGCTGGGTAGCGGCTCTCAGCACCGCGCTCCCCGATGCCGCTCCGGAGCCTTTAAAAAGGCTCATTTGCAGTGAGGGGGGGCGCTTAAGGTGCCCACCGAGTCTCCATGCTCTCAGGCTTCCGCGCCTGAGATTTTAGGGGTCCCCGCTTCGCCGTAGCGGTCAGACCCGAACTCGTGGAGCAGTCTCCCTGAGCGGAGCTCAGCAGGAGACCGCCATGAGCGCTGGCGCCGACCGGAACTGACCTTTTCCTTTCTCATTCCCAGCCAGGCGAGGGAGGAGGCCCACCCTCATTTGCCCTCTGGCACAGAGCAACCACAAGGTACATAGGTGGCAACTATGACCCTTGCTTGGTTAATTCAACAATGGAATCCTCCATTAGATTTTCACCCTTGCAGACTAGCTCCTCAACTCACAAGGCTGAGGGACTAGGCAAGACCAAGGCTATTTCAAAACCAGTTTTTAGGTGCATTTAGCTTTGTGTTCTATAGCTTTTAGCCCAATATTGATTGATGGGGAATGTGTGGGAATGTTCTGGGGTGCAGGAGAGGATATATTGTGAGATTATATCCTAATCCAACTTGTGCTAACAAGTTCCCAAAATATCAGCAGAGTTTATAACATTCCCCCTTTTAAGTTCGCAACGGTAACGTCTGCACAGGTTCGCTAGAACCTCTATAATAATTACTCTGGTAATTTCCCCCTTTTGATCCCTCTTAAAATACAAGACAGGACACAGTCTTTATAAAAGTATAAAAGAGTTTACTCACGTTCTGTTCACAATATGATCCCAGAAGGCAGACAGGCTTAAAAAGGTAAAATACATTTAGAATCTATCTTATAGGAAGATAGTCCTATCCTCCTCTCTTGGCTGAGAGCCAAGAGGGCATCCTGCTTCTTCAAAAGATGAAGATGAGAGAGTCAAGAGGCAAGAGAGAGAGATGGCTGCCTGCCCTGTGCTTTTATCATTTACCTGCACAGGTGAGGCCACACCCACCTCTGGTCACATGCAGAGGAAGTCCGTCCCAGGAAGTTTACCTGCTTGCTGGACAGACATCCCTCCCCATGTTCTAACATGTACACTCTAGGAATGTTGTCATTGACTGCTCCTGTGTTTTACATCCCACAGAATGGAGGCTTATTTTGGGATGGTTTGTGGTGCACAGTCCTGTCTTGTCTTGTCCTCTTGTATGTGTGTGTGTGTGTGTTTTTCCAAGTGCTTTTTGCTTGTTCACCGGGATCCTTCAGAAGGAAGAGACAAAAGAGGAGTAGTGACATTTTCCTGCAGGTACCATCTTATCGGGGGTCCCTTCTCTGCTATCTTTTCAATGCCTACTTCCTCTTCCTCTTTCAAGAAGCCTTCTAAGGAGAGATTTTTCTTAGTCTGCTTCTGTGTAGGAACTGTTTTTGGATGTTTTGGTTGTTTAACTGTTGTGTCTTTGCTGCCCTGGACTCCTTTGGGAGGAAGGGTGGGATATAAGGATGCCGAGTAGTGCCTCCTGCCCATACCTGAAGGTTTTGTGGAGACGCCATAGCCTCAGTGTGTCAGCACCTGCATTGCATGCAGAAGGTCCCAGGTGCAGTCCCTAGCACCTGCAGTTAGAAGCTCAATGTAGGTAGGAGCCTCTCTCTGCCCAATACCTTGGAGAGCTTCTGCCACTCAGGTTGGAAGTGGGCAATACTGGGCTAAATGGATCAATCAGGTTTAGGATCAGGGACTTGCTTCTCTTAAATGAGCTACCTTCCCAGGTGGATGAGCCCCACTGCTCGTCACTTCCCTCTACAGCACGGGCAGAAACCACCTTCTTGACTGTTGGACCACCTAGTGGTCTCATCTGCTCAATTGGCCGGAGCCTGGCTGTCAGGGCTGATTCAGCTGCAGTTCAGCATCAAAACTCAGAGATGAGCAGTAAGGTGGACTCTTTCTTCAGAGAGACAAAACCCGACAGAGAAACTCCACAGGCAGGACTAGCCCCAGTTGCCAGAACGGAGGATCTTAGCCTCCTCCTAAGGTAGGGCTATCAGACATCAACAGCTTCTGGGTCTTCCTTTAAGAAGCTCAACAATTTGGGGGTCTTCCTAAAAATAGCTCCACAGTTCGGGGTGTCTTGGTTTCTACTTTTAGAAATATGGCATCCCTAGCCTAAGGCTCCTCCCCAGTCGGCTGACTGCGCAACAGTCGTGGAGGGGCTCTCTGTGCCTTTTGTTCTGCTACATGTAATGCCTCCCTTGTTCCTGGGGACAGAGGAGGAGGGGAGAAGGGAACAGTGGACATGGCAGGTGCCTGGGGATCTGTTGCAGCCTCAGCCTCCTCCTCCTCCTCCTCCTCAGCTGCCTCAGTCTCCCTTAAACCTGCTGCTTGTTTAGCCTCCAAGCCATCTGCTCCCCCTTCTTCTTCTTCTTCTTCCTCTTCTGACCTGTCTCCTGCATCCCACCAGCAGTCTCCTGGCTTGGAGCCTTCCCACTTTGATGCTTCCCTGGGGGGTTCCCTGGCTGTAGCCTCCCACCATTCCTCCTCCTCTAGCCAGTACCCGACACTAGCTTTGCATGCAGGGGAAGCCCCTAACTCACTGAGGGTTTGAGACCCATCAACTCCCCTCACCTGTTTAGCCTGCCAGTTGAAGCCATTCCTGGGGTGTGGCTGCTGCTGCAGGCTGACAGTTTCTAAGAGCCGCAGGTGAGAGCTGTAGTGACCAAAGGTGGACAAACTACCCCAGAAGGAGCACAACGTGCCCCCCACCAGAGGTACTACCCCTCCCCTCGCAACCTTGAGTCACGAAGGACAGAGAGTGGAGAGTTGAATGTGTGTAGAAACCAGCCTTCCTTAGGAAACCAAAGTTTACATTCATCACTCCACCCACTTTCACCTGTGGCCCCTTCCACAACAGGCACACGGCCCCTGGAAGGTTTCCCAGAGGAGAATATGGCCCTTAAGACTGAAAAAGAGTCCCCAACTCCAAACTAGTGACGAACTGCCATTGATGGCTCCAGCTGGATGTTGAAATCTCCCTCTAAGCTCCTTCTCAGATCCATGTTCCCTTTCAACAACTGGCTTCCTCCTGCAGGTCAAACAGTCCCCTCAGTACAAGGACCCATTGTTTCTCCATGTGCATTTTCAGCAGCCTCCCATGTGACTGCCAGTGATATCATTTTTCCCATCCTCAGATTTTGCCCCACCCCCGGCAGCCTAAAATTCTCATTAGCTTATATCTTCAAAGGAAATAAGACATCTCCAGCTGAGCAAGACCTGGTATTTCCCCCTCTTCAGATAGCTCTGGATCTTCAGCTGCGGAGGGGAAATGCCCACGGTCCTTTCAAAATTTCCAATGTATTCATAGGAACATCACCTGTCTTGGCAAAAAGGAAGGAACAAATGTCTCAGATGCAAGCCCTTTAATCTGGAATTGCTATTCTTAACTCCATGTGGCTGGGGTGTTCTGGGGCTTCTGTACCTTGAACTAATAATTTCTTGTTTGCATGTTCTACCCCAGCTGCGGCTCCCAGTTCAGTTCAGCAGGGGGATTAATTATGCCTTGTCATTTGATTCGTCAGGGTCTGTTCCATACATGCCGGGTGGATAAAACGACTAATTCATGTCATGTCTAACTGGTTTGAGCAAAAGGCTTTTCAGAAGCTAGGGCATGTCATAAAATACGGCAATGTACAAAAGCGGGTGGAGGGTGGACATTAAAATCAGTCCAAAGAATTCAAATGTCTGGGTGCTCAGGAAATGTTTAAATGATAGCACAGACCTGTTGGCATAGAAAAGGTCTTCAAGAGATGCCTGAAAATCAGCATTTCATTACAGATCAGCCTTCTCATGGATTCAGTCACTTGTGCAGACAGCTCAACTTCTGCAACCAATGACCTCCTGCAGAGTGTAGCCACAAAAGAGAGTTTTGGGAGGACTGGAGGACAGGCTTGCAGTTCATTCAGGGCAGAAGCAATGGGAGAAGGGCCATAGCTTAGTGGTAAAGCAGCTGCTTACATGCAGAAGCTCTCCGGTTCAATCTGTTGTATCTCCAGCTAGAATGTCCTCTGTCTGAAACCCTGGAGAGTTTTTGCCATCCATTGTGGACAAGACTGAGCTAGATAGAGCCATAGTGGGACTCCGTATAAGGCAGCCTCCTATTGTCCCAGCAACAAGCCTTTGCCACGCACAGAGGACTCCTTAAAGACATGAAATAAATAAAGCTGCCCTGGAAAGGGATGCTGAACATGAGTCAGAATTAGACAGCCCTGGGACAACAAAACACTCGGACACAGTGCCTTTAAAGCACGGACCTGGGCCTAGGAAGCATGGGGCACCAGGTACCTGTGGCTGAGCCTTGAGAGACTGCTGTCCAAGGTGCTGAAGGGATTGAATACAAAGATGCAACTGTTAGAATGTCAAGGGGCATGATGGTGCTTTGAATGCATAAAGCAGATGCGGCCTAACTTGCACAGTTGCAGAATGAACTGAATTGAGCTGGAAGAAGCAGGACTACATGGGATGTAGAACGCTATACAGGAAATGGCTTGGGGTGGCCCACTGGGAGAGGCACACGATGCAAAAAGCGGCAGTTCCAACCCATTCATGGGAAACAGAGCTCTGAAATCCTGGAGAGCAGCTGCTGGCTGTGGCAGACCATACAGAACTAGATGGCCCAGTGGTCTCACTGGGTTTTCAAGCCAGAACACAGCTTCAGCGTCCCCAGGGCAAACCAATTTTTAATTCCCCAAACTCTTACTAATCAGAGTTTCCTTTTTAAAGCGACAGTAGTTCAAAGCATTGACTAGGGGCTTTTCAATGTTCAAAGGCACTTTGGATGCCTTGACTTGCAATCCTTACAACGACCCTGCAGAGCAGTTCAGTGTTATCTTGAGTTGCAGAATAGCGAGGCGCGATGCCGAGGCGGGCGCAGGGTGGCCCACCTAAGGAGTTCATGGTAGGGGGACCTAATGAGGCCAAACTCCGTCTTTTGCTCTTATTTCAGCTGTGTCTTGGCTCTGTGCTCGCAAGTGTTCTAGTGACTTTCAGGTAACTTGGAAAGCATGGTAATGATGTCTTGGTTCTGAAGAATGATATTTCCCCCAGTCTGACTTAGTTATCCTGGTGATGATTCAGCTAGATGTTGTACACGCTGACCATATTCCAGAAGGGGTTTGTTGTCTTGGCCTTGCTTTGGCTTACTGAGATCTGTCTTCTCCCTAGAGGTGCTCATTCTAAAATGGATAATTATAACGTTTGACTTCATTGATCAGAAGGAAAATATGAATGCTCTCTATGGTTTCTTCTTCCGCTTCTTACAATATGAGAAATTGGTAAGATAAAAAGGAATGCGTTATTTTGAAGGAACTTGCTTTTATTCTGACATTAACCCAAATCAAACAATAAAGAGTACTTTCCGACCACACAACAGGACACCATGTGAAAAGTGGGGCCTTATAAATACCTCTCCCATTTCCTTCCTTTTCCTGTCTTGTTCCTTCCCAATGGGTGCCGGTCGCAGCGCCCCCCGGGGGCACGGCATGTTCAGGCAGGCAGGCAGGCAGGCAGCTATCCGATGTCGATCCCGCCCGTTCCTCCCTCCACCCCCCTCAAAGACAGCCGCGCAGGCAGCTATCCGATGGAGGGAGGGGGGGGAATCCTGTTCTGCATAGCTATCAATTCGGGTGTGCATACTTATGGGAAAATAAAACTAATTTATTTTAGAGCTTGTTTTTGTGTGTATTCATGGTATCATTTGTAGACCCAGTAGATGGCAGTGTGGTGTGGAGAGTGTTTTTGGCAGCTCGTGAAAGGATAGAGGGTGGAACGTTGACCGTTCAAAGGCACTATAAGCAATATATATATATATGTATATATATATATATATATATATATATATCGCCACATTTTCCTAGCTACGTTTTCCCATAAAAGTATACACTCGAATACATTTGAATCAAATACTTTTGGAACAAGTGATTGTTACATTTAGGGAACATTCTCTAGGCGATGAGATTGGGGGGAAATACAAAAACCCATTTGGATACATTTAGAAAAGTACAGCATTTTGAGGAAAAATACATTTCAGTCGAAAAATACATTCAGATCCATTCTTAAAGTCAATGAGAAAGATACAGCGAAAAAGGATCCATTCCCCAAGGCACCATTGACCTTCTTGTAGGGTGTGAAGGCAGAATATGATCTATTTGATATTGGTAGGGTCCTTCTCCTTCATTCCCCTCTCTGACCCTGACTCTCTTACGACACAGGGACCATCCCAGAGTGTGGGCACAACTTCTGCCGGTCCGGCCTGATCCAGTGCAGCGGGGCAAAAAGGAGGCTGGCTTCCTGTCCTCAAGGCCGAGTTGGAGTCCAGAGAAGGAGCCTCATCTGCAATCGGCAATTGGCTACCTTTGTCGAAGTAGCCAAGACCCTCAGTCTTCAAGAGGGAAAGGAGGAGTCTATGAGAAGCACCAGGAGCCCCTGAAACTCTTTTGCAAGGAGGATGAAGCCCCCATCTGTGTGGTTTGGGGCAGATCCAAGAAGCACCAACACCACGAGGTGATTCCTCTGGAAGAGGCTTTCGAGGAATACAAGGTACCTTGAGGGGGAGAAATAGCTGTGTATTGTTCTTGGCAGGTTATCTTCTTAATTCTCAGATCCAAAGTAGGCATGGTATTAATTGGTGGTTGTTTATTACCTTAGAAGCAGCCAAGGGGAAGCCTGAGAGCGGCTGGGATGGCTGGGAGGAGGGTGTCAAAGTCTTTCTCTCTGCCAGGGGGGCCAAGGGATCTTCCCTTGAAATACAGCAGCTTCATGGGACCATGGCAGGGAGAGAAAGGGTTAACCTCATCCACATCCCCCAGCAAGGTTGCTTTGTACATATTTAGAACACTACAAATGTGAATTGCACATACACAACTAAGTCCATGTCTCCTTTGGCTAGCAGGATGCCTCCTCAATACCCTGCCAAGCAGATAGCAGCAAGGGGTCAGCTGCAAGGGGGTGGGGACTGGGGGCTCCTTTTCCCTTCTGGGGTACCTCAGAGCCCATATAGAGTCCTTTTGTAGCTTCTCTATCGGTAGGAGAAAATAACAGAGGCCAACCAGAGAATATTGAGAAGCAAAGCAGCTAGTAAGCCAGATCTTTATTACCTGTTGCAACAGGGTGCTCACCCCCCCCACGCAGGAGGGAGGAGGAGACCCCAAACCAAGTCCTTATATAGACATTTGAAATTGCCCACCTGGAGCCCAAGACCACCCCTCTATACATCATACATACATCACAGAAGGGGCGGCCTACAATAGACTCCTGTCTGGCAGGAAACCTGTTGATGGGTTTACCTGGCTGTTCATGGGTTTACCTGGATATTCTTTTGTGATGATAACTACTTACGGTATTTATGTATGTGTTCTGTACTTTTCTTTCCTCCAGTAAATTACTTTGCTATTATAGCAAGGCCACTGGACCCAAGAAGCCAGTATAATATTCATCTCCTCTCTTTGTGTCTCAGTCAAAGCTGAGTTTTCCCTTTTCTTGTCAGGGAGAGATCTGTCGCTGCCTGGAGATTCGGAGGAAAGAGAGAGGGGAAATTCTGGCCTATCAAGCAGACCTGGACAAGGAAAGCAAAGACCTCCTTGGAAGTGTCACTCTTGTTACTAGTGAGGGAACAAGCACTTCAAGAAGCTGAGGAGGGAGGGGAAAATCTGCCCATTTCAATTTCTCCCCATTTCTCCTTTTTCCATATCGGTTTGTTATTTATTTATTATTCTGAAAATGAATCAAATGCTAGGGTGGCTACTTTCTCGTATAAATAGTTTGATACGTGCTTTACCCTCATAAATACATTTTTTGTGAACATTACCTGGCTGGGTCAACCTTGAGAAATTCAGAGGTGTGAATTTCAAAAGATTGCTGTTTTGGTCTCCATATTTTTTCCAAGAATTGCGAATTAGGTAAGTTCACATTTGAATGCAGCTAAATGGAGTTTATTTCCCATTGTTGTTTATTATGTGAAAAGCAGTCAAGGAGAAGCCTGAGGACTTGTGAGCTGAGAGGGTGGAAGCAGTTCAATTCAAATCCTAATTCTCTTGCTGATGTTTTGAAGGCTGACCATCTTCCTCACTCAGACCTCCTCAGAACCGGAGAGGCTGAAGACTGTGGAGAAGTTGAGACAACTGCACCAGTTCCTGGAAGAAGAAGAAGAAGAAGACAAGCGTCTGCTGAATCATGTGGAAGAGGTGAAGAAGGAGATTGCACGGAGAAGGAGATTGCAGGGAGAAGGGATGAGCAGCTGGCCAGGCTCTGCAGGAAACTCTCCTCTCTTGAGAGGATCATCCAGGAGATGGAGGAAAAGGGTCAGCAGCCAGCGAGTGAACTGCTGCAGGTAAGACGGCTCCAGGAAAAGGCTGCCTCCCATCCTTTCTGTGCCCCTTTCATGTACGCAAGGAGTGTAGGGGCTCAGTTGACGGAGCCTCGAGTCAGCTTTGTAATGGACAGGAACACCCCAGAGACCTGGGATGCTGAACTCACCTGAAGGCCGACTAGAGATTCTTCAGTCTTCTTGAGGGAAGGGGAGGGGATTTTCTGCTCCTTGCTGATGATTTGCCTCCGAATGCCTTCCCGCTGGGCAATGCTGCCTTCCTGCCCTGCCCTGGGCTTCGCCAAGGATGCAGTCAGGCCTCCTTCTGACATGAGCCAGTCTCTTGACCAAGCTTCTCTTCCCGTTCCCTCCACAACTTCTGGGTGGATCCCCTTCCCCATAGATCCTGATCGGCCCAAAATGGTGCTCGGTCACAGTGACCAAAGAGCAAGACAGAGGGACTCATCCAGACTGCGCCACCTTCTCCACTCACAATCCCATATGGCCAGACGTACAAGTGCTTCTGAACGCCCTCTTTAAGGAGGCTGAGAAGGCTGACATACTGGCAAAGGCAGGAGAAGCCCTATTACGGAATGATTGCCAGATGTCTCCGTCTCCCGGGGACAGTCCCCGGATTTACAAATCTGTCCCCAACAAAATCCGTCCCCGGAATGTCCCCGGATTTCATATAAGGCCCCCAGATTTATATTTTAAGTGTTGTAGATTTATTAGTAGGGAAGGAATGTTGCGTGATTGGTTCAACGGCACAAGACACATCATATGGGGACTTCCGGCGAGGCAAAATGGCGGGTGCCACGGCAAAGAGCAGCTCCTGAAGCCAGCCAGAGCCAAGTGCACTACCAGGCTGGCTCCGGGCTGCTGAGACTGCCGCCTGCGCTGCCACTGCCGAGGGGGAACCAGGGATGCCCGGCGCGTCAACTGGGGGAACCGCTGACACCCCCCCCCAGGACCCAAATCGAGGCGGGAGCGAGAGCGCCCGGCCATGTGGCCGACTGCCCAGTGGCGCTCCAGGGCCAGTAAAAACCCCGGAGCCAACCCAGGGAGAAGGAGGAAAGGAGAAGGAGAAGGAATAGAGAGAAAGAGAAAGGAGAAAAAAGAGGGGAGCCCCGACCTTGCGGCCGCTGAGGAAGAGAGGTAGGAGAGCACCAGGAGGGCAAGGACACGGGGCCGAGCCCAGGCCCGACCCGAGCCTACTCCACGACAGATAGCACTCCAAGAGATCAGGCTGGGGCCCAGAGGAAGGCCACGCGACAGAGGAGACCCAGAAGAGAAGGTATTACTTCTTATTTTTTTAAAAAATGATTTTTTTAAAAAAACATTTTTTTCTCTGGGTAGTTGGTTCCTTTTATTTGTTCGGGTTCCTACGTTACACCAGCATTTTAAATGGCAACACTCCTTTCAAAGATTGGCCGCCTTTTTAATTGTTATGGAAAATCAATAAAATGATAAGTTGCCCCTGCCCAAGGGTTGCATGACATCTGGCTGAAGACTTTTTTTGCTAAAAGTTGAAGCTATGCTGGGGTGTGTGGGTGTGTCTGTCCGTCCATGTGGCCGCTTTGTATTCAACATTCCACCCCCTCCAAAGAATCCTAAGAACCTTAGTTCTCCTTTCACAGTGCTACGATTCCCAGCACCCTTAACAAACCATTGTTCCCAGGACTTTTGGGGTGTGGGTGGGAGGAGATGTGCTTTACATGTGTGGTGTGCAGGCATTTCCCAGCACATGTCGGGGGGGGGGGATTCAAGATTAACGCAAATGCTTTTCTTCCTTAGACCACCTTGACGTTGAAAAAGAGGTTCTCTGGGTTGAGGAACACACACCATTTCACAGCGAAGCAGAACACGGGCCAAATGGTCACTCTGTCATTAGATTTGGGCTTCCGGTTTCTGTCGCAAACAGACAGGGAGTGAGGAAAATCTCCGGAGGAGTTTTCCGAGTAATACAGGGGCTTGGGGGTGCTGCAAAGGCACTGCGCCCCCCAAAAATCTCAAGGGGGAGACCCTTGGGGGAGAGATACCCAGCCGTGTGGATGCGGTCAGCTGTTTTTTCGGGGTTTTTTTTTCTTGGAAGATCTCGAGGCAGCGAAACCGCTAGCACAAAAGGGAGAGCAACGACCCTGTATTACGATGCCTCTGACTCCCACTGAAGAATGCGACTGACCTCCAAAACTGTAAGAACGGAACCCTTAGTGTGAGTAGACTTATTTAATGCTGCAAAATTTGAAAATACACTAAGAGAACGTCGGATGTTAGATGATTTAATTTAGGAATTCACCTCGGAAGAGGATTAAAATGGCGCAGGCTACAAAGGCGCAAGGTGGAGGAAGGAAGTATCCCCTCGCCTGACTGAGTGACTGAGTGAATACAAAGTAAACATTTCGGGATTTATTGTGGGGAATTAAAAGAACTTGAAACATTCCACCGTTATGACACATGCTCTGCTCTTTTCGGGGGAGGCAGACAAAAAAAAAAAAAAAGCAAGCAAGGAAACTTCATAGAGCCATTTAAAACGGAGCTTCTTAGAACTGCTTAAAAGGACAGCTGGAAATACGACCCAAAGAAATACTCGGAAAAAGAACTTTCTCTAACTTCCCCCAACCTTGGGAATTTATTGACGCTTCTGGGATTTATTTCACGTATGTTTATCTGAACTTTAGTTCAAAGAACCCTAGGACCCCTTGAACTCTGGAACTTTCTGCCGAGGCTGCATTTATGTCCCGCTCATAAACTCCTGGCTTTTTCCCTCTTCCCACTTTCTCCCCTTCCCTCCTTGTTCTCTTATGGTATTTAGGATATTTACATTTTGATTTGAATTAGAAAATTATCTGGTTATTTTGTCCCTCTCTTTTCTCTTTCCTTATTTCTATGTATCTGTTTTCTTCTCTTACCTTATATCTTCCTTTCTCCTTCGCTCCCCATTATAATTAACATAACTAATAATCTATCTTCCCTACCCTTAGCCCTGAGGAAAATTTACCGATTCCACCAACCTAAGCAGGACTAGCATTTAAACCAAGACATCTTTTTAAGTAAATGACATGTTGAATAACTTCAGATTCTGAAAAGTTGGAGACTATTTGATATAATCCACTGAGAACTCCCTGAAATATCTACATCCTTTCTAGGACCATAAAGTGAACCAATAAATTCAAATCTCGAGGTAATAGAAAAAAATGAAAGTCTGACGTATTTTCTGTGAAACGGATTAGGCCGACAAGTGGCTGAAGAGTACAGAAACTGAACAATCTTTTCTAGACTGCAAAAAGAGAATATTATTTTTGATTTTTGCCCTCCGTTCTGTCTTTCTCTTTCTTTGTTGTTGAAACAGCTATACTAACATATTAACACAATTTAAATATATGATAACAAAAGACTATTGGTAAAGCTAATGCGATTGGATAACTCTGAATAAGCCATTGAAAGATCTCTCTTTTCCTTTGGGGAATATAGGTTGGATGGTAATTAAAGAGGATATGTCAATAAGAGTGGCAAAGTGATATAAGAAAATAATATAGGAATATATAAATAAAGGTACTGAAATCACTGAAAGGGTAAAGGAAAGATTGTGAGCCCCCTAGGGGAGAGAGAAAAAAGTAAAGCTAGCCACTGAGAATTAACCCATAAAATGTTGGGGGAAAATGGGAAAAAAGTAGGAGGGACACCAGGAGAGAGAAAGGTATCCCGACAAGAGGAAATTAGAGATTTAGACATTTTATGGCTAAAGATTAAAGAGGAATTCAAGCAAAATGAATTGCATATGGAAAACAAATTAGGAGAAATACAGGAACAGATAGATAAGAAAATAGAAAGTGCTGTAGGAGAACTCTCTAGAAAGGTACAAGACTTGACAGCCAAGTCAAAAATAATTGAAGAAACCAATAAAAAAACTCAAAAAGATCTGAGAGACCAAAAAAAAAAGAAACAGAAAAATTAAAGGAAGAAGTAAAAGATTTAAATAAAATGCAAAATCAATTATGGGACAATTTAGCCATGACAGAAATGCGTCAGAAACAACTTAATTTAAAATTCCGAGGAGTTGCAGAAGAAGTAAATGAAGATATAAGAGAAAAAATGGTTAAAGAACTTGCAAAATGGTTGGAAATAAAAGAAGAACAAGTAGCATACACGATAGAAAGTGCGTTTAGAATAAGAGGAAAATCACAACAAATCAAATAAAAAAAAAATCCCTGGTGACTGTTTAGTAATATTTAATTCAATGGAAATGAAGAATACTATATTAAGAACAAGCTATAAAAGAAAGTTAATCATTGGAGATTGTCCAATCATTATCTATAAAGAAATTCCAATCAGGATTCTGCGCAAGAAGGAAGGATACAGGCATTTAACAAATGTCCTGAAGAGAAATACAATACAGTACAAATGGGAATTCCCAGAAGGGATTTCCTTTTTTTATAAGAATAAAAAATTCAAACTGATAGACACACAAGAAGCCGGAAAGTTTTTGAGAAGATATGAAAAGGACCTGGGTAGGGAAGAAGAAAGATTTGGAAGAGGAGAGGGGAGAGTGGGGGAAGGAGGAGGGAGAGAGGGGAGAGAGGCCGAGGGACTGGAGGGGAGGGGAGGGGAGACAGAGGAGGAGGCGGAAGGTGCAGGATCGGGGGAGGAAAAGGAGGGGGAAGAGATAGAGACTATTGGAAACAGAAGCACCAGAATTTAAATCAGAAATTAGGATAGAGGGTTGTTAGCTGAAATGACCCTTAAGTTTCTGTCGTGGAATGTGAATGGCTTTAATGAAAAGTCCAAGAGAAATAAATTTGAGAAAATTATAAAGAAAAAAAATGTTGATGTGATCTGTTGCCAAGAAACACATGTTGCCAAAAAACACAAGCATATTTTAATAAATAAAAAGTTGGGAATAGAATTCATTAACTCAGATTCCAAGAAAAAAAGAGGGGTAGCAATTTATGTGAAAGAGAAATTAGAACCTAAATTGATATGTAAGGACGAGGAAGGAAGAATCTTAGGAGTGCAAATCAATTTTCAGGGAGAAAAACTCAACGTGGTGACAGTCTATGCGCCAAATACAAATAAGTTGGAGTTTTTCAAAAAATTGGAACAAGTCTTATTAAATCTAGAGAATAATAAACTGGTCCTACTTGGAGATCTAAATGGAGTGCCGAAACCAGAACTAGATAGAAGCTCAAAGAAGAAGAATCTAAATCAAGGGAAACTTCCGAGATCGTTTAATGACCTCGAGGAAAATTTAGACTTAATAGATATATGGAGATATAAAAACCCCATGACAAAACAATTCACTCACTTCTCAGAGCCGCATCAGAGTTGGAGCAGGTTGGATCAGATATGGGTATCAAGAGAATTAACAATAAGAGTGTCGAAATGTGAGATACTTCCTAGAACACTATCTGATCACAACCCAATAATATTACATTTAAATTGGAAAACTCAGGGTATGTACAGATGGAGAATGAATGACTATTTATTTGAAAAAGAAGAAGTGAATGAAAAGGCTAAAACCACCTTAAAAGACTACTTTGATTTAAATAGCAATAAGGAGACAAACATAGACATAGTTTGGGATGCCAGTAAGGCAGTGCTAAGAGGTTTTCTGATACAACAAAATAGTCAAAGAAGAAAGGTGAGAGAACAAAAAAAAAGAAGAGTTAATTACACAATTGAGAGAATGTGAAAAGAATCTGATAGAAAAACCGAGTGATGAAGGGAACAAGCAACTGTACAAGATATTACAAGCACAATACTCAACATTAATAAATCAAGAGGTAGAATGGGGAATTAAGTTAATGAGACAAAAAATTTTCGAATCGGCAAATAAAACTGGAAAGTTTCTGGCGTGGCAACTGAGAAAAAGGAAAAAACAAAACGTTATTAATAAAATAAAAGTAGAAGAACAAATCTTGGAGGACCCTAATGAAATAAAAAAGAGCTTCCTCAAATTCTATGAAAACCTATATAAAAGAGAAGAAGAAGATGCCATAGAAATAGAAAAATATCTAGAAGAAAACAGAATTAACAACATATCGGAAGAGGAAAGAAGTCTGTTAAATAAACCCATAAAAGCAGAGGAAATTCAAGAGGCGATAAAGAGGATGAAACTGGGGAAAGCCCCAGGCCCAGATGGTCTATCGGCCAAGTATTATAAAGTCCTAGAAGAACTTATAACACCGGTGCTATGTGAAGTAATGAATGAGATCTTAGGAGGAGGAAGAACACCAGCATCCTGGAAAGAAGCATACATTACGTTGATACCGAAACCTGATTCGGACAGACAGATCATTAAGAACTACAGACCGATTTCATTACTGAACAATGACTACAAGATCTTCGCAGACGTAATGGCGACCCGACTTAAAAAGTGTCTAGTTAACCTCATTCATACCGATCAGGCTGGTTTTTTACCTAATAGGCAAATAAAAGACAACATAAGACATACAATAAACATCATTGAATACTTAGAATGCAAAAATGAAATCCCCGCAGCTTTAATGTTCATTGACGCCGAAAAGGCTTTTGACAATGTATCCTGGCGTTCTCTTATAAAATGTTTGGAAAAGACAGGGATAGAGGGCACATTCCTTGAAGGAATAAAAGCAATTTACTCACAACAAAGTGCCAAATTAATTATCAATAATAACTTAACAGAACCCTTTGAAATTTCGAAGGGTACAAGGCAGGGATGCCCTCTGTCACCTCTTCTGTTTATTATGATGTTAGAGATAATTACAAATAAGATAAGGAAAACTTCAGAGATACGCGGAATAAATATTGGAGTAAAAGAATACAAATTGAAAGCATATGCTGACGATCTTATGTTGTCTTTAGAGGATCCAAAAGAGAGTGTTAGTAAGGTGTTAGATCTGTTAGAAGAATTTGGAAAATTATCTGGTTTTAAATTAAATAGAACAAAAACTAAAATGATGACTAAAAATGTGAAAGAGGAGGTAAAAAACCATCTTGAATCTCAAACTGGTATTAAAGTAACAAAAAAAGTAAAATACCTTGGAATCTGGTTAACGATGAAAAATATAAATTTGATGGAAGATAATTACATAACCACATGGAAAGAAATAAGGAAGGACTTAGACACCTGGAACAGAATAAAACTTTCTTGGTCGGGTAGAATGGCGGCGATTAAAATGAGTTTATTACCGAAATTGTTGTTCCTATTTCAAAATATACCGATAATCAGGGGTACCTAAGTATTCAAAGATTGGCAGAAAATACTCTCTAAATTTATCTGGCAAGGGAAAAGGCCCAGAATCAGATTTAAACTACTTACAGATCAAAGAGCTAGGGGAGGATTCGCAGTTCCAAATTTAAAGTTGTATTATGAAGCCTCGTGTCTTTGTTGGGTCAAAGATTGGATCGTTATTAAAAATAAAGACTTGTTAGATCTAGAAGGATTTAATATAAGATTTGGTTGGCACTCTTACCTATGGCGAAACAAGGGAAAGGTTCATAAAGGATTTTCTAACCACATTTTTAGAGGACCACTGCTGGAAGTGTGGGAAAGAAACAAAAAATTATTGGAACAGAAGACCCCTTGGTGGCTATCGCCAATTGATATCCTGACAATAAAAAAAACCAAACATCGAAGGAGAAAGATGGACATATGAAGACCTACTAGTAAAAACAGAGACTGGTTGGAGGATTAGGCCTTATGAAGAAATAAAGAACAAATTGACAGGATGGATCCAATTTCACCAAATTAATTCTATATGGTCTGAGGATAAAAAGAATGGGATAAGTGAGAAAAAATCTAGATTTCAGATTGAAATACTAGAAAGTAAAACAAAACTCCTATCGAAAATGTATAGCCTGTTACTTGAATGGGATACCAAAGATGAAGAAGTAAAGGAGGTAATGATCAGATGGGCAATGGACTTCGGACATAACATAGAGTTTGATAAATGGAAGGCATTATGGAATAAAGGTATGAGATTCTCGGCATGCACAACACTCAGGGAAAATATGTATAAATAAGGAGACAAACATAGACATAGTTTGGGATGCCAGTAAGGCAGTGCTAAGAGGTTTTCTGATACAACAAAATAGTCAAAGAAGAAAGGTGAGAGAACAAAAAAAAAGAAGAGTTAATTACACAATTGAGAGAATGTGAAAAGAATCTGATAGAAAAACCGAGTGATGAAGGGAACAAGCAACTGTACAAGATATTACAAGCACAATACTCAACATTAATAAATCAAGAGGTAGAATGGGGAATTAAGTTAATGAGACAAAAAATTTTCGAATCGGCAAATAAAACTGGAAAGTTTCTGGCGTGGCAACTGAGAAAAAGGAAAAAACAAAACGTTATTAATAAAATAAAAGTAGAAGAACAAATCTTGGAGGACCCTAATGAAATAAAAAAGAGCTTCCTCAAATTCTATGAAAACCTATATAAAAGAGAAGAAGAAGATGCCATAGAAATAGAAAAATATCTAGAAGAAAACAGAATTAACAACATATCGGAAGAGGAAAGAAGTCTGTTAAATAAACCCATAAAAGCAGAGGAAATTCAAGAGGCGATAAAGAGGATGAAACTGGGGAAAGCCCCAGGCCCAGATGGTCTATCGGCCAAGTATTATAAAGTCCTAGAAGAACTTATAACACCGGTGCTATGTGAAGTAATGAATGAGATCTTAGGAGGAGGAAGAACACCAGCATCCTGGAAAGAAGCATACATTACGTTGATACCGAAACCTGATTCGGACAGACAGATCATTAAGAACTACAGACCGATTTCATTACTGAACAATGACTACAAGATCTTCGCAGACGTAATGGCGACCCGACTTAAAAAGTGTCTAGTTAACCTCATTCATACCGATCAGGCTGGTTTTTTACCTAATAGGCAAATAAAAGACAACATAAGACATACAATAAACATCATTGAATACTTAGAATGCAAAAATGAAATCCCCGCAGCTTTAATGTTCATTGACGCCGAAAAGGCTTTTGACAATGTATCCTGGCGTTCTCTTATAAAATGTTTGGAAAAGACAGGGATAGAGGGCACATTCCTTGAAGGAATAAAAGCAATTTACTCACAACAAAGTGCCAAATTAATTATCAATAATAACTTAACAGAACCCTTTGAAATTTCGAAGGGTACAAGGCAGGGATGCCCTCTGTCACCTCTTCTGTTTATTATGATGTTAGAGATAATTACAAATAAGATAAGGAAAACTTCAGAGATACGCGGAATAAATATTGGAGTAAAAGAATACAAATTGAAAGCATATGCTGACGATCTTATGTTGTCTTTAGAGGATCCAAAAGAGAGTGTTAGTAAGGTGTTAGATCTGTTAGAAGAATTTGGAAAATTATCTGGTTTTAAATTAAATAGAACAAAAACTAAAATGATGACTAAAAATGTGAAAGAGGAGGTAAAAAACCATCTTGAATCTCAAACTGGTATTAAAGTAACAAAAAAAGTAAAATACCTTGGAATCTGGTTAACGATGAAAAATATAAATTTGATGGAAGATAATTACATAACCACATGGAAAGAAATAAGGAAGGACTTAGACACCTGGAACAGAATAAAACTTTCTTGGTCGGGTAGAATGGCGGCGATTAAAATGAGTTTATTACCGAAATTGTTGTTCCTATTTCAAAATATACCGATAATCAGGGGTACCTAAGTATTCAAAGATTGGCAGAAAATACTCTCTAAATTTATCTGGCAAGGGAAAAGGCCCAGAATCAGATTTAAACTACTTACAGATCAAAGAGCTAGGGGAGGATTCGCAGTTCCAAATTTAAAGTTGTATTATGAAGCCTCGTGTCTTTGTTGGGTCAAAGATTGGATCGTTATTAAAAATAAAGACTTGTTAGATCTAGAAGGATTTAATATAAGATTTGGTTGGCACTCTTACCTATGGCGAAACAAGGGAAAGGTTCATAAAGGATTTTCTAACCACATTTTTAGAGGACCACTGCTGGAAGTGTGGGAAAGAAACAAAAAATTATTGGAACAGAAGACCCCTTGGTGGCTATCGCCAATTGATATCCTGACAATAAAAAAAACCAAACATCGAAGGAGAAAGATGGACATATGAAGACCTACTAGTAAAAACAGAGACTGGTTGGAGGATTAGGCCTTATGAAGAAATAAAGAACAAATTGACAGGATGGATCCAATTTCACCAAATTAATTCTATATGGTCTGAGGATAAAAAGAATGGGATAAGTGAGAAAAAATCTAGATTTCAGATTGAAATACTAGAAAGTAAAACAAAACTCCTATCGAAAATGTATAGCCTGTTACTTGAATGGGATACCAAAGATGAAGAAGTAAAGGAGGTAATGATCAGATGGGCAATGGACTTCGGACATAACATAGAGTTTGATAAATGGAAGGCATTATGGAATAAAGGTATGAGATTCTCGGCATGCACAACACTCAGGGAAAATATGTATAAAATGATGTACAGGTGGTATGTAACGCCCGTAAAATTGGAAAAAATATATAAAACTGGTGATAAATTATGTTGGAAGTGCAAGATCAAGGAGGGCGATTTCTATCATATGTGGTGGTTGTGTGAGCCTATCAAAAAATTCTGGGAATCTATTTACAATGAATTAAAAAAAATCCTCAAATATACCTTTATAAAAAAACCTGAAGCCTTTCTGCTGGGGATAATTGGGGAGGAAATCAAAAAGGAAGACCACACACTCTTTCAGTATGCAACAGTGGCTGCCAGAACTCTAATAGCGCAGAATTGGAAGACATCAAAAATCCCAACTATAAACGAATGGCAAACCAAACTATTTGATTATTTAGAACTGGCAAAAATGACACAGAAAATAAGAAATCAAAAAGACATAAAGTTTAATAAAGAATGGAATAAATTTATGACATATATGGAAACAGAGGTAAAAAATCTAAAAATCACAGTAGGTATGACGTAACACTTGTGACGTAAAGAGTCTTTTGAGGAAAAGAAACTGCAGATAAAAAATCATATAATATATTCTGAAACCGAGATGAAGGGAAGTCAATTAATGTTGTGTGTTATTTAGTTATTTAGTTAATGTAAGTTAATTAGTTGGTGTTTTATGTTAGGAGATGTTTTTTCTTTTGTTTTTTTATTATTATTTCTTTTATTTATGTACTCCTTTTTTGTATGTATGTGTTATGTATGTTTATTTTTTCACCTGTTTTAATGTTGGATGTAGCAAAATGAATTAAAATCAATTAAAAAAAAAAAAGATTTGGTGAAGTTAGACTGGCTTTGCAAAGGAGTTTGCCCCTGAAGCCAGTTGGTTGCCTGCCTTCTTCCTGGCTGGCGGCTTGGCAGCAGCAAAACACAAAGAGACAGCCCCATGCAACCTCACATCCAAAGATTTCTGCCCATGCTTCAGACATGCAGCCCTAAGAGCAGCTCTGACTCCCACTCTAGGCCCCTCTGCCCCAGTCTTCCTCCTGATGTAGGCTACAGGATCTGGGAAGTCTGATCCAGCTTTGAGGTGTGGTTCCATATGGCCGTTAGTACTGTTCTGCTTTTGCCAGAGAGCCACCTGGTAAGGAAGATCTCCAAGCATGCTTCCTAGGGGGTCCTCTTTAATCCTCAGATGTGCCCACAAAGGCATGATCCAGCACCCTCATGCCACAGCTGCCTCTGGAGTGACCCTCCCTCCGGTAAGAGGCGTGCCTCACAGCTGAGTGCCTGGTTGTTTGTGTAGGGCGGGGGCAGGGAATCTTGTGGGCTCCCAGATATTGCCAGATCCAATGGCCTTCTGCCTCTGCCAGCATGGCCGACGGTCAGGGGTGATGAATAAAACAACTTTGAGAAGCTGAAACACCGGGCTGTTTTCGTTTCTAATAAAAATATTCACTGTGCAGTTCACAGGCACAAAACACAATGTTGATATTGTCCAGGAAATGGGTTTTCAGTTGGAGGGCATGGGTTGCGTGAGAGCATGTTGTGCGGGATAACCAGTCTCATATAACCAACATGCTTCAGTCTAATTAGTGCATGAAGGGGTTAACACCATAGAGTAAGCTGTCCTGCCATCTTAGCCATGTCTCTTCCCCTTACCTTGGGAGTGAGTTCTGATCTATTCTGGTATTCACTTCTTCAGCGTTTAATGTACTGTAGGTTTTTCCTGATTTTATGGTTTTATCTTTCTGTAAACGGCTTTGATGTTTCTTACCATCTGGTAGTGTATAAATTTTATGAAATAAATAATTTCAAACAATCAAATAAATAAATAAATAGGAAGATGTAAAACCACAACCTCCGAAATGAAAGCTACTGTGCCTCCAGACGGATGTTTTTGCCTGGAGTGGGGCCATATTCTGCAATGTGCTATCGATGCAATAATAGTGCAGCTTTTTAATGGACTGTCCACGAAAACATCATTCTGCTTTCTCAGTTGCTCTGCAATGCTTCGCCAGGGTTACCACATCATGGCCCCCTGGGGGTGCGCTCCTGTGTTGTAGCTCAGCAAAAGCAGGACAAAATTCCTCTAGTATGGCTCACAGTGAGGGCTGCTGAGAGTTGGGAGAGATCTCGGAGGCCAAAGAGTTTGCTTTTCTGCTCAGTACAGGGGATCTTGCCAGCTCTTCACCCCTGACTGGCCAAAGATGCCCATCTCTCATCCATGCAGCTCCACAGTGTGCCTGGATGATGACTCAGATGGAGCTGGACACACCATTCCTGAAGGATACAATAATATTGCAATTGTGGTGGACCAACTACATGCCAACAGGATGTCGGACTGAATGGGCCTTGGCCTGACCCAGCAAGGCTCTTCAAATGCGCTTATGTTCCCCTGACTTTGGGGACGCCTTGCAGGAGTCTCACCCGTCTCATGGCTATTCTTCTAGTGTGGACCAGTTCGACAAGCTCTCCCCCGAAAGCAGGTGCACCATCCAGAACATGCTGGCACTGTACCTGAAGAAGAAAGCGAACACAGACCAGGAGGCAGGGACTTCTAGGGGAAGGGAGGCCTTCATGCGGGAAGCCTTGACTCCTCACGTGCTCCCCGGGATCAGCTTCGACCCCACCACCCAGTCTTCTGCTGCAGCGCATGAGGATGGGCATTCCTCCCCTTTCAACCATCTGGCGGAGTCACTCTTCCACCTGGCCCAGAACAGGAGGCTCCTTCCAAACACGCAGAATGCCTTGCACGTGATCGATGGGCCTGTGGTCACTGTGACATAGGCAGGGCCAGATTTATGTATAGGCTAAGTAGGCAGAAGCCTAGGGCCTCTAGATCTAGGGGGCCTCACCAGCCTGCCCGCTCCCCAACGCCGCAGACAGTCTTCCCTCTCCCCAAATTGCAAACCCAATAATTCATTCAGGGCATTTCTCCCTCATTTCAATGACAGTTTGCTTCAAAAGGAAAGGTGGACTTGGAGAAGGCAAGCAAAATGCGAGGGAGATAGTGAAAGATACAGGAAATTGAATGCAGATTTCCAAAAAATAGCAAGGAGAGACAAGAGGGCCTTCTTAAATGAGCAATGCAAAGAAATAGAGGAAAACAACAGAATGGGAAGAACCAGAGATCTGTTCAAGAAAACTGGAGCTATGAAAGGAACATTTCATACAAAGATTACCATAATAAAGGACAAAGGTGGAAAGAACCTAACAGAAGCAGAAGACATCAAGAAGAGGTGGCAAGTATACACAGAGGGATTATACCAGAAAGATATGGATGTCTCATACACCCCAGGTAGTGTGGTTGCTGACCTTGAGCCTGACATCCTGGAGAGCAAAGTCAAATGGGCCTTAGAAAGCACTGCTAATAACAAGGCCAGTGGAAGTGATGATATTCCAGCTGAACTATTAAATTTTGTTAAAGATGATGCTGTTAAGGTGCTACACGCAATATGCCAGTAAGTTTGGAAAACTCAGCAGTGGCCAGAGGATTGGAGAAGACCAGTCTACCTCCTTTAGAGGAAAAGGCCTTGAGGGGAGGACCTGTTGCCTCCACAATCCTTCCTAAACGTGGATAAGCTGAGAGGCAATTGTCCGACAAATGTGGTGCTGTGGGGAGGCAGGAACATTTTCCTGCAGTTAAGTATTTTCTAAGTTCCTTTCCCGAAACTTCCCCAAACGGTTCTGAAGCCTCTCTAACCTCACAAGTCTTTTCCTCTCTCAGGAATTCTGGGATTCGAGGATAACTTCATGGAGAAGGAAAGAAACCTGCAGAATCAGCAAATGAGTGCCCGCTGAGGGCCTCCACCCCCAGCGCTGCCACCAAGCAGGCTGTAAGTTGCCTTAGAGGTGTACTGTGCCCTCCCGCCTCCTTGCTTTTAAGGACTACTTGAGTTCTGTTCTCATCTCCCTGAGGCGTATCCGTGACAAGGAGAGCATGAGCAAGAAGCAACCCCAGTGACCCACACTATGCGCCAGCTCTTTGTGCCTTCCACACATACGCAGTCCGGACAGAGAGAGGGACTCATCAAGCACGTCCTCGCCAAGAGAGAGAAGGAATATGTCAACACCCAGAATTTCAGGTAAGATCATGCAAAAGTGCAAACACCATGCAAAGACCAGTGGAACCTGTATCAGAGTTGGGGCTGGAGAAAGCGACATCTACATGATAACTCTATTGTTGGGTGCCAGGCAAAGTCTGTCCTGTTCACTCAGGCCACATGGGTGGGTAATGGAAAGTATTAGTTGTGGTGGGCAATTTTCCTTGGTGCCACATACTGAACCGTGGCTTCATATTATGAGCAGGACGGCAGCCTCTCCTCCAGGTTTGCACACCTCTCCCCCACCCCAAGCCTATTGGGAAGCTTCCACTTGGATTTTAAATTAACCACAGTTTGGTGTGTCCAGATCCTATGGTGGTTCATTTTACCAGCTTTGTAAACCCACGATTGGAAGTTGGCTTGTTTCAATGAGCCATGGTTCAAATGAAGCGGATTGTGCAGCTTCAGACATTGTGACAAGATGCAGTTAATCCAAAACTGAAGCAAAACCTTTGGAACTCCTCCTAAAAGCTGTGCTGGAGGACAGGGAGGTGTGACCCCCCCCCAACACTTGGAGTGGGTCATCCTTATAATGCTAAGCTAACTACTTCACACAAGGTTTTTGAGTTTTTGCTTTGGTTATTTCCTCGTACTGTTAGTAGTAAGGTCAAGGTAAAGGGACCCCTGACCAGAGGACTTCCGGGTTAGCGCCATCGGCAATGGCGGAGTTCCTCTGACCGAGAGGAACCCGCTCCGCGAAAATCGGGTCTTGCCGCCGCAGCAAAGCCAGAGACCCTTTAAAAATCCCAGGTGGAGGAAGCCTGGGAACGTGGGATTCGGCTGACACCAGGAGCGCATCCCCTACTCGCAGGGAAACCCCTTTTTCGGGGATCCGATGCGACGTGGGGTGAGCGGCGCGGTGTTTTGAATCGACCGCTATTTTTACGGAGTGAAGCCGCACAGTCGTTGCCGGAGAGCGCTGACTTTTTCCTGTGGACAATTGGACTCTAAACAAGTACCCATTTGTAGAACGGAAAATTGGATTAAGAATCATTTTAATTTGGCACTGAAGCGGGAAGGTTCTAAACAGGAAGTCCGCCTTCCGCTTTTGTAAATAGACTAAAGCAAAAATTGTGCAAGCTAAAGCCTGGAAAGTCGTATATAAAGGTCTAAATTTCCTTCGGTTTTAACCACCAAAACCCCTCTTGGAAGCAGGAGAAAAGAGGGGGGATTTTGATTGTTCAAGACTGCAGGAGAGAGAGTTAAGAAAGATAAATTTCCACCGTCTCAAACCTGGGAACGGGGTGTCAGAGACAGAATTTTTTTGGGAAGTTCATTGACTGTGAATGGAACGTTTTTTGACAGATAGCTAATGAAGAGAAACAAATTGCTTCCAATGTTGCCTTTTGCATCTTAAAGAAACAAAAGAATTGAAAAATGAAAGTAATTTTCTTTTGTTGGACCTGCTTTCAAAAGATGGATACAAATAGAAATTGTCTCCTCTAGAGGGAGCTTGTTAAATTGTTGCTGGAGTCGATCTGGGGATTTCACAGCTGTGGAGATTAGGATCGTGGGACCAGACTCTGACCTTGAATAAAAATGTGTTTAGAAGAAGTTTTGGTGCTTGCTTTTTGCAAGACAAGTGCTTTGTTGGACCAGATGCATGAGAAGATGGATTTGATGACTGTTGCAGTCAAAAACTTTGGACAAACAGCGAATACTTATATAGAAACCATTCAGGAACCAACCCAGGAACCTGTTTTGACAGGGCAAGTGCAAATGCAGAAGACAATGGAGGAGGTTGCTGTCGAACCTCAAGTAACACAAATGGAGAGACCCGAGGCCCTGCAGGAGCATAAGCCACTGTTCTTGAAGATTGAATCTGGAGTGGGCCAGGGGGGGTCTGGAGTTGTGGGGGCTCTTAATTTTGGAGGGACTTTGAAACATGCTTTTAAATACTTTCTGGACTACACTGCTGACTGTGGGGAATGGGACTGTGGGGAATGGGCTGACCTGCTGAGGGGAGATGGAGATATTTTCGACTTGGAGTCTCCCCGAGACCTACTCCTCAATGAGAAAGGAAAGAAACTAAGAAAGAGACCAACAAAAGACAAGGTAAAGTGCAGGTATAAACAAGAAGAAGATCTGCAGAAGGGACATGGAAAGGACTTAAGAGCCTCGGACATAAGATTACCAGGTTGATGGACTAGATGGAATGGACAGACTGTTAGTAGTACCCAGTGGCCATTTGTTTTTCATGTCTGCTTTTATGATATGTTTATCAGTATGTGGTTAGCAGCTTCAGATGCTACTGTTTTACAGAGGCTGTTTAGCTTGCTCTTTTTACCCCTTTACTAGAAAGGCTGTATTTCTGTGCTGTTTTCAGAGTGGGGAATGCCCATTCCTTCATGGCCAGCATGGAAACACAGAAGGTTAGCCATTTAGGAGGTTTGCAAAGAGGGCAAGGATGTTACGGGGTAATCTTCTAGCAAACAAGCTTGGCACAGCAGATCTGAGAGGTGGTTTTCTGCTCCCGGAAAGCCAGCCTGGAAACCAGGTTGCCAGGTGAAGGAAGAATGAAGACATCAACCAACTCACTTGCCTTCAAAGAATTTCTGGTTGCCTGTGGCTACTGGGATAGTGCTTAGATATCAGGCTGGCTGACACATCTTAAAAAATACAAGGAAAAAGCTTTTTTTCTTTCATTAGCAAAGCTCCTTTGGGGCCCCGAATAGCTAAGCTGAGGAAGAAGTGGCTGGTATTACTTGTTTGTTCTTGGTCCTGATCTTGCCTGCCCTTGCACACTCCTGTTGTCTTTGCATATTTAACCAGCACGTCTCTTCCGATTGGAGTCCTATTCCTGCAGTTCCACATCCTTCTCTTTGGCACTTGGGCATTCGGTTCCAGGAGCTGGACCTGAGCACAGAGGCTTTCTTCTACTTGGACTCGACAAAGGAGCAAGAGTGGCTGACAGCTGTGGAAGAAGAAGAGTTTGGATTTGATATCCCGTCTTTCACTCCCCTTCAGGAGTCTCAAAGCGGCTAACAATCTCCTTTCCCTTCCTCCCCCACAACAAACACTCTTTGAGGTGAGTGGGGCTGAGAGACTTCAAAGAAGTGTGACTGGCCCAAGGTCACCCAGCAGCTGCATGTGGAGGAGCGGAGACGTGAACCCGGTTCCCCAGATTATGTGCCTACCGCTCTTAACCACTACACCATTGGAAAAGGCTTTGCGTTCCAAATCCAAGTACAAGAAAGTAAGTCCAACCCCACCCATTTCGTCAGCAGCCAGACAGCTGTCAGGAGCTGGAGTGAGGAGGAGGAGGAGGAGGTCAGCAAGAAAAAACACCTGGTGTCAGTGGTGTTTTATTCAAAAGAAGCCAACATTCTTTATTCAAAGAAACCCAAACCGTGCAGGCCTCGTGATCACAGAAACCTTTCCCAACAGGTCTTGCCCCAGTGAGGTAGTTGTGAAGGCTGAAGGTTGCTACCCTCCCACCACTCTCTGAAGTCTCCTCCTCCCGAGGGATATCCTGAGGAAGATGGCGGCTGTAACAACTTCTCCTTCATGAACCCTCCGGATTACAAACCTTTTATAGCCTTTTATAGCCTTTTACAGCCGTCTTTATAGCTGTTTTTATTAGACTTTTAAATCATTTTACCTCTGTTAGAAGTTTTAATCGTTTTACTTCTATGGTTGGCCAATATACGTATCAACAAGGATATTCAAACCTTCTGCTGATTAGTAACGCCGCCTTGAAGATTGGGTTATGCTGAGCAGTGGAGGAGTAGCAGCAGAGGAGTTGCGGCCATAAAAGATAAGTTCTCTTTTATCTCTGTTTACCTCTACTTCGAACCTCCGTAGTCAGTGAGACAGCGTCAAATGGGTCATGGCAAGCGACCAAGATCTGCTGAGAAAGGTTGTTCACCTCCAAGAGTAAAGCAGTCAAAGCTTGAATCTCCCCCACCATCAACTAACAATAACAGCAAAACGTAGCAAGTAATTGTTTCTGCAGTCAAAACATACAACCGCTTCTGGCCTCTGTATGATCAAGGAGAGTTGGAAAAGCTAGCTGACCCAGCGGGGCTTGGAAGCCATAGGGAAGCCCTCCTCCCTGACACCTTAATTACCCCTCCGTCACTGAAACGGGAAGCATTAGGGCAAACTGCCCATGAATTAGTACCTGATCAAATACAACTGGTAATCAGGACTTTAAGCTTCATTTTCAAGGAATTGGAGGGGATTTCTTTGTCATTGAACAAACTTTCACGGGCCCTTCTGGCTCATCTATCTTCCTCAACTGAGCTATCTAATTTGCATCAATCTCCTGTGCAGCTTGTAAGTGCCTTAAAGAGACAACTTGATCAGAAATCTCTCCTTAAGGGCCTAAGATGCAGGGTGCCACTGCTCCAAAGGAATAAACAATCTTTGATTTTTCAACCTAACAAAATATGTTTATCCATTTTTCCCCGTGACGCCCCCAGTCTTAGGTGGAATAACCTGAGGATGGCTAAAGGGTACCTACGTGATTTGTTAAATATTCCTTTTTTCCAGATAGATCTTATATCTGTAGCACCCCTAAATGCCACGCCCTGGCCAAGGAAATTTATGCTCTCCTTCCAGTCTGCAAGGATCCCACATCTTCTTGCAAGACAAAAAGATCGGCTGGCACCCTGGGAGATTGTAACAACAAGAGTCTTTAAGGACACGAGTGTTAAACCTCTTTTTGCCAACATCTTAACTGGCAATGAACGCTTGTTTCCTTCTTCTGTTCCTATAATAACGGGAAAAACACCTAGCCGGGTATCCCCTGTTCCACCTGCGACCCCAAGTGCCCATCTAGTTATGTTGAGGAATGATCCAATTGCAAGCGGAGATTGGAATATCCCTGAAGAGAGAAATCTTATCTCCTCTTATGGAAAACTCCCTTCAGAAGAACAGCAGGCTATTCTCGATAGATTGGATCTACTCAAACAAAGACTTCTATCGCAAGGGGACCCCTCTATACCGATGAGAGAGGAGAGCAGGCGCTCCACGTCCCCCATGGCGTCTCCATCAAATGCCCTGATAATTTCTCAACCTGTTACCTTGTTACCCCCTACTGATCTGAATCAGCAGTCATCTGTTGACCAACAGCACCATTCTACCGTGGAGGAAGTCGATAAACTCAATACTCCCGTCTCAGACCTTATGCCCAATCAAAATATGGAAGTTGATGACTCCTTTGCCTCAATGCCTGAGCTAGAATCTACCCTGCCTGAAGATCACCAGGAAATGACTATGTATGCACCATCCTCACGTTCATGTCCTTTAATACATCTGCGTGATAATTCCTCTCCATCTGCGCAGCAACTACAAGTGATGGCTGGAACACCTCTTAGCGCTACCCTGGTTAAGACTGATAATTCTGACGGATCTACTAGTGTAGCCCATCAAAGACTTGCTACTACTTACCTCAATGAACAGCATCCGACCTCACTAACTTTGCCTAATTCTTCCTTCCCGGCAAAACCCTTCCTGCCTGTTAATGTTACCAAATCATCGATACAATTAACACAGAAGAAGACCTTATCCGCACAAACTAAAATTACCGATTTCCTTATGGGTCCTCGTTCTACCTCCAAGAACCTATTAAACAACTCAAAGTGACAATTACCGGGACAGCACAAGGACTCGACATTATCAATACTTAGCTGGAACATTGCTGGTTGGAGAACCAAAAAATCAGACCCCGAATTCAGGAAACACATAAATTCATTTAAAATCATTCTATTCCAAGAAACATGGGATGAGGAAGAGATTACCATAGACGGCTTTGATCTTCTAACACTTCCGGCCTCCCCTTCTTTGAAAGGTGGTCGCCCCAAAGGGGGCCTTTTGATTGGGATTTCACTCCAACTTTGCGCCAAATTCACTCTGGTACGGGCTTCCCCGCCTTTTGCTCTATCTGGACTGATCACAGAAGGGAAGTCCTCATTAGTAATTACTAATGTTTATCTCCCCCCCGAAGGCTCAGCGCCTGATCTTGATTGGAGATGGGAATCATTTGAAAATCACCTACTGTCATGTCATACTAAATGCCCTAACTCGTACTCCTTAATTGGGGGAGACTTTAATGCCCGTATTGCCACAAATTGGGACTTACTAACCAAGTCCAAATGGTGGACTCCCCCATGTTTGGACAATTTTGACTTGGAACATGCCAGAATTAGAACTTCAAAGGACAACAGAGTAAACAAAGCAGGAGTGACCCTTTACCAAATGGCCATTCGCCTGAATCTAGTATTTTTGAACGGCACCTTCCCCCCCGATATACCGGGGGAGTTCACTCCCCTGGGACTAACATCTAACAGTGTTATCGATTACCTCTTGATCTCCGCAAATCTGGCCGTTAATGTACTTTCCTTCCAAGTTGAAAACCAACATTTCAGTGATCACCTCCCAATAGTGACCACTCTGTCATTGTTCCGGTGCCAGAATGACAATAAACACTCAGTCCTTCTGGAAACCTCATCATCGATCAAAATAAGAGGGATCAAATGGTCGGAGGCTGTGGCTCAAAAATACCAGGTTTTCTTCCATAGGGAAATCAACGCCTACTTACCTCAAATAACTACTGATTTACAAGATTCCAATTCGGTTTTGAAACTTTTTAACCTTCTTATAACAAACCTTACCACTTTTTTTACATCACCTCCTCAAAAGGCGAAAGTGGCACATTGTAGTGCTGGGGCCCCTTGGTTTAACACCTCTTGCAAACAAGCACGATCCCTTCTTCGTTCCATCTATAATGAATACAAAAACTCTAATGCCCAGGCTCTACCATCCTCCTATTTACAAGCCAAAAGAGCATACAAACAGACTTTAAAGCTGGCCAAACGCGAGTGGTATCAAAAACGTTGGCGAGCCTTGATTGCGGCCTCGAGATCCTGCAGACCACAGGAATTTTGGGCTCTGATAAACAAAAGAGGAAGGAAGTACCCACTGACGATTATCCCTGCGCCCACATGGGAACATTTCTTGAGTAAATATTTCTCCTTGGCAGAGGAATCCAACTCATCCACGGAACTCCGAGCCGACCATCTACCTTTGTGGCCCTCCACTGACCCAGACCTGATAATGGACTTGATATTAGATCTGAAAACGGGCAAAGCCCCCGGGCCGGATCTAGTCCCTGCTGAGGCTATTGTTGCGCAGCCGAGGTGGTGGGCTGAAATTCTGGCCAAAGTCTTTGATGCAATTAATTCTACGGGGCTTATCCCTAGGTCATGGAAGGAGGCCGTGATCGTGCCAGTCCATAAAAAGGGTCCCCCTGCTGACCCGGAGAACTATCGGAACATCAGCCTTTTGTCTATCATCGGGAAAATCTATGCAAAATTTTTGCTGTCTAAGCTGTCCCATTGGGCAAACGACTCAAATTTGATTGGCCATGAGCAAGCGGGCTTTAGGAACAATTACTCGACCTCTGACCATATGGTAATCATGTATCATCTTGCCAGAAAATATTCTGCCCTGAGTCGGGGGCGCCTATGTGTCGCTTTTATTGACCTAAAGGCTGCCTTCGACAGTATCCCAAGAAATTGCCTATGGAAGAAATTAGAGAGATGGGGCATAGATAGAAGGCTGTTATGGCTTATAACCCAATTACACCATGGGTCGTCGGCTAGAGTGAGACTCACACCAGCGGGAAACCTATCCAACGAGGTCCCAATAAATAGAGGTGTGCGCCAAGGCTGCATTTTGGCCCCACTCCTCTTCAACCTGTTTATTAGCGACATGAAGCTCTTTCTGAACGAGTCTCAAGCCAACATTCATGCCCCCCGCCTAGCTGATTTTCGCTGCCCTTTGCTCCTATATGCCGACGATGCAGCGATCCTTTCCTACTCTAGAGTTGGTTTATGCAGAGCTCTAAAGATTTTTGCGGCTTATTGCAAACTTAACCATCTGACAATTAATCATGGGAAATCTAAAGTCCTGGTCTTTACCAGGTCTCGGAAAACTTACAGCTGGAAGTTAGATGGAGTCCAATTAGAACAGGTTTTCAAATTTAAATACCTGGGAGTCTTTTTTCATTACAATCTAAGCTGGAAGCCACAGATACAGTATTTACTAAACAAAGGGAAAACAATACTTTATACTCTACTCCAATTTTTTGCGGCCGACGGAGCCTCTCACATCCCTTCTGCATTGAAGGTATACCACGCAAAAGTGGTTTCCACCCTCTGTTATGCTGCCCCGCTCTGGGCCCCAGGGTCCAATTTAACATCACTGGGGACATTGCAGAATCAGTTTCTCCGTCGCCTTCTGAAACTCCCCATGTGTGTGAGCAACGCAGCCATACGTCTGGAGTTAAGGATTGCATCATTGGAGACTGTCATCTGGAAGCGAGTCTTTGGCTATTGGCTGTCCAGCTGGCACAGGCTTCCCGACCATTACCTTTTTCAGTGCCTCTGGCGGGACGTCTTTGTCAATCTGTGGGTGGGAAAAATCCATGCCAAACTTCTGAGCATCGGAATTTCCCCAGCGGACTCCTTAAAGATGAACTTACGCTCAGCCAAAAGCCTTATTGAGCAAAGATTAGCGGACATTGAAAATCAACACAACCTCGCCAGGGGTGGTGGTGTCTGCTCCCCCAGGTATCACGGAATAACCCCACCACTTGGCCTTCCATCATACATGTCATCTCTTTCATCAGTACCACACCGACTTGCATTTATTCGTGCAAGGTTCAATGTCCTTCCATCGAACCTGCTGAACCACAGATTTTCCAAGGGTTTGGTGTCTCCGCTATGCGTGTGTGACGGGGAAACTGTTGAATCTCTTCCACATATAATGTTCAACTGTCCCCTACATAGCATAGCCAGGGCTAAATTCCTGGGTCCTGCTTTACTGCGCTTGGTTGGCAGGCCTGTTGAGTCACACGCCGCACTGCTTTTGCAGGATACAGATCCTTCTGTAACTCTGCAGGTGGCGAGATTTTTGAATGCGGTTATCTCACACTCAAAAACCACCAAAAAACAACAACAACATCAAAACTAATCGGACTGTTATGATGAGAGTTCATGTCGGAGTTCGTCTTCAGTTTTCCTTTTCTGTGATCCGTCCCTTGGAGCTCTCCTGGCCCCAAGCTGTCACTTGGCTCTGCTCAATGACCCACCCTTGCATCGTGGTGTGCACCTTCTGTTGTCGGATATATCTGTTTTTATGTCTTTGTGTTTTTATGTTTGTACATATTTTATGGGCTAATAGCTGTAAATAAATTCAATTCAATTCTCCTCCTCCCCCTGGTCCTTCCCAAGCAACCTGAGACTCTGACACCTCGCCTATCTTTGCTCCCTCCTCTTAATTTCTCTGTGTTCTGGGAGACCAGCAGGGAGGGGAGCTGATCGCAGCAGGATGGGGAGACCCCCTGGCTTCTTCAGCAGCCCGTCTGATCTCTGCCTCTTGACCCCCGCCTCCAGCCTCCACTTCTGCCTCGGATTCTGGACTGCTGTTTGCCACAGAATCTTCCTGCCCTCCTGCCTCTTCAGTTTCCAACACCTCCTCTTGCTCACAGTCTGCTCCCTCTTCTCCCTCGGACGACTCAGCCTCGTCGTCCCCCCACCAGTTCCCTGGCTCTGAGCCTTCTTGCCTTGGGGGATCCCCAGTTGGTGCCACCTGCCACTCCTATCTGCATCCAGCCGGCCCAGGACAGCAAGCAATGAACAGAGCTGGTAGACATCCCAGTACCTTGCATCTTCTAGGTGCAGCTGGTGCTCATCTTTGTCAGGAAGGACCAGCTCAGCCGCATCAAGGAAGTGATGAGGGAGACAGTGGGCACAGGCATCATGGGGAAGATGGGGAGTAGACTCTGACAGCGGAATTCCCCACGTCTATCTTTTTGTCTGTCTATCTGTTTTTCTAATCTCTGCCAACCAGTTTCCCCCTCTTTCCTGCTTGCTCACTAACAGCCATCTTTCCTCCGCCCCTGCAGGGTAACAAGGGGTGTGTGGCCGTGAGGCTTGTCTGCAACAATACCAGCTTCTGCATGGTCAATTCCCACCTTGCTGCCCACGTGGAAGACTTTGGGCGCCGAAACGAGGATTTCAAGGATATCTGTGCCCAGATGAGCTTCCTGCCCCCTGACCAGGGTCTACCGCAGCTGACAATCATGAAACACGAGTGCGTTTCGAGGGCTTGGAGGGAGAGAGCCTTGGCTGATGTAACTTGTTGGTCTCCGCTATCTGGAGAAGCAAATTGAGTCACGTTTCTGTAACTTTCCTGCCTGTGTGTAGCTCAGGGTAGGCAGCATTTGTTGTTGTTTAGTCGTTTAGTCGTGTCCGCCTCTTCATGACCCCATGGACCAGAGCACGCCAGGCCCTCCTGTCTTCCACTCCCGCAGTTTGGTCAAACTCATGCTGGTAGCTTCGAGAACACTGTCCCACCATCTCATCCTCTGTCGTCCCCTTCTCCTTGTGCCCTCCATCTTTCCCAACATCAGAGTCTTTTCCAGGGAGTCTTCTCTTCTCATGAGGTGGCCAAAGTCTTGGAGCCTCAGCTTCACGATCTGTCCTTCCAGTGAGCACTCAGGGCTGATTTCCTTCAGAATGGAGAGGTTGGATCTTCTTGCAGTCCATGGGACTCTCAAGAGTCTCCTCCAGCACCAGAATTCAAAAGCATCAATTCTTCGGTGATCAGCCTTCTTTATGGCAGGCAGCATAGTGCTCTCCAAATGTTGATAGACCAAAATTCCCATAATTGCTAAGAATTGGCCTTGCTGACTGGGGCTCATGAGAGTTCCACTTCAGCAACACCAGGAGGGTGCAGTGTCGGCGATCCCTGCTGCTGCAGCTGCACCACTAAGGTTTCTACTAGAGCAGCCAGTAGAGAGCAAGATAAACCGAGTGGCAGAGATGTATTAGATTAGATTATAGCAAATGTGGGCAACTTCTCCAGTGATCGGGGTGGGAGTTGCAGTTTGTTAAGGGCAGTAACGCAAAAGCAGAGCGGCCATTTTGCATGGAGAAGGTTCCCGGCTCAGTCACCAGTGTGTGCAGATAGTGCTGGGCATGATCTCTGCCTGAAAGCTGCTGCCAGTCCATGTAGTCCGTCCTGAGCTTGATGGGTCAATGGTCTGCCTCAATATAAGGTAGCTTCCTATGTTCCTGTGTACTACAGCAGGGTTTGGAGGGCCACAAGCGCCCTACCCATGAATTCAAGAACCAGGGGAAATTCTAAAAGTCTTTGCTGAAAGGACATCAAAGCAGGGGCCAGGTGAACCTCTTTCGGAGATTATTCTGAAAGGTCAGGTGCCATGACTGAAAAGGCCCTGCCATACTTGAAAGAGCAGGAGTTCCCTGGGAAAGGGCTGCCCCTGCTAAAGATTCTAGTCAGTGGAGAGGCAGTGCAAACGTAAGTGGGCCTTCTTCTGGTACCCTTTTCCCAAACCTTGAAACACTTGAAAGGCCAAATGGGATGCTCTGAATTGGGCCTGGAAGCAGTTCAAGAGCCAGTCTAGTTCACAGAGCTTTAGCCTAATATGATCATACTGCCCAATCCTAGTTATCAGTCTTACTACATATTGCAGGAAGTGACAGCAGGCTGCCCCCCGGCCCCCGACCCCGTGAGCTAGCCTGTAGCTGTGGTTGCTTTGCTTTTTTCCAGCATTGTCATCTGATCACTAAAAATCAGCTTCAGAGACTTCTGACCTACAACCAGGTGAGAGAAATCTTTGTGTTATATGTGGTGGTTTAGGATTTTGCCCTGTTTATTTCCTTTGTCTGGGATACCCCAGCCTAGGCTAGAGAAACCACTTTCAGGCAGTTAGGAGCAAAGTGTAGCTATAACATAGGATGACTGCGACTTCTACAAATGCTTTTTAAGGTTGCAGGTTTGTGGAACCTGAATTAGAAGCAAGTCCCAATTAAGTTGGAGGGTTGCCTTGGAATAAGTAGGACTGCTCTGCAGTTTCCCAGTTAGAGGGCTTTCCTAGCTCAGCACACGCTCCAGATGTTGTTGGACTCCCATCAGCCCCAGCATAGCTGCTGTCCAGCAATATCTAAAGGTCTAAGGTTTCCTGCTCTAGGTTTTGCATCTGTCTGGAAAATCTGCGTTGCTCACATGCTCTTATCAGCAGAGACTTCCATTAAGTCCAATTAAATTGCTGGTGCTTTTTGTTTTACATTTTTCTCTCCAAGGTTTGTGTGTTCATCATGTTGACGACCTTTCTCCCACTTGGCATAAGGATCATTGGTATTTTGTGTTGAAACAGAGGCCTGATTGCTGCACCTTACGGTGGATTTAAACTCTGTGAGCGTAGTCATGCCTTAGCTCTTTGAGAAGGATGCCGCAAGGAAGGCAAGGGGGGGCAGCCTCAGACTTCCAACATATGCAAAACCATCATAAAACATTAAAAACTTCCCTAAAGGCTGTATAGTTACTTATCTCCTTGACATCTGACGAGAGGGTTTCCCACAGGGCAGGTGCCACTACTCAGAAGGCCCTCTGCCTGCTTCCCTGTAACTTCGCTTCTCACAGTGAGGAAACCGCCAGAAGGCCCTCGGTGCTGGACCCTGATGCCTGGGCTGAACAATGGGGATGGAGACACTCTTTCAGGGCTGAGGCCATTTAGGGCTTTAAAGGATGCAAAAGGATGGTTTTGCAGTTGCTCCTAGTGTTGGGGGTGTATTCTGGTGGTTGTTAACAGTTTGTATGGATTATTGGTGCATATAACATTGCATATTGTAGGTATGGCTAACCTGTGGTCTGCCAGATGTTACTGAGCTGCAGTTCCTGTTGGCTCCAGCCATCATGGCCAGTAATCAGGGATGATGGGAATTGTAGTTCTGCAGCATTGTGAGGGCCACGGATTTTCCTGTCGTGTGATGCAGCAAAGTAATTTAAGATGACATAGGGCAAAAATGCACAAGCATCCTGTACCTTTAAGAATTGTGTATAAGATAGGATTTCAGCAGGTATACCGCTTTTTTTCCCACCTGGCTAACCTACTAGTAGGGACGCGGGTGGCGCTGTGGGTTAAACCACAGAGCCTAAGGCTTGACGATCAGAAGGTTGGCGGTTCGAATCCCCGCGACGGAGTGAGCTCCCGTTGCTCGGTCCCTGCTCCTGCCAACCTAGCGGTTCGAAAGCACATCAAAGTGCAAGTAGATCAATAGGTACCGCAGATTGTGGATAAAATGGACTGTTTCAAGAGGTGGCAGAAAGACATATCTAGATTTGTCTGGCAGGGCAAAAAGCCCAGAATAAAATTTAAGATATTAACTGATGCAAAAGAAAGAGGGGGGTTTGCCCTGCCAGACTTAAAACTATATTATGAATCAGCGGCTTTTTGCTGGCTGAAAAACTGGCTACTTCTTGAGAACACAGACATTTTGGATCTGGAAGGGTTTAATAACAGGTTTGGTTGGCATGCATATATATGGTATGACAAGGTAAAAATTCACAAAGGTTTCAAAAACCATATTGTTAGGAAAGCATTATATAATGTTTGGATTCGGTATAAAGATCTGTTGGAAAACAAAACCCCTAGGTGGCTGTCACCAATGGAAGCTAAGGAAGTGAAAAAACTTAATATGGAATCTAAATGGCCAAAATACTGGGAAATTATAGAACAAGAAGAGGGAAAAGTGAGATTGCAGAGCTATGAGAAATTGAAGTCTAAAGTAAGAGACTGGCTTCACACTGAGCAGGAAGTTAGCTGTCATCTCGGTAATCCAACAATCAGAATCCTGCAAAAAAAGGGACACTATCCAGGGCTGGATTGGGAGATGAAGCTTGTTCATGAGAGGAGTTAAAAACCGAGATCTTTCATCTGTCCAGTTGGGACAGAAGAGCATTACATGTTCCATAGTCTCCAGAGCCGAGTCATTACAGATGCATGTTCTGTTTGCGATGGGGACTCTGGAATAACGGCCCGACAGAACTGCTGTAGGAAAACAGTTGAGACGGGCACAGGTAAAGGCCCTTCGCTTAGCCTCCGAAGAAATTGTGAAGCAGTATAGAGGGATTCCTTCAGGGGGAGGAATAGCTAGGGCTAGGCCTGAACACGGCCCTCTTGCATCGGCAGCTGTGTTAGAGAAGTCAAGTTGCTGTAGCTTCTTTTTAATTGAAGGTAGGGCCGCCGGACTGATACACTCTAATTTAAGAACAGTTTTGCAATTCAGATTAAAAAGAGAGCGGAGTTTGAGGTTAATTGTAGTTTTCCAAGGGGAATTATGAATATCTCTTAGGATCAGATTGGAAAAACCACCTCTAATTCGAGCATCCAATGCTAGTAGGTGGGAGCTATAGGAAATGGCTCGACACCATGCTCGTTTTACAATTGAGGGCTGGGCGAACTCAAGTCGTAGGGCTGCACCTGAGACGCATCTCGGAACACCGGAAAGAGATCTCAGAAACATATGAAGTGGGCGATCCAAGTTACCTGATATTGCTGTAGTCCATACTTCACAGCCATATAATAGTTTAGGAACAACTTTGGCATTAAATATTTGAATTGCTGCTGGAAGATGTTTGCCGCCCTTCTGGTGGTAAAATCGGACAATGGCATTGGAGGTCGTGGTTGCGGCGAAAAAGGCAGATTTTAGATGGGTGGTCCAGGAGAGATTGTAAGTGAATATTAAGCCTAGATATTTAAAGGCTTTTACCTTTTCTAAGTAGCCACCTGTGATCTTAAGCGGCTCCAGCTTGAGTTTGCGGGAACGAGTGAAGTGAAGGACTTTCGATTTTTTATAATTAATATTAAGAGCTTCCGCCTTACAATAGGCGATAAATGCATTAACTGCATTTGCTAGGTCCGCAGCTGTTCTGGATAAGATGACGGCATCGTCTGCATAGAAAAGGGAAGCAACAGGGTGACCTGCTAAGTGAGGAGGATACTTAGTTGCTAGCTTCAAAGGGGAAATTGCATCATGAAGATAGAGATTAAACAGTAAAGGGGCCAAGAGACAACCTTGTCGGACGCCCTTGGCCGTTGGGAATGGAGTGGTAAGGGAGCCGTTGGGACCACTTCGGACGCAAGCTGTGGTGTTTGAATAAAGGGAAATAATTAGGTAGAGGAGGTGCGGATCAATTCCCAGATGGGCAAGTTTGGACCATAATCTCTGCCTAGGAATGGAATCAAAGGCGGCCTCCAGGTCCATGAAAGCGGCAAATAGGTGGCCTTGCCTTGGTGCAGTGTATTTACTGGCAAGGTGATAAAGAGTTAGACAGTGGTCCATGGTTGATGCTGACTTTCGGAAGCCAATCTGTTCTAACGGTAGAATGTTCCTCTCCTGGACCCATGAAAGAAGTTCTTCCAGTAAAACAGCGGCAAATATTTTCCCCGGAATAGATAATAAACTAATGGGGCGATAGTTCCTAGGGATGTTTGGCTGGCCGCCTTTGAAGATCGGAACTATTATAGCTTCTCTCCAGGAGTCGGGGATGTCTAGGGCGGAGGAGATTGCGGTGAATATAGGAGTCAGCTGTTCGCTCCACCAAAGAGGATCAGTCAGGAAAAGGTCCAACGGGACCATGTCTGGGCCGGGGGCCTTATTCCTTCGCATGGACATTATGATGTAGAAGATGTGAGTTGAGGTAAAGTTTATTGAAGAAGTGGGACTAAGAGAACAGGAACAGAAGTCCGACGGGGGGTGAAGGAGATCTGTAAGATGATTTGGAGAAGCGAAACTGGTTGAATAATAGGCAATCCATTCATCAGCGGAAATCTGGGTAGCTGAATTGAGTGGTGCCGAAGGTCTAACTAGGCGCCAGAAGGAGCGGGAGTCATGCCTCTCTACAGCCGAACGAAGAGTGGGCCAAGCCTCTAGGATGTGCTGCTGTTTCTTGCAATGAATCATGTTTCTGTATGTCCTTTTAATATCTATGAGCTTTGCACGGGTTTGGGGGTCGTTGGAAAATTTGATGATTCTGACCATTTTCCTAATTCGCCTTCTTAGGGCTTTACATTCCTTGTCAAACCAAGGTGATTCAGAGAAGAGGCGTTGGTGGATAGGCGAGGTGGTGGTTGTGAAAGTTGTTGAGAAAGCATCAATTAATTTCCGATATTGGTCAGCGGGCAGAATTGGGTCAGAAGGAACAGCAGACATATCAAATGATTTTTGTATGTCCAGGGCAAGAGAGGAACTGAGGCTTGTCCATTTCTTTGTTTTGTATACTGGGTGACTTTGTGCCGTGGAACTATAGTTTGAGGGGGCTGAAAATGGCTCTATTAGGTTTAACAATAGAGTCAATGGAAGATGGTCACCACCAAAATATTCAGCCACTTCCATTTTTGTAGAAATTGAGAATAGCTCTGGCGTCAATAAAATGTAGTCGACAACACTGGTTCCCCGGGAAGTGATGCACGTTAACTGCTGCAAGGACAAGGGAGTGATGTTACCATTCGCGATGCAAAGATCATTTTCCATGGCCAATTGGGCCATCAGCCTCCCTGACGCATTTGTTACAGGATCAAGAGAGCATCTGTTTCCCCAGGGGGGCTGCAGGGGATTGTCCAAGAGTGCTGCGGGAGATAATATATCATCGTCGTTGGGACCTATTCTTGCATTAAAGTCACCTAAGAGGATTTGGGGAAGTCCTGGGTTAGTTATTTGAAGGTCATGGAGCCAAGACGAAAGTTCAGACCACCTTTCATTGCGGTCGAAATCATTGATTACTGGGGGCAGATATACTGTAGTTATCAACCATGGGCTTTTGGTCTTTGGAAGATGGATCTTTATAGTGAGAAAGTAAGGGGAAGATTTAATTTCCTCGCAAATAGTGAGGGATAAGTTGGTTGAAATAAGACAGGCGAGGCCAACTTGGGGGCGACCCCTGTTGGTTAGTTTACGAGCACAGGAGCTAAAGGAGCAATAATTAGGGAGAGCGATACTTTGTTGGGACCAGGTCTCTTGAAGGCACACAATGTCAAAAGAAGAGATGAAGTTTATTGCCTCAGGATCCATTTGCTTTGTCGCCCAGCCGTTAACATTCCAGGAGACAATTTTAAGGCTCTGGGAAGGATTGGATGCGTCTTTAAAGGAAGGAACTGCTTTTTCTTGATTTGTGAGTGAGGATTGAGTCTGTTTATACCTAATGATGCCGAATTTCCGCGGAGATAGGGAGCCGGCTGGTGTTTGCCTCTGGTCTGATCTTTGTCAATTATTTCCCAAGGTGCTTTTAGGGATTACTCTTTTATGAGCCGGCCCATTACTCTCCATACATGGCAAACTAGCCAAGTGTTCTATAGTTTCGGCTGTTAAGTGTTGAACACTGACATTAGAGGTCACCGGGCCTTTGAAGTGTGTTATCTCTTTCCGTAAGTACTCTTCCGGTACCTGATTATGGCCTAATTCTGCCTCGTCTAGGTACCTCAGCTTGTCCCATGAGCCTGGTGAGTTCACCTTGGGGATGGTTCTCCTTGTTGGAGGTGGTGTAGTGTTCTCTTCAGTGTGCTGGGCTTCCTTGATTGGAGGTAGGTTAATCTCAGCCATTGTCTGAAGGCAACGTGGCCGACAGGCCGCTGGGTTTTGTTCTTGTATAGGGTTCAAATTATAGGAAGTCTGGTCCTTATTGTGGGCGTCCACATTTATTTCCTTATTTATATCTCTCCCAGCTAGCTTAACTCTCAGCAAATCTAGTCTTTCTAATATTTCAGTTTGTATTGGAGATGGAAAATGGCAAAATTGCCTAATTAAGGTATTTTCTTCCACGGAGAAAAGGTCCTCATCTTCATTCTCTTGAAATTGCAGATCTTGCAGGTGAGCATCTTTCCTTTTTAGTTTTTGAGGCTCTTGTTTCTGGAGACCAGGCCAGGTTCTGGGAGGTTGTTTCTCCTTACTAGGGTTTGCATGCTTAGTTTCCAGAAGGGGATTCGGTGGAGCCTTGTTTTCAAAAAATCTGAGAATTTTTATCTGGGCCTTTAAGAATATATATCTTGATCTGTAGATAAACTTGGCCAGGTTCTGATCTCTAAATGTAATCATTGCTCTCATTGAGCAACCATCCTGATGCAAATAATCTACAGAAGTAATGTCATATGGCTTTACTGCTCCTGGCAATATATCATTCAGAATGTTCAAGGAGCTCATTCTTCGATCTTTCCCTGAGAGGAAGCCCTTTGATTTTGGGAAGTTTGTAAATACCAATTTTTGGGGATTTAAAATCAAGTTCCAACATCTTGCCTGAGTAAAGGCTTGCCCATCTTGTATAATGTTGTCATTGCGATTGGGCATTGCATCATCCCCATTTCTCGGTTTGCTAAGCGGTTTGCTGCCTTCATTGTTAGGCACCACTTCTCTCCCAGATTCTAGCTCACTGAGTGAACTGTTACCAGAGCTCTGGGACGTTGCTTCCATCCTCCCATTTAGTTCTGAACTATGGTTCGGAGATGCCATCTTAGCCATTAGCTGTGGCGATGACTTCTTTTTCCCCTTCCTGCCTTTCTCTTTTTTATCTCGTGCAGCAGATTTATTTGAGTCCGATGGGAGTAGATTAAATAATTTCTGCCATTGTTTATGTCGGCTTATCTTTACTTTCCTTGTTGCTTTAATATTCTTAGTTTTCTTTTCCCTGGCTTTTGGTCTATTTTTTTGCAATTTCTTGGTTGTTACCGCTTGTCTCATCTTCACAGGTTCATCTGGGTTATGCACAAGCTCATCTGGTTTATGCACTTGGGGTGCATCAGTTGCTGTTATCTCTTTTGGTTGGGGAATAAAATTTTCCACAAGGGTCAGCAATAACCCATTTGTTATTGTCAAATAATTTTTTATGTTGAAAAGGTCTATATTTATATCTTGGAGGTGGGCCTGAAAATGGCCATCACTCTGTTCAGTTTGAGTATATTTAGAAGTGGGCGCCTGGTCTTGGTGGCGTGTTGTTAATTCTGCCAGGGGCCGCTGATTACAGGTGACAGAAATATTTTCCTCAAGTTTCTCCGCTAGAACTAGCTCTTGCGCCAAGCTTCTTGGGGAATTTGTATTTCCAGAGTTTTGTTGAAGCTCTTTGAGGTAATGTGACCGTTCAGGATAAGTAAGGGGGGGAGGAGTGACTTCGTCAATAATTAGTTCAATTTGTTCGCTCAAGCATTCCTCCCTCTTAGGGAAATAATTTATAATTTTACTTTGTCTCTTTCCGGGTCCCGGGGGGCTAAGTGGCGTATCTGGCAAGATACCCAACTCCTTACATATCTTTCTGGTGAGGACCATGTTGGGTAGTTGTCTTCCAATTAGAAAGCCAGTTGTCCCCAAGTGTTTCTACCTAATTTGCAGGACAGATGGATGAATGTGGGAGTATCTGCAGCTTTCACCTGCTTAGCTCATCAGCAAGCACTGATTCTCAATATGTTTCTTTGGTGGAGCAGGAAAAGGGAGGAAGGGAGGAAGGTTTGAGAGCTCTTCCGTCAGCTCCCAGTGTCCTTTTGCTGATAAAAGCTGATAGAAGCTGGGGGTTAATTGATATAAGGTGAAGGATGGTAATTATTTTCCAAGCCGAGCCTCTTTATCAGCCTGCTTTGCTGGAGACGATCTTACTCACACAGGCGGGACTCGAAGGGGACTTGCTTCAACCCTTTTTTCGGTGTTTCTGATCACCCACCTTGAGTTTTTCCTTTCCTTTTCCTTTCCAGTGACGGGGGATCCCTTCACGGCAGGGGAGTCAGGCCAGACCTCTTCCCTTCCCCACTCATTCGTTTCAGGAGATTACTCAGCTCCACAGCACCAGATGCACAGCGGGGGGTGCGGCAAGGCAGCAAGGCTGAAGCTCGAATCAGGTGGTAAAACAATAAAGCAATAAAAGCCCTGAGGGGTTTAAAAAACTACTTAAAACTGCTTGAAGCTTAATCTAAAACAATAAAACAATAAAAGCCAGAGGGGGTTAAAAAAAACTACTTAAAACTACTTAAAACTTAATCTAAAAGCGGACGAAGTTAACTAAGCTACTACCTTCGTCGCCATCTTGAAACACTACATTTGTACTATCGGTCACTCGATGTTTTAAATCCCCTGTTCTTTCTGTTATCTCTTTTTTATTTTTTCCCTTTAAGTATTTGCCCAGGACGATATCTACCTTTACCTCCCCACCCCCATTTTATGTTATGTTGTTATTTCTATGTATATCATGCTATGGCCACATGGCTAATGCAATAAAATCTAAGTAGAGACTGGCTTCATTATTATCAGGTAAATGAAGTATTCAAACAGGACAGGAAAATTGGCTTTCAGGTGGAGAGATCAAAATTAGAAACAGAATTGTTGGAACCCAATACTAAGAATTTGTCAAGAATGTATAACTTGCTGTTGAAATGGAATACACAGGATGAGACGGTTAAATCAGCTATGATTAAATGGGCACAAGACATTGGTCATGACATTATGTTTGCTGACTGGGAACAGTTATGGACCACCAGTATAAAGTTTACGGCATGTAATGCCTTAAGAGAGAACATTATGAAAATGATTTATAGGTGGTACATGACCCCAGTCAAGCTTGCAAAAATCTATCATACGCCCAATAATAAATGCTGGAAATGTAATGAAACTGAAGGTACTTTCTACCACCTTTGGTGGACGTGCCCAAGGATCAAGGCCTTCTGGGAAATGATCTATAATGAAATTAAGAAGGTCCTTAAGTGTACCTTTCATAAGAAACCAGAGGCTTTTCTCCTGGGCATGGTAGGCCAATTGGTGTCAAGGAAAGATAGGACGTTTTTTATGTATGCTACAACAGCAGCAAGAGTTCTTTTAGCAAAGTATTGGAAGACACAAGAACTACCCACGCTGGAAGAGTGGCAGACGAAGGTGATAGACTATATGGGACTGGCCGAGATGACTGGCAGAATCCGCGACCAAGGAAAAGAGACGGTGGAAGAAGATTGGAAGAAATTTAAAGTTTATCTTAAGAACTGTTGTAAAATTAATGAGTGCTAAAATGTCATGGGTAATGTAAAACAGAACTGCAGCGATAAATGATTGGGTGAGAGAAAAAAGATCAAAGAAATTGAATCATAAGTAATTGAAATTAGGGGTTGCTGAAAAAGTTTAAAATAGGGATGCAGGAAAGGGAGGTATGGGGAAGTCGTTGAAATAAGGCTTAAGAAAAAAAGGTTATGAAATTATACGTGTTTATATGTTTGTTTGTCTATGTATTGTTAGTTGTGAAGTGTCTCAATTCATGTTGGAAAATCAATAAAAATTTGTTAAAAAAAAAAAAAGTAAGTGTCGTTTCTGTGTGCTGCTCTGGTTCACCAGAAGCGGCTTAGTCATGCTGGCCACATGACCCGGAAGCTGTATGCCGGCTCCCTCGGCCAATAAAGCGAGATGGGTGCCGCAACCCCAGAGTCGGTCACGACTGGACCTAATGGTCAGGGGTCCCTTTACCTTTAACTTTAACTTTAACCTACTAGTACTTCACCTTGGTCTTCCAGCACAACAGTGGCTGTTAATAGACTCCATTGTCAGGCAACAGGGGGTCTTTTGCTTCTCTGCTGATAAGCGATTTCTTTTTGGCTTTAGCTAAACATTCAGCGTACCCAAAAGACAGCTTTTGCTGATTTCACAGAGGGAGAGATCAAGTTCATCCCGACGTACAAATTTGACTCTAAAACAGATCCTGCTTGATAGTTGAGCCTTTGTAAGTAAGTCCTCTCAATCATTCTTCTGCAAGGCTTGTTTGTTTTTCCTAGTTTGCTGAGATGCTAGTAGGGTCCTGCCTTTCCATCCTCCTGAGCAGGCTAGTAACAAATGGCTTTCTGCTAAGCAAGCTGTTGGAGGAGGGCTAGAGTTGAGGGCTGGACGGATTTCCTTTCCTCTACAGCCAGAATGGACACCAAGCCACGGAGGAAGAGAGAGATCCAGCTCTCCTTCACCTGCTCACTTTGCTTGCATGGAATTCCTGGTTCCAAAGGCTGCTAGGCGAGTTGTGAAATGCAAGGCTGTGATATGTTGTCTTCCTCAAGCCATCCCTGCTCTGGAAATGTTTTGGCTCCTTTTCCCCACATTTGTCCTGATAACCAGCATCCTCTGTTTCATGGCGTGTATAAGCGGTGTTGCAGTTCCTTGAAAGGTGCAGCAGGCTGAATGAGAATCCTCTTTGTGTCAAGGAAGTCTGGGAATTAGACTTGGTGCTCTCTCAAGATGAGTCTGCCAGGGCATAAGAGCATGAGAGCAGCCCTGCTGGATCAGGCCATTGGTCCATCTGGCCCAGCATCCTGTTCTCACATTGGCCAATGAGATGCCTCTTGGGGAGCCCACAAACAGGACCTGGGTGCAACAGCACGCTCCCCTCCTCCAAGCCATACTGCTTCTCTTGGTGGAGTATGTTCTGTGGCCATTATGGCTAGTAGCCATTGAGCCTCACCAGCCATGATTTGGCATATTCTTGTGGTTCTTGACAACTGTCAGAAGCCACCTAGGCCTGCTAGTTTCATTGCTCTTGCTGTGGTAATGGGGAAATCAAAAGGACAGGCGGAACATGTAGTGACGAAGCCGGAAAACGGCAGGCTCCTTTGGGCAGCATTTCAGGTGCCAGAAAGGGTCTGTTGGATCACTGAAAAAATAGTGTCTGAACAAGAATAACGGGGCCCCTTGCTTTGGGGAAGGATCATCATTTGGTGGTGTGCCATATGCTTTGTATGCAGAGTCTCTAGTTGAAAGGCACCTCCACCTGAAAAAGGATTGGGCCACAGAGAGCTGCTGCCAGCCAGAGTAGACTTAATTAATGAATTGTGGGGTTGGAAGGGATCACGAGGGTCATCTAGTCCAACCCCCTGCAATGTAGGAATCCAAACTGGGGGAGGTCAGAAATTCATTCTGACCTGATAGAAGGCAGCTTTTGATTTCCTGACAACTCTCTCCATGAGGCAAAATGCCTGCACACCTGCAAGGTCCGCCCCTTCAGAAGTTGGACTCCCAAGCCCCATCATCTCCAGCTCTTGACCGTGGTCAAGATCACAGGCCGTGTGTGGAGCCAAAGTTGGACTGTGTGAGCCTTGTGTGTTGCCTCAGCCAGTCCAACAGTCCTGGTGTCTCTCCTGTCTCCTTGCAGTGGGAAGTGCCGTGTGCCAGCATGGTGTGAGCCAATCCTCTGGAGAGGAGGCAGCGTGAATCAGCTCAGCTACCGAAGCCACATGGAATTGAAAAGGAGCGACCACAAGCCCATCAGCTCCCTCTTCCTCACAGGGGTAACACCTGCCCTGGCCAGGGCTATCGTCTATTCAGGGTTTTTAGTTGCCTGCTATGTGGCACCTCCTCGAATCTGGGCAGGCCCTGACCAACAACCAGACCCCTTTCCACAGAGCTCCTCTTTGGCAAATGACTTCCGGTGCAAGGAGTGGGCAGGTTTTGGCTCTGTTAAATCCCTAGGCTTCCATTCTCCACTCTTCTGAGTACACGCTGCTCCTGCAGGCATGGCAGACCACATGGGCTGAACTGTATACCTTAACCGTTGGCTCCATTCATGCAATGGAGCTTCTGTGGTACTTGGCTTGGAGCATTTGGCTTCAGCCCATTGGCTCTGGAAGTCACAGCCGCTGCCATCTTGGGGAAGCTCTCAGAGTTACAGTACTTGCCTCTTTCAGGGCTGGGAACAGGGGGGTGCATCAGGCCTTTCTGCTCTTAACTCATACCCCCCCCTTTTAGTCCATAGCCCCAGCAAATGTGCTCTGCCCCCCCCCACCCATAGGTGAAGGTAAAGACGAATAGGATCCTCTCCAACCCCTTAAAGAGGGTTTGCTGCAAAAAGACCAGGGGGGAAAGAAGCCCTTGGCCCATCTAGCTCAGTCTTGATTTCCGGGGGATCTCTCCCAGCCCTACCTGGAGATGCTGGGGATAGAACCTGGAACCTTTGCATGCAAGGCAGATGCCCTTCCACTGAGCGGCAGCCTCTTCCTCTTCCTCACAGGCAAAGACTCCAGGGGTAGCCAGCGTGGTGCCCTCCAGATGCTGGACTACAACTCCCATCATCCCCAGCCAACATGGCCAGTGGCAAGTGCAGCAATATCTGGAGAGCTCCACGTGGACCTGTTGCATGTGCAGTCCCCTAAATGAGAGCCCGGGGCCAAGGACAAACTTCCCCCTGGAGCACGTTTCCTTGCCTCTGCTGAAGGCAAGCACTCTCTCTCTCCCCCCCCCCCCTTTTGCTCTGCAGTTTCCGTTTGAGAATGTGAAGTTCCGGCAGCTGCAGAAGGAGAAGTTCCAGATCACAAACAACGGGCAGGTCACCCTCCACTTCTCCTTTATCCCCAAGCTCAGTGACAGCCAGTATTGGAAGCCATGGCTTCGCGCTGAGCCCTGCGAGGGATACTTGGAGCCCAGCGCGTCTCTCTCTGGAATCGTAGAACTGTAGAGTTGGAAAGGGACCCCAAGGCGGTGAAGCCGGTGAACTTGGAGGCTCGGCGGGCTCCATTTCCCCCCCCCCCCCGCTGCGAAAGAGCCTTTTTAAAGGCTCCGGAACGGAAAGGGGGTGTGTGGTGCGGAGCTGAGAGCCGTCTACCCTCTTCGCGGAGTGAAGCCGCAAGCCATAGCCGGAGAGCGCTGATTCCTTTCTGGACAATTGGAAGCTAAAACAACTACCCGTGAGTAGGATTAAGTAAATATTTGGAGGAAATTTACAACAAATTCGGCCGAAACGGGAAAGGTATAAACAGGAAGTCTGCCTTTCCGTTCTTGTAAATAGATCAAAGCAAAGAGACTGTAAAGCTACAACTCTGAAAGAGGTTATTAAAGGTTTAAAATCCAGCACCAAAAAGGCGATCCCCCCTCTGTTTGCAGGGACAGAGGGGTGAAATTGAGCAATATTTATCCTGCAAGGAAAAAAAAAAGGAGAAAAGGTTTATCTGCTGTCTTTAAAACCTGGGAACGGACTGCCTATGACAGGGAAGCCGACTACCGGGATGAACTGTCAACACTTTAAGGGTAAAGAATTTTGACTTAACTCTGAAAGAAAGATACAGTGTCTCCAGTACTGCTATTGAAAGTAACTTTTAAAAACATTGAAAGTGTGACTTTTAAGAGATATTGGAGACTTATAAGGATTATTTGTTTGAAAAGTTACAAAGTGAAGTTGGAAGTGTGTCCCCCTAGAGGAGACTATGTTGCAATAACAACTAAGCCAATAAGTAACTAAGCTGTGGAAAATTCCTCTTCAAAACAAATTTTTTCAGGCGTGTGACTGACCTTGGGTTGTGCATGAGAGTGTTATGGCAGATGGAACACAGGAAAAGACCACTAGGTCTGGAAGACAATACAAGACAGATATCACACAACAGAGAAGGGCTTCAACATCCGGAGCAGCAGGCACAGCAGGAGCTGCTGCTTTACAAGTTAAGCCAAAAGCTATGTCATCTGAAGACTTGTTGGCCCAGGCACTTGGTAAAATTAATGCATCTTTGGAGAATTTAGCTAAACAGGTTGCAGAGACAAATAAACAAGTAGCTGAGGCCTCAGCAAAAATTGATTTGAACACTACAAGTATTAATGAACTGGGAAAGAAGGTGAATTCTAACACACAGTCCATTGAAAAATTATTGGAGGAATCGGCCTCGACTAGGAAGTTAGCTGAGGAAGCCAAGGAAATTGCAACCGCCGTCCAAGAGAAGATACCACCGGTATATAAGAAACTTGAGGATCATGATCTGACACTGTCTATGATCGAATTACAAGGAAAAGAGAGGAATTTAAGACTCAGAGCAATACCTAAAAGTGAGAAAGATAATTTGGCAGACTTCCTCACAAAGGAATTTGTAGATTCTTGGCAACAGGACCTGGGGAAGGAAGAATTTAAGATAGTGAGTGCATTTAGGCTTGGTAGAAGACAAAGAAAGAACAAGGTAAGAGACTGCTTGATTACCTTAAGAACAAAAGAAGAAAGAGACAAAATTTTGAATCTGCGCTATCAAAGAACTTTGGAAATTGGAGATTCATCTGTGGAGATCTTTAAGGACATACCTAAATATATTCTGGATGTAAGGGCCTACTACAGAGATCTTGTTGTTTTACTGAGAAGAAACAGAATACTTTTCAGGTGGGAATTTCCCCAAGGTCTATCTTTTAAATATAAAGGAAGAAAAATAAGAATAAGGACAGTAAATGATAAAGACAACTTTTTGAAAGATCACGAGGAGGACTTACAGAAGGAAGTGGAATCTGGAGAGGAACCAACCGCACCAGGAATAGGAATTTCAGACATAGCAAATCTATCATATGGACTTCCTGGCCTAGGGAAAGACATACCACCGACAGAAGAAGAACAACAACTCAGTGCAGTCGGAGGGAAAATTAAATAACTCATCATGGCTTTGCAACTCTAAGTTGGAATTGTAATGGACTTAATTCCCCTCGAAAGAGAAAAGGTGTCTTTCATATATTAAGAAAGGAACAATTGGACTTGATTTGTCTTCAGGAAACACATGTAATGAGGCTACACAGGAAAATACTTATCAATAAGAGATTGGGACAAGAATTTATTTCGTCTGACAAGGTCAAAAAGAGAGGAGTAGTGATATACGCAAAAGAGAAATTTTCACCGAAATTAATTTTTAAAGATGAACAAGGAAGATATTTGGCTATTGAAATTCAATTTCAAGGAGAGAAACTTTTGATTGTAGGGGTGTATGCACCGAATGAGGGGAAAGCTGAATTTTTTAAGAAGTTGCATGAGGTACTTTTGGACTACATGGACTATAATATAATCCTGATGGGGGATATGAATGGAGTTGTATCTACAAATATGGATAAGGCACAAAAACAGGTAGTCACTAAAGATGGTAGACTACCAAAAACTTTCTTTGAAATGACTGACAATATGGACTTGATTGACATTTGGAGAACTAAGAATCCCCTGGAGAGAGAGGGAACCCTTTTCTCTGAAGCCAAGATGACATGGACTAGAATTGACCAAATTTGGATTACTAGAGGAATGGCACCAAAGATAAAAAAAGTGGAAATGTGCCCTAAAACTTGCTCTGACCATAATGCTGTAAAGATGGAGATGAAGCAAATAACAACCGGCACCTTTAGATGGAGGATGAATGACACCCTACTTAGAGATGAAGAAGTACACAGGAAGGCCCAAAAAACTTTGAAAGACTATTTTGTAATAAATATGTCAGCAAATGTTGAAAAAAGAGTAATCTGGGATGCAAGTAAAGCTGTGATGAGAGGGTTCTTGATACAACAGAATGCAATAAAGAAGAGAAGTCGAAATGAGAAAAAAGATAAAATTCTGGAGAAAATAAAATAAGGGGAGAAAAAATTGAGAGCAAAGCCAAAGTCGCAGGAGATTTTGAGAGAAATAAAACTTTATCAAGTACAATATATGGAATTGATGAATCAGGAAATAGAATGGAAAATTAAACAAATGAGACAGAAGACATTTGAATCAGCGAACAAATGTGGGAAATTACTGGCTTGGCAACTGAAAAAAAAGACAAAAATTAAATACCATTACAAATTTGGAAGTAGAAGGAAAAGATATACATAATCCAATTGAGATTAGAAATTGCTTCCAGAAGTATTTCAAACAACTATATGCACAAGGGCCACAGAATGAAATGGATATTGACTGTTTTTTGAAAACAAATGGATTACAAAAAATCTCACAAGAAAGTAAACTAATGCTGAATTGTAAAATATCAGACCAGGAGATAGAAGGTGCCATTCAAAATATGCAATTAGGCAAGTCTCCAGATATTATAGATCCTTGAAAGAGTGGCTACTACAACCTTTGAAGGAAGTCTGCAATGAGATTTTGGAAGGGAAAAGGGCACCAGAATCGTGGAAAGAGGCTTATATTACACTAATACCAAAAACGGAAACTGAAAAGACTCAACTTAAGAACTACCGTCCGATATCCTTACTAAATGTGGATTACAAAATTTTTGCTGACATTTTGGCCAAGAGATTGAAAAAAGTATTGATGGAAGAGATTCATAAGGACCAAGCGGGCTTTCTCCTGGGAAGACATTTGTCTGATAATTTGAGGAACGTAATTGATATCTTGGAAAAACTAGAAGTGAATATAAACACTAAAGCAGTTCTGATATTTGTGGACGCGGAGAAAGCTTTCGACAATATTTCTTGGAGTTTTATGAAAAAGAACTTACAGGGTATGGGGGTAGGCCAAGGTTTTGAGAATGGTATTGGTGCAATATATTCTGAACAAAAGGCTAAATTAATTGTAAATAATGTGGTTACGGAACAATTTAAGATAGAGAAAGGGACACGACAGGGATGCCCAATCTCCCCATTCCTCTTTATTTCGGTCCTGGAGGTCCTGCTGAACATGATTAGAAGGGACCGGTTGGTTAAAGGTATACAGGTTGGAGCTAAACAGTATAAACTGAGAGCATTTGCAGATGATCTAGTTTTCACGTTACAGGAGCCAGAATCTAGTACCAAAAGAGTTTTAGAACTAATTCAAGAATTTGGCCAAGTGGCAGGATTTAAATTGAATAAGTCAAAAACAAAGGTTTTAGAGAAAAACTTAACACCGATTGAAAGAGGGAAGTTTCAGAATGAAACAGGTCTAACTGTTGTGAAGAAAGTGAAATACTTGGGGATTAATATGACAGCAAAAAATGGGAATTTGTTTAAAGATAATTATGAAAAATGTTGGGCGGAAGTGAAAAAAGACTTAGAAATTTGGACAAATTTGAAGCTTTCCTTGTTGGGTCGAATTGCAGCTATAAAGATGAATGTATTGCCTGGAATGTTGTTTTTGTTTCAAACATTGCAAATTGTGGACAAGATGGACTGTTTCAAGAAGTGGCAGAAAGATATTTCTAAATTTGTCTGGGAGGGCAAGAAGCCAAGAATAAAATTTAAGATATTAACTGATGCAAAAGAAAGGGGTGGATTTGCCCTGCCAGACTTTAAACTTTATTATGAATCAGCAGCGTTCTGCTGGTTGAAAGATTGGCTACTTCTTGAGAACACAGACATTTTGGATCTAGAAGGTTTTAACAATGTTTTTGGGTGGCATGCATATCTATGGTATGACAAGGTTAAAGCTCATAAAGCATTTAAAAACCATATTGTCACAAGAGCATTGTTTAATGTCTGGACAAGATATAAAGATTTACTTGAAAATAAAACCCCAAGGTGGTTATCACCGATGGAAGCGAAGGCTCAGAAAAAGCTCAATATGGAGGCCAAATGGCCAAAATATTGGGAGATTTTGGAACAAGAAGGTGACAAATTGAAATTGCAGAGTTTTGAGAAACTAAAAGATAAAGTGCGAGACTGGCTTCATTATTTTCAGATAATGGAGGCTTATAATTTGGACAAGAAAATTGGCTTCCAGGTGGAAAAATCCAAGCTAGAAACTGAACTGTTAGAACCCAAAACTAAGATACTATCAAGAATGTATAACTTGCTGTTGAAATGGAATACTCAGGATGAAACGGTTAAACCTGCTATGATTAAATGGGCACAAGATGTTGGACATAACATTATGTTTGCTGACTGGGAACAGTTGTGGACCACAGGTATGAAATTTACGGCATGCAATGCCTTAAGAGAAAATATTATGAAAATGATATATAGGTGGTACATGACCCCAGTCAAGCTTGCAAAAATTTACCATTTGCCTGATAATAAATGTTGGAAATGTAAGGATAATGAAGGTACATTTTTTCACCTTTGGTGGACGTGCCCTAGGATTAAGGCTTTCTGGGAAATGATTTATAATGAATTGAAAAAGGTATTTAAATATACCTCCGTGAAGAAACCAGAGGCCTTTCTCTTGGGCATGGTCGGCCAATTGGTGTTAAAAAAGGATAGAACTTTCTTTATGTATGCTACAACAGCAGCAAGAATACTTATCGCAAAGTATTGGAAGACGCAAGATCTACCCACTCTGGAAGAATGGCAGACGAAGTTGATTGACTTTATGGGACTGGCAGAATTGACTGGCAGAATCCGTGACCAGGGAGAAGAGTCGGCAGAAGAAGAATGGAAGAAATTCAAGGATTATTTACAAAAATACTGTAATATTAAGGAATGTTGAGTGATGTTGGATTGAAATTAAGTGGTTACTACCTGTAATGGTACAAAAGAATATGAAAAAATAGTTCTTTTTTATTTGTATATAAGTAAAAGTTTAAGTTACAATAATTTAAGAAGATGGATAGAAAATAAGGGGTTTTTAGCTGTAATGCTATGAGATAAGGATTTCCTGGATAAACAATTTGAACTGGAATACAAGAAGGGGAGGCATGAGGAGGTCAGGGAAATATGTTATTGAAAAATAAGTTATGAATTTTATGTGTTTTTATTATTTTTTCTTTTTAATTTTTTCTTTGTTTGTATAAAATGGAAAATTCTAATAAATATCTTATTAAAAAAAAAAAGGAAATGGACCCCAAGGGTCATCTAGGGAAGGCCTTGGTTTCCTTTTCATCCCCCCTTTTCTCCTCCTCTTCCCAAACCTCCTCCATCAAACCTTGGGAGTTTGGTAGAGCAGGGGAGGCTTAACATTTGTGGGCTGCATTGCCCCATGCTCAAGCCTCCAAGGGCCATACGTCAAAGCAGCTGAGCCCAAAGTGTAAAAGTGTGTGTGACCAGCTTTAAACAAAGACACACACACAAATGAATTGAAGCCAAACAATGCTGGAGGGTCCCAAAACACCTTTTGGCATCGCAGGGAACCAGTGAGAGCAGTCCGTCAAAAAATTACTTAAAAAAAAAATAATGCGTATTTTTATGTTGTGGAGGCACAAAAATATCTTGGGGAACATATAGAACTAGCCAAACTTTTAAAAACTCAATGAAATGTAAACTAAAAAAAAAAAGTTACATTGGGGGCGCAAAAATCCTTTAGGAGACAAATAAATGCTTTCCCTTTTTATATTCTTTTGTTAGGATCACTTTCTCTCACCCCCCAGTATCCTGTCACCATCTTCTGTGCAGCTGCTGCTTTGGAGGACTAGAGAGGAAAGTGGGGAGGACTTCCGGGTTAGCGCGAACGGCTAATGGCGGATTCCCTCCGAGCTCCGGAGGGAATCGGCTGCACAGGAGCTGGGTCTGGCCGCTGCGGCGACGCGGGGACCCTCAGAAATCACAGGCGCGGAAGCCTGTGAACCTGGTGACTCGGTGGGCACCATTTGCGCCCCCGACCTGCGAAGGAGCCTTTTTAAAGGCTTCGGAGCGGGGGACGGGGTGAGCGGCACGGTGCTGAGAGTCGACTGCTCCTCCTGCGGAGTGAAGCCGCATGCCATGGTCGGAGAGCGCTGACTTCTTCTTGTGAACAATTGGACTCTAAAAGTAACAACCCGTGAGTAGTACGGAAATTGGACTTGTAAAGGAAATTTTTCTTGTTGAATTTGGCACGATCGGGGAAGGTGCATACAGGAAGTCCGCCTCCCCGTCTTGTAAATAATTTAAAGCAAGGACTAGTTAACTAAGGTCGAGAGAATTTCTTCTTTTTTATTTGGTAAAAGATATTAATTTCACGATTTGGCAGTATAAGCACAAATAACCTTGGAGGGTAAGAGCTAATTTCGAAAGCTGAAGTGCCGCCCCCCCCCCCCGGACCCGGGAGTGATCTGTGAGAGAGCCTGTTGAGGAGATATAGAAGAGTTTGACAGCTGTCAAAATTAGCTGTCAAGAAGGAAAAAGAGAACTTTGTTTCTGCTGTCTCTGCTGGAAATATTTGTTGCAATTTGGTTTTATTTTGTTGAAAACAAGGAAGAACTGATACAAACTAACTTGACTTTTGGATTTGAACTGGAAAGAATACTAAGTTACCAAAATCCCTCTAGAGGGGGATTTGGAACATTACAAGAATGGCTGGAGGAGGGAAAATTCAAGCTGGGCTGGACAGAGCCTTTGTTCTCTTGGGAATGTTACAAGGCCAAATGGATGTTTTGGCTACAAATGTTGCAACTCTGAACTTAACAGTAAATAATATCATTGAATTTGATAAGGATTTGACTCAGGAAGCCTATGCAGCTGGACAAAAAGAGAAACTGGAGAGTTTTGAGAATGTGGAGAAGGAGACATATGTTGTTTCTGAAGAAAAGGAAGGAGGAGCTGTAATTTTGCAGATGACAAAGGAGAACCAGTGGCCTGACATGATGGTTAAATCGAGCCAGAGGTCTGACATGATGGTTATAAAGGAAAACAAGTACTGGATGATGAAAATCTGGTTTGAATTGGAGATTGAAGAATGGAGAGATCTCCTTATGTGGAGATCTGAAGACCTATGGATTACAAATTTGATCAAGGTGGAAGTTGGAGCTTTCGGGACAATTGGATTTAAAAGGAGTATGAAACAAGATTAGGGCTCCACTTTTAAGTATGGAGGTCTGGCTGGAAGAAACATGGACTTTATGGGGACAGAGCTTCTCCGAGATCTGGTGTTTAATACTAAAGACTATCAAAAAAACCGGCAGAGAGGAATTGAGAGAGAATTAAGAGCCTCGGATGTGAGGTCTCCAGGCTGATAGTAGATTAAGACTGATGGACATCTGTTGGGGATCGAAACTGGGAAAGGGGGTGGTGGGGTTTTGGAATCCAAAGGGTGTATAACTATAATTTGTTTTTTTTTCATTTTGCTTTGTTATTAGTAAGAAAATTGGGGAATTCGTGGAAGGGAATTTTGGTCGACTTTAGAAAAAGGTTTTAAGAATTGAGTACTGATGTATAAATATGGATGTTTATAAGTTAAAATTGGTTTTTTCTGTAAAATGAACTAAATATTAAAAGGTTAAAAATTGGGGATAAGAACTTGTTGAACTAACAATTTGAATTGGAATATAAGAAGGGGAGGTGTGGGGAAGTCAGGGAAATATGTCATTGAAAATATGGATTGTAAATTTTATGTGTTTTTAATTTTTTTCTTTCTTTTTTTAAATAAGATGGAAAATTTTAATAAACATTTATTGAAAAAAAATAGAGAGGAAAGCGGGGTGGGGGTGGGAACTGAGTCGCTTCTTTTCCTAATTCTTGAAGTTAAGGTTTCCCCCATACACCTGTGAGAACAGGATGCTGTACTAGATGGGCCATTGGCCTGATCCAGCAGACTCGCATTGTGTCCTTCTGTTCAATTCTTCACTGTCTTCACTTTTAATTTACAGACAAGCCAACTTGGCTGTGCCAAAGAGTGCATCTACCTGACCTCTTCCCATTTTAGGTGAGACGGTGGACATTTCCCTGGATGTGTACGTCAGCAAGGAAGAGAAGATTGAGGCTATCTTTGTCCTTCACCTTGACCGTGGCAAGGACTATTTCCTCACCATCAGTGGGAGCTACCTACCAAGCTGCTTCGGGACCTCCTTGGAAGCCTTGTGCTGGATGTCTACCCTTCCCACTCTGCTTGCCTGCTTGAAAAACAGCTGCTCTTCCACTCAGAAATGTGGGGGCTGGGGGTCCTCCGCTGCATTCAGCTTCAGCTTCTGTAGCTGTGCATCCGCTTCCTGTGTGCTGTTCATGCCCTTTGTTTGCCTTGACTGAGTCATCCCAGGTTGTGGTCCTCCCACCTGTCCTTTCACAGGGCCACTGAACCGTGTGCATTTCCCTGCCATCTGCCCAGATACTGTTCAGCCAACGGGCTGTTTCTTTCTCTTCTCAGGGCCTCCTCTGATCTCAGGGAGAAGACAGCTTCCTAGAAAAGGTAACAGTTGGTTTGCTATCCTCTAGATGTTCTTGTAGTGGGCTCAAATCAGGTACAGGCAATGCCCCATTTACACGGGGGTTGCGTTCCGAGGTACCGTGCGTTTAAGTGAAATTTCGTATATTGGGGACAGCATTGGAAAAGCCTGCAAACACCCTCTAAACTTCCGGAAACCCTTTTGAAAGGCCTTTTGAAAACCAGCAGCCTCCCTGCAAAACTCCTTGCTCCAACTCTCCACAGGCCTGAAAGGTCAGTGCCAAAGCTCCTGGGAGGGAGTCGAGATGCTGTTTCCATGCCGCTTTGCCGCTTTTGTGCTCTTGGGGGGGACATTTTTGCCCCTTCAAGTGCCCCTTCCAGTTTTGCGGCAGTGTGCATGTGCCTCGAAGGCATGTAAATGGAGTTGCCCTTGTCAATGATCAGCAGCTGCTCCATGCAGTGGCAGCTGGTCCCTTAGGGCAAACCAGGCACTACCCCACCAACCTGACTTTCCTCTCAGGCAACCTGCACCTGCCTGCCTTCTGATTCAAATCCAGTCCAGGTGGTGGCTCTAGCTCTCTGCTTTGGTCTCTTCCCTAGTCTCAACGTGGCCCTTGTAGAACTCGGCAGAAGAGAACGGAGAAGAAACCAGAATTTGCCATCACTGCTTGTCACTGATTTTGCGCTGCTTGACTCTGGGTCCGCTTGCGATTGGCAGCCCGGGAGGCAGAAAGCCCAGTCTCATGATGCAGGCACCAGCCCCCTCTGGCCCCAAGAGCCAGTTTTCTCCTTGTCTCTGTGCTCAGCAACTGCTGCACAGGCTATGCCACTCTGGCTTACTCTTACCACCTGAGCACTGGCATTTGGGAAGCGGTAGTGGCTGCTTTGGGGTGGCTCAGGGAAATGTCACTCCTCTCGAAATCATATCTACTTGGGTGTATTATCATAGCCACAAGGAGACAGTGGTGACTGTCAATTTGGACAGCTGTAGACATTTAGAATCATGGAGGATATGTTTATCAGTGGCTACTGGTCAGGGCTATTTCTTGCCACTCTTATCACAAACCACATGCTTTTGATTACCAGTTTCTGGGGAACATGATGGACAGAGTGCTATTGTCCCCGTGTCCCTAGGGACTCCCAAGGGCATGTGGTTGGCCATTGTGGGAACAAAATGCTGATCTAACCCAGCAAGGCTCCTGTGTTCTTTAGCATGCACCAACTACTCTTGCACTAAGACTCTGATACAGCATGTGTCATTCCCCACACCAATTCTCTCTCTCTCTCTCTCTCTCTCTCTCTCTCTCTCTCTCTCTCTCCCTCCCTCCCTCCCTCTCTCGACAGGGGCGGGGAGTATTGGCGGCCGGGGGGGGGGGAGGGAGGATGAACTGGGTCCTAATCAACAGCTGCCCTGGGGATGAGGGGATCAAATTCTCCATCCTTGCCAACTCCTTTTAGTGATGGGCTGCTTGCCACTGCTGTGCTCCTAAAGCTCTCTTGCTTCCCCCTCCTCTCTTTCTCTTTCTCTTGAATGTGGTAGCTTGAGATAGACCTAACCACCCTGAACATTTCTGGAGAGGAAGATGGGAAGGAGGCCGGAGGCATTGTTCACCAGCTGCTGTGTGCTGCATTGCCCATACAAAGTTGTGGGCTGGGGCTCCAGCTGTTGCTCAGTTTCTACCACTGCCTCTGCAACGTGCTCTAGACAAGGGGTGGTGAACATGTGACCCCATCATCTCATCCTGCTGGCTGGGGCTGCAGCCCATCAACCTATGAAGGCCCATCCATGTTCTGTTGCTGTTTTTGTTACTTATTTCCTGCCCTTCACCCTAAGGTCCCAGGGCAGGTTCCAACAATTTAAATAAAATGTTAGAAGAAGAGAAGTTTGGATTTGATATCCCGCTTTATCACTACCCGAAGGAGTCTCAAAGCGGCTAACATTCTCCTTTACCTTCCTCCCCAACAAACACTCTGTGAGGCGAGTGGGGCTGAGAGATTTCAGAGAAGTGTGACTGGCCCAAGGTCACCCAGCAGCTGCATGTGGAGGAGCAGAGACGCGAACCCGGTTCCCCAGATTACGAGTCTATCGCTCTTAACCACTACACCACATTGGCTCTCTAGCCAAACCCCATGTCCACAGCTGCATATTTAGTAAGCTTTTGGGTGAACTGCGCATCCGGAGTGGGAGGATTACTAGCTGCATATTAATAGGGGGAGGGGGAGCTTGGATTTGGGGTGCAAGCAATTTGTTTTTTGTTTCCCCACTCGAGATGCTTGCTGTGGCTAGGGCCGGGCGATATGTCAATATAGATATATTTTCAAATCAGCTTGAAGTCTAGATAGTGAGACTGGTTTCATAATTTCTGACCTGGCAATATATTGTGAATCATGATGTGTGTGTGTACTATGCAAAAATCACAATGTGGGGGGAACCGTGAAGCCAGCCAATGCCACTACATAGCTCCATCTTATTTCAGACATCGTGATATATTGGTGTATTGCAATGTTTAGCTAGTGATATATCACCGTGTTGAAAGCCAGCTATCGCCCAGCCCTAGTTGTGGCCTCAGAGGGCAAGACTTGTCCACCCAGCTGGAGCAAGGAAAGAATGCATGCAGGCACACATTCTGTCAGGCTCTCATGCCAGTCCCGCTTGTCATTGGACCTCCAGGAGAAGCAGTTTCTGGATATCGTACCCCAGGATGGTGATGACTCCACTGAGTGGCCAAGGAGATCTGGCTTTTGGTGGACCACCTCTTCAAGAGTGCCTGCCACCAGGTGAGCTGAGGGGGACGGTACCATTGAAAGGATGGGTGTGGGCTGGAATCCAGTACCAGTTTTGAGGTGTGCAGGTTCCAAACCCCACAACTGATTTATATCTTAGCTACCGACTCGCTCTTACAAGCTCCTGCTGTGAGTATAGTGGCACCTTGGTGGAGCAGCAGCGGGTGGGGCATCCAGCATATACTATTCCTTAGAGCGGCTCAGAAGAACCCAAGTGTTCCCAACCATTGTCTGTCTATCCCTAGCAAAGCAGCTCTCTGAGACTGGCCACTAGAAGAAGCGGGGAATGATTTCACTCTCCCATTGCCCCAAATCAGGAGAAGGATAGTAGGAATGCTACTGTGGAAAGCAGGTGGGATACAATTCTCAGCCCTTGTGCCAGCTCTCTTGGTGATGGGCTTCTCTCCATTGTGGCATTCCTCGACCTCACATTATGCACCCCAGGGCTGGATTGTTCTTCATGCTATCCAGGATGTACCTCATCCCTTCCGAACGCATGGGTGATACTCTGCTTCAGGAGGACCTCTTCCAGACCCCGGGCATGCAGGACGAGTTGCAGGAGAGAATTGAGTGCCTGGACACCAGCATTCCCGAGACGATCCGTATCCTCTTTGGGGGACATTGTTGGGGAGCAGGGCTGCTTGGTGGTTTTCTTTTGCTCTTGGCTGGAGTGGACCTCACTTTTATATACCTGGTGGCTTAGGTTGCTAGGCCAGCCCATCCTTAAGGCTCTGAGACACAGCAAAATGAAATGCCCACAGTCAAGTCCAGTCATGCATCCAAAAAGCTTCACAGCTTTAACCCCCATTTGAAAACATCAGCCTGGCTAGGTAGAGCAGAGGTGGGGAACCTTGACAGGCCCGCAGGCCCCACATCTAGCATCATACGTGGTGTCAGATGTGGAGACAGGTAAAGACATGGCTGCAAAGGAGCTTCAAGGGTGCGTTCAATTGTTCTTTGGCAAGCAGGGTTTCTTGACCGCACTTTTGGAGTTGACCACTAGTATTTGTTGTTTGGATTGAAACCATGCCTGCAGAAGGACATTTCCTCGGCAGATCAGCTTTGCAGGCAGCTTCGTCAAGAGGGGAGGTGTGGGATAATTACAGTGGGATGGCTCAGCTGGTAGAGCGTGACACTCTTAATCTTAGGGCTGCGGGTTCAAGGTCCACCTTGCGCCAAAAGGGGGAACTTGCAAGGTGGGCCCAGATGTATAAGGACCAAGCTTCTTGCTTTGGACCAGCCTGGGAAGGAGGCAGGCTGCAGGTAACAGGACAGAACACTTCCCTTGCCAGGCTGTCAATAGCTGGCAGTGACCACTCGGTGGCCGAAGCTCTGCTCATCTTCCTGGAGGCAGTGCCAGAACCAGTCCTTTGCTATGAACTGTATCAGCACTGCCTTGAGTGCTCACATGACAGCCACCTCTGTCGCCAGGTCGGCCCCAGAGCCCCATCTCTTCCTGGCTGGTCTGTGGTGTGTACAGAAGCATAGAATCAGAAGGGATTTCCAAAGTCATCTAGTCCAAATGTTGCCGCGAGTAACAGGAAATCCACTAAAACGTCCCTGAAAGCCAGTAAACCGGCACACTGGCAGGAGGGCTAGTCTGGTCTGGGAAGCCTTGTTAACTGCAGAGGTTGCTGATGTCTCCTTTGATAACCATCCCTCTCGGTTGTGGAGGGGGGTGGGGTGCGCACATGTTGCCTTTTTGCTTTCTGACCAGGACTTGTAACAATAGCCCACCTGTTTCAGTGAACCTCGCTTGAGATAGAACTAACCACCCTGAACATTTCTGGAGAGGAAGATGGGAAGGAGGCCGGAGGCATGGTTCACCAGCTGCTGTGTGCTGCATTGCCCAGACAAAGTCGTGGGCTGGGGCTCCAGCTGTTGCTCAGTTTCTACCACTGCCTCTGCAACGTGCTCTAGACAAGGGGTGGTGAACATGTGACCCCATCATCTCATCCTGCTGGCTGGGGCTGCAGCCCATCAACCTATGAAGGCCCATCCATGTTCTGTTGCTGTTTTTGTTACTTATTTCCTGCCCTTCACCCTAAGGTCCCAGGGCAGGTTCCAGCAATTTAAATGTTAGCCAAACCTCATGTCCACAGCTGCATATTCAGTAAGCTTTTGGGTGAACTGCACATCCGGAGTGGGAGGATTACTAGCTGCATATTAATAGGGGGAGGGGGAGCTTGGATTTGGGGTGCAAGCAATTTGTTTTTTGTTTTCCCACTTGAGATGCTTGCTGTGGCTAGGGCCGGGCAATATGTCAATATAGATATATTTTCAAATCAGCTTGAAGTCTAGATAGTGAGACTGGTTTCTTAATTTCTGACCTTGCAATATATTGTGAATCATGATGTGTGTGTGTACTATGTAAAAAACACCATGTGGGGGGAAACTGTGAAGCCAGACAATGCTTCTCTAGATTCCTGCAGCGCCTGTGGACTCTGCTGGTTCAGCTTTCCCCTGCCCTCCTGCAGGGGGCAGCAAAAATCACAATGTGGGGGGAACCGTGAAGCCAGCCAATGCCTCTACATAGCTCCATCTTATTTCAGACATTGTGATATATTGGTGTATTGCAATGTTTAGCTAGTGATATATCACCGTGTTGAAAGCCAGCTATCGCCCAGCCCTAGTTGTGGCCTCAGAGGGCAAGACTTGTCCACCCAGCTGGAGCAAGGAAAGAATGCATACAGGCACACATTCTGTCAGGCTCTCATGCCAGTCCCGCTTGTCATTGGACCTCCAGGAGAAGCAGTTTCTGGATATCGTACCCCAGGATGGTGATGACTCCACTGAGAATACCTGCCACCAGGTGAGCTGAGGGGGACGGTACCATTGAAAGGATGGGTGTGGGCTGGAATCCAGTACCAGTTTTGGGGTGTGCAGGTTCCAAACGTCCCAATTGATTTATATCTTAGCTACCGACTCGCTCTTACAAGCTCCTGCTGTGAGTATAGTGGCACCTTGGTGGAGCGGCAGCGGGTAGGACATCCAGCATACGCTATTCCTTAGAGTGTCTCAGAAGAACCCAATTGTTCCCAACCATTGTCTGTCTCTCCCTAGCAAAGCGGCTCTCTGAGACTGGCCACTAGAAGACGCGGGGAATGATTTCACTCTCCCATTGCCCCAAATCATGAGAAGGGTAGTAGGAATGCTACTGTGGAAAGCAAGCGGGATATAATAATAATAATAATAATAATAATAATAATAATAATAATAATAATAATTTATTATTTATACCCCGCCCATCTGGCTGGGCCTCCCCAGCCACTCTGGGTGGCTTCCATAGAAACCAAAAATACACAAAAATATCACACGTTAAAAACTTCCCTGAACAGGGCTGCCTTAAGATGTCTTCTGAATGTCAGGTAGTTGTTTATCGCTTTGACATCTGCTGGAAGGGCGTTCCACAGGGCGGGCGCCACTACCGAGAAGGCCCTCTGCCTGGTTCCCTGTAGCTTTGCTTCTCGCAATGAGGGAACCGCCAGAAGGCCCTCGGCGCTGGACCTCAGCGTCCGGGCAGAACGATGGGGGTGGAGACGCTCCTTCAGGTATACTGGACCGAGGCCGTTTAGGGCTTTAAAGGTCAGCACCAACACTTTGAATTGTGCTCGGAAACGTACTGGGAGCCAATGTAGGTCTTTTAAGAACGGTGTTATATGGTCTCGGCGGCCGCCCCCAGTCACCAGTCTAGCTGCCGCATTCTGGATTAGTTGTAGTTTCCGACTCACCTTCAAAGGTAGCCCCACGTAGAGCGCATTGCAGTAGTCCAAGCGGGAGATAACCAGAGCATGCACCACTCTGGTGAGACAGTCTGCAGGAAGATAGGGTCTCAGCCTATGTACCAGATGGAGCTGGTAAACAGCTGCCCTGGACACAGACTTGACCTGTGCCTCCATGGACAGCTGTGAGTCCAAAATGACTCCCAGGCTGCGCACCTGGTCCTTCAGGGGCACAGTTACCCCATTCAGGACCAGGGAATCCTCCACACCTACCCGCCTCCTGTCCCCCAAAAACAGTACTTCTGTCTTGTCAGGATTCAACCTCAATCTGTTAGCCGCCATCCATCCTCCAACCGCCTCCAGACACTCACACAGGACTTTCACCGTCTTCACTGGTTCTGATTTAAAAGAGAGGTAGAGCTGGGTATCATCTGCATACTGATGAACACCCAGCCCAAACCTCCTGATGATCTCGCCCAGCGGCTGCATGTAAATGTTGAAAAGCATGGGGGAGAGGACAGAACCCTGAGGCACCCCACAAGTGAGAGCCCAGGGGTCTGAACACTCATCCCCCCCCACCACTTTCTGAACACGGCCCAGGAGGAAGGAGCGGAGCCACTGTATGACAGTGCCCCCAGCTCCCAGCCCCTCAAGACGGTCCAGAAGGATGTTATGGTCGATGGTATCAAACGCCGCTGAGAGATCCAGCAGAACTAGGAAACAACTCTCACCTTTGTCCCTAGCCCGCCGGAGATCATCAACCAGTGCGACCAAGGCAGTTTCAGTCCCATGATGTGGCCTGAATCCCGACTGGAAGGGATCCAAATGGTCCGCTTCTTCCAGGCGTGCCTGGAGTTGTTCAGCAACCACTCACTCCATCACCTTGCCCAAGAATGGAAGATTTGAGACTGAGCGATAGTTGGCCATCGTGGCCGCATCTAAAGATGGTTTTTTAAGAAGCGGTTTAATAACCGCCTCTTTCAGCGGGTCTGGGAAGGCTCCCTCACGGAGGGAAGCATTCACCACCCCACGAAGCCCATCGCCCAGTCCTTCCCGGCTAGCTTTTATAAGCCAGGATGGGCAAGGATCCAGGAGACAGTTGGTTGGCTTCACTCGTCCAAGCAGACTGTCCACATCCTCGGAGGTAACAGATTGGAATTGATCCCACACAACTTGACTAGACAGAACTCTAGCACTCTCCCACCCCGGCCCTGCTCCCACGGTGGAGTCTACTTCTTCCCGAATCTGAGCGATTTTATCGGGCCCGTACTGTGCCCCGATGTTGCAGGTGGTTCCACTAAATTGTGAACCACCTGAAAAAGTCTCCTGCTGCTGTTTTCTGCAGATGCAATAGAGGCGGCGAAGAAATTCTTCTTCGCCGTCGCTATCGCCACTTGGTAGGCTCGACGTTGAGCTCTAACCTGTGTCCGGTCAGATTCGGAATGAGTTATCTGCCACCGGCGCTCTAGCCGTCTCAACGATTGTTTCATTGCCCTCAGATCCGTGGAAAACCACGGGGCTGTCCGGGCTCCATGCAATCAGAGAGGGCGCTTCGGAGCCAAACAGTCAATAGCCCTGGTTAACTCCACATTCCAGCGGGCCACCAGGAAATCAGCTGAAAGGCCATCAACATGGGATAAAGCATCCCCTACCACTCTCTGGAAACCATTTGGATCCATTAAGTGGCGGGACGGACCATCTGAATTGGTCCCACCTCCCTGCAGAGGGGATGGGTCGCAGAGAAGTCCAGTTGCACCAGGAAGTGATTTGACCATGGCACTTCTTTCGTTTCGCTTTTACTTAGTGTCAGATCACCAACATCCATAGAGGTAAACACCAGGTCCAAGGCATGTCTGCGGCTATGGGTTGGGCCAGACTTATTCAGGGACAGCCCCATGGATGCCATGCTTTCCACGAAGTCCCGAGCGGCCCCTTGTAAGGTCGTGTCGGCATGGATGTTAAAATCCCGTAGGACAACCAAACTAGGTGTCTCCAGGAGAACATCCACCACAACCTGAAGCAGCTCGGGCAGGGAATCCTTGGTGCAGCGGGGAGGTCGGTACACCAAAAGGAATCCTGTACTGCCCCTATTGCCCAACTTCCAGAGCATGCACTCGGAAAACTGGGTCTTCCCAATAGGACGCCTGGTGCAAACTAATGACTTCCTAAAAATCACTGCAACTCCCCCTCCCCGCCCACATGACCTGGGTTGCTGTGCGTAAGAGAAACCTGGTGGACAAGCAGCGGCAAGGACAGGCCCATCTGCTTCATCCAACCAAGTCTCTGTTACACATGCCAGGTCCAATCCTCCATCCATGATCAAGTCATGGATGGCAGTGGTCTTATGAATCATTGACCTGGCATTGCATAGCAACACCTTCAGGTCATGTGGGTATCTCTTGCTGATTCTAGTATCCATCCGGTCAGGACCAGACCCGGAGGCAGGAATAGTCCTCAGACAACGACTAAACCTGCCCCCTCTGTAATGACATGGTCTAGTCTTAGCGTAACTCCTCCTCCTACCCGTGATCACTGAGATCGGTTGTCCCAGTGCATCCCCCCCTGTGGAACATGCCCCAGCCATTTTGTGGGGTGGGGCCCACTCCCCGGCAGCCCTGACCCTTCCCCTTAAGAACAAAATAACACCTTAAACAGACAAACAAACAAACAAAACCAATAAAACAATACAAACAAAAAACTGTAAAAATTACAAAAACAACAAAATCGAAAAAATTCCCCAAGTCCAACCAAACATCCCCCCACCCCCACCCCCCACATACAAAAAATTCAAAAGAAATTTTTAGAAAACATTTTAAAACCACTCTGTGCCCCTCCAGCAGTAACAGCAACTGTCCTAGTGAGGCCTGTCAGGCCCCGCCCTGGGCCAGGTGGTAAGTGGCAAGAGCAGGGCCCTCAGGCTCTCACACAGGGGAGTCCTCCTGGGCAGCAGGCAGCAAGCAGCAAGCAGTCCTTGTGAGGCTTCAGGCCCCGCTCCAGGCCAGATGGTAAGTGGCAAGAGCAGGGCCCTCAGGCTCTCACACAGGGGAGTCCTCCTGGGCAGCAGGCAGCAAGCAGCAAGCAGTCCTTGTGAGGCTTCAGGCCCCGCCCCAGGCCAGGTGGTAAGTGGCAAGAGCAGGTCCCTCAGGCACTCACACAGGGGAGTCTTCCTGGGCAGCAGGCAGCAAGCAGCAAGCAGCAAGCAGTCCTTGTGAGGCTTCAGGCCCCGCCCCAGGCCAGATGGTAAGTGGCAAGAGCAGGGCCCTCAGGCACTCACACAGGGGAGTCCTCCTGGGCAGCAGGCAGCAAGCAGCAAGCAGTCCTTGTGAGGCTTCAGGCCCCGCCCCAGGCCAGGTGGTAAGTGGCAAGAGCAGGGCCCTCAGGCACTCACACAGGGGAGTCTTCCTGGGCAGCAGGCAGCAAGCAGCAAGCAGTCCTTGTGAGGCTTCAGGCCCCGCCCCAGGCCAGATAGTAAGTGGCAAGAGCAGGTCCCTCAGGCACTCACACAGGGGAGTCTTCCTGGGCAGCAGGCAGCAAGCAGCAAGCAGTCCTTGTGAGGCTTCAGGCCCCGTCCCAGGCCAGATGGTAAGTGGCAAGAGCAGGGCCCTCAGGCACTCACACAGGCGAGTCTTCCTGCCCTTGTGCCAGCTCTCTTGGTGATGGGCTTCTCTCCATTGTGGCATTCCTCGACCTCACATTATGCACCCCAGGGCTGGATTGTTCTTCATGCTATCCAGGACGTACCTCATCCCTTCCGAACGCATGGGTGATACTCTGCTTCAGGAGGACCTCTTCCAGACCCCGGGCACGCAGGATGAGCTGCAGGAGAGAATTGAGTGCCTGGACACCAGCATTCCCGAGACGATCCGTATCCTCTTTGGGGGACATTGTTGGGGAGCAGGGCTGCTTGGTGGCTTTCTTTCGCTCTTGGCTGGAGTGGACCTCACCTTTATATACCTGGTGGCTTAGGTTCCTAGGCCACCCCATCCTTAAGGCTCTGGGACACAGCACAATGAAATGCCCACAGTCAAGTCCAGTCATGCATCCAAACAGCTTCACAGCTTTAACCCCCATTTGAAAACATCAGCCTGGCTAGATAGAGCAGAGGTGGGGAACCTTGACAGGCCCGCAGGCCCCACATCTAGCATCATACGTGGTGTCAAGGTAAAGACATGGCTGCAAAGGAGCTTCAAGGGTGCGTTCAATTGTTCTTTGGCAAGCAGGGTTTCTTGACCGCACTTTTGGAGTTGACCACTAGTATTTGTTGTTTGGATTGAAACCATGCCTGCAGAAGGACATTTCCTCGGCAGATCAGCTTTGCAGGCAGCTTTGTCAAGAGGGGAGGTGTGGGATAATTACAGTGGGGTGGCTCAGTTGGTAGAGCGTGACAGTCTTAATCTCAGGGCTGCGGGTTCAAAATGTGGGGTAATAAGCAAAGGATTTTAGGTATACTAAAAACAACAAGACCGCCCATAAAATGTATGCTATTGCCATGCCAAAATGAGAGAAAATTAGTTAGAGGGAGGCAAGGGATGGGGCCACGGACCCCTGATTGGGAATAACGGAACTAGATGGTCCTCGGTGTCCCTTCCAACTCCACAATTCTATGATCCTGTGTCTTAAACACAAATCTTGAGGAATAGTGTGTGTGTGGGGGGGGGGGGGTTCTGTTTGAACTTTCCCAGCCTTTGCTTTATTCTGATTTGCGCTTGCGTCCCTACTCCCCACGTGTAGAATTGCTATACCTTTGGGTTTTCCTGGACATTCAAGCGTTTCCCGCATGGACACTTGTTTCCAACGGCCAAATCCCGGCGGATGGCAACCCTACCCACTTGTGCCAGATTGCCTGGCATACATTACAAGCATCTAGTCACATAGATTCTCCAGAATCCCGGGGCTAGCCCACCTGACGGGAAGAGTCCGCGACCAGAAGGAGGAGGAGTACCAGGAAGAATGGACAAAATTCAAAGATTATTTAGCTGAATATGTCAAGATAACCTAACTGGAAAAGCTTGCAAATATGAGATAGGCTTAGGATTTAAATATGTAAGGATAGGAATTAAGATGTTTCAAGCTAGATTAGAAAGAATGAAAGATGTGATCAAGTTTATTTATTTATTTTTTTTTTTTTTTGAGAAGATTGATTTTGGAAAACTGTTAAAATGAAATACAATGAAATTCAACCAGGGGGATTTGAGGAAGTCACTTAACAATGTTATCAATATTGATTGGTTTAATTACAATTAGGATGTTTGTTTGTTTGTCTTAATTTTTTTTTTGGAAAATTAATTTAAAAAACTGAAAAGAAACCACCATAGATTATCTAGAATCCCAAGCAGCGACATTGTGAAACTTTCATAGGAATAAAAGGTAGGGGGGAAGTAGGCACAATGTCAAGCAAGCAGCAGAATAAACCTGAGCACTGTGGGTCTAAAACCGGCCCCTGAATCTCTTGCTCCCCACTCTGACCTTCTGACAGTAACATTTTTTTGCTTGCTGGATGGCTGTGTGCAATGAGACCTCAGTCACTGAGGAAGGGTGCTGGTCCAGTGGGAGAAGTATGTGCTTGGCATGCAGGCGATCCAAAAATCAATTCAAGAGCAACAACCTGCATTTGATCTGTTTGAAGGACCCCCTTTGCAATTGTTGCCATCTTATGGGGAAAGTGGAAAGTTAAAAAGAGATACTGTTGCCTTTAGATAAAGTGGCTTTGAAAGGAACATTGTTGCCATTGTGCTCCCCTAGAGGAGGACTGGGATATAACTGGGGAATTTCCACTGCAGCTGGCTTGGAGATCTTCTCATAACAAAACAAGTTTAGTTGTGAGAACGACCTTGGGACTTTAAGATAAAGTTATGGTTTTGTTTTTTTTTAAGATATTTATTAGGGTTTTACAAAAAACAGAGATTTACAGAATAAAAAGAAAACAAAGAAAAAGAAGAATACAAAAAATACAAAAATACATAGAAAAGAAAAAAAGAAAATACAAAATACAAAAAGCAAATCCATTTTTTTATATCTTTAAGCTCATTTGCTTGTTTCCTTGACCTCCTCACACCTCCCCTTTTTGTATTCCCATTTACATAATCAATTCAGCAAATCCTTACCCTCTTTCATTTATCTTAACTCTATGTCATAACATATTGTAACTCTATATTTTCATCCATTTATCAATTCATTTTTGCATATTCTTATTAACTTTTGTTGCTGAATACCACTTATTGCCAATCCGAACATAATTTTAACATTCATTAATTTTACAATATTTCTGAAGATAGTCTTTAAATTTCTTCCAGTCGTCCTCCACCACCTCTTCTCCCAAGTCTCGGATTCTGCCAGTCATTTCCGCCAATTAAGATAAAGTTATGGATCAGGATAAACCCCAGGAAAAATCTACAAGAAAAAAAACTAGGCAGCAGCAACGAAGGCAATCGATAGTAGCTCCAGCTCTCCCAGAAAAGGAAGATACTGGGCAGACAGGAATAAAGGGAGTAGGCTCTGATGAGACATTAAATGCATCACTTGACAGAATATTTGGAGCTTTGGAAAAATTGTCAGCTAAAATTGATGTAAACACTACAACCATTAGCTCCAATACACAGGCTATTGACCGGCTGCTCCAGGAATCCAAAGAGACAAGGAAAATTGCTGAAGAAGCGAAAGAGAAGGTGACGGAGATAGAGGGAAAGATACCCTCAATTAATAAGCAACTGGAAGACCATAAGGCCCAACTATCTCTAATTGAACTTAGAGACAAACAGAATAATCTAAGAATCAGGGCAGTAGCGGACGGGGAAGGAAGTAATTTGTGTGAATTCCTTACTCAGGAGTTTGAGGAGTTTTGGGGCCTTGAGTCAGATAAAGATTTTAAAATAGTGAGCGCCTTCAGAATTGGCAAAGGGGGAAGAAAGAACAAAGTGAGAGACTGCTTGATTTCACTCAGATCTAAGGAAGAGAGGGATAAAGTACTGAGCCTCCATTATAAGAATCCATTGGAGATAGGAGATTCGAGAGCAGAAATCTTTAAAGACATACCAAAGTATATATTGGATTTGAGAGCTAACTACGGTGACTTGGTTCAACTGTTAAGAAGAAATAACATTATTTTCAGGTGGGAGTTCCCCCAGGGTTTGTCCTTCAATTACAAAGGGAAAAAGGTGAAAATAAGAACAGAGGAAGATAAAGTGAGATTTTTGAACTATCACGAGGAAGATCTACAGAAAGAGGTGGAAAAGGAGCAGAAGATACCAAGACCAGGAGTCCTGGATATAGGGAACCTACTATCAGGCTTGGATAAAACAGAGAAAGTAACACCACCCACTGACCAAGAACAATTGACGGGAGCAGTCGGAGGGACTACAGAATAACAACACAATGTCTCTGCAAGCATTAAGTTGGAACATTCGGGGTTTGAATTCCCCTGACAAGAGGAAAAGAATTTTTCATTTGTTGAAAAAAGAAAATTTGGATTTGATTTGCCTGCAAGAAACCCACGTGATTAGAACACATAGGAAAATATTGATTAATAAAAGACTGGGCCAAGAATTTATTTCATCAGACAATGTAAAGAAGAGAGGAGTGGTGATCTATGCGAAAGAAAGTTTATCCCCAAAATTTGTTTTTAAAGATGAACAAGGAAGATTTGTGGCAATTGAAATACAGGCCCAAGGAGAGAAATTCTTGATAGTAGGTGTTTATGCACCGAACGAGGGGAAATCAGAATTTTTTAAAAAACTGCATGAGACGTTGTTGGACTTTATGGACTATAATATTATCATGCTTGGAGATATGAACGGTGTGGTATCGACAAATATGGACAAATCAGATAGACAAATAATTACAAAAGATGGAAGACTACCGAAATCTTTCTTTGAAATGACAGACAATATGGACTTAATTGACACTTGGAGAACTAAGAACCCCCTAAGTAAAGAAGGGACTTTCTTTTCTGAAGCCAATAAGACCTGGACAAGAATTGACCAAATCTGGATAACCAGAGGAATGGCTCCAAAGATTCGAAAGGTGGAAATCTGCCCTAAGACTTGCTCTGACCACAATCCCGTGAAATTGGAAATGAAACTAACATCGACTGGCTCCTTCAGATGGAGGATGAATGACACCTTGTTTAGAGATCCAGAAATTATCAGGAAGGCCCAAAATAGGGTGAAAGACTATTTTGAGATAAATTTGAAGACATCAGTGGAAAAGGGCCACAGTCAGAGACTAAAATTGATCATTTTTTGTAAACAAATGGATTACAAGAAATTTCTCAAGAAAATAAATTACTGTTGAACTCTAAAATATCAGAAAAAGAGGTTGAAGGTTGCATACAGTCTATGCAATTGGGAAAATCTCCAGGGCCAGATGGATTAACCTCCAAATATTACAGAACTTTGAAGGACTACTTGATTCAACCACTAAAGGAGGTTTGCAAAGAAATTTTGGAAGGGAAAAAGGCGCCGGAGTCGTGGAAAGAAGCTTTCATCACACTTATACCTAAAATTGAGTCTGAGAAGACACAGCTTAAGAACTACCGCCCCATATCCTTGCTTAATGTGGATTACAAAAATTTTGCTGATATTTTGGCTAGAAGACTTAAAAAAGTTTTAGTAGAAATGATACATAAGGACCAGGCCGGCTTTCTCCCTGGTAGACATTTATCAGATAATATGAGAAATGTAATTGACATTTTGGAAAAGTTACAAGTTAATATTAACACAAAAGCGGTGTTGATATTCGTAGATGCGGAGAAAGCCTTTGACAACATCTCTTGGCTTTTTATGAAGAAAAATTTGCAGGGGATGGGGGTTGGACAAAACTTTGAAAATGGTATAGGTGCGATTTATTCTGAACAAAAGGCTAAACTTATAGTCAACAACATAGTGACAGAAGAATTTAATATTGAGAAAGGGACACGACAAGGATGCCCAATTTCCCCATTGCTTTTTATTTCGGTCCTGGAGGTTTTGCTAACTATGATAAGAAGGGACCAGCTGATCCATGGTATTCAGGTCGGAGCAAAACAAAATAAACTTAAAGCCTTTGCAGATGACCTTGTATTGACATTACAAGAGCCAATACCTAGTACCAAGAGGGCTTTAGAATTAATCCAGGAGTTTGGTCATGTGGCAGGCTTTAAATTAAATAAGTTAAAAACTAAAGTTTTGGAGAAAAATTTGACGCCGATAGAGAGAGAGAGGTTACAGAAAGAGACAGATTTGACACTAGTTAAGAAGGTAAAATACTTGGGGGTGAACATGACAGCTAAGAATGCAAATTTATTTAAAGATAATTATGAGAAATGTTGGTCAGAAGTGAAGAAAGATTTAGAGATCTGGTCGAATTTGAAGCTTTCCTTGCTGGGTCGGATTGCTGTTATTAAGATGAATGTATTGCCGAGAATGTTGTTTTTGTTTCAATCATTACAAATTATTGACAAGATGGACTGTTTCAAGAGGTGGCAAAGAGATATTTCTAGATTTGTCTGGCAGGGCAAAAAGCCCAGAATAAAATTTAAAATACTTACTGATGCTAAAAGCAGAGGGGGGTTTGCCCTGCCGGACTTTAAACTTTATTATGAATCAGCAGCTTTTTGCTGGTTGAAGGAATGGCTACTTCTTGAGAACACTGACATCTTAGATCTTGAAGGTTATGACAATGTATTTGGGTGGCATGCATATTTGTGGTATGGCAAGGTTAAAGCGCATAAAGCATTTAAAAACCATATTGTCAGGAAAGCACTATTTAATGTCTGGACAAGATATAAAGATTTTTTAGAGAATAAAACCCCAAGGTGGTTATCACCTATGGAAGCGAAAGCTATGAAAAAACTTAACATGGAGGCAAAATGGCCAAAGTATTGTGAAATCTTGGAACAGGAAGGTGACAAGTTGAAATTGCAGAGTTATGATAAGCTCAAAGGGAAGGTGCGAGACTGGTTACATTATTTTCAAATAAGAGAGGTTTATAATCAAGATAAGAAAATTGGCTTTCAGGTGGAAAAATCAAAGTTGGAAACAGAACTGTTAGAACCCAATGCTAAGATATTATCAAGAATGTATAATCTGCTGTTGAAATGGAGTACTGAGGAAGAAACGGTAAAATCTGTTATGATTAAATGGGCACAAGATATAGGACATAACATTATGTTTGCTGACTGGGAACAGTTGTGGACCACTGGGATTAAATTTACGGCATGTAATGCCTTAAGAGAGAATATTATGAAAATGATGTATAGGTGGTACATGACCCCAGTCAAGCTTGCAAAAATCTACCACTTGCCCGAGAATAAATGTTGGAAATGTAATGAAATTGAAGGTACATTCTTTCACCTTTGGTGGACATGTCCGAAGATTAAGGCTTTCTGGGAAATGATTTATAATGAAATGAAAAGGGTGCTTAAATGCACATTTGTGAAGAAACCAGAGGCCTTTCTCCTAGGCATAGTTGGCCAATTGGTGCCAAAGGACAGAAGTTTCTTTATGTATGCTACAGCAGCAGCAAGAATACTTATTGCGAAGCATTGGAAGACGCAAGATCTACCCACCTTGGAAGAATGGGAGATGCAAGTAATTGACTATATGGAGATGGCTGAGATGACTGGCAGAATCCGAGACCAGGGAGAAGAGTTGGTGGAAGAAGATTGGAGGAAATTTAAAATTTATTTACAGAAGTACTGTAAAATGTATGAATGTGGATGATATTGAAATAAAAAGAGGAAGTTCTAGTAACAAGAGATAAAAATTGGAAACTATAAATTTGGGAGGTAAAATATTTAAGGACAAAGTAGTACGATATGAATTTGCTGAGCTAATTCTTAAAGAGGGATACAAAAAAGGGAGGTGTGAGGAAGTCAGGAAAATAAGTTAACCAAAGTTGAATAATTAGAAAAGAGTGATTTGTGTTTGCCTTATGTTATTTATGTTATTTGTGGTGTTTTTGACTGTTTTTTTTTTCTCTTTTTTGTGAAAGATTGTATTGTTTTTTTTTTTACTTTTTTGTGTGTTTTATGTATCTTTTTATTGTTAAACTTAATAAAATATTATTATATATATATATATAAAAATCAATTCAAGAGCAAAATTCCAGTTCTCATGTTTTCTGTATACATGGCTAATTTTAAGGGGAATAGCATGGTGCTTTCCACAGAGTCAGACCATTGAGCCGCCTAACTCCTTAAGGGAGGACCAGAGCTCGCTGGTGATGCAGGTCCCAGAACAGTCTCCAGCATCTCCAGGTGAAACTGAAAACATCACCTGCCTGGAACCTTGTAGAGCCACTGCCAATCAGTACAGACAGTGCTGAGTTAGGTAGCTATGATCCATCCACCATCACCCTTTGCCCGAAGCAAAGGCACATCGCTGGTCCAAATCTTTGAAAGAAGTTCCCTGCTCACCAAGCCACCTGCCCTCCTTTATGCATTGCCGATGGCTTATCAAAGGGATCCTCACTGCAAGTCTTATCAAGGCTTGATGAAATCTTGGTGCCCTTTCTTACAAAATGCTAACAGGGACAATGGCACCAGTTGCCCTCTGGACTCACAGGGTGTAGCTGATTTTGGAGCCATCAATTGTACACATTTGGAATGGCCCTTGAGAAATGATGCTCTGCCTATATTCAGCAGCTTACCACCTTGTTGTTTGTTAAAAACTTGAATAAAAAGCATGCTTAAAATAAAACAGGAAAGATGAAATTTTGCTGGCTTCTTGAGAAAAGAATAATGCCTCATTATTTGTATCTGCTTTTAAATGTTGTTTCTCTTCTCTTTGTCATGAGTTTTACTGGGTCTGTGGTCATTTTAAGTTGCTTACCTTCACTAAAATGTATAAATCTACTCGACTGGAAACTTTTATTATCCAAATTCAAACCCACTTTGGATAGCAAAATTCCTGGAGTGGGGAGGAGGGTTCAATGTTCTAATAGATTAGATATGGACAGTCCTTCAGTACAGCAAAACTTGACACTTTGAAACCTTTGAGTCCTTTCCAAAAGGACTTCACCCACTATTTAGGGGGGAAGTATGTCAGAACTGACCTTCTGCAGTACTGATTCCACATTCTTGGACTCCTAATCTTACACGTAAATTAGAGCTGGAACCATCTCAGGCCCTATGGCTCTTGAAATGACCATGACCTATTGAGCAAAACCACAGGATCCACCTCTCTGGTGACTAAACCCCACTTGCTTTTACAAAATAAATTAACAACAGAGGAAAATCATGGAAGAAATAAAATGGCTTTTGAAATTAACAAAGGCGATTCCTTTTATCCACATGTATTACGGGACATGTTCAAAGCGCCCCTAAGGAGAAATTCTGTAAGCAAAGGTAGCAGGCTTTGAAAAGCTTATGCAGATACACAAGGACACATTGCTAAAAGAAACAAAGGGATTTGGAGGGACCATGAGTGAACAGGTAGTACCAGAATGTACAGAATTGTACCTAGAAAAAGGTTACAACTGGATTACCTTTTTGTAAACAAAAGCAACAACAACCCCCAAAATAAAACTCGGAAGCAGCAGGACTCCTTAGGAACTCTTCAAAAAACAAAACACAAAACTGCATATCCCTACCTAGTCACCAAATGTGAGGGGAAACGTAAACCAGCATCTTACACTGCTTTAAATGATAGCCAGATTCTGCAATTTTTTACCACACCAGAAGTAAAAGCACGGGGCATTAATAAGTTTTTGAAAAATCATGCACTTCATTTGTAGGCAAGGGAAAGCTTTCTGAAATGTACAAAATCTTACTAAGACACACAATCTGTTGAAATGACCAAGCAGCGGACGAGATTCGGGGACAGTGGTGTGCCGCAGTGGCGTAGCGTGGGTTGTCAGCACCCGGGGCAAGGCAAGTAATTTGCGCCCCCTAACCCATGGATTTGCCCTAACCCCAGATGTTGCGCCCGGTGCGGCCGGCCCCCCCTGCACCCCCCACGCTACGCCACTGGTGTGCCGCCTGGGGAAATGTTCCTTTCCATTCACCTTAAGCAAAGATGTGGTGACCTTGTGCATCCATAAATAACTTTCAGAAATGTATTTCATTACTTCCCAAAGCTTCTCAATGGGCTACCAAATGGCATTTCTTTCTATTTTGGATGAAACTGGGGAAGCAGCTTTAGAAGAAGGGGTTGCTGACATTCACTGGCCTGGAAAACACCTGATGCCAATATGATGGCAAATTGTGGGTGGTGCATTGATGGAAAAACTAAGGCAACAAATGGGGACATGACGCCACCGGTGTTCTAAAGATACATTTCATGTAAAGATTATGATGGGCTTCTTCAAATGCCCATAGCCTCTTACAAGCAGAGGTTTTAGATCAATTTTCTGTAAACCTCTGTCATAAATAGTTGTCACTGAAAATACGACCCAACAATGCAATGCTGGACTCATCCCTCCCGTCAGCGTGCCTGGAAAGCACGGGTCCCAGTAGTTTCCGCCTTACTCTGCTCCTTTCTCTGTGAAAGCCTGCTCTTTAGCTTTCACATCGGAGCAAACCTCAACCCACCCCCTCCCAAAGAAATCTTTTTTATGAGCCCCCCTACTCTGCGTGTGCTTTAAGCTAACTGCTTTCTTTGGCTCCTGTCTCAATGTGCAGAAATTGAGCACATGAATTTTCCAGCATCGGGAGTTTCCCCCAAGACAGTGTCGAGATCAGGCGTGTTTGTGTGGCTCCACGCTTGCAATTCTTGGGGCTTTGGCTAAGAGGAGTGCATGCACTTTCAGCAAGACATAGCTAGCTAGCTAGCTAGACAGTTTACCTCCCTTTGCTACAGTTTAAATTTCTGCATGCCATCTGCTGTTGTGGAACAAGTCATCCCCATGATCCCTCTAGCCCAGTGTTCTCTAGGGCGGCCCACAGAAGCTCAAAAGAAATGTAGTCCAAAGAAATGTATGCTCTAGAAGGTCACAGGCTCCCCCGTCTTTGGGGTAGAGGTTTGACGTCTGAGACTAGATCTGCAGGACTCATAAACATTTCACTCTGTAGAGATGAGTAGTCGGCACCGTCCGAGTATAGGAGGAGGGGGGTGGGGGTGGAATACAGGGCTGAGAAATAGAAGAATGTGTTCAATCTCCTACACAAAGCCAGAGCTAATTATGAAGATTGACCAGTTGCTTATAGATCAAATGCATGGATCATGCAGCTGCAAAGAGGTCTGCCCAGCCGCTCCCACAGGAAACATGGAATTCTTCTGTGCAATTTACTGTGTTGTTGTTAAAGATGTAAGACAAGCCTATATTGCACTTCATTAAAAATGCCAGGTCACTTCACAACAATATACTGATGGACTCAGTAGAATCAGCAATCAGTACTGGGGCAGGGGCCTTGGCTGGCACCCTGCAATGCACGGCCCCTGCGCCAGTCCTGAGGAGGCTCAAGGCCAGGGGTCAGCAACCTTTTTCAGCCGTGGACTGGTCCACCGTCCCTCACAGCATGTGGGGGGCTGGACTATTTTTTTTTGGGGGGGGAATGAACAAATTCCCACAAAGAACCCAGAGGTGCATTTTAAATGAAAGGACACATTCTACTCATGGAAAAACACATTGATTCCCGGACTGTCCGTGGGCCAGATTGAGAAGACGATTGGGCCGCATCCGGCGCCCGGGCCTTCGGTTGCCTACCCCTGCTCAAGGCAATCACTTCCTGCACTTCACGTTAACGCAGAAGACGGCCCAGTTGTGCTCAGATGCTCAAAATTCCCTTTTCACCTTTGAATCTTTGGAGGGTCTGTTTCAGTTGGCATCGGGACAGCTCACCTAGCAGTGCAGCTGCCTTTATTGCAGAGGCAGGAAGTTTCCTTCCTTTCATATTCAGGATTTCTGTACTCACATAGAAATAATAAAATGGTTTCTGCTGTTTGTTAAAAGTCATGAATGAACTCTCACAACTCGTTGATAAGGTAGCTTGCTTGTGTTTCGAGAAATCGTATAAGAGGAGCATTCATAGGAAGTTGCACTTGACAGAGTCAATCTAGCCTAGCACTGCCTACACTGACTGGCAGCAGCGCTGCAGGGTTTTCAAACAGGGGACAGTCCCAGCCCTGTCTGGTGGAGATCCTGGACTGAACCTGGGATCTCCTGCATGCAAAGCAAGGCCTCCCTCAACTCGGGAGGCGTGAGTTCTCTACTGTATTTCAGCAAATGCTTTCACTTTATCATTTCATTGTCATCTGTATATTTTGTGCACATATTTTCCTGTATATTTTAGACAGAGAGGAGTAGCAATAGGGTTAGAGCCAAGGTTCAGAGTTAGTGTTGTGTGAGCATTTTAAAGCAGTTAAGTTTAAACAGGAGTGGATTTCACCTGAAGAGATGGCCAGCATCGTGAATCTGTAAGTAGGATTTTGTCTGCTTCTTTTTTGTAATCTTCTGGGGCGAGGGCTTGGGGTCCCCCACACGGCCAGCATCCCCATGGAATTCAACCCCTTCCTGAACAGCTTAACTTCTCTTCCCACCCGCCTTCCCATTCTCCCTCAAATCTCATTGCAGCTCAGCTGGTTAGAGGGAGCTGCAGATAGCACCAAGGTTGCAGGTTCGATTCCCATAAGGTACAGCTGCATATTCCTGCATTGCAGGGGGTTGGACTAGATGATCCCCAGGGTACCTTCCATGATCATTATTTTGATATGCTTTTTATTACATTCTGTCAGGGAACTGTCATCTGAGACGAAGGAGGTGAAAGGGCTCATGGAGGGTGAGAGAGACCACTCAGCGGAGGAGGGGACCAGCAGGGGGAGAAGTGGAGTTCCAAGGGAAAGTGAGTCGGAGGGAGGGCTCAGAGACACTTCAAGCGAGAACAGTGGGGAGGTTTCAGGACCTCCCGTAGGGACACCCACTCCTCGGCGGAAACTGTCACGCCGAGAGTCCAGAAGACGCGTTTCCGTTAAGGAGCTTTTATGCTGGAAGAAGTTCCGTAAACGCCCACTGTCCGATTCTACGAGCGATTGATGGAGCCATGCTTAAGGAGCTCCATCACAGACAGAGGTTTGGGAACTTAGCCAAACTCTGAGGGATCGGGATTTTACGCACAAGCAGCTCACCATCCCATCACAGCAATCGGACAGTCCCTGAAAGCAGCTTGTGCAGAGAGGCATCATGAGCAACCCAGCCGGAGCCGGAGGAGCAGCAGGAGCTGGAGAAAGTCCAAGTCTGGAAGAAAGGTACAGAGTGTTGGAACTCCAGCTAGCAATGCAAACGGCGAGGCTAGAAGAAAGGAGGGCGCAGGATGCAGAAAAGGCAGAAGGCGCTACACTAGCAAGAAAGATGCCAGGAATGGTGCAGAAGTTTGGGGGGGACCCCAGGAACTACCAAGCCTTTAGGACAGAGATGCAGTATGCTCTCGAACTGCAGTTTAACGACTTTCCCGATGAGGCATCGCGAGTGGCGTTTGTGATTGGCCATCTCGAAGGAGGGGCGAGAGACTGGGTCAGGCCCCTGATGGCAGGGAATAGTGACTTGCTGAAGGACGCGAGGAAGTTTTTTCGCGCCATGGATTTGATGTTTTCCAGCGAGATTGAACAGGGACTGGTGCGCAGACAATTGATGGCTTGCAAACAGGGGAGCCGATCGGTTCGTGAGTACTGGACTGAGTTTACAATGTTGATACATAAATTGGGGTGGGACCTATCGGCGGAACCCATTCAAATGCTCTTTGAAGAGGGGCTTTCTTCGGCGGTGAAAGACGAACTTTCCCGGGCGCCCAGGGCGGAGTCTATGGACCAGCTGACCAAATCAGCGCTGACCATTGGAGCGCGCCAGGAGGCAAGAGCCTTGGAGAAGCGGGAGGGGAAAGGAGAGCGTTGGAGGGATTTCCGCATTCCAGAGATTCCAGAACCAAGTTTCCCGCCCGGAGAGCCGATGGAGGTTGGAACAGCGCGCGCGCGCGCAGTTTCAAATCCCAGTGAAGGGAGGAAGAAGGAGGGAAAGAGCGCCAAGAAATGTTATCTCTGCCAGCAGCCAGGTCACTTTGCCAGAGTCTGCCCGCAAAGAAAGGAATGGCAAGGGATGGCGGGAGCTGTTGGGGGGAAGGAGGAGGAAGTCCAGGAGCCAGTAAAAGCCAACGCCTGTCTGCCACTGTCAGGGCACTGCAGACAGGCCAAGGAGCAGTAAAAGTGCCCACTCCGGAACCTCCAAGACCAGCCCTAGTAATAGAGGTGTGGCTAGAGCTGGCAAACGGATACCCACTGAAGACCAAGGCGCTGTTGGACTCAGGCAGCTCCTGTAATTTTATGAGCAAGGAGTTTGCAGCTGAACACCAGATACAGACACTCCCTTTAAGCAACCCCCTGCAGGTCACCACGATCGATGGGAGGGAGCTGTTGGGGGGAGAAGTTAGCCTACAGACCGTCCCAATGGTTATGAGGGTGGCAAGGCACACCGAAAGGATAGCGTTCAATGTAGCCACCCTGGGAGGGGCGCCAGTCATTTTGGGAATGAGCTGGCTAGCGTTGCATGACCCGCTGGTGGGCTGGCATCAGAGAGTGGTTTCCTTTGGGTCAGCACATTGCCTGGAACACTGCAAAGAGGGGAAGGTGCCAGAAGGGGCAAAAGCCTCCCTAGCAGGGACGGAAGTGGCGGACAAAGGGAAGGTGCCCAAACAATACGCTGACCTGAGCAAGGTCTTCAGCGAAAGGGAAGCAGATAAACTACCACCGCATAGAGACTTTGACTGCCAAATTAACCTGGTCCCTGGGGCCCAGCTCCCCGTGGGCAAGCTGTACGCCATGTCAGACAGGGAAATGCAGGAGTTGAGGGAGTTTATTGACAAAAACCTGAAGAGAGGTTTCATCAGAGAGTCCAGAGCGGTGGGGGGCAGCCCAGTGGTTTTTGTGGACAAAAAAAACACGGATAAACCGAGATTGGTCGTGGACTACCGGCGGCTAAATGCCGTGTCAGAACCAGTGACTTTCCCCATGCCCAGGATTGATGACATTTTGACCAGGGTGAGGAAGGGAAAGATATTCACGAAACTGGACCTGAGAGGAGCTTACAACCTGATACGAATAAAGAAGGGGGATGAATGGAAGACAACGATGTTCACCCCCCTAGGGGCTTTCGAATATCTCGTTATGCCCTTTGGATTACAAGCAGGCTCCGCCTGTTTTCAATCGCTCATGAACCATGTACTGGGACCTTTGCTCTACAAGAATTGCTTGGCCTTCCTCGATGACGTGCTGATATATTCAGAGAATGAGGAGCAGCATGTAAAGGATGTCAGGGAAGTGCTGAGCCAGCTGCAAGCAAACCAGTTGTGGGTGAAATTGGAGAAGTGTCAGTTCCACACCAAGGAGGTGGAATTCCTGGGGTACCGCTTATCAGACAAGGGATTAGCCATGGATCCAGGCAAGGTCCAGGCGGTGCTGGAATGGAAGACACCGAAAACGAAAAAAGATGTGCAAAGGTTCTTAGGGTTTGGGAACTTTTACCGTAAATTCATCAAGAACTTTGCCCACTTAACGGCTCCCATCACGGACTGTCTAAGCAGCAAGAAGAAATTCGTTTGGACGGCGGAGGCGGAGCACGCTTTTGAGGAATTGAAAAAGGCATTCGCTTCGGAAGAACAGCTCCTGCATGTGGATTTACAAAAACCCATGAGAGTGGAAACTGATGCCTCAGACCGGGCGGTGGGGGCGGTGCTGCTTCAGCCAGGGAGCAATAAGTCGGAATGGAGACCGTGTGCCTTCTTTTCGCGTAAGCTGAACAAATCCGAGAGGAACTACACGGTATATGACCGAGAACTACTCGCCATTCACGAAGCGTTCCGGAGATGGAGACACTTACTAATTGGCGCACAGCATAAGGTGCAAGTGTGTACGGACCACAAGAATTTGGAGTATTGGAGAACGGCACGAGTGCTCAACCAACGACAAGTGAGATGGGCCCAGGAGTTCTCCAAATTCCATTTTGAAATCTGCTATGTGCCAGGTCCAGAAAACATCAGAGCGGACGCTCTCTCTCGCAAACCTGAATATTTGGAGGGGGAGGGAGCGCCAGAAGAGAGACATATTATCCCAGAGGACCACTGGGTGTGTGGTGCGGCCTGGGTGGGGCAAAGAGAACTGGTAGAGGGAACGGTAAATGATGAGTACGCCCAGGATAAGCTCAGAGGTTTAAGGAGAGAGGGAGAAGACCCCGGAGGTTTTGAAGAAAGAAACGGGGCATTGTATTACAAAGGGGCGCTATATATACCCGAAGGGGAATTGAGGGGGAGAGTACTCAAACAGCTGCACGACAATCCCACAGCGGGGCATTTTGGGCAACACAAGACCATGTGGTTGGTGACCAGGGAGTTTTGGTGGCCCAAGGTGAGGGAGGATGTACGGGAGTATGTGAGAAGGTGTGACCAATGCCAGAGAGCCAAAGGAGAAAGGCGGGCACCAGCGGGGTTATTAGAACCGTTACCCACACCAGAACGACCGTGGGAGGCGGTGTCGATAGATTTTATGACTGATCTGCCCAAATCCCAGGGGAAAACCGCCATACTAGTCGTAGTAGACCTGTTAACTAAGATGGGTCACTTTGTAGCTTGCTCACATGCGGTCACGGCGGAAGAGACAGCGAAATTGTTTGTAGAACATATTTTTAGGCTGCATGGCGCCCCCTTGAGGGTGGTTTCCGACAGAGGGAAACAGTTCACGTCCAGATTCTGGAGGAAGCTTATGAGCTTGTTGCACGTAGAGGTCAACTTTTCGACTGCCAGGCACCCTGAGACCAATGGGCAGGCGGAGAGGGCAAACGGTATCCTTCAACAATACCTGAGGTGTTATGTCAATGACAGAGAAAACGATTGGGTCGAAAAGTTGGCACTAGCGGAATTTGCTTACAATAATGCAGAGAATGTGTCCACCGGGATGAGCCCCTTTTTGGCTAATTATGGGTGCCACCCCAGGGCGTTTCCAGGGGAAGGAGGAGAGAGACGGAGTGTTCCGGCCGCGGAACTTTTTGTAGAAGAAATGGAAGCGATCCATCGTCAACTCCAACACAACTTAGAAAGGGCCAAAGAAGAATATAAGAGGCAGGCAGACAAGAGCAGAAGGGAAGGCGAAACAATTAGGGTGGGGAGTCGGGTCTGGCTATCAACCCAAGGATTGCCGTTCAAGGGGGGTTGCAAGAAATTGAGACCCAAAAGATTGGGACCATTTGAGGTCATCCAACAGGTCAACCCAGTGGCTTTCAGACTCCGGTTACCGAACCACATGAAACTGCACCCGGTATTCCACAGGTCATTACTGTCACCATACAGGGGGGAAGGTGAAGGGGTATACACACGGGGGCCAGCCATAGAAGAAAGGGAAAGCCGCAACTATGTGGCGGAAATCATCGACTCCAGGTGGAAGGGTAATCAGGTGGAGTATTTGGTCGCGTGGGAAGGGGAACCGGAGTCGGAAAACACCTGGGTGAAGGCAGAGGAGGTCCATGACGAGATCTTGATCGAAACGTTCCACCAAAGGTTCCCCAGGAAACCTCAGCCAGTAGCGAGGTTCCGGAGGGAGTACTTTGGCACCACCGACGATGAGGAGGAACTGGAGGGATTCAGGGAATCGGAGTTGGAAGGAGGTACAGACTCCGAGGAGGAGGAGTACTTGGAAACCGGAAACAGCAAAAGGTGGAGGGAAGTGTTCGAAACTTCGGAAGATGAGGGAGGTTCCTTCAGGGGTTTTGCTCCCTCGCCTCCCGCAGAGGAGGGGAGGGAAGGGGGTGAAGGGGGCCCTGGAGGGGAGGTGGATGTCAGGGAACTGTCATCTGAGACGAAGGAGGTGAAAGGGCTCATGGAGGGTGAGAGAGACCACTCAGCGGAGGAGGGGACCAGCAGGGGGAGAAGTGGAGTTCCAAGGGAAAGTGAGTCGGAGGGAGGGCTCAGAGACACTTCAAGCGAGAACAGTGGGGAGGTTTCAGGACCTCCCGTAGGGACACCCACTCCTCGGCGGAAACTGTCACGCCGAGAGTCCAGAAGACGCGTTTCCGTTAAGGAGCTTTTATGCTGGAAGAAGTTCCGTAAACGCCCACTGTCCGATTCAACGAGCGATTGATGGAGCCATGCTTAAGGAGCTCCATCACAGACAGAGGTTTGGGAACTTAGCCAAACTCTGAGGGATCGGGATTTTACGCACAAGCAGCTCACCATCCCATCACACATTCATAGCCCACTTTTCATCCAAGCAGTTCAAGGTGGCATTTATGCTTCCCTTATCCCTTTGCTGGGGGTGGGGGGAGTGTTGGATTCCCCCCCCCCCATACATGAGATGCACCACTATGTTCCTGTGGAGAGCCGTTTGGGGTCTGTAGGTGTATAAAAAAACAAAAAGATCCCTATTGCGTGGCGAGTCCCCCCCCAAAAAAAGTGGAAATAAAGACACATGACACAATTATTTCAGGTTAATGAGCTAAATATGGCCACAACTTTATTGGTTACAGGTGATGAGCGGTATTGGCTTAGGCATTGGTCCTAACCGACTATCCGGCTTCAGCCCGTCCGCTTGAAGTCCGGGAAGGGTTAACCACCAGTAGGGGGACTCCTGCTGATGCACATCAACTTGCAACCCCCCCCCCCCAGGTAGGCGAAAAACCAAGTCCAGCAAAAGAGGGAGATCCCCGGCCGATAAATAGGGCTGGTCACGCTCCCTGAGCCAGCGATTGGCTGTCCAGGGGCTGACGCGGCCAGGGATTTCCTCAGTCGCCCGCAACTCCACCTCCTTTGTAAGCGGAAGTGGCTTTGCTGGATCAGAGGAAAAGCCCATCTAGTCCAAACTCACAAGCAGTAGCCCACTCCTGCTGCTTCTCCTCTAGCTGTGGGCTTCAGAGGTAGAGTGCCTCTGTTCCTGGAAGCTCTATATTGCTATGTTGAGTGATAGTAAGAGATGCTGTTGTTCTCCTCCAACTATTGGTGTAATCTGCTTCCCAGCCCTGCAGGCTACTTGTCCTTGTAGCATCGGCTGCCTGCAAATTTCAGCAACGGAGTAAACATGATGTGAAGAAGTTCCCACCAGCATTCTCAAATGAGTTGATTCAAAGCTCTCCCTCCATCTGCTTTCTCTCCAAGGCCACGATCATCTTGGATAACTCCTTCCTGCTCCTTTCCTTTTTTTTTAAATAAATAAATAAACAAATGATAGAAGATTTCTTAGTTTACAAAAAAACCGTTCCTTGTCTCTTTTTTCAAGTTGTGTTCTCTATAGATCAGTTTCATTTGTTGTGAGACATTAGTGTTGCATGCAGTGTTGGCTTAGGAAGAACAGAGGGGGAAAGAGGGGGAGGGTGGGGTCGGGTGGCAATGCTTCTCTTCTACTTAGTGTACAGGGGAAACTCGGGAAATTAGAATATCGTGGAAAAGTTCATTTATTCAAGTAATTCAACTTAAAAGGTGAAACTAATATATGAGATAGACTCATGACATGCAAAGCGAGATATGTCAAGCCTTTATTTGTTATGATTGTGATATTATGGCGTACAGCTAATGAAAACCCCAAATTAACAATCTCAGAAAATTAGAATATGAAATGAAATCAGCAAAACAAGGATTGCAAATAGAGCAATATTTGACCTCTGAGAAGTAGAAGCATGCATATGTACTCATTACTTGGTTTGGGCCCTTTTTGCATCAATTACTGCCTCAATGCAGCGTGGCGTGGATGCTATCAGCCTGTGACACTGCTGAGGTGTTATGGAAGACCAGAATGCTTCAACAGCAGCCTTCAGCTCTTCTGCCTTGCTTGGTCTCATGTCTCTCATCTTTCTCTTGGCAATGCCCCATAGATTCTCTATGGGGTTCAGGTCAGGCGAGTTTTCTGGCCAATCAAGCACAGTAATCCCATGGGCATTGAACCAGGTTTTGGTACTTTTGGCAGTGTGGGCAGGTGCCAAGTCCTGCTGGAAAATGAAGTCAGCATCCCCATAAAGCTTGTCTGCAGAAGGAAGCATGAAGTGCTCCAAAATCTCCTGGTAGACTGCTGCGTTGACCCTGGACTTAATGAAGCACAGTGGACCAACAGCAGCTGATGGCATGGCTCCCCAAATCAACACTTCACACTGAACTTCCAGCATCTGGCATTGTGTGCCTCCCCATTCTTCCTCCAGACTCTGGGTCCTTGGTTTCCAAATGAGATGCAAAAGTTGCTCTCATCAGAAAAGAGGACTTGGGACCACTGAGCAACAGACCAGTTCTTTTTTTCCCTTTAGCCCAGGCAAGATGCTTCTGACGTTGTTTCTTGTTCAGGAGCGGCTTGACAAGAGGAATATGACATTTGAAGCCCAGCTCCAGGATCCTTCTGTGTGTGGTGGCTCTTGATGCACTAACTCCAGCCTCAGTCCACTCCTTGTGAAAGTCCCCAACACGTTTGAATGGTCTTTTCCTGACAATCCTGTCCAGGCTGTGGTCATCCCTGCTGCTTGTGCACCTTTTTCTTCCACACTTTCCCCTTCCGCATAACTTTCCATTAATGTGCTTTGATACAGCACTTTGGGAACATCCAACTTCTTCTGCAATTACCCTTTGAGGCTTTCCCTCCTTATGGAGGGTCTCAATGATGGCTTTCTGCACAACTGTCAGGTCAGCAGCCTTCCCCATGATTGTGCTTCCTACTGAAACCATTGCAGGTGTTATGAATTGAATAGCTACTGCACCTTTTCACAATATTCTAACTTTATGGGATTGTTAATTTGGGTTTTTTATCAGCTGTACCCCATATTCATCACAATTATAACAAATAAAGGCTTGACATGTATCACTTTGCATGTCATGAGTCTATCTCATATATTAGTTGTACCTTTTTTAAGTTGAATTACTGAAATAAATGAACTCTTCCACGATATTCTAATTTTTCGAGTTTCCCCTGTATGTGTGGGGTTTTGTGTCAGCATCACTTGTGTGGGTTCACTTACTATTCCCTTGTTGCATTTCCTTGGTGGTGAGAGAGGTTGGGGGGTGACCTAGGGTGTGGTTGGTGGTCTTTGGTTGGCTGCAGGGAGATTTGCTTTTGTGTGTGAGTGGGCACCTAGGGTACAAATAACCAGAAACCTCATCAAACTATACCTCCACAACTACAACCCCTCGTGGCGACAAATCAACAAATACCCGAGGAGATGCAACAACACCAAATGCTCCTTTCCTTGTTGATACGATGTCCCACAGCCGAAGTAGTGTGTGAAATGACACGGCTCTGCCTGCAACTCTTAGGCTACCCGTATTTGTGTTATGGCTATGCTGCAAAGACTCCCTGTCTTCTCTTACACACACACACACACACCCCATTTTGGTTGTAGGCTTCTGTCTCAGGTTTTGAAATGTGTTGGGGAGGGGGCTTTACTGGGTTGTTTTTCACCTTTATTATGCATTTCGTGTTTCTATACTGCAATTTTTATGTTGGAACCAGTGTTTTTTTCTATTAAAAAAATGTTTGGGGTACTCTCATTTTGACTCAAGAAAACCACCATTTTATAGTTCAAATCGGGGAAAATAAATGCAGTACAGTAAATGGAGAAAAGTGCAAAGATTCACAAAATGTTTCGGGGTGTGCGTACCCCTGCATCCCCCCAGAAAAAAGCACTGGTTGTAACTGAGACCTGTGGGTATAGGGCGGTATAACAACAACAACAACAAGGTCTGCCCCTCTCCTTCTCTTCTAGGTTCAGGCGACTGAGGGACATGGCAGCCCGCAAGAAGAAGGGGACCCGCAAAGTCCCCAAGAAGTCCAGGGTTGCTGTGGGCCCACGTGAGCAAATGCTTCCTTTTCATTTTGGAGCGTAAGGAGGGGTGGCCTTAATGCTCTAATCCTCAACTGTGGAAAATAAGTAGAAATGAACTAACCTGCCCCCATGTCCTTTCCTTCTTCTCTTGTTGCAGATGGTTCAGAGACTGGCAGGGTCTGGGCATCGCCTGTGGTTAGTATTTGAGAAAACAGCACAGTACATACGAAATCCCTCACCCCCCCATCCACCAGTGCTGTTTATACCCCCATTTTGGCGGTCTCAGGTGCAGAGAAGCCCTCCTACCATGAACTGACAGCCTGACTCTTGCCATTTCAGCAACTGGAGAAGGATGAGGTGTTCCTCTGCTGCGTGCTGGCCACTTGCTCGGAGGCCCACCAGAGAGAAAAGGACAGGTTGAGGTACTCCAAAAAGATGGCCGTCAAGGCAATTGCGGTGAGTGAGAGGTTGCATGAGGTATCCAGGGGTGAGGTGGTCGGGAGAGCTGGGGATGGGATTGGGGGGATGCTGGGCAGAAGGAAGGCCTGGCGGGGTCTGGCCAAGAGAAGGGTTGTGCAGGCATTTGGCATTACATTGCCAATTCCTGCACTGAGTTTGGGGTTGGAGGAATCCACCTGATGTCCGTAAGGAACTGACGTTTTCCCCCTCCGCCCTCTGTTCTCTATCAGGATCTCATGGGACGGATTGCGTGTTTCACGCAGCCTGAATTGGCCCTTGCTATGGCACTGGAAGCCCTTTACCAACTGAGGTATACTGGGTACACTGCAGTGAATTTGATTGGAAGAATTGCTTACAATTTCTTGGGTTTCTTGCGTTCAAAAAGCTTTCATTATGCAGCAACTATTTACAGGATGAGTGGAGATGTGAGAGAGAAAATAGAAGCTATATTGTCTAGAGATGACTGTGAAATGGCTCAGCTTTTAGGGGTGGGATTAACTAAGACCTAGAGGCTTGCAACCAAGTGCCAGGTAGACTGCCACATAAACAGTGCCCTTGTGTGTTTATTTTAATTTTACCTTTATTCATTTTTACCCTGTAAAATTGATACGCTGCTTGATTGTCAAAAGTGGTTTAAGCTAACACATGCATTCACTAGAAGTTCAAGAGAATGACATGTATTTGATGCTTCCCCCAATATGAGACAGAGTTTAAAAACTTTTCCCTCCTTCTCTCCAGCCTCATGAAGCCCAAATTACCACTGAAGCTACACAGCCTGATTGTGCATGCAGCCTTTGCGGCAGTCATTGAGGTCAAAACTGAGCCCGACAAGCAGGTAAGTTGTTAGCCTTGAAATTTGACTTCTCTAGTTCTTGTTTCTTCTTCACACGCTTTAAGCACTGCTCCCATTGCTCAACATCTGATGTCTCTTTCCCCTGCTTGGCGCATCCTCTCCCTCATTGCCATTGCCTGCAGGAGTTAGAGGAACGTTATACTCTGATGCTGGGAGGCCTCCTCTGGGAGGCCCCAAGCACTAAGACCCTGAACTTGCTGATGAATGTAAGTATCTTGATGGCCTCAGTGGCTGTTTGACCTAGAAAGCTTTCATGGAGAAGCCACCACCTAGCAGTGCACCTCTTGGGCCCTTCCCCTCTTGTAAGGCAAGCTGGCCACATGGACGAGCCAGCAAAGGCCCACTTGCCCAGACAGCCAAAGGAGGGCCTTGGATGCAGAGCTACAATTTGGGGCTGGAGGACATTGCCACTTTAGAACAGAAACGGATCATTCCATCTAGTTCTGACGAAAGAGACGTGGGGGTTGTTTTCTGATTTCTTAATTGTGAATATTTGGGGGGGAGGGGAGGCATAGGTGGAAAGGAGATACTCAGATGGACCAGAGTGAAATGGGGGCTTCGGGATGGCTTGGGGAATTCTCAAAGTGTCACATCCAAACCAAAACTCTGGGTTGTTGGATGCCCCTGCCTTCTGTCATCATTTGAGCTTTCCTCTGCTTCCCTTTCAAGCTGCTGTCTGGAAGGAGGCCAAAGCCCACTTAAAAATAAGAATGATTATAAGAAAGCATTCATTCAACAGCCAGAGTTGAATGAAGACGATGTGCTAGGAGGAGAATGAGCTAATTAAACCATTCTGCAACAAACACACACACACACACAAACACACACCAGCATAGCTTCAACGTTTAGCACAAAAAGTCTTCAGCCAGATGTCATGCAACCCTTTGGCAGGGGCAACTTATCATTTTATTGATTTTCCATAACAAACAATTAAAAAGGCGGACAATCTTGCAAAGGAGTGTTGCCATTTCAACTGCTGGTGTGACGTAGGAACCCGAACAAAGAAAAGGAACCAACTACCCAGAGTATGATTCCGATTGCCCTTGTTCTCCACCTCCCTCTATGCTAATCAGCCGCAAACAAGAGTTCAGATTTGAAAGCCTTGTTATCACCTCATTCCCTTCAATTAGCCAGCTGCTCTGGCAGATGACATCAGTTCCTTCCCGCTCCCAATATTCCTGCTCCTAGCCTGGTTAGCCATAGCCCGGAAGCTGAATCTCAGGGGAACGCCTTTGGGCTGGGAAGGGCTCATCTTTTCTGGGCCTCTTCTCCCCCTCAGGAAGGGGTGCTTGGCTCCTGGCCTGTGAAATGCGCTCAAAATGTAAAGATGCCTTCTTTCCAGGGAGCCAAGGGAGAAGGGGGGAATTTGAAATACCTCCAAACCTTCCCACGTCAGAGATGCAGGAGTTGCGTCACCTCCAACCTCCTCAGGGATGAAGCAGCTTCAAAAAACGAAACATCCCACCTGGGCACGGTTTCTGAGAGAGCAACAGCAGAAGACCCAGACTCTGGCAAGATGAGCATTTGCCCAGTGGATTCTGGCCGGTCCGTGAGGGCAGACAAGGGATGGCTGCGGTGGCTGCCAGCCCCTTCCCACTCCATCTCAGACACAGAACGCATTTGCTCAGCCACTCCTTGGCTCTGGCGCCACCTACTGTTGGCCTCCTTGCCTTCCACCCTCCCAGTCCCAATGAGCACCATTCACCCCTGGTCCAGAGGCGCAGAGCAGTAGTTAGGTGATCTTGCGCCCCGGCAGAACCGTCCAGATTGCGCCCCCAGCCACGGACAAGTTAGCTCTTCTTTCTGCCTCTCCTCCACCCCCCCCCACACATTCAATTCACCCTGGAAGTACAAGTATCAAAAAGTAAAATGTTAGAGGTTTCCCCCCACCCCATAGCAACATAATTTGATTCAGCTAGCTGGTCAGTCTACTTTCGGTTTCACTCCTGGCTCCTTGTTAAATTAATACTGCATCAGAAACCCCCCAAGCAGATATCCAAAGTTCTTTGGCATTTCTCCAGTTGTTAATGAGATGTCTCTTCTAGTCCAGGGGACTCTTTTGATCTTCTTCCAGGAAACCAAGAGTCGAAAGCCTTGATTTTCCTTTTTTTCTTTTTCCAGTCATTTCCACACAGTTAGTCATTATTAGAGTTATTAAAACCTTACTATATTAACAAATGCAATTTTTTTAGTCTCCCTTGCTTTCCTGGTGACCTTCAGCTTAAACACAAACTGCTCTGGAGTGAGAAAAACCCATCACACTCAAAAAGCCCAGCTGGAGGGACCTGGAAGTGTGCGCGGAAGAGCAATTTTGTAGTGGCTTTGTTGCACAGGAGCACCAAGTTCACTAACTGGCTGATTCAGAGTGAATCCCATTCAAAAATAGTGCAATGGTGTGTGTTTCAGCCAGCCATCCGGCTGCTGCAACTATTCCCTGGGTGCCACCACACTGTCCTGTCTGTGTGTTTGGAAGGGAATGGGAGCTATGCTCCCCCTGGAGATACTCCACTCCTTCTTCCTTAGCTGTGTTGCTCAACAGTTGAGGCAACCTTCACAGTTCTGGGGTGCCAATGCCAAAGACCTGTAAGTGTGCTGTCAATATATTTACAGTGCAGGGGTTCCTCCGGAGGAGACGACCACTTGTTTGTTTTACATTCATGTCTTGCTTGCCCAAAACTTAACACAGTGGTTAGACTCTACTAAGGGAATGGTCAGAGTGCTTTAATCCATTCTCATTGGAAAAGCTGAAGTTCTGGGCTGGACCTGAATCCCTTCCACAAAATACTGACAGTCTGGAAACACCCTGGGTGCAAACATGTTTTAGTGGGGAAATGATCTTTGCCTCTTCCTCCTTCCTAACCTGCAGTAGTGCCCTGGCAAATCACAAAGTGCAGGCTCCCTTCATGGTACTCACAGCCACACCGCTTTTAAGATTATACAAATTTAATATATCAACAACAAATAAACACAATAAGGCTATAATGATACAATCTGAATCATTAGGGGTGCATTGCAGCAGTCATTGCAAATCTCCTGAGTCGCCTTTCAGCCAGAAGCTCTGCAGCACAGGTGGTTCTGATGATTCCCCTGTAAGGAAGGCTTACAATGTAGGAGGCTTTGGGGCTTTGCGACAGGGGGGAAAGTGGGGACATCATAGAAGTATGCATGATGTGGGAAAGGTGCAGAGCGATGTTTTCTCCCTCATAATATTAGAACCTGAATCTCTTTAAGAAAGAGGAATGTTGGCAGATTCAGGCCAGACACAGAGTGCCTAGTGACACTGAAATTTCCTCCTTCCAGAGGCACTGAGGGGGATGGCTTTAAGAGAGGATTCGTCAAATTCATGGAGGGTTAGACCATGTTGCACCTCCAGCCGCAGAGGCAGTCTACCTCTGCATACCCGTTGCGGGTGTCCCCAGTGGGGAGAGTGGGGCTGCATTTGGAGTCTGCTTGGGGCTTCCCTTGGACATCTGCTGGGCTGCTGAGAGCTGGACTAGATGGGCCTTGGTCTGATCCTGCAGGGCTGTGACAATAAGAGCCTGGAGTATGGCTGCTTCCCGAGCAATTCAGGGAACAGTAGTGCAGAGTTGCATCTCCCTGGGAAGGGGCACGTGCTCAGCAAAGCTGTCTCTTGCTTCTGGTCCTAAGAGTTGGGGTGGGGACATGGAAGAAAGGGGTGCAGCCTTCTGTAGAGGCCGGAGTCTCTCCCCTGCCTCTCTCTGCCACCTCTGAGGCAGAGAAAGCAAACCAATAGTCACGTTCATCTGTACTGGCTCAGTATGACCTATTCTGACAGATGCTGCCTTTCATATTCACGCCCAAGAGCCTTTCCGCTCCAGAGATCTGGGGCTGAACCCGGGATCTGCATGCCAAGGCTGGAGTAAGAAAGAGCCCTTGCCAGCTGGCCACGTTGGGTGCCTGCCTAGAGAGTGGAAGCCGGGGGTTGGAGGGACATCGTGCTGCTCCTGGCAACCCCCACCCAACCCGACGTCCTCCTCCGCCTGAGTGTATCTTCAGAACAACCCTCTGTGAGGGAGGCTAAGCTGGCCCAAGGACTGGCCCAAGGACTGGCCCAAGGTAGCTCAGCCAGGTTGCCAAGGCATTTAAGCATTTAAGACCGCGCATCCTTTCCCCTCAGATGAGAAAGCCGGGATGAGTCATGCTAGCAGCCTGTGGCCTTGATGGGCTTTGAGGCAGCCCAGCCCCCTTGTCTGCAAGCAGGCTGCCTCCTGGGAGGATCAGCATTTTTTTTTCAAGGGACAGAAGCGCACGACTTCCCCCTCCCACTTGCCGCCCACCCCAGTCTTTCTCCGGCGGCTCATTTTAGTGTGCCAAGCGGCTCATCCCAGGTGGGAAGTAAGAGTTTTGCATAAGTTTTTTAAGCTGATAGACAAGGAATCAGAAGTCTTTTCGTCTTCTGTTTCTTTTCATTTTTATGTTTTCAAAATGCTTGATATCTGACACTGATTTCTGTATATTGTGTTTTCTTTGTTTTTCAAGCTTTCATAAAAAATAGCCTTTGAAACCAGCTGGTACAGTGGTCAGAAGACTTGCCTTCATGTCCACAGAATGGAGAAGAAAAGTTCGCCCAACGAATCCCTGGGTGCGACCACAGAGACCTCCGGCTCCCACCTGGCTGAGCCTTCTCTTTTTTTAATATATATATATATATATATATATATATATATATATATATATTTGTTAAAGTTTTAAAGGCTACAAAAAGAAAAAATAAAGAACACCATATTAAACAAAAACAAAACATCACATCACAATAATGGGGGAAAAAACAAAAAAGAAAAAAAACAGAAAAATAAACACAATTAAAAACAAAACAAAACACAACAAACCTTCCCATAACTTATCTTTCATTCACTTGTTTCCTTGACCTCCTTACGCCTCCCTTTTTTGTATTCTAGTTCGGTTAGCTATTTCAGCAAATCCTTTCCATCTTTTCCAATTTTTGTCCTTATCTTACTATAATGTAACTTTACTTTCCCTCTTTTCACCAATTAACAGTCTGTTTTTTTCTTAATCCTTTATAACATTTCTGCTAAAGCCACATAACTTCATTCCAACATCTTCCTAACATTCCTTAATTTTACAATGTTTCTGTAAATAAACTTTAAATTTCTTCCAATCTTCTTCCACCAACTCTTCTCCCTGGTCTCGGATTCTGCCAGTGATTTCCGACAATTCCATGTAGTCCATCACCTTCATCTGCCATTCTTCCCGGGTGGGTAGATCTTGTGTCTTCCAGTACTTTGCAATAAGTATTCCATATAATCCATTTTATCCAAAATTTGCAATGTTTGAAACAAAAACAGCATCCTTGGCAATACATTCATTTTTATCGCAGCAATTTGACCTAGCAATGATAGTTTCAGATTTGACCATATTTCTAAATCCTTTTTCACTTCCATCCATTTCATAGTCATCCTTAAATAAATTCACATTCTTGGCAGTCATATTGACCCCTAGGTATTTCACTTTCTTAACCAGTGTTAATCTTGTCTCCTTCTGAAACCTCTCTCTCTCAGTCACTGTTAGATTTTTCTTTAAAACCTTCGTTTTCATCTTGTTCAACTTAAAACCCGCTACCTGACCAAATTCTTGAATCAGTTCCAGTACTCTTTTAGTACTAGATTCTGGCTCCTGTAATGTCAATACCAAATCATCTGATTTGGAGATGATCTGGCTGAGCCTTCTCATTTCCAGCTCACTTCGATGCCCTCTGTTCCCAGAGATACCACTGGAAGAGCTGCTTCCCTTAGCCAGAAAGAGTCGGGGTCCCAGCAGCCTTCCCAGCAGGCCTCCCACATTTCCTCCTCCTTGGGCAGTGCTCCATTGCAGGTCCCCGAGCAGCTTTCCGAAGAAAGGCCCCATGGCACTGGCCAAAGTGCTTCCCTCCCATCTCTGGATGAGGTTTCTTCTTCCCAGGGAACTGGTCACCAGTGTGCAGCGACGTTCTCTAGCTTGCAGTCTGGGAGTAGGAAAAGTATGATCAGCTTTGAGGGCATCTCCTTTGGGAGTGCTCTCCAGGGGACCCAGGCTGTTTCCTCTGCCTCTAAGTCTCCAGAGGGGTCTGTCCCAGCTCTGAGCACAGCTGATCTGGCTAAAGGCGGCCAGGGGCAAGGCCAGGTAAGTCCAGATTGAGAGGTAGGGAAAGGGCTTTGAGGCTGCAATGCCCTCCTTGAGTCTCTCCAGCTGCTTTGGACAACTGCCCCCATCCCTGACCCCTGGCCATACCGCCTGGGCCTGGTGAGAGATGGAGCCCCAGAACACCTGGAGTGCACCAGGCTGGGGAAGGATGTCGTGAGGTGGAAGGCAAAAGGAAGGCAGACAGCCCATCCCGGGGTCGGTCTTTTCCTGCTGCGTGCCACATTTCCAAAAGGCAGCTTCTAGCTTAATGGCTCACCTGAGCCGCCATCCTTTAAACTGGGGAAGCAGCAGCGGCTCATCAGAACTCACAAGTTAGGAAGTCCTATGTTATAGTCCCCATCTTGTTATGTCCTCTTGGCGGGGAGAATCGTGCCGTTTTCCTGTGGGTGGGCAGCCAGCCAGCAGCAGGCTGGCAGGTGGGCCCAGGGAAATGGCTTTGTTGGGGGAGCCTCAGAACTCGTCCTCTGCATGTTTGTTCCCTGTTGCCCCAAAGTGGGAACTGTCTTGCAATTCAGGCTTGTGGCACACAGGTAGAGAAGGGGAGCCGTTTGTCTCTTCAGATGCCTGGGAGAAGAGAGCAGTGGGTGGGGGCAGCCTCTGCTCCCCTTCTAGAAAGGAGGCCTTTGCCAACATGGGTGCAATTCTGCTCCATGTGGGGAAAGTGTTTATCCATCATGGACTTGGGGGGATGCTGCTGCCAGCCAATATGGGCTTTGAAGGATATTTTTTTACTGTAGGCCTGTTTATTCTGCTGCATTTCAATGTTTGCCTATTTTCTGACCAAGTTGTAAAGTACCTTGAGATTCCCACATAATAGGTTGCAGGTAAATACTCTAAAAATAAGAACTCCCCCCCACCATCATGTCACAAAGTCAATTGACACAGAGCCTAAAATAATGCCAACGAGCTCTTCTACCTGGAAGTGCAACATCAGCCCTTCAACACATCAGCATGAGGTGCAGTTGTCACACGGCTACGACTCATAAGCCATGAATGCAGGTCTGAATAGTGCTCCTTTGGAAACCCCCACCCTCCATGCAGAAAAAGAGCATCTGCCCCTGAAATCCTTTCCGTATAAAGTGTATGAATGACAGGCAGCTAAAAAACTGTCTCCTCGGCTATTTGGCTCATGTGTCTCATAGAACACTTTGTGGGAGAGCTTGCTTGCAGATAGGGATAGCGCACGGTTGGAGAGCCTTTGATTTGTAATTGCTCTGGTTGCTTAGAAGGGTAGTTGGCGGATGAAGTTAATCAAGTCAACTTTAACCGTTTAACCTGCCAGAAAAAGGGCCAGTTTAAAACAGCGGCTGTCTAGTTCACAGAGTTCCTGAACAAGCATGCATGGAAACACCGGTTTCTATAAGAACTGAAATGTGCTTCATTTGCAACTAAGTAGAGCCTCTCTGCTAATGCAGAGCACAATCCACAGCTTCAGGCAAGGCCATTTATATACCCAGAATCCAGAGCAGCCTTTTCTCATACTCCTCTGAAGTACCACCACTGCAACACCAGCGCTTGGCCTTCTGGCACCTGCAGGCTAGGGAAAGAGCTCTTTAGCACCCTGGGGTGGAGCTCCTTCTCAGCAAAAGCACTGTCTGCTCATTCCCAACTTCTTCAGCCAGTGCCTCTGTGCCTTCTGTAAATGTCTGGAGTAAATGTCTAGCAGGAAGTGTCTGTCCTCTCCAGGATGTTGAAATACTGAAGAAGGCGCCCAATAGCCCTAAGACGGGGGCGGAAACAGTACTTAATGATGATCAAGCATTGCCTATGAAGGTCCAGGAGCCTGTAGAAAACCTCCAGCCGTTGCCTACAATACTCCAGGAGCCGCAAGGAAGAGGTACTTTTGAGAATCCTGTCTTCTCAAATTCCAGGGACATGGCCCTCCCAGTGTTAAGGTGGGGAGGTGGGGTTGGTAGTTTGCAGATAAGAGTCCAAAGTTAAAAATGTAAAGGCTAATGCAATTCTATTTAAAAATCAAAAGTCGCTGTGGTGATTCAAGTTATAGTGTGAGACAAAAGACAAGATGGAAAAGAAAAGATAAGGAAAAGAGAAAAGAGATAGAGAGAAAAAGAAGAAAGAAAGAAAAAGAAAAAGAAAATACAAAAAATCCTACTGAAAATGGTTGGTTTGTTTGTTCAGAAAAGAGAAGGAAAAGGAAAAAAAATGTAATAAGTAAATAGAAAAAGGGGGGAGTGGGGATGGAAAAGTAGATATATATATAGAATTCTTTAATGAGAAATTAGAAAAAAACTTTTTTTAAAAAAAGAAGTGAATATAAATGGATGAATAATGAGTAATAATGACCGCTCCCCGCTTAAAACTGGGGGCGCCCTTTGCGTGGACGCGTGCAGCCCCTAGATCTGGAGCGGCTCCAACAACATAGGCTTGGCTTTGCCTTCCCTCAGGTGGGATGCCTGGAGGTCTCCGCCTACCTCAGTCAGTCGTCCAATCCCACCTGGGGGAAGCGTTGCCAAGGAGACCAGGCCAGGTAGGGGAGGGATTACCTGCCCACACAATAGAGGGAGGATCTTACCTGGGAATCCTCACTTGGCTCCAGAGCTTCTCCCACCCTACCCACCCTCAGTTAATGTCTTATTTTACAGGTTAATTTTTCTTCACAGGTTTTGCAGGTTAACTTTTCTCCACAGGTATGCGGGCGCTGCTACGTTAAGGTCGCTGTTAAAGGGCCGGAAAGGAATTTCCCTGCATTGGCAGGTTTCGCCTTTCCCGTAGCAAAACGTCACAACTTTGGTGGTATCAGGCCTTGGGCGGAATCCTTTTGTCCATCTTCCTCTTTGCGGCGGCGATACCAGGGTTCCCCGTTAAAGGGGTTTTCTGAAGGGAGGCTTTGACCGTACGCCGAAAGGTCGTCATTGCTCTCCCCTGCGGCGGCGGCGTTACGGGGGCGGCTATCTCTGCTTGAACATATGTTCTCCAGAGCCGGCCCATCCCCCCCACACACACTGGATAACCCTGATGCTCCCTAGGTCCCCGGCTGGGGACTGGGGAGGGAGAACGCCCAATGCCTGAGCCAAGGTCTACCCACATTTGAAATTTAATAAAGTTGTGGCCAATTTAATCCCATAGCACGTTGTCTTGAGTCGTTATTCCACATGACGGGGGGACCGCGCGGGATCTGGGGACTCCGCCTGTCCACGCAATGTATTAATAAAAAAGGGAGGGTTGTGTGTATAACTAAAGAAGAAGGAGGAGGGAGAGAGAGAGAGAGAGAGAGAGAGAGAGAGAGAGAAGGGAACAAGAAAAAGGGGCAGTTTTAATTCTCCCGTGGGACCCCCAGGCCTTGGTGTCGGGTCCCTAGATCAGGGCTGAGGTGGCGGTTCCAGGAAATGGGCTCCAATGGTTCAGGCCGCCTACCTGGGTTCATAGGGTTTTAAAATACGGATAAGAAATGGACTGAAAATAAACTAAATAAAATAAAGCATGGTTTTTGCTGTGCCCCCCTGCACTGGCAGGGGAGGGTCCACGCCGCGTTCTTCTAGCCCCCAGCCGGTCCCTGGTGTGCGGCTCCTCTGCTCTTTTGCTCCAGCCGCTGGTGATATTGGCTTGGGGTCGGAGCTGGGCTAGGTGGAGCGTTCCCTCCGGGCTTCCCTGTCTCTCCCGATCCCCTCCTATCGTTCCCCCCCCCCATGTTACCTGTGGGGGTGCCTTACCAATACATTCGTACCTTGGATCCCAAACGCCTTGCGACTCAAATGTTTTGGCTCCCGAACGCCACAAACCCGGAAGTGAGTGTTCCGGTTTGTGAATGTTCTTTGGAGCCCAAATGTCCGACGGGGCTTCCGCGGCTTCGGATTGTTTTTTTTTTTTTAAGATATTTAGTGAAGTTTTACAAAAACATAAGTTTACAAAATGAAAAAAGGTCATATAAAAAGAAAAAGATACAAAAAAGAGAACATAGAAAAATACATGAAAAAGAAAAAAGAAGAATAAAAATACAAAAGACAAAAGACAAATAGCTAAAAAAGAATTAAAAACAAATCCGTTTTTTGTAACTTTGAACTCATTATCTTATTTCCTTGGCCTCATCACACCTCCCCTTTTTGTATTTCCATTTAAATAATCAAATCAGCAAATCCTTACCCTCTTTCGTTTATCTTAACTCTGTATCTTAACATATTATAACTCTATATTTTCATCCATTATCAATTCATTTTTGCATATTCTTATTAACTTTGTTGCTAATGCCACTTATTTTCAATCCAACATCACTTTAACATTCATTAATTTTACAGTATTTCTGAAGATAGTCTTTAAATTTCTTCCAGTCTTCTTCCACCAACTCTTCTCCCAGGTCTCGGATTCTGCCAGTCATTTCCGCCAATTCCATATAATCCATCACCTTCATCTGCCACTCTTCCAGGGTGGGTAGCTCTTGTGTCTTCCAATACTTTGCAATAAGTATTCTTGCTGCTGTTGTGGCATACATAAAGAAAGTTCTATCCTTCTTTGGCACCAATTGGCCGACCGTGCCCAGGAGAAAGGCCTCTGGTTTCTTCAGGAAGGTATATTTAAATACCTTTTTCATTTCATTATAAATCATCTCCCAGAAAGTCTTAATCCTTGGGCATGTCCACCAAAGGTGAAAGAATGTACCTTCCATCTCATTACATTTCCAGCATTTATTTTCGGGCACATGGTAAATTTTTGCAAGCTTGACTGGTGTCATGTACCACCTGTAGATCATTTTCATTAGATTCTCTCTTAAGGCATTACATGGCGTAAACTTCATACCTGTGGTCCATAACTGTTCCCAGTCAGCCATCATAATGTCTCCAACATCTTGTGCCCATTTAATCATAGCAGATTTCACCGTTTCATCCTGGGTGTTCCATTTCAACAGCAAGTTATACATTCTTGAAAGTATCTTAGTTTTGGGATCTAACAGTTCTGTTTCCAATTTTGATTTTTCCACCTGGAAGCCAATTTTTTTATCCAAATTATAGGCCTCTCTTATTTGATAATAATGAAGCCAGTCTCGCATTTTATCTTTTAATTTCTCAAAACTCTGCAATTTCAATTTGTCTCCTTCTTGTTCCAAAATTTCCCAATATTTCGGCCATTTGGCCTCCATATTGAGCTTTTTCTGAGCCTTCGCTTCCATTGGTGACAACCACCTTGGGGTTTTATTTTCCAATAAGTCTTTGTATCTTATCCAGACATTGAACAATGCTTTCCTGACAATATGGTTTTTAAATGCTTTATGTGCTTTAACCTTGTCGTACCACAAATATGCATGCCATCCAAAAACGTTGTTAAAACCTTCTAGGTCCAAAATGTCTGTGTTCTCAAGAAGCAGCCAGTCTTTCAACCAGCAAAACACGGCTGATTCATAATAAAGTTTAAAGTCTGGCAGGGCAAATCCATCTCTTTCTTTAGCATCGGTTAATATCTTAAATTTTATTCGAGGCTTCTTGCCCTGCCAGACAAATCTGGAAATGTCTCTCTGCCACTTCTTGAAACAGTCCATCCTGTCCAATATTTGCAATGATTGAAATAAAAATAACATTTTTGGCAGTACATTCATCTTTATAGCTGCAATTCGACCCAACAAGGAAAGCTTCAAATTTGACCATATTTCCAAGTCTTTTTTCACTTCTATCCAACATTTCTCATAGTTATCTTTAAATAAATTTAAGTTCTTAGCAGTCATATTAACCCCCAAATATTTTACTTTCTTAGCTAATGTTACACCAGTCTCCTTCTGAAACCTCTCTTTCTCAATCGGTGTTAAGTTTTTCTCAAGCACTTTAGTTTTTGACTTGTTCAGCTTAAATCCTGCCACATGACCAAATTCTTGAATCAATTCTAATACTCTTTTCATACTAGATTCTGGCTCCTGTAACGTCAAAACTAGGTCATCTGCAAAAGCTTTCAATTTATATTGTTTGGCTCCGACCTGAATACCTTTAATCAGACGGTCCCTTCTAATCATATTCAGCAAAACCTCCAGAACCGAAATGAAAAGCAATGGGGAAATTGGGCAGCCTTGTCGTGTCCCTTTCTCTATCTTAAATTCCTCTGTCATCACATTATTAACTATTAACTTAGCCTTTTGTTCTGAGTAAATTGCACTTATACCATTTTCAAACCCTTGGCCCACCCCCATTCCCTGAAGATTATTCTTCATAAAATTCCAAGAAATATTATCAAAAGCTTTTTCCGCATCTATAAATATTAAAACTGCTTTGGTATTGATGTTCACTTGCAGCTTCTCCAAAATATTAATTATGTTCCTCGTATTGTCAGACAAATGTCTACCTGGGAGAAAGCTGGCTTGATCTTTATATATCTCTTCAACTAATACTTTTTTTAATCTATTAGCCAAGATATCAGCAAAAATTTTGTAATCCACATTTAGCAGGGATATGGGGCGGTAGTTCTTAAGTTGTGTCTTTTCAGACTCAGTTTTCGGTATAAGTGTAATGTAAGCTTCCTTCCACGACTCTGGCGCCTTTTTCCCCTCCAGAATTTCATTACAGACCTCCTTTAGTGGCTGAATTAACCAGTCTTTCAGAGATCTATAGTATTTGGAGGTAAGACCATCCGGCCCTGGAGATTTACCCAACTGCATGTTCTGGATGGCACCTTCAACCTCCTGTTCTGTAATTTTGTGATTCAACATTATCTTATTTTCTTGAGAGATTTTTTGTAATCCATTTGTTCTTAAAAATTGGTCTAAATCAGTCTCTTTCTGTGGCCCTTGTGTGTATAGTTGTTTAAAATATCTCTGGAAGCACTTTCTAATCTCCAATGGATTCTGTATGTTCTTTCCTTCCACATCCAAATTTGTAATGGTGTTTAATTTTTGTCTTTTTTTCATCTGCCAGGCTAGCAGTTTCCCACATTTATTAGCTGATTCAAATGTCTTTTGTCTCATCTGCTTAATTTTCCATTCTACTTCCTGATTTATCATTTTCATGTATTGTACTTGATATAGTTTTATTTCTCTCAGAATCTCTTGCGACTTTGGTTTCGCTCTTAATTTCTTCTCTCCTTCTTTTATTTTTTCCAAGATTTTATCTTTTTTCTCATTTTGAATTCTCTTCTTTATTGCGTTCTGTTGAATCAGAAACCCTCTCATGACCGCTTTGCTTGCGTCCCAGATTACTCTTTTTTCAACCGTGGTAATCAAATTTATCTCAAAATAATCTCTCAAGATTTTTTAGGCCTTCTTGGTAACCTCTTGATCTCTAAATAAGGTGTCATTCATCCTCCATCTGAAAGAACCGATTGGTGTTAGTTTCATCTCCATCTTCACCGCATTATGGTCGGAGCAAGTTTTTGGGCAAATTTCCACTTTTCGAGTCTTAGGTGCCAGTCCTCTAGTTATCCATATTTGGTCAATTCTTGTCCATGTCATGTTGGCTTCAGAGAAGAATGTTCCCTCTCTTCCAAGGGAGTTCTTGGTTCCCATTGCCGCCTTCAGTTCTGGTAAAGCTAAGAATTGCTTGTGTAGATCTTGATGCCTTCAAGGCCGAGGCTGTCATCTGATGAGACCCAGTACTCCTATCAGAGAAGCAAATCCTCAAATACAGTCATACCTCTTGTTCCGCTCGGCTCAGGTTACGTCTTTTCAGGTTGCGTCCTGCGGCGACCCGGAAGTAACGGAACGGGTTACTTCCAGGATTCGCTGCTCGCGCATGCGCAGAAGTGGCAAATCGCGACCCACACACGCGCAGACGCGGGTTGCGTTCTGCTCATGATGTGAACGGGGCTCCAGAACGGATCCCGTTCGCAACCAGAGGTACCACTGTAGTTGAAATGCCTGGCTTGTTCAATGGCTTGTCTATTTAGGAGCCATTTCTGCTTCCTGGGCTGTGCCCCCAATACTACGGCTTTTGTCTTGGAATAATTTGTATTCAACTCTTTGTTATGACACAGTCTCCCAAAGTTCTTTAGTAATCGCCTCATACCCATTTGCGTTTGTGCTATCAACACCGTATCGTTGGCATGTAGCAAAATGGATACATTATGGGATAAAACTGAAACAGGGAAATATCTGGCCATTTGGGTTCCTTTATTACATCATTTACATAAAAGTTAAAAAGCAGAATTTTAGAAAGTATTTCAAAGTGTTTAAAATGATTTAGGAATTACAAGGTTAACTTTTTAAAAAAGATATTAAATAAGTTTTAAAAGCCTTTATGTGTAACTGATGATGATGTTGGGGGGTGGGGGTGGGGGGGTGGCAGCTGTGCTTCTAAGACTCCCTTAAAACTGATTTACAGTGCTGGCTCTTGGGGATTGAAAGGGCACATAAAAAGGCCTTGCCCCAAATTAAAGAAAAACCAACAAACAACCCCAGTCAAACAATTAAAAAAAAACAGCCTGTGGAGCTCAGATGAACTAGTCCCACTTCGGTGCAACTTGACCGGAATGACATGCACAGATGCTCCCTTCTTTTTCTCAGTGATAGCAGCTCTTTTGGCTGAGGTGTGGCATGGAGCTGAAACAGTATTTAAGGAAACTCAAAGATTCCTTGTGAAGCTCTGGGAGCTTGAAGAGAAACTCCAGGCGTTGCCAGCAACACTCCAAGAGCCGCAAGCCAGAGGTATTTTTGAGAATCCTGTCTTCACATGGCCCTCCCTCCCAATGATGTTGGGTTTCAAGTTCCATCATCCATGATAAGCGCTGGCCATGTTGGCTGGGGCTTAGGGGAATCCCACCACAGTCTGGAGCCCAGTTCAGTGCGCCTTTGTGGGCAGCTGGTAGCCATGCTAGGGTCGCCTTCGCTGTGTGGAAAGGGTGGCTTCCCCCCCACCCCCACCCCATGCGCAGGAGACCAGAGGCCAGTAGCAGACTGTGCATGTGCCTCTGAAGGGCACAAAGGTTTGCTGCCTCCTTGTGTGGCCATTTTCTTGCCAAAAAGAATAAAAATACAGCATACGGTTGCACATACCAGGCACCAATTTTAATGGTGGTTCTTTGGCTTTTCCTTCAGGTGAGGAACACGAGGAGGAGGAGGAGGAGCAGCAGGAGGAGGAGAAGGGAAAATATAGAAAATGGGGGGGGATATATATTCCCCTATATATTTCTCTTATTAGTTCTATGTATTGCTTCTTTATTTAATAAAATATATTTTTAAAAGCCTGCAAAGTGGTTTACCAAAACCAAAAACCAAAAACCACCACAGCAGTCAAATCAAGAAAAATTAACAATCCTACTTTAAAACATACAAAAGCTAAAATATTAAAAGAGATGAAAATTACTTCAACTTCCTAAGCTTCTAGGTATGCTTGCCTAAACAAGAACGCTTTTAGCAGGTGCCTGAAAAGCGTCTAGCAAAGGCACGTGCTTTGTTGCAAGAGGCGGGGAGTTCCAAAGGGCAGGTGCTGCCACACTAAACCATGCAGTACAGATATTCTGCGGAACCTGTAGGAGTGCTTGAATCTGTTAGAATTCCAGCTCCATGATTGCAGTCATGGGATTGTTGTCTATGTTTTGACTCCACAGAGTGGGAAGTGACGGCGACAGGATGTTTGTGTTCCTGTGTTCCGCGAAGTGGGACTATTGTCCTTTGTTCTTTTTCTCTTTGCTGTCTGATGCTAGAGAAAGAGGGAGCCATGTTGCAGTGCTCCGTGTGTGTGTTGATATGTAAATAAAGCTGATTAGCCAAAATGCTGAGTTGCTGAGGTCTGTCACGCATGATGCACAAACTCTGCGGATCCCTAAGTGTGCCGGTGTCGCTTGGCATCGGTCGCTGTGATGTTCGGGCTGAAGAAAGCTTATGAAGCTCCCAAACGATCGACCAGGAGGGAGGGAACATGCCAGTCGGGCACGTGTCTCTGCCAGGGTGCTACTCGAGTGTAGGCTGAACTCCTGACAGAAACTACGGAAGGGGAGGTTTTAGTCATGGGGATTTCACCATGCTCTGAAAAGGAAAACATTGATTTCAACAGCAGGCCTGCACAGCAGCAATCTACTCGCCTGCGAGTCTCATCATGATCAGTGGGACTTCTTCCCGAGCCGGCGGTGCATAAGATGGGCTGCACCCCTTGCACCCAACTTGTACCTAAAACTCTGCACAAGCCTGCACCAGAGAAGAGTGGAGCTGGAAGGGACCCCTGAGGGTCATCAAGCCAACCCCCTGGGGCAATGCAGGAATCTCAAGTAGACTATCCCTGACCGATGGCCCCCCGCCTTCTGTTTTTCCTCTCAGCCAGGACCCACAACAATGGAGACTGGAGGTGGGGGGAAAGATAAATTTTGACGAGGGAAAGGCAATGGGGCAGATATGTCAGGTGAACACAGGCACAGCTTGAAGACTTTACGCAGAGAGGAACCCCACACGGGAGACACAGATACACAAGCACACATAAGTCAATAACTCAAGAGTTGCTTCTAAGTGGGGGGTTGGCTGAGGACAGGGTGGGGCGGAAACATGTGGAGCTTTGCAGAGGGGAGGCAGAAAGCGTTTGTCAGAGGGAAACTCACTTTCCCTTTTTAGAAACCGGCCAAGATCCCTTCTGCATTTGCAGCGCTGCCCCCAAAGTGACCCTTTCAATCCACTTGGTAGTCCAGCTGTAGGCGCTGGTCTTCCAGGCAGAATGAAAGGCGCACCCACCGATCCCGCTTCCTTCCTCTCCCCTTCCTGCCCCCCTCCGTTCTTTGCTCACCTGCCTCCTTCCCGTCCTCTCCCCTGCCTGCCTCCTCCAGCCGGGAGCGCCCACCCACGACCCCCAGCTCCCAAGCCTACAGTGAATGTGTCCCCCCCCCCCACAGGATGACACCCAGTGCGGACCGCCCCCACCCTGCTCCGCCACTGCTCTGGAAGAAGCTGCTCTGCTGAGAGCATGACATCTCTGAAGTCTCGGCTGGGGTTCTGTAATCTCTGGTGATACATCCCACTGGCTGAGGTGTGGTGAGCTGCAGACTGACTCCCACAAGTCACCAGCTGAGAGGTCCATGGTCCAGATGCCACTACACCCATAGGTGCTGAAAAGTACCAACTTGAATGGCTCTGAAAGGAAATCAGACAAATTCAACGTTGAGATTTCTATGCTGTCCATCGGACTGGGTTACCCCAACCATTCTGGGCGCTGCCAGCAAATTGAAACATCCAAAACAGTAAAACACCCCAAAATCTTTCCTGTACCGAAGCCAATTGGATTGACTGTTGAATCTTCTTCCAAGTACTTTGGAAAGGACAGGAGCTTTCCCTGCACTTGAGAGCAGTCAGCTAACGTAGGGGTACAGGCCAGGCCACAGGCCACTCCCAGCTCAATCCCCTCACCTCAGCATCGGCCGCCTGAGGCAGCTGCCTCACTCTGGCTCATCAGAGGTCCGGCCCTGCTTGGGAATATGAGTGGGAGAGGGCCATTGCACTCAGGTCCTGCTTATGGGCTTGTTGTGAGCCTCTGCTGGGCAACTATGGGGAACAAGGTGCTGGACTAGATCATCCATTGGTCTAATCCAGAAGGACTGTTCTTACATCCGGGGTGGACTGGAGGCAACTCCAACTTGCAAAAAGCCCTGGAACACCAAGAATTGCAGACTCCCACACTAGCAAGCAAATGAGCTATTGCTTCGCTTCTTAAAACAAAAGAAAAAAAACAAACCCACGTCCAGTAGCAAACAGACCAATGAAAGTTGCATTTTTACGTGGGTAGGAAGGGTGTCATTTTCCTTTGGCTGATTTAGGTCCTCGGCTTTTAGACTCCAGAACTGGCACAAACAGGGATGGAAATCTGCTTCAGTTCAAAGGGAGGTATGATTGGCAGGCAAGGTGACTGAAATATACTCAGAATCGCAAAGTGATTTCATGCTCTTTATTCAGCTCATAGTGGTGAGGAGGAATGAATGAAAGTCCCCTCAAGGTATCTGCTTTATATACATTTTTTACACAATGGGCTGCACATGTTTGGCTAATTCCGGAATTCTACTGTAAGCCAATCAGGTTGTGGATTCACTTCTATCTGGAGCATGATTGGGTGGTTCCTGCCAACCAATCATACTGCTGCATTGTTCTAGGACCAATCAGACTGCTGCATTCTGAATCCTATTGTTTTAGGACCAATCAGACTGCTGCCTTTTGGATCCTATTGTTCTAGCACCAATCAGACTGCTGCAGTTTGGATCCTATTCAACTCAGTACATAACACCCCTCCCCTCTAAGTTCCAGTCCTGCCCGGGAGGTCGCATTCATAGTCCTCAAGGTACGCCGGCGGCCTACGTGTGCGTTGCGGCCTGGGGTGTTCCCTGGTCCAGGGTTCAGGTTCTGGCTCGTGTTCCAAGGATGCTGGCTGTGATGGGGCTATATGGTCTGGCGCAACCGGCTCGCTCAGTCGTGGTTCTGGTTCCAGTGTCCTTTCGGCCTCACGGGTCCTCTCTGTATTTACTGATTCTGCCTCTCCTGCTTGCCCCTGCTGCTCTATGGGCCTCACTGCCCCACTGTTCCCTTGGGACTCCTCTGACCTGTCCTCCTCCTCCTGGTTTTCTCCCGGGAATCGTCACCGTATCTGGTCGCAGTGGCGGTGCCAGCATTGCCCCCCCCATCTGTTAGCACCTCGTACGACACGGGGCCAGTGACCCTGGTGACTGTGGCGGGTACCCATGCAGGGCCTGCTCCAAAATTCTTTGCATACACTGGGTCCTGGGCCTCGAAGGTCCGGGGGTTCCTGCCTTCCCCCACCACTACCTCATCCTGAGCTCTATCGGGGTGAAGGCGGTCCAATCTGATTGCAAGGCGCCGACCCATTAGTAGTTCAGCGGGGCTCCGGCCAGTCGTTGAGCTGGGGGTGCTGTGCTGTGCTAGAAGGAATGTGGCAAGGCGGTACTCCCAATCCCCTTGCGTCATGCGGCGAAGGGTGTCCTTGGTGGTCCGCACCATGCGTTCTGCTTGGCCATTGGTGGCAGGGTGGAATGGCGCCGAACGGATGTGGCGGATGGCGTTCTGCGCTGTGAAGGTTTGGAATTCTCCTGACGTAAATGCAGTCCCGTTGTCTGAGACGAGAGTGTCAGGGAGCCCGTGGGTTGCAAACAGCCTGCGTAGTACCCGGATGGCTGCGGACATAGAAGTGGACGGTACCAGTGCGACTTCCAGCCATTTGGTGTAGGAGTCCACCACTATGAAGAATGTTTTCCCCTGAAAGGGGCCAGCAAAGTCCACATGCAGGCGTGACCTAGGTGCTCGGGCGGACTCCCAGGACTGGACTGGGGCCCTTGGGGGATCTGGGCAGGATTCTTGGCAGGCCTGGCAGTGTTTGACCCAGGCCTCTATCTCTCCGTCGATCCCCGACCACCACACGTAACTCCTGGCAAGGGCCTTCATTCTTACTACCCCTGGGTGTGTCTCGTGTAGGGCTGTAAGGACCCTTTTGTGGAGGGGCTGGGGAACAACGACCCTGCTTCCCCATAACAGGCACCCCTTGTGGGCCGACAGTTCATGTTTGCGGGTTGTGTAGCCGGCGAATTCTGGCCCGGGGCTGCTGCTGGGCCATCCCCTCCACACCCAGTCCAGGACCCGGGAGATGACCCTATATTTCTTGGAATGGTGTGCAACTTCTTGTGCCTGAATGGGGCGCTCGGGAAGCAGCTCCAGGCTCATAACCTCTTGTGCAGGTGCTGGGTCGGGGCCTGTTTCCGGTAGTGGTAGCCTGCTGAGGGCGTCCGCATGGCCCATTGCCTTCGCAGGGCGGTGAATCAGTGCATACTGGTAGCTGGCAAGGAAAACTGACCACCTGAGGACGCGAAGAGACAGCACTTGGGGGGTCTGCTTTTCGGGGGCAAACAAGCCAAGCAACGGCTTGTGGTCAGTCACCACGGTGAAGGGCCGCCCGTACAAGAAATCATGGAATTTTTTTACTCCCTTCACGATTGCCAGACCCTCCTTGTCGATTTGCGAGTAGTTCTGCTCGGTTGCGTTGAGTGTTTGGGAAAAGTATGCCACCGGTACCTCTCTTCCATCCGGGAGTTGGTGTCCCAGGACAGCGCCAATGCCATAGGGTGAGGCGTCGCATGCTAGCACCACCGGCAGCCTCTCGGCGAAGTGTGCCAAGACCGAGTTTGAGACAAGCAAGTCCTTGACTGCCTGGAATGCGGCCTCCTGGCGCTGGCCCCACACCCAAGGGGCCCGCTTGTCCAGGAGTCTGTGTAGGGGCTCCGCTACCGCCGCCTTGTGGGGAAGGAAGGAATGGTAAAAGTTCAATAGTCCCAAGAAGGCCTGAAGTTCAGTCTTGTTCTTGGGTGCTGGGGCATCACAAATGGCCCGTACCTTGTCCCCAGTCGGGTGGACCCCTTCTGCGTCCACCATAAATCCCAGAAAGTCCACCTGAGGCACTCCTAGTAGACATTTTTCCCGCTTCACCTTGAGACCCGCCATCTGGAAACGGTGCAGAACAGTGCGGAGGCGGTCCTCAAACTCCTCGGGTGTGGGCCCGGCAATCAACACATCATCGAAGAAGGGGGTGACACCAGGAATCCCTTTAAGGAGAGAGTCCATTAGATTCTGGAATATGCCTGGTGCCACGCTGACACCGAATTGCAGCCGCTTTACCCTGAACGCTCCTCTGTGCGTCACAATCGTCTGTGCCTCTGCTGTGGCCTCATCTACTGGCAGCTGTTGATATGCTTGGGCCAGGTCCAGCTTGCCAAAAATTTTCGACCCAGCCAGGGTATTAAGGACATGGCTGACCACTGGCACTGGGTATGCATGGGCCGTGAGGGCCTTGTTTATGGTACATTTGTAGTCTGCGCAGATGCGGACCGAACCATTAGGCTTGACGGGTGTGACGATTGGGGTTTCCCAGGGGGCATTAGGCACCGGCTCCAGCACTCCTTGCTCCACGAGTCGGTCCAATTCCTCGTCTATACGGGGTTTCAGGGCGAACGGGACCCAGCGGGCCTTGAGCCTGACCGGTCGTACTGCGGGGTCAAGCTGTAGAGCAATGGGGGGCCCGTATACTGTCCCAATTTCCCATCGTAAACCCCCGGAAATTTCTTGCATATAGCGTCCACGTCCACTTGTAAGGTAGTGTGGTTCACCCCGGTGACAGCTAGCCCCAGTGGTCCAAACCATGCCAATCCCAGTAAGCTAATGTAGGGGCCCTTGACCACAAGCAAGTCCAGTTGCCGCGTCCGCCCTCGGTACTGCACCCTGAAGGTCCCCACCCCCATTGTGGGGACCTTACGTTTCTGGAAGTCCCGGAGGGTGAATGGGGCCGGCCTGAGTTTGGGACCCCCAGTAGGACACAGTTTCCTTAAGGTCCTTGCCGAGATTATGGATAGAGTTGAACCCGTGTCAAGCTCCATGCGGCATGGGGCCCCCTCTATCTGTACCTCTACATAAATTTTCTCTACGTTGGGGTGGGGCAACTGGTATACCTGGAAGTCCGTGAGCTCCGTCGAGTTGCCTTGGTGCTTTGGGCCCCGGAACCTGGGGCTCTTGGATTGGTCATCTGATGCCTGGCGTCGGGTGGGCCGAGCCCGACACACCCGGACGATGTGTCCCAATTTTCTGCACTGCCTGCAATCTGCGTTGCGGAAACGGCAGGTCCTCCTCTCGTGACTTTCTCCACAGCTTGTGCAGTTCCCTCCTTCTCGTTGAGGCAGCTGTGGTATGTGGGCTGCTTGAGTGCGCTGCTGTACTCGGTGCACCTCCTCCCTGTTGGATCCTGAGTCGTCGGTGAGGTCTTCGTGGTGGACCCTCAGTTGGGACGGCTGGCTCGGCTGTGCCTCTTGCGTCGACCTCTCGGCAGCTTCCATTGCCAGGGCCTCCTCCAGAGCGACCTGGAACGTTAGGTTCTTCTTAGCGTAGAGGCGTCGTTGCAGCTTCTCATCCTTCAGGCCACCGACGAGGCGGTCACGAAGCATGTTATCCAGCTCTGAGAAGTTGCAGAACCGGGCAGCTTGGCGGAGAGAGGTCACAAACCCAGTTATGGTTTCCCCAGGGGCTTGCCGCTTTGCGTAGAAGGCATTTCGACGAGCCACCACTGAGGGCTGTGGCGAAAAGTGCCCCTTCAGCTGTTCCATTATTGTTTTGTATGGAACAGTAGCAACGTCTTCAGGTGCAAGGAGAGCCCGGGCGATTTCAAATGTCTCCTCTCCGCAGACGCTGAAGAATATTGCCCTCTTCTTGGCGCCTTCTTCATCGGTGACCCCTTTGGCTTCTAGGAGAAAGGTGAAACGGGAGGCGTACGCTTCCCAGTCTCCAGATGCTGGGTTGAACGGCGAGAAGCTGCTGTCGGTTGCCATTCTGAGTTCCTTGTGTCCCGGAGCTGAAGCCTGGATACACGGTGTGAGGCAGCGGTGCGGCAGGTGGCGGTACTGCGGTGCTGTGTGTGGCAGTCAGCTCAGCGGGATCCCATCCTCGTCGCCAGTGAAATATACTCAGAGTCGCAAAGTGATTCCATGCTCTTTATTCAGCTCATAGTGGTGAGGAGGAATGAATGAAAGGTATCAAGGTATCTGCTTTATATACATTATTTACACAATGGGCTGCACATGATTGGCTAATTCCGGAATTCTACTGTAAGCCAATCAGGTTGTGGATTCACTTCTATCTGGAGCATGATTGGGTGGTTCCTGCCAACCAATCATACTGCTGCATTGTTCTAGGACCAATCAGACTGCTGCATTCTGAATCCTATTGTTCTAGGACCAATCAGACTGCTGCAGTTTGGATCCTATTCAACTCAGTACATAACAGTGACACAGCCAGTTATGTGGAAGGGAGGAGGAGGAGGGTGGGGAGGTCACAAGGGAGGAAAGAGCTCTGCACCTCAGCTCGGAATTATTTTGGAAGACTGGAGGGGAACAGAGGAAACCTTTCTTCCCTTTCAGTCTTTTCTCTCCCCCCCTCCTTTTTTCCTTTCCCCCCCTTTTCTAAGAATATGCTATACGGAATTTCCGAGGGGGAAATTCGCTACGGATCTCGCCTTCCCCAGAAACCCCTTCACATAGCTAGGGCGCGAGACAATGAGCTCGAGAAAGCCCTTTCCTTCCCCTGTCGCACCAAGCACCACATCTTTTTTTATGAAGAAAAGACCCTGCTTCCCTCTTTCTGGTATGAAAGCGTATCAATATGAACGGGGACTTGGGCATGAACTCTGTAATTACATACTGCTGCATATAGCCCAATCAAAAGCATCGGATTTGGACAGCTAGCCAATAGCGGATAGCGGCCTCTAGTGGACAGAATCTTTCTTGTGCCGCTGCCTGTTTCCGTTCTGCAGAGCAGCGGAGCTTTGCCAGCTTGACTGAGCTCGTGAGTGGCCGCCTGCTGAGAGAACAATGGACTCAGTCCATCAAAAGCCCATGAACTGGTTTCTATTGCCAAAAGTGATCCTTTGTTGCAAGAAATCTGTCAAGCCACTTCCCTTATGGACTGCTGGCTTAGGAAAAGCCCCTCACTTCAGAAAATCCTCGAAAATCAACCTCCTGCATCAATTTCCTCCATTCCAACGCCATTCTTGCCCTTAAGGAAAGGACTCTTTCCCCCTCTATCTCCCGCCATAATCCCTCAAGCGTGAGGACACGTGTACACCCAGGGAAGTGCCCAAAGGTGACAATTACTGAGCAGTTAGTTGGCCAAAAGGGACGCGAGTGGCGCTGTGGGTAAAACCTCAGCGCCTAGGACTTGCCGATCGTCAGGTCGGCGGTTCGAATCCCCACGGCGGGGTGCGCTCCCGTTGTTCGGTCCCAGTGCCTGCCAACCTAGCAGTTCGAAAGCACCCCCGGGTGCAAGTAGATAAATAGGGACCACTTACTAGCGGGAAGGTAAACGGCGTTTGCGTGTGCTGCACTGGCTCACCAGAGCAGCTTCGTCACGCTGGCCACGTGACCCGGAAGTGTCTCCGGACAGCGCTGGCCCCCGGCCTCTTAAGTGAGATGGGCGCACAACCCCAGAGTCGGACACGACTGGCCCGTACGGGCAGGGGTACCTTTCCCTTTACCTTTTTTAGTTGGCCAAAGAAACCAAGAGCCCATCCCCAGACTTGCCCCAGGGTATGGATGTGCAGGAGGGACGCGGGTGGTGATGCGGTCTAAACCACAGAGCCTAGGGTTGCCGATCAGAAGGTCGGCAGTTCGAATCCCCGCGACGGGCTGAGCTCCTGTTGCTCGGTCCCTGCTCCTGCCAACCTAGCAGTTCGGAAGCACGTCCAAGTGCAAGTAGATCAATAGGTGCCGCTCCGGCGGGAAAGTAAACGGCGTTTCCGTGCGCAGCTCTGGTTCGCCAGAAGCGGCTTAGTCCTGCTGGCCACATGACCCGGAAGCTGCACGCCGGCTCCCTCGGACAATAAAGCGAGATGAGCGCTGCAACCCCGAGTCGGTCACGACTGGACCTAATGGTCAGGGCTCCCTTTACCTTTAGCTTTACTTAAGAGGTGCCTGGACATGCTTACCTGTGTTAAGCTTGTACTGAGTGAGAAGTCTGGACATGTTTGCCTATGGCCTGTCCACCGTCCCTCAGACCTGTGGGAATGTTCAGGGATGCAGGAGAGGATATATTGTCTGATTATATCCTTATCCAACTGGTCTTAACAAGTTCCACAATTTAGCAGAGTAACATTCCCGTCTTCTAAAATTGGCAGTGGATGCGTTTGCTCAGGCTCGCTAAAGCCTCTATAATAACTCTTCTGGTATTTCCCCCTTATTCCCTCATAAAAGATAAGACATGACACAGTCTTCTATATTGTTTAATTTTCCACTCTAATTCCTGATTCATCAGTTCCATATATTGTGTTTGATGGAATTTAATTTCTCTTAAAATCTCTTGGGATTTTGGCTTCGATCTTAATTGTTTTTCCCCTTCTTTTATCTTTTCCAAAATTCTCTCCTTCTTCTCATTTTGCTTTCTTTTCTTTAAGGTATTTTGCTGAATCAAGAACCCTCTCATCACGGCTTTGCTTGCGTCCCATACTATTCTTTTTTCTACTTTAGACCTTAAGTTGATTTCAAAGTAGTCTTTCAAAGTTTTTTGGGCCTTCTTGCAAATCTCCTCATCTCTGAATAAGGTGTCATTCATTCTCCATCTGAAGGAACCAGTTGTTGTTTGCCTCATCTGTAGACATTGCTTTCACTTTTGGCTTTGCAGCAACTGTAGTTCCAGAGGCTCCTATTACAGAAGCCCTTCTTTGCATGGAAGGGTCAATTTTATATTGTCTGCCAGATCTCAAGGTTGTTTCTTGTAAATCCCCTTTCTCTTTACCATCTGCCATAACAAAGTCTTTTAGTCAAGGTCATTCCCACACTTTGGAGCTATCAAACAAAAGTTCTCAGATTTTAAACTCCACTTGTTGCTGAAACAATTTGTAGGTCCTCTAGAGGGCGTAGAGTCAATTCTTTACTTCTCAAAATAATCCCACACTCTTCAAAAAAAATAACAAAAGTTTTCCTAGTCCCTTCCAATTTTTCTTTTCTCTTTCAAGGGAATCCCAATCAATAGTGTCCTGTAAGTAACTTTGCAATGCAACAAAATCAATGTTTCAAGTTGGAAGTAGCCAAAGTCAATTAAAGATACTTTTTAGCCTTCTTATAGCAACAGTCCTTAGCCGGTTCCTTTTCTCCGGCAGTCCGATCCCAGGTAAAAGAGCAGCGGTACTTAATTCAATTCTTTTAAATTGGCAGGGAAACACTTTAAAATCTTCTTTCCCCCCCTCCTGCCTTCGGGGAGGGAGTTCTTTGCTTTGGTGGTGGATTTCTTAATTCCCACAAATTTCCTCTCAAGCAGTTACAGCTAGAGTGCCTTTCGCTTTGATCTTGCTACAGAACGGAAAGCAGACTTCCTTTTTAGTGCTTGTCCGTCTCGGTGCCCAATTTCTTTATTTTTAGAGTCCAATTATATTTTAACGGTCAATCCTACTCACGGATAGTTGTTCTTTTAATCCAATTTCACCGGAAGAAATCAGCGCTCTCCGCTAATGGCGACGCGGCTTCGCTTCGCAGGCTGGGTGAAGACGACTCTCAGCACCGCTCCAAAACCCCTCCGCTGCTCCGCAGCCTTTAAAAAGGCTATTTCACAGCGTCGGGGGGGCGCAAAGGTGCCTTTGAATCTGCTGACAAATGTGGTAAGTTATTGGCTTGGCAAATAAAGAAGAGACAAAAACTCAACACGGTGACAAATATAGAGGTGGAAGGAAAGAATATAAGCAACCCAGTGGAAATTAGGAACTGTTTTCAGAACTACTTTAGACAACTCTACACACAAGGGCCGCAGAATGAAATGGATATACAACAATTCCTCGAGAAAAACGGGCTGAAAAAGGTTTCGCAGGAAAGTAAAGCAATTTTGAATCAGGAGATATCAGCACAAGAAATAGAAGATGCCATTCAAGGCATGACGCTGGGCAAATCCCCCGGGCCGGATGGACTGACTTCCAAATATTATAAAGTTTTGAAGGAAGGACTGATACAGCCCTTGAAGGAAGTCTGTAATGAGATTATGGAGGGGAAAAGGGCACCTGATACGTGGAGTGAGGCCTATATCACACTTATACCAAAGACAGAGACTGAAAAGACTCAACTTAAAAACTACCGACCCATCTCGTTATTGAATGTGGATTACAAAATCTTTGCTGATATTTTAGCAAAGAGACTGAAAAGAGTTTTGATGGAGGAGATTCATGGGGACCAAGCGGGCTTTCTTCCAAAAAGGCATTTGTCGAACAATGTAAGGAATATAATTGACATTTTGGAAAAGCTGGAAGTGAATATAAACACTAAGGCTGTTTTGATATTTGTGGATGCCGAGAAAGCCTTTGACAACATTTCTTGGAGTTTTATGTTGAAGAACCTCCGGGGGATGGGGGTAGGCCAAGGGTTTGAGAATGGTATAGGTGCAATATACTCTGAACAGAAAGCGAAACTTATTGTAAATAATGTGGTTACAGAAGAGTTCATGATTGAAAAAGGGACACGTCAGGGGTGCCCTATCTCCCCACTACTTTTTATATCGGTCCTGGAGGTTTTGCTTAATATGATTAGGAGGGACCAGTTGGTTAAAGGGATTCAGGTCGGAGCTAAACAATATAAATTGAGAGCATTTGCAGATGATTTAGTACTTACATTGCAAGAGCCAGAAGCTAGCACGAAAAGAGTTTTGGAAATAATTCAAGAGTTTGGTCAAATGGCAGGATTTAAATTGAATAAGTCAAAGACAAAGGTTTTGGAGAAAAATTTGACACAGATAGAAAAAGAAAGGTTTCAGAACGAGACAGGGTTGACTGTGGTTAAAAAAGTGAAATATTTGGGTATAAATATGACAGCAAAAAATGTGAATTTGTTTAAAGATAATTATGAAAAAACTTGGAGAGAAGTGAAAAAAGATTTGGAGACTTGGTCTAATTTAAAGCTTTCCTTGTTAGGCCGAATTGCAGTTATAAAAATGAATGTATTGCCAAGAATGTTGTTTTTGTTCCAAGCATTGCAAATAATGGACAAAATGGATTGTTTCAAGAAGTGGCAAAAAGATATATCTAAATTTGTCTGGCAGGGCAAAAAGCCCAGAATTAAATTTAAGATATTAACGGATTCAAAGGAAAGAGGGGGGTTTGCCCTGCCAGACTTTAAATTGTATTATGAAGCGGCAGCTTTTTGCTGGCTGAAAGAATGGCTGCTTCTTGAAAACACAGACATTTTGGATTTGGAAGGTTTTAACAATATTTTTGGGTGGCATGCATATTTGTGGTATGACAAGGTTAAAGCACACAAAAGTTTTAAAAATCATATTGTCAGAAAAGCACTATTAAATGTTTGGGTTAGATATAAAGATTTGCTGGAAAATAAAACTCCAAGGTGGCTGTCGCCAATGGAAGCTAAGGCAGTTAAAAAGTTAAACATGGAGTCCAAGTGGCCAAGATACTGGGAAATTTTGGAAAAGGAAGGGGACAAACTGAGATTGCAGAGCTTTGAGAAATTAAAAGGGAAGGTGAGAGATTGGTTGCACTATCATCAAATAAATGAAGCGTTTAAACTAGACAGTAAAATTGGCTTCCAGGTGGAAAAATCAAAATTGGAGACAGAACTGTTAGAACCCAGTACTAAGAATTTGTCAAAAATGTACAATTTGCTGTTGAAATGGAATAACAAGATGAAACGGTTAAATCAGCCATGATTAAATGGGCTCAGGACATTGGTCATAATATTTTGTTTGCTGATTGGGAAAAGTTGTGGACCACCGGGGTGAAATTTACGGCATGTAATGCCTTAAGAGAAAATATTATGAAAATGATATATAGGTGGTACATAACCCCAGTCAAGCTTGCAAAGATTTACCATTTGCCTGATAATAAATGTTGGAAATGTAAAGAAACTGAAGGTACATTTTTTCATCTTTGGTGGACTTGCCCGAAGATTAAGGCATTCTGGGAAATGATCTATAATGAACTTAAAAAGGTATTTAAATATACTTTCCCCAAGAAACCAGAGGCCTTTCTCTTGGGTATTGTCGGCCAAGGGGTGTTAAAGACGGATATAACTTTCTTTATGTATGCTACAACAGCAGCTAGAATACTCATTGCGAAGTACTGGAAGACGCAAGAGCTACCCACACTGGAAGAATGGCAGATGAAGGTGATAGACTACATGGGCTTGGCAGAAATGACGAGCAGAATCCGAAACCAGGGAAGAGAAGCAGCGCAAGAAGAATGGAAAAAATTCAAGGATTATTTAAAGAAATATCACAAAGTTAATGAAAGTTAGAATGATGTTGGACTGGAAAGTAAATGGTTACTATTAGCAATGGTTAAGACAAGGAGAATAAGGAAGATTAGTTTAAATCTAAATTAAAATAAGGGAAGATTTGCTGAGTAATCGATAAGAATTTGGAATACAGAAAAGGGAGGCATGAGGAAGTCGGGGAAGAAAGGTATAAGAAATTAGGATATGAAATGGTACATGTTTTTTGTTTTGTTTTTGTCTTTGTATGTTTATGTATGTTATGTTTATATGGAAAAAATTCTTGAATAAAAATATTATAAAAAAAAAAGACACAGTCTTCTATAAAAGTATAAAAAGAGTTTACTCACATTCTGTTCACAATCGGATCCCAGAAGGCAGACTTAGCTTAGAAAAGTAACATACACTTGAAAACTATTCCATAAGAAGACAGTCCCTTTGTCCTCTCTTGGCTAGAGGCCAAGAGGGCATCTTCGGCTAAGCAGATGTTGCTTCTTCGATGCATGTGGTGAAAGAGAGAGAGAGATGGCTGCCCTGCCCTGTGCTTTTGTCGTTACCTGCACAGGTGAGGCCACACCCACCTTTAGTCACATGTAGAGGAAGTTTGCCCCAGCCCAGAAGGAAACAGGAAGTTTACCTGCTGGCTGGACAAACATTCCTCCCCATGTGTAAACATGTGCACTCTAGGGATATTGTACTTGACTGCTCTTGTGTTTCACATCCCACAAGAGCATGTGGTGGGCCGGACTATGTTTTGAAAAAATATAGTAGCCTCACACCCCGGAATTTTCCTCATCAATGCCAACTCACCCATAGAGGCAGAATAGGAAGCCAGCCCTCCAGGACTTGCTCCTCTGCTGTAAACATAGTTAAAGTTGAGCTGCAGCTAGTAAGACCAAGCACTGGGCGCCTCTCACAGAATCAAACACTAAAATTGGGTTGAGTGCTTCTCTCCAGAATCTCTTTCCAGGATGATGGCTTCACATGCCTCCTCCTAATAGCAAATTCATCTGGGGAGACCCGATAGATGGCGGCCAAACACATGGAAAGCACATTTGGTGGTGGGGAATAAGAGGGTGCTGCTCCACAAACCTTAAAAAGCACCCTCTCCAATGGCATGGCACTTGGATGACCCTGTGGTTCTACCCCTGGGGCTGAGGGTGATGAAACAATTCCTGAGACAGCTAAAGTGCTGGTGGTGAAAAACCCACATCAAATGAGACCAAACACGGGTTAGAGCTCAACCAAGTTAGAGCCTACCAAGTGGCGATAGCGACGGTGAGGAGGACCATTGTTGCTGGATCTGTTGGTGAAAACAGTACCAGGAGACTCTTTCAGGTGGTTCATAGTCTAACAGAACCACCTTTGCCATCAGGGTCTGATACAGAGTCCAAGATCTCCTGTAATGACTCCTGTCATGAGTTTTTCTGCAGATAAAAAGAGGTAGACTCCAGCAAGGTAGGAGGGTGCCAGAGCTCTGCCTAGTCGGAGACATAGGATGGCTTGCCAGTTCCCGGGGCCACGTGGAGGAGGGGGTAGGAGGGAGGGAAACAGACGGAGTATGCATGCGCATTCGACTGCCGAATGGCATCCACATCACCCAGGGGATCACAGCCACAGAGATAAGAAAAGAAGAGCCAACCCATTGTCTGGAGAGGTCACTTACCTGATCGCATGGACAAGCCGTTGTCATCGGACCCCAGTGATGGAAGCGTGCAGCTGTATTGAGGCAGCACCAGGTGCTGAAATTGTGCACCTCTAACAATTTTGTGCCTGGGGCAACTGCCCCTGTGCCCCGCAGCCCACTACGCCACTGGGTCTAGTCAAGTAAAGTGAAGTTGATCCTCCACTGTGGGTTACTTTTGTTCAAAGCAAGATTCCTCTGGAGGGAGAGGATGTTGCAAAGTAAGTCAGAGGCAAAGCAGCCCCAAGCCAGGTTCTGTGTTTGCACACATGATTTGCAGTGAGCCAAGGGCTGAATTGCTGCTGTTGTTTCATAGCCCAGAACAGCAGGTGTAGGCGAAAGGTCTAAAGTTAGACAACCAGGTCTTGGTCAAGGCATCCGCTGACCAGCAGGCCATAGAGAAGAGGAACGTCAGCATTTCAACTCTGAGCCAAAAGTTTGGCTTTTGCTATTTTTGGTCACCCTTGGTCATGAGCCAAGTGTGATTCTTGAACTGTGAATGCTGACTTTGCCAAATCCATACAGGCCCTTTTCATCTCTCATGCTCAGGAAGTCGCAGCCACAGCTCAGGAGAGGATTTTTCATTTGCTCCTTTTCCATGGGGTGGGGAAAACTCAACACTTTTAATCTTGTCTTATTTTTATGCAAATTGCGTGGTCCAAAACAAGGAGAGTTATATCTGCACCCTCTCTTTAGCACAGATGACCTGCAGGAGAAGTTCCTGTCCTTAAAAGTAAAACTGAACTTTTTTGGCAGTGCAACTGCAGGGAAGGCATTGTCTGCCACGTTTGCATTGAAGGCAGAGCTTGGGGGGGCAGGAATGTTCAGCAGAGGGCAACCAAAATTATCAAGGGGCTGGAGCAACTCCCAGATAGACCAAATGGAGCAAACAGCACGTAGACCTAGTGGTGGGAGGAAAAAATCCTTAAATAAGAGACACGGGGGAATGATTAATGGACTTCAATGTCTGTACACTAATGCGCAAAGCATGGGAAATAAACAAGATGAGCTTGAGCTCTTGGTACAGCAAACTAAATATGACATAATAGGCATCACTGAAACCTGGTGGGATAAGTCCCACGATTGGAATGTAATAATGGAGGGATACAATCTATTTCAGAGAAACAGACCAGACAAGAAAGGAGGAGGAGTGGCGTTATATGTCAGGGATGTGTATACCTGTGAAGAGATCCAAGATTTAGAACCTCAAAGCCAAAGTGAGAGCATTTGGGTCAAAATTAAGGGAGAGAAGAATAACAGTGACCTCATTGTGAGAGTTTACTATAGATCCCCAAGCCAAACGGAGGACATAGATGATGCCTTCCTGGAACAGATGGCCAAGCATGCAAAAGGAAGGGAGATAGTAATAATGGGGGACTTCAATTACCCGGATATTTGTTGGATGTCAAACTCAGCCAAGAGCATAAGGTCAAACAGATTCCTCACTGGCCTTGCAGACAACTTCATTGTCCAGAAAGTGGGAGAAGCAACAAGAGGAACAGCCATTTTAGATCTGGTCCTAACCAATGTTGATGACCTGGTTAGTGGGGTAGAAGTGGAAGGATCATTAGGCGCGAGTGATCATGCTCTTCTGAAGTTTACTATACAGCGGAAAGGAGCAGCCAAGCATACTAGGACTCAATTTCTTGACTTTAAGAAAGCCGACTTCATAAAACTTAGGGAAGTGCTGGGTGAGATCCCATGGACAGTAATACTAAAAGGAAAGGGAGTTCATGATGGCTGGGAGTTTGTTAAGAGGGAGATAGTAAAAGCACAACTTCAGGCAATACCAATGAGACGGAAACATGGAAGGTGCCTAAAAAAGGCAGGGTGGCTATCTAAAGAACTTTTAACTGAGTTAAGATTTAAAAAGGATGTGTACAAAAAATGGAAAAGGGGGGAAACCACCAAAGAGGAATTCAAACAAATAGCCAGCACGTGTAGACACAAAGTCAGAAAAGCTAAAGCACAGAATGAACTCAGGCTTGCTAGAGAGGTTAAAAGCAACAAAAAAGGCTTTTATGGGTATGTTCGTAGCAAAAGGAAGAACAAAGAAACAGTGGGGTCACTCAGAGGAGAAGATGGTGAAATGCAAACAGGGGACACAGAAAGGGCTGAACTCCTCAATGCCTTCTTTGCCTCAGTCTTCTCCGATAAAGAAAACAATGCCCGACCTGAAGAATTTGGAGCAAATGATTCAGCAGAGGAAACACAGCCCAGAATAACTAAGGAGATAGTACAAGAATACTTGGCTAGTTTAGATGTATTCAAGTCTCCAGGGCCAGATGAACTGCATCCAAGAGTATTAAAAGAACTGGCAGATGTGATCTCAGAACCACTGGCAGTCATCTTTGAGAATTCCTGGAGAACAGGCGAAGTCCCGGCAGACTGGAGGAGGGCAAATGTTGTCCCTATTTTCAAAAAGGGGAAAAGAGAGGACCCAAATAATTACCGCCCAGTCAGTCTGACATCAATACCAGGGAAGATTCTGGAGCAGATCATTAAGCAAACAGTCTGTGAGCACCTAGAAAGGAATGCTGTGATCACCAATAGTCAGCATGGATTTCTGGAAAATAAGTCATGTCAGACTAACCTGATCTCGTTTTTTGACAGAATTACAAGCCTGGTAGATGAAGGGAACACAGTGGATGTAGCCTACCTTGATTTCAGCAAGGCATTTGACAAGGTGCCCCATGATATTCTTGTAAAGAAGCTGGTAAAATGCGGTCTTGACTATGCTACCACTCAGTGGATTTGTAACTGGCTGACTGACCGAACCCAAAGGGTACTCATCAATGGTTCCTCTTCATCCTGGAGAAGAGTGACTAGTGGGGTGCCACAGGGTTCTGTCTTATTCAACATCTTTATCAACGACTTGGATGAAGGACTCAAGGGCATCCTGATTAAATTTGCAGATGACACCAAACTGGGAGGGGTGGCTAACACCCCAGAGGACAGGATCACACTTCAAAACGACCTTGACAGATTAGAGAACTGGGCCAAAACAAACAAGATGAATTTTAACAGGGAGAAATGTAAAGTATTGCACTTGGGCAAAAAAAATGAGAGGCACAAATACAAGATGGGTGACACCTGGCTTGAGAGCAGTACATGTGAAAAGGATCTAGGAGTCTTGGTTGACCACAAACTTGACATGAGCCAACAGTGTGACGCGGCAGCTAAAAAAGCCAATGCAATTCTGGGCTGCATCAATAGGAGTATAGCATCTAGATCAAGGGAAGTAATAGTGCCACTGTATTCTGCTCTGGTCAGACCTCACCTGGAGTACTGTGTCCAGTTCTGGGCACCACAGTTCAAGAAGGACACTGACAAACTGGAACGTGTCCAGAGGAGGGCAACCAAAATGGTCAAAGGCCTGGAAACGATGCCTTATGAGGAACGGCTAAGGGAGCTGGGCATGTTTAGCCTGGAGAAGAGGAGGTTAAGGGGTGATATGATAGCCATGTTCAAATATATAAAAGGATGTCACATAGAGGAGGGAGAAAGGTTGTTTTCTGCCGCTCCAGAGAAGCGGACACGGAGCAATGGTTCCAAACTACAAGAAAGAAGATTCCACCTAAACATTAGGAAGAACTTCCTGACAGTAAGAGCTGTTCAACAGTGGAATTTCCTGCCAAGGAGTGTGGTGGAGTCTCCTTCTTTGGAGGTCTTTAAGCAGAGGCTTGACAACCATATGTCAGGAGTGCTCTGATGGTGTTTCCTGCTTGGCAGGGGGTTGGACTCAATGGCCCTTGTGGTCTCTTCCAACTCTATGATTCTATGATTCAGATGAGAAGCTAAAACATTTGGGGCTTTCTAGTTTAGGGGGGAAATGAGTAAGGGAGGACACGGTCAGGGGTACACGCATAGTGTAGAGAAAGTGGAATGCGATAAGTTTTTCATCCCTCCATAATTCCAGAACCCAATGGGGCCATCCAGTTGTGGGTTACTGGGTGGTTGTTGTTTTGATTTTGATTACAGTCGTACCTTGGAAGTTGAATGGAATCAGTTCCGGGAGCCAAAACGTTCAAGAACTAAGCTGTTTGAAAACGAGGGTACAAGAGCAAAAGAAGAGGACAGCCTGAGGCACTGCCAGCCCGAGCTGGGAAAAGAGCTGGGCGGGGTCGCCACTGCCATGCCCCTTTCCCCAGCTCGGGTTGGCAGGGGCCATGACGGGCAGAGCAGCCCAATCCCGAGCCACCTGAGCCCGAGACCCCAACAGCTCCCCCTCAACCTGGACATTTCCTTTAAAATGTAAAAAATCGCCCAGATAGGCATGTTGGTCCCCCAAAAGAGGACATGTCCGGGTTTCCCCAGTCATATGGCAACCCTAAATTGTGGTGGAAGATGACCCTGAAAATACTGGCAAAGCCTTGTATGGTACGGCATGGAAAGGGGAACTAGAATAAAGGACTGAAGGGGCTGCATTAGTGAGGTTGTTAGAGCAAGTTTCCTTGGAATGAGGCTCAGTGGAGACTGTGGTGTCTTTTTGATATATGGTTTATTCACACACATATACAACCTGAACCGAAGATGGAGAGGCTCACGGCATTAATGCCCCAGAAGGTCTTGCTTCTTCCAGTTACAGCCTTCGAATCAAGAAGAAATCAGGCATGGCTCTCTCTCTGTGACTTCTGCCAACTTCCAGCCCAGCTCTCTCACACAACTCTGACCTTTTCCTTTCTCATTCCCAGCCAGGCGAGGGAGGAGGCCCACCCTCATTTGCCCTCTGGCACAGAGCAACCACAAGGTACATAGGTGGCAACTATGACCCTTGCTTGGTTAATTCAACAATGGAATCCTCCATTAGATTTTCACCCTTGCAGACTAGCTCCTCAACTCACAAGGCTGAGGGACTAGGCAAGACCAAGGCTATTTCAAAACCAGTTTTTAGGTGCATTTAGCTTTGTGTTCTATAGCTTTTAGCCCAATATTGATTGATGGGGAATGTGTGGGAATGTTCTGGGGTGCAGGAGAGGATATATTGTGAGATTATATCCTAATCCAACTTGTGCTAGCAAGTTCCCAAAATATCAGCAGAGTTTATAACATTCCCCCTTTTAAGTTCGCAACGGTAACGTCTGCACAGGTTCGCTAGAACCTCTATAATAATTACTCTGGTAATTTCCCCCTTTTGATCCCTCTTAAAATACAAGACAGGACACAGTCTTTATAAAAGTATAAAAGAGTTTACTCACGTTCTGTTCACAATATGATCCCAGAAGGCAGACAGGCTTAAAAAGGTAAAATACATTTAGAATCTATCTTATAGGAAGATAGTCCTATCCTCCTCTCTTGGCTGAGAGCCAAGAGGGCATCCTGCTTCTTCAAAAGATGAAGATGAGAGAGGCAAGAGGCAAGAGAGAGAGATGGCTGCCTGCCCTGTGCTTTTATCATTTACCTGCACAGGTGAGGCCACACCCACCTCTGGTCACATGCGGAGGAAGTCCGTCCCAGGAAGTTTACCTGCTTGCTGGACAGACATCCCTCCCCATGTTCTAACATGTACACTCTAGGAATGTTGTCATTGACTGCTCCTGTGTTTTACATCCCACAGAATGGAGGCTTATTTTGGGATGGTTTGTGGTGCACAGTCCTGTCTTGTCTTGTCCTCTTGTATGTGTGTGTGTGTGTGTGTGTGTGTGTGTTTTCCAAGTGCTTTTTGCTTGTTCACCGGGATCCTTCAGAAGGAAGAGACAAAAGAGGAGTAGTGACATTTTCCTGCAGGTACCATCTTATCGGGGGTCCCTTCTCTGCTATCTTTTCAATGCCTACTTTCTCTTCCTCTTTCAAGAAGCCTTCTAAGGAGAGATTTTTCTTAGTCTGCTTCTGTGTAGGAACTGTTTTTGGATATTTTGGTTGTTTAACTGTTGTGTCTTTGCTGCCCTGGACTCCTTTGGGAGGAAGGGTGGGATATAAGGATGCCGAGTAGTGCCTCCTGCCCATACCTGAAGGTTTTGTGGAGGCGCCATAGCCTCAGTGTGTCAGCACCTGCATTGCATGCAGAAGGTCCCAGGTGCAGTCCCTAGCACCTGCAGTTAGAAGCTCAATGTAGGTAGGAGCCTCTCTCTGCCCAAGACCTTGGAGAGCTTCCGCCACTCAGGCTGGAAGTGGGCAATACTGGACTAAATGGATCAATCAGGTTTAGGATCAGGGACTTGCTTCTCTTAAATGAGCTACCTTCCCAGGTGGATGAGCCCCACTGCTCGTCACTTCCCTCTACAGCACGGGCAGAAACCACCTTCTTGACTGTTGGACCACCTAGTGGTCTCATCTGCTCAATTGGCCGGAGCCTGGCTGTCAGGGCTGATTCAGCTGCAGTTCAGCATCAAAACTCAGAGATGAGCAGTAAGGTGGACTCTTTCTTCAGAGAGACATAACCCGGCAGAGAAACTCCACAGGCAGGACTAGCCCCAGTTGCCAGAAAGGAGGATCTTAGCCTCCTCCTAAGGTAGGGCTATCAGACATCAACAGCTTCTGGGTCTTCCTTTAAGAAGCTCAACAATTTGGGGGTCTTCCTAAAAATAGCTCCACAGCTTTCGGGGTGTCTTGGTTTCTACTTTTAGAAATATGGCATCCCTAGCCTAAGGCTCCTCCCCAGTTGGCTGACTTCCCAACAGTCGTGGAGGGGCTCTCTGTGCCTTTTGTTCTGCTCCATGTAATGCCTCCCTTGTTCCTGGGGACAGAGGAGGAGGGGAGAAGGGAACAGTGGACATGGCAGGTGCCTGGGGATCTGTTGCAGCCTCAGCCTCCACCTCCTCCTCCTCCTCTTCCTCCTCCTCAGCTGCCTCAGTCTCACTTAAACCTGTTGCTTGTTTAGCCTCCAAGCCATCTGCTCCCCCTTCTTCTTCTTCTTCTTCTTCTGACCTGTCTCCTGCATCCCACCAGCAGTCTCCTGGCTTGGAGCCTTCCCACTTTGATGCTTCCCGGGGGGGGGGGGGTTCCCTGGCTGTAGCCTCCCACCATTCCTCCTCCTCTAGCCAGTACCCAACACTAGCTTTGCATGCAGGGGAAGCCCCTAACTCACTGAGGGTTTGAGACCCATCAACTCCCCTCACCTGGTTAGCCTGCCAGTTGAAGCCATTCCTGGGGTGTGGCTGCTGCTGCAGGCTGACAGTTTCTAAGAGCCGCAGGTGAGAGCTGTAGTGACCAAAGATGGACAAACTACCCCAGAAGGAGCACAACGTGCCCCCCACCAGAGGTACTACCCCTCCCCTCGCAACCTTGAGTCATGAAGGACAGAGAGTGGAGAGTTGAATGTGTGTAGAAACCAGCCTTCCTTAGGAAAACAAAGTTTACATTCATCACTCCACCCACTTTCACCTGTGGCCCCTTCCACCACAGGCACACGGCCCCTGGGAGGTTTCCCAGAGGAGAATATGGCCCTTAAGACTGAAAAAGAGTCCCCAACTCCAAACTAGTGATTAACTGCCGTTGATGGCTCCAGCTGGATGTTGAAATCTCCCTCTAAGCTCCTTCTCAGATCCATGTTCCCTTTCAACAACTGGCTTCCTCCTGCAGGTCAGACAGTCCCCTCAGTACAAGGACCCATTGTTTCTCCATGTGCATTTTCAGCAGCCTCCCATGTGACTGCCAGTGATATCATTTTTCCCATCCTCAGATTTTGCCCCACCCCCAGCAGCCTAAAATTCTCATTAGCTTATATCTAAAAAGGAAATAAGACATCTCCAGCTGAGCAAGACCTGGTATTTTCCCCTCTTCAGATAGCTCTGGATCTTCAGCTGCGGAGGGGAAATGCCCACGGTCCTTTCAAAATTTCCAATGTATTCATAGGAACATCACCTGTCTTGGCAAAAAGGAAGGAACAAATGTCTCAGATGCAAGCCCTTTAATCTGGAATTGCTATTCTTAACTCCATGTGGCTGGGGTATTCTGGGGCTTCTGTACCTTGAACTAATAATTTCTTGTTTGCATGTTCTACCCCAGCTGCGGCTCCCAGTTCAGTTCAGCAGGGGGATTAATTATGCGTTGTCAGTTGATTTGTCAGGGTCTGTTCCATACATGCCGGGTGGATAAAACGACTAATTCATGTCATGTCTAACTGGTTTGAGCGAAAGGCTTCTCAGAAGCTAGGGCATGTCATAAAATACGGCAATGTACAAAAGCGGGTGGAGGGTGGACATTAAAATCAGTCCAAAGAATTCAAATGTCTGGGTGCTCAGGAAATGTTTAAATGATAGCACAGACCTGTTGGCATAGAAAAGGTCTTCAAGAGATGCCTGAAAATCAGCATTTCATTACAGATCAGCCTTCTCGTGGATTCAGTCACTTGTGCAGACAGCTCAACTTCTGCAACCAATGACCTCCTGCAGAGTGTAGCCACAAAAGAGAGTTTTGGGAGGACTGGAGGACAGGCTTGCAGTTCATTCAGGGCAGAAGCAATGGGAGAAGGGCCATAGCTTAGTGGTAAAGCAGCTGCTTACATGCAGAAGCTCTCCGGTTCAATCTGTTGTATCTCCAGCTAGAATGTCCTCTGTCTGAAACCCTGGAGAGTTTTTGCCATCCATTGTGGACAAGACTGAGCTAGATAGAGCCATAGTGGGACTCCGTATAAGGCAGCCTCCTATTGTCCCAGCAACAAGCCTTTGCCACGCACAGAGGACTCCTTAAAGACATGAAATAAATAAAGCTGCCCTGGAAAGGGATGCTGAACATGAGCCAGAATTAGACAGCCCTGGGACAACAAAACACTCGGACACAGTGCCTTTAAAGCACGGACCTGGGCCTAGGAAGCATGGGGCACCAGGTACCTGTGGCTGAGCCTTGAGAGACTGCTGTCCAAGGTGCTGAAGGGATTGAATACAAAGATGCAACTGTTAGCATGTCAAGGGGCATGATGGTGCTTTGAATGCATAAAGCAGATGCGGCCTAACTTGCACAGTTGCAGAATGAACTGAATTGAGCTGGAAGAAGCAGGACTACATGGGATGTAGAACGCTATACAGGAAATGGCTCTGGGTGGCCCACTGGGAGAGGCACACGATGCAAAAAGCGGCAGTTACAACCCATTCATGGGAAACAGAGCTCTGAAATCCTGGAGAGCAGCTGCTGGCTGTGGCAGACCATAGAGAACTAGATGGCCCAGTGGTCTCACTGGGTTTTCAAGCCAGAACACAGCTTCAGCGTCCCCAGGGCAAACCAATTTTTAATTCCCCAAACTCTTACTAATCAGAGTTTCCTTTTTAAAGCGACAGTAGTTCAAAGCATTGACTAGGGGCTTTTCAATGTTCAAAGGCACTTTGGATGCCTTGACTTGCAATCCTTACAACGGCCCTGCAGAGCAGTTCAGTGTTATCTTGAGTTGCAGAATAGCGAGGCGCGATGCCGAGGCGGGCGCAGGGTGGCCCACCTAAGGAGTTCATGGTAGGGGGACCTAATGAGGCCAAACTCCGTCTTTTGCTCTTATTTCAGCTGTGTCTTGGCTCTGTGCTCGCAAGTGTTCTAGTGACTTTCAGGTAACTTGGAAAGCATGGTAATGATGTCTTGGTTCTGAAGAATGATATTTCCCCCAGTCTGACTTAGTTATCCTGGTGATGATTCAGCTAGATGTTGTACACGCTGACCATATTCCAGAAGGGGTTTGTTGTCTTGGCCTTGCTTTGGCTTACTGAGATCTGTCTTCTCCCTATAGGTGCTCATTCTAAAATGGATAATTGTAACGTTTGACTTCATTGATCAGAAGGAAAATATGAATGCTCTCTATGGTTTCTTCTTCCGCTTCTTACAATATGAGAAATTGGTAAGATAAAAAGGAATGCGTTATTTTGAAGGAACTTGCTTTTATTCTGACATTAACCCAAATCAAACAATAAAGAGTACTTTCCGACCACACAACAGGACACCATGTGAAAAGTGGGGCCTTAAAAATACCTCTCCCATTTCCTTCCTTTTCCTGTCTTGTTCCTTCCCAATGGGCGCCGGTCGCAGCGCCCCCCGGGGGCACGGCATGTTCAGGCAGGCAGGCAGCTATCTGATGTCGATCCCGCCCGTTCCTCCCTCCACCCCCCTCAAAGACAGCCGCGCAGGCAGCTATCCGATGGAGGGAGGGGGGAAATCCTGTTCTGCATAGCTATCAATTCGGGTGTGCATACTTATGCGAAAAGAAAACTAATTTATTTTAGAGCTTGTATTTGTGTGTATTCATGGTATCATTTGTAGACCCAGTAGATGGCAGTGTGGTGTGGAGAGTGTTTTTGGCAGCTCGTGAAAGGATAGAGGGTGGAACGTTGACCGTTCAAAGGCACTATAAGCAATATATATATATATATCTCGCCACATTTTCCTAGCTACGTTTTCCCATAAAAGTATACACTCGAATACATTTGAATCAAATACATTTGGAACAAGTGATTGTTACATTTAGGGAACATTCTCTAGGCGATGAGATTGGGGGGAAATACAAAAACCCATTCGGATAGATTTGGATACATTTAGAAAAGTACAGCATTTTGAGGAAAAATACATTTGAGTCGAAAAATACATTCAGATCCATTCTTAAAGTCAATGAGAAAGATACAGCGAAAAAGGATCCATTCCCCAAGGCACCGTTGACCTTCTTGTAGGGTGTGAAGGCAGAATACGATCTATTTGATATTGGTAGGGTCCTTCTCCTTCATTCCCCTCTCTGACCCTGACTCTCTTACAACACAGGGACCATCCCAGAGTGTGGGCACAACTTCTGCCAGTCCGGCCTGATCCAGTGCAGCGGGGCAAAAAGGAGGCTGGCTTCCTGTCCTCAAGGCCGAGTTGGAGTCCAGAGAAGGAGCCTCGTCCGCAATCGGCAATTGGCTACCTTTGTCGAAGTAGCCAAGACCCTCAGTCTTCAAGAGGGAAAGGAGGAGTCTGTGAGAAGCACCAGGAGCCCCTGAAACTCTTTTGCAAGGAGGATGAAGCCCCCATCTGTGTGGTTTGGGGCAGATCCAAGAAGCACCAACACCACGAGGTGATTCCTCTGGAAGAGGCTGTCGAGGAATACAAGGTACCTTGAGGGGGGGGGGGGGAAATAGCTGTGTATTCTTCTTGGCAGGTGATCTTCTTAATTCTCAGATCCAAAGTAGGCATGGTATTAATTGGTGGTTGTTTATTACCTTAGAAGCAGCCAAGGGGAAGCCTGAGGGCTGCTGGGATGGCTGGGAGGAGGGAGTCGAAGTCTTTCTCTCTGCCAGGGGGGCCAAGGGATCTTCCCTTGAAATACAGCAGCTTCATGGGACCATGGCAGGGAGAGAAAGGGTTAACCTCATCCACATCCGCCAGCAAGGTTGCTTTGTACATATTTAGAACACTACAAATGTGAATTGCACATACACAACTAAGTCCATGTCTCCTTTGGCTAGCAGGATGCCTCCTCAATACCCTGCCAAGCAGATATTTATTTATTTATTTTATTTATTTATTTATTTACGGCTATTAGCCCATAAAATATGTACAAACATAAAAACACAGGGACATAAAAACAGATATATCCGACAACAGGAGGTGAACACCACGATGCAAGGGTGGGTCATTGAGCAGAGCCAAGTGACAGCTTGGGGCCAGGAGAGCTCCAAGGGACAGATCACAGAAAAGGAAAACTGAAGACGAACTCCGACATGCACTCTCATCATAACAGTCCGATTAGTTTTGATGTTGTTGTTGTTTTTTGGTGGTTTTTGAGTGTGAGATAACCGCATTCAGAAATCTCGCCACCTGCAGAGTTACAGAAGGATCTGTATCCTGCAAAAGCAGTGCGGCGTGTGACTCAACAGGCCTGCCAACCAAGTGCAGTAAAGCAGGACCCAGGAATTTAGCCCTGGCTATGCTATGTAGGGGACAGTTGAACATTATATGTGAAAGAGATTCAACAGTTTCCCCGTCACACACGCATAGCGGAGACACCAAACCCTTGGAAAATCTGTGGTTCAGCAGGTTCGATGGAAAGACATTGAACCTTGCACGAATAAATGCACGTCGGTGTGGTACTGATGAAAGAGATGACATGTATGATGGAAGGCCAAGTGGTGGGATTATTCCGTGATACCTGGGGGAGCAGACACCACCACCCCTGGCGAGGTTGTGTTGATTTTCAATGTCCGCTAATCTTTGCTCAATAAGGCTTTTGGCTGAGCGTAAGTTCATCTTTAAGGAGTCCGCTGGGGAAATTCCGATGCTCAGAAGTTTGGCATGAATTTTTCCCACCCACGGATTGACAAAGACGTCCCGCCAGAGGCACTGAAAAAGGTAATGGTCGGGAAGCCTGTGCCAGCTGGACAGCCAATAGCCAAAGACTCGCTTCCAGATGACAGTCTCCAATGATGCAATCCTTAACTCCAGACGTATGGCTGCGTTGCTCACACACATGGGGAGTTTCAGAAGGCGACGGAGAAACTGATTCTGCAATGTCCCCAGTGATGTTAAATTGGACCCTGGGGCCCAGAGCGGGGCAGCATAACAGAGGGTGGAAACCACTTTTGCGTGGTATACCTTCAATGCAGAAGGGATGTGAGAGGCTCCGTCGGCCGCAAGAAATTGGAGTAGAGTATAAAGTATTGTTTTCCCTTTGTTTAGTAAATACTGTATCTGTGGCTTCCAGCTTAGATTGTAATGAAAAAAGACTCCCAGGTATTTAAATTTGAAAACCTGTTCTAATTGGACTCCATCTAACTTCCAGCTGTAAGTTTTCCGAGACCTGGTAAAGACCAGGACTTTAGATTTCCCATGATTAATTGTCAGATGGTTAAGTTTGCAATAAGCCGCAAAAATCTTTAGAGCTCTGCATAAACCAACTCTAGAGTAGGAAAGGATCGCTGCATCGTCGGCATATAGGAGCAAAGGGCAGCGAAAATCAGCTAGGCGGGGGGCATGAATGTTGGCTTGAGACTCGTTCAGAAAGAGCTTCATATCGCTAATAAACAGGTTGAAGAGGAGTGGGGCCAAAATGCAGCCTTGGTGCACACCTCTATTTATTGGGACCTCGTTGGATAGGTTTCCCGCCGGTGTGAGTCTCACTCTAGCCGACGACCCATGGTGTAATTGGGTTATAAGCCATAACAGCCTTCTATCTATGCCCCATCTCTCTAATTTCTTCCATAGGCAATTTCTCGGGATACTGTCGAAGGCAGCCTTTAGGTCTATAAAAGTGACACATAGGCGCCCCCGACTCGGGGCAGAATATTTTCTGGCAAGATGATACATGATTACCATATGGTCAGAGGTCGAGTAATTGTTCCTAAAGCCCGCTTGCTCATGGCCGATCAAATTTGAGTCGTTTGCCCAATGGGACAGCTTGGACAGCAAAAATTTTGCATAGATTTTCCCGATGATAGACAAAAGGCTGATGTTCCGATAGTTCTCCGGGTCAGCAGGGGGACCCTTTTTATGGACTGGCACGATCACGGCCTCCTTCCATGACCTAGGGATAAGCCCCGTAGAATTAATTGCATCAAAGACTTTGGCCAGAATTTCAGCCCACCACCTCGGTTGCGCAACAATAGCCTCAGCAGGGACTAGATCCGGCCCGGGGGCTTTGCCCGTTTTCAGATCTAATATCAAGTCCATTATCAGGTCTGGGTCAGTGGAGGGCCACAAAGGTAGATGGTCGGCTCGGAGTTCCGTGGATGAGTTGGATTCCTCTGCCAAGGAGAAATATTTACTCAAGAATTGTTCCCATGTGGGCGCGGGGATAATCGTCAGTGGGTACTTCCTTCCTCTTTTGTTTATCAGAGCCCAAAATTCCTGTGGTCTGCGGGATCTCGAGGCCGCAATCAAGGCTCACCAACGTTTTTGATACCACTCGCGTTTGGCCAGCTTTAAAGTCTGTTTGTATGCTCTTTTGGCTTGTAAATAGGAAGATGGTAGAGCCTGAGCATTAGAGTTTTTGTATTCATTATAGATGGAACGAAGAAGGGATCTTGCTTGTTTGCAAGAGGTGTTAAACCAAGGGGCCCTAGCACTGCAATGCGCCACTTTCGCCTTTTGAGGAGGTGGTGTAAAAAAAGTGGTAAGGTTTGTTATAAGAAGGTTAAAAAGTTTCAAAACCGAATTGGAATCTTGTAAATCAGTAGTTATTTGAGGTAAGTAGGCGTTGATTTCCCTATGGAAGAAAACCTGGTATTTTTGAGCCACAGCCTCCGACCATTTGATCCCTCTTATTTTGATCGATGATGAGGTTTCCAGAAGGACTGAGTGTTTATTGTCATTCTGGCACCGGAACAATGACAGAGTGGTCACTATTGGGAGGTGATCACTGAAATGTTGGTTTTCAACTTGGAAGGAAAGTACATTAACGGCCAGATTTGCGGAGATCAAGAGGTAATCGATAACACTGTTAGATGTTAGTCCCAGGTGAGTGAACTTCCCCGGTATATCGGGGGGGAAGGTGCCGTTCAAAAATACTAGATTCAGGCGAATGGCCATTTGGTAAAGGGTCACTCCTGCTTTGTTTACTCTGTTGTCCTTTGAAGTTCTAATTCTGGCATGTTCCAAGTCAAAATTGTCCAAACATGGGGGAGTCCACCATTTGGACTTGGTTAGTAAGTCCCAATTTGTGGCAATACGAGCATTAAAGTCTCCCCCAATTAAGGAGTACGAGTTAGGGCATTTAGTATGACATGACAGTAGGTGATTTTCAAATGATTCCCATCTCCAATCAAGATCAGGCGCTGAGCCTTCGGGGGGGGGGGGGAGATAAACATTAGTAATTAGTAATGAGGACTTCCCTTCTGTGATCAGTCCAGATAGAGCAAAAGGCGGGGAAGCCCGTACCAGAGTGAATTTGGCGCAAAGTTGGAGTGAAATCCCAATCAAAAGGCCCCCTTTGGGGCGACCACCTTTCAAAGAAGGGGAGGCCGGAAGTGTTAGAAGATCAAAGCCGTCTATGGTAATCTCTTCCTCATCCCATGTTTCTTGGAATAGAATGATTTTAAATGAATTTATGTACTTCCTGAATTCAGGGTCTGATTTTTTGGTTCTCCAACCAGCAATGTTCCAGCTAAGTATTGATAATGTCGAGTCCTTGTGCTGTCCCGGTAATTGTCACTTTGAGTTGTTTAATGGGTTCTTGGAGGTAGAACGAGGACCCATAAGGAAATCGGTAATTTTAGTTTGTGCGGATAAGGTCTTCTTCTGTGTTAATTGTATCGATGATTTGGTAACATTAACAGGCAGGAAGGGCTTTGCCGGGAAGGAAGAATTAGGCAAAGTTGGTGAGGTCGGATGCTGTTCATTGAGGTGAGTAGTAACAAGTCTTTGATGGGCTACACTAGTAGATCCGTCAGAATTATCAGTCTTAACCAGGGTAGCGCTAAGAGGTGTTCCAGCCATCACTTGTAGTTGCTGCGCAGATGGAGAGGAATTATCACGCAGATGTATTAAAGGACATGAACGTGAGGATGGTGCATGCATAGTCATTTCCTGGTGATCTTCAGGCAGGGTAGATTCTAGCTCAGGCATTGAGGCAAAGGAGTCATCAACTTCCATATTTTGATTGGGCATAAGGTCTGAGACGGGAGTATTGAGTTTATCGACTTCCTCCACGGTAGAATGGTGCTGTTGATCAACAGGTGACTGCTGATTCAGATCAGTAGGGGGTAACAAGGTAACAGGTTGAGAAATTATCAGGGCATTTGATGGAGACGCCATGTGGGACGTGGAGCGCCTGCTCGCCTCTCTCATCGGTATAGAGGGGTCCCCTTGCGATAGAAGTCTTTGTTTGAGTAGATCCAATCTATCGAGAATAGCCTGCTGTTCTTCTGAAGGGAGTTTTCCATAAGAGGAGATAAGATTTCTCTCTTCAGGGATATTCCAATCTCCGCTTGCAATTGGATCATTCCTCAACGTAACTAGATGGGCACTTGGGGTCGCAGGTGGAACAGGGGATACCCGGCTAGGTGTTTTTCCCGTTATTATAGGAACAGAAGAAGGAAACGAGCGTTCATTGCCAGTTAAGATGTTGGCAAAAAGAGGTTTAACACTCGGGTCCTTAAAGACTCTTGTTGTTACAATCTCCCAGGGTGCCAGCCGATCTTTTTGTCTTGCAAGAAGATGTGGGGTCCTTGCAGACTGGAAGGAGAGCATAAATTTCCTTGGCCAGGGCGTGGCATTTAGGGGTGCTACAGATATAAGATCTATCTGGAAAAAAGGAATATTTTTTTTAAATAAATTTTTTATTGGTTTTTCAACACATATTAAAAGACAATACAACACAATACATAAACAAACAAACATATAAACACGTATAATTTCTTAACCTTTTTTCCTTAAACCTTCTTTCAACGACTTCCCCATACCTCCCCTTTCTGCATCCCTGTTTTAAATCTTTCCAGCAACCCCTAATTTCAATTACTTATAACACTTTCTTTAAATCTTTTTTTCTCATATCCAATTGTTTGTCACTGCAATTCTATTTTGCATTACCCAAGACATTTTAACACTCATTAATTTTACAACAGTTCTTAAGATAAACTTTAAATTTCTTCCAATCTTCTTCCATCGTCTCTTTCCCTTGGTCACGGATTCTGCCAGTCATCTCAGCCAGTCCCATGTAGTCTATCACCTTGGTCTGCCATTCTTCCAGTGTGGGTAGCTCTTGTGTCTTCCAATACTTTGCTAAGAGTACTCTTGCTGCTGTTGTAGCATACATAAAAAACGTCCTATCTTTCCTTGACACCAATTGGCCTACCATGCCCAGGAGGAAGGCTTCTGGTTTCTTCACGAATGTGCATTTAAGCACTTTTTTCATTTCATTATAAATCATTTCCCAGAAGACCTTGATCCTTGGGCACGTCCACCAAAGGTGGTAGAAAGTACCTTCAGTTTCCTTACATTTCCAACATTTATTATTGGGCGTATGATAGATTTTTGCAAGCTTGACTGGGGTCATGTACCACCTATAGATCATTTTCATAATGTTCTCTCTTAAGGCAGTACATGCCGTAAACTTTATACCGGTAGTCCATAACTGTTCCCAGTCAGCAAACATAATGTCATGACCAATGTCTTGTGCCCATTTAATCATAGCTGATTTAACCGTCTCATCCTGTGTATTCCATTTCAACAGCAAGTTATACATTCTTGACAGATTCTTAGTATTGGGTTCCAATAGCTCTGTTTCTAATTTTGACCTCTCCACCTGGAAGCCAATTTTCCTGTCCAATTTGAAAACTTCATTTATCTGGTAATAATGAAGCCAGTCTCTTACTTTGGACTTCAATTTCTCATAACTCTGCAATTTCACTTTTCCCTCCTCATGTTCTATAATTTCCCAATATTTTGGCCATTTGGATTCCATATTAAGTTTTTTCACTTCCTTGGCTTCCATTGGTGACAACCACCTAGGGGTTTTATTTTCCAACAAATCTTTGTACCGAATCCAAACATTGTATAGTGCTTTCCTAACAATATGGTTTTTGAAACCTTGGTGGATTTTAACCTTGTCATACCATATATATGCATGCCAGCCAAATCTGTTATTGAACCCTTCCAAATCCAAAATGTCTTTTTGCCACCTCTTGAAACAATCCATTTTATCCAAAATCTGCAATGTTTGAAACAAAAACAACATTCTCGGCAAGACATTCATCTTAATAACAGCGATTCGGCCTAACAAGGAAAGTCTCAAATTTGACCATACTTCTAAATCTTTCTTAACTTCTGACCAACATTTCTCATAGTTATCTTTAAATAAATTCACATTCTTAGATGTCAAATTAATCCCCAGGTATTTCACCTTCTTTGCTACCATTAAACCAGTTTCACTCTGGAACTTCTCTCTTTCAGCAACTGTTAGGTTTTTATCCAATACTTTCGTTTTCTGTTTGTTCAACTTAAATCCTGCTACTTGACCAAATGCTTGTATTAACTCTAAAACTCTTCTCGTACTAGTGTCTGGCTCTTGTAAAGTTAATACTAGGTCATCTGCAAACGCTCTCAATTTATATTGTTTAGCTCCGACCTGAATCCCTTTAACCAGCTGGTCCCCTCTGATCATGTTTAATAAAACCTCCAAGACAGATATAAAAAGTAATGGGGATATTGGGCACCCCTGTCGTGTCCCTTTTTCAATAGCAAATTCTTCTGTTACCACATTATTTACAATCAGTTTTGCTTTTTGTTCAGAATAAATTGCACCTATACCATTCTCAAAGCCTTGGCCTACCCCCATCCCTTGGAGATTCTTTTTCATAAAACTCCAAGAAATATTGTCAAAGGCTTTCTCCGCATCCACAAATATTAATACTGCCTTAGTATTAATATTAACTTCCAGCAACTCCATAATATCTATTATGTTTCTCACATTGTCTGACAAATGTCTTCCTGGAAGAAAGCCCGCTTGGTCTTTATGAATCTCCCCCACCAAAACTCTCTTCAATCTTTTTGCCAAAATGTCTGCAAAAATTTTGTAATCCACATTAAGTAATGATATAGGGCGGTAGTTCTTAACCTGATTCTTCTCAGTCTCTGACTTTGGTATAAGTGTAATATACGCTTCTTTCCACGATTCCGGTGCCTTCTTCCCCTCTAAAATTTCGTTGCAGACCTCCTTCAACGGTTGTATAAGCCATTCTTTCAAAGCTTTGTAGTATCTGGAGGTCAGTCCATCAGGTCCTGGAGATTTTCCCAATTGCATATTTTGAATGGCTCACTCAATTTCTTGATCAGTTATCTTCTGGTTCAAAATCACTTTACTTTGTTCGGAAATTTTTTGTAATCCATATTTTTAAAGAAATTCTTCTATTTCTTTCTCATTCACCGGCCCTTGTGCATAAAGTCTCCTGAAATAACTCTGAAAACAATTTCTAATCTCATTTGGTTTATAAATGTTCTTTCCCTCCACTTCTAAATTTGTAGCCGTATTCTGTTTTTGTCTCTTCTTCAGTTGCCATGCCAGGAGTTTCCCACATTTATCTGCCGATTCAAATGTCTTTTGTCTCATTTGTTTTATTTTCCATTCTATCTCTTGATTCATCAGTTCCATATATTGTCTCTGGTAGAACTTAATTTCTCTCAAAATTTCATGTGACTTTGGTTTAGATCTCAATCTTTTTTCTCCTTCTTTTATCTTTTCCAAGATCTTATCCTTCTTCTCATTCTGTCTCTTCCTTTTTATGGCATTCTGTTGTATTAAAAATCCTCGCATGACGGCTTTACTTGCGTCCCAAATTACTCTTTTTTCCACTTCTGTTCTCAGATTTATCTCAAAGTAGTCCTTTACCTCTTTCTGGGCCTTTTTATACACCTCTTCATCTCTAAACAGGGAGTCATTCATCCTCCATCTAAAGGAACCAGCTGTTGTTGGGTTCATCTCCATCTTTACAGCATTATGGTCGGAGCAAGTCTTTGGGCAGATTTCCACTTTCTTAATCTTTGATGCCATCCCACTAGTTACCCATATTTGGTCAATTCTAGTCCAAGTCATTTTTGCCTCAGAAAAGAAAGTTCCCTCTCTCTCAAGAGGGTTCCTTGTTCTCCAAATGTCAATCAGGTTCATATTGTCAGTCATTTCAAAAAAGGTCTTAGGTAGTCTCCCATCCTTGGAGATCACCTGTCTTTGTGCTTTGTCCATATTTGTAGAAACCACTCCATTCATGTCTCCCATTAAAATTACATTGTAATCCAAAAAGTCCATTAATGTCTCATGCAATTTCTTAAAAAATTCTGACTTCCCTTCATTCGGTGCGTAAACTCCTATTATCAATAATTTTTCTCCTTGAACTTGAATTTCAATTGCCAAATATCTTCCTTGTTCATCTTTAAATATTAATTTAGGGGCCAACTTTTCCTTTGCGTAAATCACCACTCCTCTTTTCTTCACTTTATCCGATGAAATAAATTCTTGTCCTAATCTTTTGTTAATAAGTAATTTTCGGTGTACTATAGTCACGTGGTTTTCTTGTAAGCAAATCAAGTCCAATTGTTCTTTTTTTTAAAATATGGAAAACTTCCCTTCTTTTCCTAGGCAAATTGAGTCCGTTACAATTCCAACTTAGAATTTGCAGAGACATCTTGTTGTTTATTTAGTTGCTCCTCCAGCTGCTCCAAGCAAATCCTCTTCTGTTGGTATTTTAGCCCCAAAGGATAGGTTTGAAATGTCTGGTAAATCTTCTAGGTCCGTAGGTTCCACCGTTTCCTTCAAAAGGTCCTCCTCGTTCCTTGTCAAAAATTGTTCTTTATCTTGCACTGTTTTTATCTTGATTTTCTTTCCTTTATAGTTGAAAGACAGGCCTTGCGGGAACTCCCATCTGAATGGTATGTTGTTCTTCCTCAATAGGGTGACCAAATCCTTGTAGTAGGTCCTCACTTCCAAGATATATTTAGGAATATCTTTAAAAATCTGCACACGTGAATCTTCAATCTCAAGGGCTCTTTGAAAATGTAAATTTAATATCTTATCTCTCTCCTCCTGAGATCTCAGAGTTATCAAGCAGTCTCTTGGGCTCTTTCTGTTCTGTCTCCTACCCAGTCTGAAAGCAGTTGTTATCTTGAATTCCTCCTCTTTCAAGCTGTCCTGCCAAAAATCCAGAAATTCTTTTGTGAGATAGTCTATCAAATTGTCCTTTTCACTTTCTGGAATCAATCTTAATCTCAAATTTCTACTTTTCCTCTGTAGTTCCAATAAAGACAGGGCAGCATCATGTTCTTCCAGCTTTTTACAGACTGGTACTAACTTTTCCTGTGCATTTCCTGCAGAAATTTTTGCTTCCTCTGCAGAGGTTTTTGCCTCCTCTGCGATCTTTCTAGTTATCTCATTTTCTTGGACTAATTTATTTATTGTCTCTGTATTCAAGTCCAATTTTGTTGATAATTCAGTCAACTGTTTGGAATTTTCAGTGCTCTGCTTTGTGAGCACTTCCAGAGTTTCATTTATTTTGACTAATGCCTTTGTTATTGTCACTGTATCCATGGAGAGGGTTGTAGCAGCTGCAGTTGGATTTGTAATTGAGCCTCTTCTTTTCTGATCAACTTTACTCTTAGCCCTTGTTATTCTCTCTTCTGTTGGGCCACTCAGATCCCAAGGTCGTTCCCACGGGAAATATTTTCAGATGGAAAATTCCTCAAGCCTGTCCCTTACAGTAAAAATAATAACTGTTTTCCTGCAGCCTCTAGAGGGAGCAGTTCAAAGTTCCAAATACAAAAGTTCCCTTCAGAGGTAACAAAAGTAACAACCAATTGTCCAATATTTTCCAAGTAATATCAAATTGTATCTTTCCAAAGTGCCAAACTTGTAGCAAGTAAGGTCTTTACTTATTGTCAAAAAGCAAAGCTCCAACTTTGTAGCAAGTCTCTGATGACAGTTCTCAATCCCGGTGACTCACTTTCCAAGCAGTCCTCCCCAAGGGTTCAAAACGGCAGAAATTTCCCCTTCTATACTTCTTCCATGCAGGTAAGACAAATCACAAATCTTCCCCCCCTGCCCCTGCCTGCTAAGGGGGGGATTTGAGTCCAATGTCTGAGTCCGTCAATTTTAAAGCTGCTTCCTGTCAAATTGCAGCTTCCTATTTCGTTGCTTTTGTTACATGCACTCCGAGGAAGGCAGACTTCCTTATTTTTTGCCTTCTCCGTTTTCAGCCAATTTCTGAATATTTTTCTTTTAAAGTTGTTGTTCAGTCTTACTCACGGATAGTCCAATTAAATTCCAAATGTCAGGAAGGAATCGGCGCTCTCCGTCAATGGCGACGCGGCTTCACTCCACGGGCTGGGTAGCGGCTCTCAGCACCGCGCTCCCTGATGCCGCTCCGGAGCCTTTAAAAAGGCTCCTTTGCAGTGAGGGGGGGCGCTTAAGGTGCCCACCGAGCCTCCTTGCTCTCAGGCTTCTGCGCCTGAGATTTTAGGGGTCCCCGCTTCGCCGTAGCGGTCAGACCCGAACTCGCGAAGCAGCCTCCCTGAGCGGAGCTCAACGGGAGGCGGCCATTAGACGCTGGCGCCGACCGGAAGTCTCCTGGAAAAAAGGAATATTTAACAAATCACGAAGGTACCCCTTAGCCATCCTCAGGTTATTCCACCTAAGACTGGGGGCGTCACGGGAAAAAATGGATAAACATATTTTGTTAGGTTGAAAAATCAAAGATTGCTTATTCCTTTGGAGCAGTGGCAGCCTGCATCTTAGGCCCTTAAGGAGAGATTTCTGATCAAGTTGTCTCTTTAAGGCACTTACAAGCTGCACAGGAGATTGATGCAAATTAGATAGCTCAGTTGAGGAAGGTAGATGAGCCAGAAGGGCCCGCGAAAGTTTGTTCAATGACAAAGAAATCCCCTCCAGTTCCTTGAAAATGAAGCTTAAAGTCCTGATTACCAGTTGTATTTGATCAGGTACTAAATCATGGGCAGTTTGCCCTAATGCTTCCCGTTTCAGTGACGGAGGGGTAATTAAGGTGTCAGGGAGGAGGGCTTCCCTATGGCTTCCATCCCCCGCTGAATCAGCTAGCTTTTCCAACTCTCCTTGATCATACAGAGGCCAGAAGCGGTTGTATGTTTCGACCGCAGAAACAATTACTTGCTCCGTTTTGCTGTTATTGTTAGTAGATGGTGGGGGAGATTCAAGCTTTGACTGCTTTGCTCTTGGAGGTGAACAACCTTTCTCAGCAGATCTTGGTCGCTTGCCATGACCCATTTGTCGCTGTCTCACTGACTACGGAGGTTCGAAGTAGAGGTAAACGGAGACAAAAGAGAACTTATCTTTTATGGCCGCAACTCCTCTGCTGCTACTCCTCCACTGCTCAGCATAACCCAATCTTCAAGGCGGCGTTACTAATCAGCAGAAGGTTTGAATATCCTTGTTGATACGTATATTGGCCAACCATAGAAGTAAAACGATTAAAACTTCTATCAGAGGTAAAATGATTTAAAAGTCTAATAAAAACAGCTAAAAAGACGGCTGTAAAAGGCTATAAAAGGTTTGTAATCCGGAGGGTTCATGAAGGAGAAGTTGTTACAGCCGCCATCTTCGGGCGTCTCCTCCGATCAAGCAGATAGCAGCAAGGGGTCAGCTGCAAGGGGGTGGGGACTGGGGGCTCCTTTTCCCTTCTGGGGAACCTCAGAGCCCATATAGAGTCCTTTTGTAGCTTCTCTATCGGTAGGAGAAAATAACAGAGGCCAACCAGAGAATATTGAGAAGCAAAGCAGCTAGTAAGCCAGATCTTTATTAACTGTTGCAACAGGGTGCTCACCCCCCCACACGCAGGAGGGAGGAGGAGACCCCAAACCAAGTCCTTATATAGACATTTGAAATTGCCCACCTGGAGCCCAAGACCACCCCTCCATACATCATACATACATCACAGAAGGGGCGGCCTACAACAGACTCCTGTCTGGCAGGAAACCTGTTGATGGGTTTACCTGGCTGTTCATGGGTTTACCTGGATATTCTTTTGTGATGATAACTACTTACGGTATTTATGTATGTGTTCTGTACTTTTTTCCCCCTCCAGTAAATTACTTTGCTATTATAGCAAGGCCACTGGACCCAAGAAGCCAGTATAATATTCATCTCCTCTCTTTGTGTCTCAATCAAAGCTGAGTTTTCCCTTTTCTTATCAGGGAGAGATCTGTCGCCGCCTGGAGATTCGGAGGAAAGAGAGAGGGGAAATTCTGGCCTATCAAGCAGACCTAGACAAAGAAAGCAAAGACCTCCTTGGAAGTGTCACTCTTGTTACTAGTGAGGGAACAAGCACTTCAAGAAGCTGAGGAGGGAGGGGAAAATCTGCCCATTTCAACTTCTCCCCATTTCTCCTTTTTCCATATCGGTTTGTTATTTATTTATTATTCTGAAAATGAATCAAATGCTAGGGTGGCTACCTTCTCATATAAAGATGTTGATACGTGCTTTACCCTCATAAATTCATTTTTTGTGAACATTACCTGGCTGGGTCAACCTTGAGAAATTCAGAGGTGTGAATTTCAAAAGATTGTTGTTTTGGTCTCCATATTTTTCCAAGAATTGCGAATTAGGTAAGTTCACCTTTGAATGCAGCTAAATGGAGTTTATTTCCCATTGTTGTTTATTATGTGAAAAGCAGTCAAGGAGAAGCCTGAGGACTTGTGAGCTGAGAGGGTGGAAGCAGTTCAATTCAAATGCTAATTCTCTTGCTGATGTTTTGAAGGCTGACCATCTTCCTCACTCAGACCTCCTCAGAACCGGAGAGGCTGAAGACTGTGGAGAAGTTGAGACAACTGCGCCAGTTCCTGGAAGAAGAAGAAGAAGAAAAGCGTCTGCTGAATCATGTGGAAGAGGTGGAGAAGGAGATTGCAGGGAGAAGGGATGAGCAGCTGGCCAGACTCTGCAGGAAACTCTCCTCTCTTGAGAGGATCATCCAGGTGATGGAGGAAAAGGGTCAGCAGCCAGCGAGTGAACTGCTGCAGGTAAGACGGCTCCAGGAAAAGGCTGCCTCCCATCCTTTCTGTGCCCCTTTCAGGTACGCAAGGAGTGTAGGGGCTCAGTTGACGGAGCCTCGAGTCAGCTTTGTAATGGACAGGAACACCCCAGAGACCTGGGATGCTGAACTCACCTGAATGCCGACTAGAGATTCTTCGGTCTTCTTGAGGGAAGGGGAGGGGATTTTCTGCTCCTTGCTGATGATTTGCCTCCGAGTGCCTTCCCGCTGGGCAATGCTGCCTTCCTGCCCTGCCCTGGGCTTCGCCAAGGATGCAGTCAGGCCTCCTTCTGACATGAGCCAGTCTCTTGACCAAGCTTCTCTTCCCGTTCCCTCCACAACTTCTGGGTAGATCCCCTTCCCCATAGATCCTGATCGGCCCAAAATGGTGCTCGGTCACAGTGACCAAAGAGCAAGACAGAGGGACTCATCCAGACTGCGCCACCTTCTCCACTCACAATCCCATATGGCCAGAAGTACAAGTGCTTCTGAATGCCCTCTTTAAGGAGGCTGAGAAGGCTGACATACTGGCAAAGGCAGGAGAAGCCCTATTACGGAATGATTGCCAGATGTCCCCGTCTCCCGGGGACAGTCCCCGGATTTACAAATCTGTCCCCAACAAAATCCGTCCCCGGAATGTCCCCGGATTTCATATAAGGCCCCCAGATTTATATTTTAAGTGTTGTAGATTTATTAGTAGGGAAGGAATGTTGCGTGATTGGTTCAACGGCACAAGACACATCATATGGGGACTTCCGGCGAGGCAAAATGGCGGGTGCCACGGCAATGAGCAGCTCCTGAAGCCAGCCAGAGCCAAGTGCACTACCAGGCTGGCTCCGGGCTGCTGAGACTGCCGCCTGCGCTGCCACTGCCGAGGGGGAACCAGGGATGCCCGGCGCGTCAACTGGGGCTCTTTCTTACTCCAGCCTTGGCGTGCAGATCCCGGGTTCAGCCCCAGATCTCTGGAGCGGAAAGGCTCTTGGGCGTGAATATGAAAGGCAGCACCTGTCAGAATAGGCCAGTACAGATGAACGTGACTACTGGTTCGCTCCCTCGGCATCCCAGAACTGTGAAGGTTGCCTCAACTGTTGAGCAACACAGCTAAGGAAGAAGGAGTGGAGTGTCTCCGGGGGGAGCATAGCTCCCATTCCCTTCCAAACACAGAGACAGGACAGTGTGGTGGCACCCAGGGAATAGTTGCAGCAGCTGGATGGCTGGCTGAAAAACACACCATTGCACTCTTTTTGAATGGGATTCAATCTGAATCAGCCAGTTAGTGAAGTTGGTGTTCCTGTGCAACAAACCCACTACAAAATTGCTCTTCCCCGCACACTTCCAGGTCCCTCCAGCTGGGCTTTTTGAGTGTGATGGGTTTTTCTCACTCCAGAGTAGTTTGTGTTTAAGCTGAAGGTCACCAGGAAAGCAAGGGAGACTAAAAAAATTGCATTTGTTAATATAGTAAGGTTTTAATAACTCTAATAATGACTAACTGTGTGGAAATGACTGGAAAAAGAAAAAAAGGAAAATCAAGGCTTTCGACTCTTGGTTTCCTGGAAGAAGATCAAAAGACTCCCCTGGACTAGAAGAGACATCTCATTAACAACTGGAGAAATGCCAAAGAACTTTGGATATCTGCTTGGGGGGTTTCTGATGCAGTATTAATTTAACAAGGAGCCAGGAGTGAAACCGAAAGTAGACTGACCAGCTAGCTGAATCCAATTATATTGCTATGGGGTGGGGGAAAATCTCTAACATTTTACTTTTCAATACTTGTATTTTCAGGGTGAATTGAATGTGTGGGGGGGGGTGGAGGAGAGGCAGAAAGAAGAGCTAACTTGTCCGTGGCTGGGGGCGCAATCTGGACGGTTCTGCCGGGGCGCAAGATCACCTAACTACTGCTCTGCGCCTCTGGACCAGGGGTGGATGGTGCTCATTGGGACTGGGAGGGTGGAAGGCAAGGAGGCCAACAGTAGGTGGCGCCAGAGCCAAGGAGTGGCAGAGCAAATGCGTTCTGTATCTGAGATGGAGTGGGAAGGGGCTGGCGGCCACCGCAGCCATCCCTTGTCTGCCCTCATGGACCGGCCAGAATCCACTGGGCAAATGCTCATCTTGCCAGAGTCTGGGTCTTCTGCTGTTGCTCTCTCAGAAACCGTGCCCAGGTGGGATGTTTCGTTTTCATAGAACCATAGAATCATAGAGTTGGAAGAGACCACAAGGGCCATCGAGTCCAACCCCCTGCCAAGCAGGAAACACCATCAGAGCACTCCTGACATATGGTTGTCAAGCCTCTGCTTAAAGACCTGCAAAGAAGGAGACTCCACCACACTCCTTGGCAGCAAATTCCACTGTCAAACAGCTCTTACTGTCAGGAAGTTCTTCCTAATGTTTAGGTGGAATCCTCTTTCTTGTAGTTTGGAACCATTGCTCCGTGTCCGCTTCTCTGGAGCAGCAGAAAACAACCTTTCTCCCTCCTCTATGTGACATCCTTTTATATATTTGAAGCTGCTTCATCCCTGAGGAAGTTGGAGGTGACGCAACTGCTGCATCTCTGACGTGGGAAGGTTTGGAGGTATTTTAAATTCCCCCCTTCTCCCTTGGCTCCCTGGAAAGAAGGCATCTTTACATTCTGAGCACATTTCACAGGCCAGGAGCCAAGCACCCCTTCCTGAGGGGGAGAAGAGGCCCAGAAAAGATGAGCCCTTCCCAGCCCAAAGGCGTTCCCCTGAGATTCAGCTTCTGGGCTATGGCTAACCAGGCTAGGAGCAGGAATATTGGGAGCGGGAAGGAACTGATGTCATCTGCCAGAGCAGCTGGCTAATTGAAGGGAATGAGGTGATAACAAGGCTTTCAAAGCTGAACTCTTGTTTGCGGCTGATTAGCATAGAGGGAGGCGGAGAACAAGGGCAATCGGAAGCAGAATGGTTTAATTAGCTCATTCTCCTCCTAGCACATCGTCTTCATTCAACTCTGGCTGTTGAATGAATGCTTTCTTATAATCATTCTTATGTTTAAGTGGGCTTTGGCCTCCTTCCAGACAGCAGCTTGAAAGGGAAGCAGAGGAAAGCTCAAATGATGACAGAAGGCAGGGGCATCCAACAATCAAGAGTTTTGGTTTGGATGTGACACTTTGAGAATTCCCCAAGCCATCCCGAAGCCCCCATTTCACTCTGGTCCATCTGAGTATCTCCTTTCCACCCATGCCTCCCCTCCCCCCAAATATTCACAATTAAGAAATCAGAAAACAACCCCCACCTCTCTTTCGACAGAACTAGATGGAATGATCAGGCATAGCAACTCCTGCAGAGAGGATAAAACCAAAATGTTTCCAAGGGACACATTTATCAAACAAGATATCTGCCCATAGCTCAGTCAGTAGAGTGTGAGACTCTGCATCTCAGGGTCGTGGGTTGGAGCCCCACGTTGGGCAAAATATTCCTGCATTGCAGGGGGTAGACTAGATGACTCTCTTTTTTATAATATATTTATTAAGGTTTTAGGAATTTATATAAAATAGAAAAAAACAGAACAAAAAAAAAAAACCAAGAACAATAAAAATACATACAAACCAAACAGAACACATACAACACAAGTATAATTTCAATCCCTTATATTCATAAAACTTACTTTCCCGACCTCCTCATACCTCCCCTTTCTGTATTCCATTCTCTAATTAAGTCAATTCAGCAAATCCTTCCCCTAATTTCTGTATAATTTTTAACCTTTCTTTTCTTAATCACATAATCATTACAGCTTTTAACCACTTAATTTCTGAATCAACATCGTTCTAGCCTTCAATAATTTTACAATGTTTCTTAAGATAGTCCTTAAATTTCTTCCAATCTTCTTCCGCCGTCTCTTTTCCCTGGTCTCGGATTCTGCCGGTCATTTCTGCCAGTCCCATATAGTCTATAACTTTCATCTGCCATTCTTCCACGGTGGGTAAATCTTGTGTTTTCCAAAACTTTGCGATGAGTATTCTTGCTGCTGTTGTTGCATACATAAAGAAAGTTCTGTCCTTCTTTGACACCAATTGGCCGACCGTGCCCAGGAGAAAGGCCTCTGGTTTCTTCAAGAAGGTATATTTAAATACCTTTTTCATTTCATTATATATCATCTCCCAGAAAGCCTTAATCCTTGGGCACGTCCACCAAAGGTGAAAGAATGTACCTTCATTTTCTTTACACTTCCAACATTTATTATCGGGCAAATGGTAGATTTTTGCAAGCCCCTTTAATTTCCCCTTTACTTTTTATATCGGTCCTGGAGGTTTTGCTGAATATGATTAGAAGGGTTGGTTAAAGGCATACAGGTCGGAGCCAAACAGTATAAATTGAGAGCATTTGCAGATGACCTAGTTTTGACGTTACAGGAGCCAGAATCTAGTACCAAAAGAGTTTTAGAATTAATTCAAGAATTTGGTCAGGTGGCAGGATTTAAATTGAACAAGTCCAACACTAAGGTTTTAGAGAAAAATTTAACATTGTTTGAAAAAGAGAAATTTCAGAATGAAACAGGTTTGACTGTGGTGAAGAAAGTGAAATATCTGGGGATTAATATGACAGCTAAAAATGGGAATTTATTTAAAAATAACTATGAGAAATGCTGGTTAGAAGTGAAAAAAGATCTTGAAATATGGTCAAATTTGAAGCTTTCTTTGATGGGTCGAATTGCAGCTATAAAGATGAATGTATTGCCTAAAATGTTATTTTTGTTTCAAACATTGCAAATTGTGGACAAGATGGATTGTTTTAAGAAGTGGCAGAAAGACATATCTAAATTTGTCTGGCAGGGCAAGAAGCCCAGGATAAAATATAAGATTTTAACTGATGCAAAAGAAAGGGGTGGTTTTGCCCTGCCAGACTTCAAACTTTACTATGAATCAGCAGCATTCTGCTGGTTGAAAGACTGGCTGCTTCTTGAAAACACAGACATTTTGGATTTAGAAGGTTTTAACAACGTTTTTGGTTGGCATGCATATTTGTGGTATGACAAGGTTAAAGCACATAAAGCATTTAAAAATCATATTGTTAGGAGATCTTTGTTTAATGTTTGGATCAGATACAAGGATTTATTGGAAAATAAGACCCCAAGGTGGTTGTCACCAATGGAAGCGAAAGCCCAGAAAAAGCTCAATATGGAGGCCAAATGGCCGAAATATTGGGAAATTTTGGAACAAGAAGGAGACAGATTGAAATTGCAGAGCTTTGAGAAACTAAAAAACAAAGTGCGAGACTGGCTTCATTATTTTCAGATAATGGAGGCTTACAATTTGGACAAGAAAATTGGCTTCCAGGTGGAAAAATCTAAACTAGAAACAGAAGTGCTAGAACCTAAAACTAAGATCATGTCAAAAATGTATAACTTGCTGCTGAAATGGAATACACAGGATGAAACGGTTAAGTCAGCTATGATTAAATGGGCACAAGATGTTGGACATAACATCATGTTTGCTGACTGAGAACAGTTATGGACCACCGGTATGAAATTTACGGCATGTAATGCTCTAAGAGAGAATATTATGAAAATGATATACAGGTGGTACATGACCCCAGTCAAGCTTGCAAAAATATACCATTTGCCTGATAATAAATGTTGGAAATGTAAAGAGACTGAAGGTACATTCTTTCACCTTTGGTGGACGTGCCCAAAGATTAAGGCTTTCTGGGAAATGATTTATAATGAAATGAAAAAGGTATTTAAGTATACCTTCTTGAAGAAACCAGAGGCTTTTCTCTTGGGCATAGTCGGCCATTTGGTGCCAAAGAAGGACAGAACTTTCTTTATGTATGCTACAACGGCAGCAAGAATACTTATAGCAAAGCACTGGAAGACGCAAGATCTACCCACTCTGGAAGAATGGCAGATGAAGTTGATTGACTGTATGGGACTGGCAGAAATGACCGGCAGAATCCGCGACCAGGGAGAAGAGTCGGCAGAAGAAGATTGGAAGAAATTTAAGGACTATTTACAGAAATATTGCAAAATTAATGAACTTTGAAAGATGCTGGATTGAACTTATGTGGTCTCTAGCTGTTATGATAAAAAGAACTGGGATTAATATTGTTTAAGTTATAAAATTTTAAAAAGTTGAATGGAAAAAAAAGGTGTTAGTTAAAAGGAATGTTAAGAGATTAGGATTTGCTGGATTAACAATTTGAACTAGAAAACAAGAAGGGGAGGTATGAGGAAGTCAAAGAAACATGTTATTGAAAAATTGATATTGAAATTGATTTGTTTTTAATATTTTTCTTTTTCTTTTTGTGTTTGTATAAAATTGGAAAAATTGAATAAATATTTATTTTTTTAAAAAAAGAAAGTTCTGTCCTTCTTTGACACCAGTTGGCCGACCATACCCAGGAGAAAGGCCTCTGGTTTCTTCAGGAAGGTATATTTAAATACCTTTTGCATTTCATTATAAATCATTTCCCAGAAAGCCTTAATCCTTGGGCATGTCCACCAAAGGTGAAAAAATGTACCTTCAGTCTCTTTACATTTCCAACACTTATTATCAGGCAAGTGGTTAATTTTTGCGAGCTTGACTGGCGTCATGTACCACCTATAAATCATTTTCATAATATTTTCTTCTAAGGCATTACATGCCGTAAATTTTATACCGGTGGTCCACAACCGTTCCCAGTCCTCAAACATAATTGTAATGTGAATTGGGGTTGCTTGTGGGTAAATTCCAAACTGCTCCCAGCTGTTGGGGTAGCTAAATCTTTCCCTGATTTGACAGCCCTTACAAGGCGACTGTCTCAGTCACTGGCAGAATCCGTCAGTGGGCGTTCCCTAAACTTCTTCCAACATAAAATCTGTTTGACGCCAAGTCTCCTCCTAGCCTCTCTGCGCGGAAGTCTCCTGCGCAGAGTGGGCGTGGCTAGCGGAGGTCCTGGGCTCTCCCCGCTGGACCCTGTGGAAGGGTCTTGGGTCACCGGGTAATCTTCCCAGTCCGATTCCTCTCCCTCGGATACCTCTCCTCCCTCCTCTTCGGAGGCAGGAAACCCCATGAAATCTTCTTCCTCATCTGTGGTGCCAAATTGCTCCTCCCAGAACCTCGCTGTTGGTTTGGGCTTCCTTGGGAACCTGCTGTGAAACTCCCCCCGGAGATACTCATCCCTGATGGCTTCCGCAGGAACCCACGTGTTTTCAGACTCGGGTTCCCCCTCCCAAGCCACCAAATACTCCACCTGTCCCCTTTGCCATCTTGAATCGAGTATTTCCGCAGCTTGACTACTAAGTTCCCTTTCCTCTACGTGTGGGTGTGTGGGGACCTCTCTCTCTCGCCTTGGAAATTCCAGTCCCTCCCTATATGGGGAGAGTAACGACCTATGGAACACCGGGTATAGTTTCATACTGGTCGGCAACTTGAGCCTAAAGGCCACGGGATTAACCTGCTGTGTCACCTCGAAAGGTCCCAGCCGCCTTGGCCGCAACTTCTTGCAACCTCCCTTGAACGGTAACCCTTGTGTTGACAACCACACCCGGTCTCCAACCCGTATGGTTTCCCCTTCCCTACGGTGCTTGTCTGCCTGCCTCTTGTACACTTCCTTGGCCCGTTCCAAGTTCATCTTAAGCTGTTGGTGTAAGGCCTCCATTTCTTCCACAAACTGCTCCGCTGCCGGTACACTCCACCTCCCCTCCCCTTCCCCTGGGAAGGCCCTGGGGTGACACCCATAATTGGCCATGAACGGGCTCATTCCCGTGGACACATGTTCCGTGTTATTGTACGCAAATTCAGCCAGCGCTAGTTTGTCCACCCAATCGTTCTCCCTTTCGTTGACATAGCAGCGTAGGTACTGTTGAAGTATGCTATTAGCTCTTTCTGCTTGTCCGTTGGTCTCTGGGTGTCTGGCCGTCAAGAAGCTTACTTCTACATCCAGCAGGCTCATGAGCTTTCTCCAGAATCTGGAAGTAAATTGCCTGCCTCTATCGGACAAAACCCTCAAGGGGGCGCCATGCAACCTGAAGACATGACCTACAAACAGCCTAGCTGTTTCCTCTGCCGTCACTGCATGCGAGCAAGCAATAAAATGGCACATTTTGGTCATCAAGTCAGCTACCACCATGACTGCTGTTTTTCCCCTGGACTTGGGTAAATCTGTCATAAAATCAATTGATACCACCTCCCATGGTCTTTCTGGTGTGGGTAAGGGTTCCAGTAACCCCGCGGGTGCTGCCCTCTCCCCTTTCGCACACTGGCAGCGCTCGCACCCCCGTACGTATTCCCTCACATCTTCCCTCACCCTTGGCCACCAGAACTGCCTAGTGACAAGCAACATGGTTTTGTGTTGACCGAAATGTCCCGCCGTGGGGTTGTCATGAAGTTGTTTGAGTATCCTTCTCCTCAAGTCCCCTTCGGGTATGTACAACGCTCCTTTATAGTACAAAGCCCCCTCCTTAACCTCAAAACCCCCCTGATTTTCTCCAGCATCTCGGATCTCCCTGATTTTAGCTTGGGCGTACTGGTCATCCCTCGTCAACCCGGCTAGTTCTTGTCTCCCTACCAACGCTGCACCACACACCCATCGATCCTCGGGTATGACATGGCGTACTTCCGGCACTTCCTCTCCTTCCAAGTACTCAGGTTTGCGAGAAAGAGCATCTGCTCTGATGTTTTCCTTCCCCGGCACGTACCTAATCTCAAACAAAAACTTGGAAAACTCCTGTGCCCATCGCACCTGCCTTTGGTTCAGAACTCGCGCAGTCCTCCAATATTCCAGGTTCTTATGGTCCGTGCACACCTGGATCTTGTGCTGTGCACCTATTAGAAAATGTCTCCAGCGGCGAAAAGCCTCATGGATTGCCAGCAGTTCCCGGTCATACACCGTGTAGTTTTGTTCTGACTTGTTCAGCTTCCTTGAGAAAAAGGCGCATGGCTTCCACTCTCCCCGATTTCCCGGCTGGAGCAATACGGCTCCCACCGCTCTGTCTGATGCGTCTGTCTCCAGCCTCATCGGTTTCTGCAGATCTACGTGTAAGAGTTGCTCTTCTGAAGTGAACGCCCTCTTTAGCTTCTCAAAGGACTGCTGAGCCTCTTCCGTCCATTCAAACTTCTTCTTGCTGCTGAGGCAATCGGTTATGGGTGCCGTTAAGTGGGCGAAGTTCTTGATGAACTTCCTGTAGAAGTTTCCAAACCCCAGGAACCTCTGCACGTCCTTCCGATTCTTGGGAGTCTTCCATTCTAGCACTGCCTGCACCTTGCCTGGGTCCATGGCTAAGCCTTTGTCCGACAACCTGTAACCCAGGAACTCCACCTCTCTGGCGTGGAACTGGCATTTCTCCAGTTTGACCCACAGCTGGTGCTCCTGCAGCCTTTTCAGCACTTCCCTGACGTCCTTTACATGCTGCTCTTCGTTCTCTGAGTAGATTAACACGTCGTCTAAGAAAGCCACGCAATTCTTGTACAGTAGGGACCCCAGCACGTGGTGCATGAAATCTTGAAAACAGGCGGAGCCTGATTGTAGTCCAAAAGGCATAACGAGGTACTCAAAGGCCCCCAGAGGGGTGAACATGGTGGTTTTCCATTCATCCCCCTCCCTCATCCTTATCAAATTGTAAGCCCCCCGAAGGTCCAACTTGGTAAAGACCTTCCCTTTCCTTACTCTGGCCAAAATGTCGTCAAACCTGGGCATTGGGAAGGTCACTGGTTCCGACACAAGGTTTAACCCCCTGTAATCTACGACCAATCTGGGCTCTTTGGAGTCTCTCTTGTCCACAAAGAACACTGGACTACCCCCCACCGCCCTCGATTCTCGTATGAAACCCCTCTTCAGGTTCTTGTCAATAAACCTCCGCAACTCCTGCATCTCCCTGTCCGACATGGCGTACAGCTTACCCACCGGCAGCTGAGCCCCTGGGAGAAGGTTGATCTGACAGTCAAAGGGTCTGTGGGGGGGGAGGTAGCCTTTCCGCCTCCTTCTCACTGAAGACTTCTTCCAGGTCGGCGTACTGAGGTGGTACTCTCCCCTTTTCTCCTACCGCCAGCCCTGCCACCCTGGCAACTGTCATCCTCTGGGGTTCCTCCCCGTGGCAATGCTCTACGCAGTGGGCTGACCCAAAGGTGACTGTCCGCTGGTGCCATCCTACCACTGGATCGTGCAGTGCCAGCCAACTCATTCCCAGTATGATTGGTGGTCCTGCTAGTGTGGCTACGTGAAAAGCAATTGTCTCAGTGTGTCTGCAAACCCTCATTTTCATGGGAAGGGTTTGGTGGGTCACTTCCCCCCCCAGAAGTTCTCTCCCATCAATGGTCGTTACTTGCAAGGGGTGTGCTAGAGGTACCACGGGGAGCTGGTGTTCTAGCGCAAAATCCCTGCTAAAGAAGTTGCAAGAGCTGCCTGAATCCAGCAGCGCCTTCACCTTAATTGGGTGTCCGTTGGGGAGTTCTAGTTCCACCTCTAGGGCTATGGCTGCCCGGGGAGGGTCTGGTTTGGGCACCTTTACTGGTTGCTCGCCTGGCTGCTGTGCCCACTTTTCTGCAGCCAAGCATTCCCGTTTCCCTGCTTTTTATCACCTTCCTCCTCACCTCCCACTGCCCCCACCATTCCTTGCCACGCCTTTTTCTGAGGGCAGACTCTGGCAAAATGTCCCAGCTGCTGGCAAAGAAAACACTTCCTTTTCACCTTTCCCTCCTTATTGCGAACTTTGCTGGAGTTTGAAACCCCGCGCGCGCTCACTCCTCCAATCTCCATTGGTTCTGCGGGCGGCGCAGGTTGCTCCGGCACGTCCGGAATGCGGTTGTCATACCAACGCTCTGCTCTCCCTTCCCGCCTTTCTAGAGCTCGCGCCTCTTGCCGTACTCCCACAGCAAGCGCCATTTTGGTCAGCTGGTCCATCGATTCCGGGCGGGGCGAGCGGGAAAGTTCATCTTTTACCCAAGGGGATAAGCCTTCCTCAAATAACATTTGCACTGGCGGTGACCCTAGTTCCCAACCAAGTTGGTGGATCAGCATCGCAAAACACGACCAGTACTCTCTCACTGATTGGCTCCCTTGTTTGCACCCCATCAGTTCCTTGCGCGTCACACTCTGCTCCACATCACTCGAGAACATATGGTCCATTGCGCTAAAAAATTTTCTCAAATCCTTCAGGGCAGCATTCTCCGACGCCATTAAGGGTCTGATCCAATCTCTGGCAGCCCCTTCCAGATGCCCTACCACATAAGCCACTCTCTCCCCATCGTCCATAAAGTCACCATACTGCAGGTCCAGTGCATACTGCATTTCTGTCTTAAATGCATTATAATCTCTGGGATTCCCCCCAAACTTCTGCACTAGTCCCGGTACCTTCCTTGCGATGGGGGTGGGCTTCCCCTGGGCATCCTGAGTCCGCCTTTCATCCAGCCGCGCCGCTAGTAGGGCCAGTTGCTGCTCCAAATCTCTGTTTCTCTCCTCCAGAGTTGATCCTCCCCTGGCCCCCTCTCCAGCGCCTGCTCCTCTGGTTTGACTCATGATGCTGCTCCTTGCTGCTCTGCCCACAAGCAACTTAGAGGACTGACGGATTGCTGTAATGGGAATTGGGGTTGCTTGTGCGTAAATTCCAAACTGCTCCCAGCTGTTGGGGTAGCTAAACCTTTCCCTGATTTGACAGCCCTTACAAGGCGACTGTCTCAGTCACTGGCAGAATCCGTCAGTGGGCGTTCCCTAAACTTCTTCCAACATAAAAGCTGTTTGACGCCAAGTCTCCTCCTAGCCTCTCTGCGCGGAAGTCTCCTGCGCAGAGTGGGCGTGGCCAGCGGAGGTCCTGGGCTCTCCCCGCTGGACCCTGTGGAAGGGTCTTGGAGCCCTCTCTCCAAAGACCTTCCCTCCTCCCCTTCTTTCCTGGTGTCACGCTTATTTCCTTCCCCAATGGAAGTATTCTCCCTCTCCCTGCTGGTCCCTTCTCCTGCATCATCGGAGAGCCCTACCTCCGCTCTGAGCTCCGATGTCAGTTCCCTGACAATGGGGGATTTCAATGGAGTGGTTCTACCGAACTTAGATAGATCAACAAAAAAGCAAGAAATGAAGGAAGGTAAATTACCTAGAACCTTCTTTGATTTGGTGGATAATATGGGATTAATTGATGCCTGGAGATTTAAAAACCCTACTATAAAACAGTTTACCTTCTTCTCAAACCCAAACCAGAGTTGGGGGAGAACAGATTATATCTGGATCTCGAAGGAACTGACACAAAGTTTACTTAAATCAGAAATTCTCCCACAAACCATATCAGACCATAATCCAGTATATATGGAGATAAAGGGAAAGGATTCTAGAACATTCAGATGGAGAATGAATGAAAATTTATTTAATGACCAAAAGATAATAAACAAGGCGAAAGAGACAATCAAATAATGTTTCAATTGGAATCTAAACAAAGGAACATCTATAGAAACGGTATGGGATGCAGGAAAGGCCGTTATCAGAGGCTTCCTAATCCAGAAAAATATCCACCTAAAAAAAGAAAAAGAGAAAAAGAAAGAAGAAATTTTATTACATCTTATGGAGAATGAAAGACAGCTAACTATTAAACCAGGAGATGAAATAATAAAACAAAATATAAAGATGCTACAAGCTCAATTTTCTATGATAGTGAACCAGGAGATTGAATGGAGGATTAAAATGATGAAACAAAAGAACTTTGAATCAGCGAATAAGATAGGGAAATACTTAGCGTGGCAATTAAGAGAAAGGAAAAAACAAAATATGATATGTAAGATAAAGGATGGAGAAAGGACAGTGGAAGATCCAATAGAGATAAAAAAGATATTTCAGAAATACTATAAGGAATTATATAAAAGAGAAAATGAAATAGATAATGAAATAGAAGGTTATTTGGAAAAACATCATTTGCCACAAATGACGACTGAAGAAAGAGAACAATTAAATCAGATCATTACAGAAGAAGAGATCAGGAAAGCAATAAAGAAAATGAAAATAGGAAAAGCACCAGGGCCAGATGGCATATCGGCCAAGTATTACAAAATATTAAGTGACCAACTATCACCAATACTATGTGAAGTTATGAATAACATCTTAAAAGAAGGGAAAATTCCAAATACTTGGAAAGAAGCCTACATTACCTTAATCCCTAAAAAAGATGCGGATGGCCTCGAGGTGAAAAACTACAGGCCGATTTCATTATTAAATAACGATTATAAACTATTTGCCGATGTGCTGGCGGAAAGACTAAAAAAAGTGTTAAATAAAAGAATCCATAAAGACTAAGCGGGTTTCCTACCGGGGAGACAACTAAAAGACAACATAAGAACCGTGATAGATATTATTGAATACTTGGAAAGTAGAATAGATAAGTCTTGGAGCCATGTCTCCGAAATCCTTCCCTGCTCCCCTTTCTTCCTGGTGTCACGCCGATTTCCTTCCCCAAAAGAAGTGTTCTCTCTCTCCCTGCTGGTCCCTTCTCCTGCATCGTTGGGGAGCCTTACCTCCACTCTTGGCTCCGATGGCAGTTCCCTGACAATGTGGAAGCTATAGAAGGTAAAAATAAAACTTTGTCTAGGGTGTATGATCTCTTATTGGATTGGTACACAAAAGACGAAGAGGTGAAGGAGGCTATGACCAAATGGGCCATGGATATTGGTCACAATATTGATTTTGTAATGTGGCATGAATTGTGGAATGTTAATATGAAGTTCACGGCGTGTAAGGCATTGAGGGAGAACCTTTGGAAAATGATTTATAGGTGGTATCTCACGCCAGTGAAGTTAGCTAAGATTTAGAGATTGAAGAATAAGAAATGCTGGAAATGCGGAGAGGTAGAAGGTGACTTCTACCATATGTGGTGGACATGCAGTAAGGTGAAAGGCTTTTGGGAACTGATTTACAATGAGCTTAAAAAAAAAATTGAAATATACTTTTCCAAAAAAGCCTGAAGCCTTCCTGCTAGGAATAACTGGCAAAGAAATTTAAAAAGAAGATAAAAATCTATTTTTATATGCCACAACGGCCGCAAGAACCATGTTAGCACAAAACTGGAAAATGGAGGTAATACCTACTATAAGTGACTGGCAAGTCAAGATGATAAACTATGCTGAGCTAGCTAAAATAACAGGAAGATTAAGGGATCAGGACGAACAGAAATTTCATGACAATTGGAACAAATATTTGAGGTATATAAGAACTAATTGTAGAACTTTGACGACACTGGCGGGACTGGAATAACTCTAACAGCGAACGACTAATAAGTAAAGGAGATAAAATACGTGATTCCAGAATTTATCTGATACTTACCAAAGGAGTGGAGGGAAGTCTAAGGCTCGGTGGAGCTTAAAACAACTATGTAATATATGTATGATTCATGGACTGGATATGACACATGTAATTTATGTATTATACTTTGTACTTGTTTATATGTATATATAATGATAAACCAATAAAAACTCATTTGAAAAAAAAAAGAGAGAAAACTCAAGAAAATACAAACTTCGGGGTTTGTAGATGGTTGTAAAGGTTGCTGAAAGGTTTCTAGTTCACTAGTTGGAAACAGCTTCCAGGCTAGGCAGGACCAAGGTTGCTTTGTAACTGTTCCTGTCTGCCTGCTTGCCATTGTGCATATTTGTAAACCATTTTTGCCAAAATATATACATCTGCAATAGTAGTTTCTGGAAGCAGACCCTGCAAGAGTGCACACTCCATGAAGTCCATATGAAGAGTGTTACGGAATGGAGGGGGAAGCCTTACTCTCGAGTAAGAGACGTAGAGCCCGAGGCGATGACCTCAAGGGAACCCTGCCACACTAGGACTCCCCTCGCCCCGTCACAACATTGCACCAAGCACCGCAAAAAAGTCCAAAACCCCTTGAAGAAAGCGCCATTTCTGACCCCGTATCCCGATGCTATACACGATCAATGTATTTGATGAATGAACAATGTATTTGCATGAGGATGCGCTCTAGCCAATCAGATGGCGTTGAATGTAGCCCTTCAGCCAATCGCAGCAATGCCATGGCTCTGCAGAGGCAGCTCAGCTCCAGCTGTTTTGCACGCTCCACTGAGCGCTGACAAGGTGATGACAGCTCCTGCTGCGACAACAACGGACTGAGTCAATCGAAACCTCGTTACCCTGTTAATCCAATCAAAACTAGATGTCGTTTAGTCGTGTCCGACTCTGCGTGACCCCCTGGACCAGAGCACGCCAGGCCCTCCTGTCTTCCACTGCCTCCCGCAGTTTGGTCAAACTCATGCTGGTAGCTTCGAGAACCCGGTCCCACCATCTCGTCCTCTGTCGTCCCCTTCTCCTTGTGCCCTCCATCTTTCCCAGCATCAGGGTCTTTTCCAGGGAGTCTTCTCTTCTCATGAGGTGGCCAAAGTATTGGAGTCTCAGCTTCAGGATCTGTCCTTCCAGTGAGCACTCAGGGCTGATTTCCTTCAGAATGGATAGGTTTGATCTTCTTGCAGTCCATGGGACTCTCAAGAGTCTCCTCCAGCACCAGAATTCAAAAGCATCGATTCTTCGGCGATCAGCCTTCTTTATGGTCCAGCTAGATACAATGTAGCAATGTCAGGCCAGGCCACTTCCAAAAAGAACCGTCTGTATTAAAAAAGCCTAAAAACACTTGGAAATTCATAGAAAACCACTGGTTTCACCAATTCTCTTCATTCCACCACCAGTCTACTTCGTTGGCCAAGGACTTGGGAACCCCTCAGTCCCTGCCAGAATTCCCCAAGGGGGAGGTCACCTACTCACACGAAGGTACTTTACCCGTAGGTGACAATCGCTGGGCAACAGCTCTCCACCGGACTTACCCAGGCGGCAGACTATGCAAACCAAAGTTCTATTGTCCTCTTACAGTAGGTGCTTAGAATGTACTTGGGTGTCGAGACCCCGCAGCCCCCTCCCCTCGTTGGAAATGACTCACACAAGGACACGGATATTAGGTTTATGTTACTGGGCAAATTTTGGCCACAACTTTATTGAAATTAAAGAATGTGAGCGGTATTGGCTTAGGCATTGATTGGACCTGACTATATCTGACTCCTGCCCATTGTCCAGGAAGTCCCAGTAAGGGTAAGCCACCGGTAGGGGGAGCCCTGTCGATGCGAACCAACTCAAGCTCCCCCTGGTGTTCCCGTCGGGGTCATGTCAAGGCCTTAGCCCCCCAGCCGGGCTTCAGACTAGATCAACACCCCCGGATTCCGTTCTCGGGGTTCAATTCCTCTTTGAACCTGTTGCACAATCAACTTTGGTCTCCGCTATTTGCTCCGGTTGGTGGCTGGCCTCCTTCTTTGTTCCGCAGGGACCCACGGGCTCTGAGCAGCCTCCCACCTGGATTTTTCCGTAACAACAGAAACTCGACTAACCCTCTTGAGAGAAGAAAGGTGGCTTTTGCTCCCACTGCAATGTTGTAATCTAAATAAGCACATCTTCCTACAAGTGAATAGTAGCCACCTACCTGGGGGGAAATAAAGTGGTATGCTGAGAGACATGGTTACGGTGGAGAGCAAATCTGTGTTCAACAATCCGAACGTCCCGAGAGAAACCAGATGGCAGCTTTTTTTTACTGTGTCCACAGAACTCAATGAAAGCCAACCAATGGTTTGGGTCAGGTGAAGTAGAAGCATGTTGAAATCTGCAGATGGCACAAAGTTCAGCGGCAGTAAATCAGAAAGAGGGGCAGTCCTTAAACAGCTGAAGAGAAGGGGATAAACCTCAACTGAGCATCCAACTATTAACATCCTGACGGTAAGGACCTTACCCAACCCTAGTCACATGTAAACACCATTTTAAAGTATGGCTTGATGAGCTAAAAGATGAAGAGGAGTACCCATTCAGAAGCACATCATATTGGAAACAATGCAGTTCAGTACTAACACTCAGATATGCACCAGCTTTATTCCCAGTTCGTGATCCAGCAAGAGACAAACGTACTGGAGCTTCTTTGCTGCATTGGGGCATAAGCACTGAGCCCTATCTTTGTTCTTACCTTTATTCAAACGGGTCAAGGCTTCTTCAATGGAAAGTCGGTCATCTTCTGTCTCTTCTGGTTTGTTTACTACCAGTAGCAGGCAAAGCTTGTTCTGGCACCTTAGAATTCTCGTGTCTCTTCATTTTTTTCTTATTCCAGGAAAGAAACACAAGACAAGGTCAGCTTTTTCTTTCTTTTCTTTTGCTAGTATTTTCCTGTCCTCCGATAATCAAGTTTGGGACAGAAAAGGAATGGAGAGCTTTGTTGTTGTTGTTTAGTCATGTCCGACTCTGCGTGACCCCCTGGACCAGAGCACGCCAGGCACTCCTGTCTTCCACTAACAGGTAACCTACCAGACAGGAGGTAAACAACGCACTCAGATGTCTGTTGTAGACCGCCCTTTCTGTGATGTAGGTACGATGTATCTGGGGGGTGGTCTTGAGCTACACCCCTTTCTGTGATGTAGGTACGATGTATCTGGGGGGTGGTCTTGTGCTACACCCCTTTCTGTGATGTAGGTACGATGTATCTGGGGGGTGGTCTTGAGCTACACCCCTTCTGTGATGTAGGTATGATGTGTCTAGGGGTGGCCTTGGACTCCAGGGCGGGCAATTTAAAATGTCTCTATAAGGGCAGGCACATCTTTGTTGTGGGTCCTCCTCCTCCTCCTGCCTGTGGGGGGAGCACCCTGTTGCAACAGTTCAATAAAGATCACGCTTACTAGCTGCTTTGCTTCTCAATCTTCTCTGCTTGGCCTCTGTTATTTTCTCCGACCGATGGAGAACCTACAAAGGACTCTAGAAGGGCTCTTGTGTTCCCCATAAGGGAATAAGGGCAGATTTTTGCTTATTACAATATGCAGGAGTGGGCTGCAGAAGACGGAGTTTGGCCTCATTAGGTCCCCCTACCATGAACTCCTTAGGTGGGCCACCCTGCGCCCGCCTCGGCATCGCGCCTCGCTATTCTGCAACTCAAGATAACACTGAACTGCTCTGCAGGGTCGTTGTAAGGATTGCAAGTCAAGGCATCCAAAGTGCCTTTGAACATTGAAAAGCCCCTAGTCAATGCTTTGAACTACTGTCGCTTTAAAAAGGAAACTCTGATTAGTAAGAGTTTGGGGAATTAAAAATGGGTTTGTCCTGGGGTCGCTGAAGCTGTGTTCTGGCTTGAAAAGCCAGTGAGACCACTGGGCCATCTAGTTCTCTATGGTCTGCCACAGCCAGCAGCTGCTCTCCAGGATTTCAGAGCTCAGTTTCCCATGAATGGGTTGGAACTGCCACTTTTTGCATCATGTGCCTCTCCCAGTGGGCCACCCAGAGCCATTTCCTGTATAGCGTTCTACATCCCATGTAGTCCTGCTTCTTCCAGCTCAATTCAGTTCATTCTGCAACTGTGCAAGTTAGGCCGCATCTGCTTTATGCAAAGCACCATCATGCCCCTTGACATGCTAACAGTTGCATCTTTGTATTCAATCCCTTCAGCACCTTGGACAGCAGTCTCTCAAGGCTCAACCTGGTGCCCCATGCTTCCTAGGCCCAGGTCCGTGCTTTAAAGGCACTGTGTCTGAGTGTTTTGTTGTCCCAGGGCTGTCTAATTTTGACTCATTTTCAGCATCCCTTTCCAGGGCAGCTTTATTTATTTCATGTCTTTAAGGAGTCCTCTGTGCGTGGCAAAGGCTTGTTGCTGGGACAATAGGAGGCTGCCTTATACGGAGTCCCACTATGGCTCTATCTAGCTCAGTCTTGTCCACAATGGATGGCAAAAACTCTCCAGGGTTTCAGACAGAGGACATTCTAGCTGGAGATACAACAGATTGAACCGGAGAGCTTCTGCATGTAAGCAGCTGCTTTACCACTAAGCTATGGCCCTTCTGCCATTGCTTCTGCCCTGAATGAACTGCAAGCCTGTCCTCCAGTCCTCCCAAAACTCTCTTTTGTGGCTACACTCTGCAGGAGGTCATTGGTTGCAGAAGTTGAGCTGTCTGCACAAGTGACTGAATCCATGAGAAGGCTGATCTGTAATGAAATGCTGATTTTCAGGCATCTCTTGAAGACCTTTTTTATGCCAACAGCTCTGTGCTATCATTTAAACATTTCTTGAGCACCCAGACATTTGAATTCTTTGCACTGATTTTAATGTCCACCCTCCACCCGCTTTTGTACATTGCTGTCTTTTATGACATGCCCTAGCTTCTGAGAAGCCTTTCGCTCAAACCAGTTAGACATGACATGAATTAGTCATTTTATCCACCCGGCATGTATGGAACAGACCCTGACAAATCAACTGACAACGCATAATTAATCCCCCTGCTGAACTGAACTGGGAGCCGCAGCTGGAGTAGAACATGCAAACAAGAAATTATTAGTTCAAGGTACAGAAGCCCCAGAACACCCCAGCCACATGGAGTTAAGAAAAGCAATTCCAGATTAAAGGGCTTGCATCTGAGACATTTGTTCCTTCCTTTTTGCCAAGACAGGTGATGTTCCTACGAATACATGGGAAATTTTGAAAGGACCGTGGGCATTTGTCCTCCGCAGCTGAATATCCAGAGCTATCTGAAGAGGGGGAAATACCAGGTCTTGCTCAGCTGGAGATGTCTTATTTCCTTTGAAGATATAAGCTGATTAGAATTTTAGGCTGCCGGGGGTGGGGCAAAATCTGAGGATGGGAAAAATGATATCACTGGCAGTCACATGGGAGGCTGCTGAAAATGCACCTGGAGAAACAATGGGTCCTTGAACTGAGGGGACTGTCTGACCTGCAGGAGGAAGCCAGTTGTTGAAAGGGAACATGGATCTGTGAAGGAGCTTAGAGGGAGATTTCAACATCCAGCTGGAGCCATCAATGGCAGTTAATCACTAGTTTGGAGTTGGGGACTCTTTTTCAGTCTTAAGGGCCATATTCTCTTCTGGGAAGCCTTCCAGGGGCCGTGTGCCTGTGGTGGGAGGGGCCACAGGTGAAAGTGGGTGGAGTGATGAATGTAAACTTTGTTTTCCTAAGGGAGGCTGGTTTCTACACACATTCAACTCTCCACTTTTTGTCCTTCATGACTCAAGGTTGCGAGGGGAGGGGTAGTACCTCTGGTGGGGGGCACGTTGTGCTCCTTCTGGGGTAGTTTGTCCACCTTTGGTCACTACAGCTCTCACCTGCGGCTCTTAGAAACTGTCAGCCTCGGACTTCCGGGTTGGCGCCTCCGGTAATGGCGGAATTCCTCTGATCGGGAGAAATTTGCCCCGTGGGAATTTGGGTCTGGCCGTCACGGCGAAGGCGGAGACCCGTTAAAAATCACAGGCGGGTGAAGCCTGTGAACGTGGGATTCGGCAGGCACCTTTTGCGCCTCCCCTACTCGCGGGGAAACCCGATTTCGGGGATCCGGAGCGACGTGGGGTGAGCGGCGCGGTGATTTGAATCGTCTGCTTTTTCCACGGAGCGAAGCCGCATAGCTGTTGCCGGAGAGCGCTGACTTTTTCCTGTGGACAATTTGACTCTAAAGTAACTACCCGTGAGTAGAGCTGAATCGGAAGAATTGGATTTTTAAACGTCTAATTTGGCATCGTAACGGGGAGGTTCAATACAGGAAGTCCGCCTTCGCCTTTTGTAAATAGACTGAAGCAATGAGGCTGCAAGCTGAAGTCTTGAAAAGCGTATTGTAAAGGACTAAATTTCCATCGGTAAAGAACATTAAACCCCCCCTTGGAGGCAGGAGAAGAGGGGGGGAAGTTGTGAACTGAATATGCCTGCGGGAGAGAGCGAAGAGAGTTAAAATACCGCTGCTCAGACCCTGGGAACGGGCTGCTAGCAGGACTGACTTTTTTTGGAATGTTCACTGACAGCGATTAGAACGTTCATTGACAGCTAGCTAATATGAGAAATACATTGTTTCTACTGTCTCCTTCTGCTTTCAAAAAGGAGCAAAAGTAACCGAAAATTGAAACTAACCTCATTGTTTGAGCTGTGTCTAAAAAAGGACATTACTTACTAATATAAACAGAAACTGTTTCCCTCTAGAGGAAGCCTCTGAAACTGCTACAAGAGTTGGGCTGGGGGAATTTCCAGCTGCAAGATAAAAAGCTGTGAGACTCTGGGACTGACCTTGTTTTTTTTTTATATATATAAATTTTTATTGATTTTCCAACATATATCAAAACACAACACAACTGACAGTACACAAACAAACATACAAACACGTATAATTTCATATCCTCTTTTCCTTAAACCTTGTTTCAACGACTTCCCCGTACCTCCCTTTTCTGCATCCCTGTTTTAAACTTTTCCAGCAACCCCTAATTTCAATTACTTATAATTCACTTTCTTTAATCCTTTTTCTCTTACCCAATTATTTGTCACTGCAATTCTGTTTTACATTACCCATAACATTTTAACACTCATTAATTTTACAACAGTTCTTAAGATAAATTTTAAATTTCTTCCAATCTTCTTCCACCGTCTCTTTCCCTTGGTCACGGATTCTGCCAGTCATCTCAGCCAGTCCCATATAGTCTATCACCTTCGTCTGCCACTCTTCCAGCGTGGGTAGTTCTTGCGTCTTCCAATACTTTGCTAAAAGAACTCTTGCTGCTGTTGTAGCATACATAAAAAATGTCCTATCTTTCCTTGACACCAATTGGCCTACCATGCCCAGGAGGAAGGCCTCTGGTTTCTTATGAAAAGTACACTTAAGTACTTTCTTAATTTCGTTATAGATCATTTCCCAGAAGGCCTTGATCCTTCGGCACGTCCACCAAAGGTGGTAGAAAGTACCTTCAGTTTCCTTACATTTCCAGCATTTATTATTGGGCGTATGATAGATTTTTGCAAGCTTGACTGGGGTCATGTACCACCTGTACATCATTTTCATAATGTTCTCTCTTAAGGCATTACATGCCGTGAATTTTATACCGGTAGTCCATAACTGTTCCCAGTCAGCAAACATAATGTCATGACCAATGTCTTGTGCCCATTTAATCATAGCTGATTTAACCATCTCATCTTGTGTATTCCATTTCAACAGCAAGTTATACATTCTTGACAAATTCTTAATATTGGGTTCCAACAATTCAATTTCTAATTTTGATCTCTCCACCTGAAAGCCGATTTTCCTGTCCTGTTTGAAAACTTCATTTATCTGATAATAATGAAGCCAGTCTCTTACTTTAGACTTCCGTTTCTCGTAACTCTGCAATTTCACTTTTCCCTCTTCTTGTTCTATGATTTCCCAGTATTTTGGCCATTTAGATTCCATATTAAGTTTTTTCACTTCCTTAGCTTCCATTGGTGACAACCACCTAGGGGTTTTGTTCTCCAACAAATCTTTATACCGAATCCAAACATTATATAATGCTTTCCTAACAATATGGTTTTTAAAACCTTTGTGAATTTTTACCTTGTCATACCATATATATGCATGCCAACCAAACCTATTGTTAAACCCTTCCAGATCCAAAATGTCTGTGTTCTCAAGAAGTAGCCAGTTTTTCAGCCAGCAAAAAGCCGCTGATTCATAATACAGTTTTAAGTCTGGCAGGGCAAACCCCCCTCTTTCTTTTGCATCAGTTAATATCTTAAATTTTATTCTGGGCTTTTTGCCCTGCCAGACAAATCTAGATATGTCTTTCTGCCACCTCTTGAAACAATCCATCTTGTCCACAATCTGCAGTGTTTGAAACAAAAACAACATTTTCGGCAAAACATTCATCTTGATAACAGCAATTCGGCCTAACAAGGAAAGTCTCAAATTTGACCATATTTCTAGATCTTTCTTAACTTCTGTCCAACATTTCTCATAATTGTCTTTGAATAAGTTCACATTCTTAGATGTTAAATTAATCCCCAGGTATTTCACTTTCTTTGCTACCATTAATCCAGTTTCACTATAAAACCTCTCTCTTTCAGCACCTGTTAAATTTTTCTCCAATACTTTCATTTTCTGTTTATTCAGCTTAAAACCTGCTACTTGACCAAATACTTGTATTAGCTCTAAGACTCTTTTTGTACTAGTGTCTGGCTCTTGTAAAGTTAGTACTAAGTCATCTGCAAAGGCTCTCAGTTTATATTGTTTAGCTCCGACCTGAATCCCTTTAACCAGCTGGTCCCCTCTGACCATGTTTAATAAGACCTCCAGGACAGATATAAAAAGTAATGGGGACATTGGGCACCCCTGTCGTATCCCTTTTTCAATAGCAAATTCTTCTGTAACCACATTATTTACAATTAATTTTGCTTTTTGTTCAGAATAAATTGCACCTATACCGTTCTCAAAACCTTGGCCTACCCCCATCCCTTCAAGATTCTTCTTCATAAAACTCCAAGAGATATTGTCAAAGGCTTTCTCCGCGTCCACAAATATTAATACTGCCTTAGTATTAATATTAGCTTCTAATAGCTCCATAATGTCAATTATATTTCTCACATTGTCAGATAAGTGTCTTCCTGGAAGAAAGCCAGCCTGGTCTTTATGAATCTCACCCACCAAAACTCTCTTCAATCTTTTTGCCAAAATGTCTGCAAAAATTTTGTAATCCACATTAAGTAATGATATAGGGCGGTAGTTCTTAATCTGGTTCTTCTCAGTCTCAGATTTTGGTATAAGTGTAATATACGCTTCTTTCCACGATTCAGGTGCCTTCTTCCCTTCTAAAATTTCATTACAGACTTCCTTCAGCGGTTGTATCAACCATTCTCTCAATGCTTTGTAGTATCTGGAAGTCAATCCATCTGGTCCTGGAGATTTTCCCAATTGCATATTTTGAATGGCTCCCTCTATTTCTTGCTCAGTTATCTTCTGGTTCAATATCATTTTACTTTGTTCAGAAATTTTTTGTAATCCATATTTTTTAAGAAATTCTTCTATCTCTTTTTCATTCACCGGCCCTTGTGCATAAAGTCTCCTGAAATAACTCTGAAAACAGTTTCTAATCTCATTTGGTTTATAAATGTTCTTTCCTTAAACTTCTAGGCTTGTAACCATATTCAGTTTTTGTCTCTTCTTCAATTGCCATGCCAGAAGTTTCCCACATTTGTCTGCCGATTCAAATGTCTTTTGTCTCATTTGTTTTATTTTCCATTCTATCTCCTGATTCATCAGTTCCATATATTGCCTCTGATAAAACTTAATTTCTCTCAAAATTTCATGTGACTTTGGCTTTGATCTCAGTTTTTTTTCTCCTTCTTTTATCCTTTCCAAAATCTTATCCTTCTTCTCATTCTGTCTCTTCCTTTTTATAGCATTCTGTTGTATTAAGAATCCTCGCATGACGGCTTTACTTGCGTCCCAAATTACTCTTTTCTCCACCTCTGTTCTCAGATTTATCTCAAAATAGTCCTTCACCGCTTTCTGGGCCTTTTTGTACACCTCTTCATCTCTAAATAGGGAGTCATTCATCCTCCATCTGAAGGAGCCAGCTGTTGTTAAGTTCATCTCCATCTTTACAGCATTATGGTCGGAGCAAGTCTTTGGGCAGATTTCCACTTTCTTTATCTTTGGTGCCATCCCACTAGTTACCCATATTTGGTCAATTCTGGTCCAGGTCATTTTTGCTTCAGAGAAGAAAGTTCCCTCCCTCTCAAGAGGGTTCCTTGTTCTCCAAATGTCAATCAGGTTCATGTTATCTGTCATTTCAAAAAAAGTCTTTGGTAGTCTCCCATCCTTGGAGACTACCTGTCTTTGTGCTTTATCCATGTTTGTAGAGACCACTCCATTCATATCTCCCATCAAAATTACATTGTAATCCAAATAGTCCATTAATGTCTCATGCAATTTCTTAAAGAATTCTGACTTCCCTTCATTTGGAGCGTAAATTCCTATTATCAATAATTTTTCTCCTTGAACTTGAATTTCAATTGCCAAATATCTTCCTTGTTCATCTTTAAAAATTAATTTAGGGGCCAACTTTTCCTTTGCGTAGATCACCGCTCCTCTTTTCTTCACTTTGTCTGATGAAATAAATTCCTGTCCTAATCTTTTATTAATAAGTAATTTTCGATGTACTCTAGTCACGTGGGTTTCTTGCAAACAAATCAAGTCCAATTGTTCTTTTTTTAAAATATGAAAAACCTCACGCCTTTTTCTGGGAAGATTTAGTCCATTACAATTCCAACTTAGAAATTGCAGAGACATCTTGTTATTTACTTAATTGTTCCCCCGACTGCTCCAAGCAGTTCTTCTCCTGTTGGTGTTTTAAGCCCAAAAGATAAATTTGAAATATCTGGTACTTCCTCTAGCTTTGTAGGTTCCACCACTTCCTTCAGAAGGTCCTCCTCGTTCCTTTCCAGAAATTGTTCTTTGTCTTGCACTGTTTTTATTTTAATTTTCTTTCCTTTGTAGTTAAAAGACAAGCCTTGTGGATACTCCCATCTAAATAGTATTTTATTCTTTCTCAGCAGAGTGACCAAGTCCTTGTAATGAGCTCTCACTTCCAAAATATATTTAGGAATGTCTTTGTATATCTGCACATAGGAATCTTCAATCTCCAGAGTTCTTTGAAAATGTAAATTTAGTATTTTATCCCTCTCCTCCTTAGATCTTAAAGTTATCAAACAGTCCCTTGGACTCTTTCTATTTTGTCTCCTGCCCAGTCTAAAGGCGGTTACTATCTTGAATTCCTCCTCTTTCAAATTATCCTGCCAAAATTCCAAAAACTCTTTTGTAAGGAAGTCTATCAAGTTATCCTTTTCACTTTCTGGAATCAATCTCAGTCTCAGATTCCTATCTTTTCTCTGTAGTTCCAATAAAGACAGGGCCGCCTCATGTTCATCCAGCTTTTTGCAGACTGGTACTAACTTTTCCTGTGTAGTTTCTGCAGAAATTTTTGCCTCCTCAGCAATCTTTCGGGTTACATAATTTTCTTGAATTAATTTATTTATTGTCTCTGTATTTAAATCTAATTTTGTTGACAGTTCTGTCAGCTGTTTGGAGTTCTCTGTGCTCTGCTTTGTCAGAGCTTCCAAAGCCTCATTTATTTTGACTAGTGCCTGTGTCACTGGCTCCATAGATAAAGTTGTAATTACGCCTGCTGCAGCTGAACCTGATATTGAGCCCCTTTTTCTCTGTGCAGCTTTACTTTTGGCTCTTGTTGTTATCTCTTCTGCTGGGCCACTCATGTCCCAAGGTCTTTCCCACGGGAATTACTTTCAAATGGAAAACTCCACCAGCTTGTTCTTTACAGTGTAATTAACAACTGTTTCCCTACAACCCTCTAGAGGGAGCAGTCCAAAGTTCAAAATACAAAGAAACAAGGATTCCCTTCAAAAGTAGCAACCAATTTTCCAATATGTTTCCAATAATAGTACTGTCAATTTGTAACTTTTCCAGAGTCCCAAACTTGTAACAAATAAAGTCCTCACTTTGTAATAAAAAGGCAAAGCACCAACTTTGTAGCAAGTCTCTAATGACAGTTCTCAGTCCCGGTGGCTTACTTTCCAGGCAGTCCTTCCCAAGGGTTTAAAACGGTAGAAAACTCCACTTCTATACTTCTTTCATGCAGGTAGTACAAATCAAAGTCTCCCCCCCCCCCCGCTCCTGCCTGCTGAGGGGGAGGTTTAAATCCAGTGTCTGAGTCAGTCAGTTTTGAAGCTGTTTTCTGTCAAATTGCAGCTTTGTATTTCGTTGCTTTAGCTATCATGCAGTCTGGGGAAGGCAGACTTCCTTACTTTTTGCCTTCTCCGTTTTCAGCCAATTTTCAGGTATTCTTTTAAAGTTGTTGTTCAGTCTTACTCACGGATAATCCAATTAGGTTCCAAATGTCAGGAAGGAATCGGCGCTCTCCGTCAATGGCGACGCGGCTTCACTCCACGGGCTGGGTAGCGACTCTCAGCACCGCGCTCACCCGATGCCGCTCCGGAGGCTTTAAAAAGGCTCCTTTGCAGTAAGGGGGGGCGCTTAAGGTGCCCGCCGAGTCTCCGTGCTCACAGGCTTCCGCGCCTGTGATTTTAGGGGTCCCCGCTTCGCCGTAGCGGTCAGACCCGAACTCGTGGAGCAGTCTCCTGAGCGGAGCTCAGGGGGGGACCGCCATTGAGCGCTGGCGCCGACCGGAAGTCGACTCTGGGACTGACCTTGAATCGATTAAGTGTTATGGCAAAAGTATCAGCATACACAAAATCAAGAGAAATGTCGACAGAAGAAGCCTTAGTGGATGCATTAAGTAAGATAAATGATTCACTGGAACAGCTTAACAAGAAGGTGGATGTGGCAACTACTAAAATTGATTTAAATACAGAAAGTATAAATAATTTGGAACAAAAGTTGAACATCAATACAGAAACCATCCAGAAATTGATACAGGAATCTACTCCGACATGGCAGACTGTGGAGGAAGCAAGGGAGAAAGTTGTTGCTGCTGAATGTAAAGTAACACAATTGGAGAGAGAGAGAGTCCCAGCCTTACAGATGCAACTTGTTGACCATAAGTTGATGTCTGCTATGACTGAATTTAAAGAAAATCAGATGAATTTGTGGATCAGAGCCCTACCTGAACTGGAGAAGGAAAGTTTGATACATTTCCTCACACAGGAATTTGCTGATTTTTGGGACTTGGACTTGGGTCAAGAAGAGATTAAAATTGTGAGGGCCTTCAGACTTGGAAGAGGAGGGGGAAAAAAGAAGAACAGAATAAGAGACTGTTGGCACTACCAGAAGAACCTAGAAGAACAACAGTTAAGAGTGGAAATTTTTAAAGACGTCCCGAAATACCCTTTGGATCTTTGGTCTAACTACGGAGATTTGGTTGTCCTGTCGAGAAGGAATAAAATCATCTTTAGGTGGGAGTTTCCCCAAGGTCTACTCTTTAGCCTCAAAGGAAGGAAAATAAAAATAAGATCAGCAGAAGACAAACTAAAGTTTTTATATAAATATGAAGAAGACCTGCAGAAGGGACTTGGAAAAGAGCTAAGAGCATCGGACAGAAGATCACCAGGTTGATGGACTATAGGTAACTGGCGGAAATAACTGGCAGAATCCGAGACCAGGGAGAAGAGACGGTGGAAGAAGACTGGAAAAAGTTCAAAGACTATTTATAGAAATATTGTAAAATTAATGAGTGTTAGAAAAATGTTGGAATGAACTTATCTGGCTTTAGTAGAAATGTTATAAGGAATTAAGTACAAATAGATTATTAGAGTATTAAAGGGAAAATAAGGTTAAAATATGTTAAGATAATTATACGACAGAAAACAGAGGAAGATGGAAGGGAATTGCTGAAACAATTAATAGAAGTGGAATACAAAAAGGGAGGTGTGAGGAGGTCGTTGAAATAAGTGAATGAAAGATAAGATTTTGAAATTGTATGATGTGTGTATGATGTGTTTTAAACTGTTTTTGTCTTGTTTTGTTTAGCTTATTGTATTAGTGTTGTGTAATGTTTTTATATTGTATTGTATTGGTTTTTTTCTTTCTTTTTTTCTCTTTTCTTTCCTTCTTTGTAGTGTTTAAAAGTAATAAATATTATTTTTTTAAAAAAAAATAGAAACTGTCAGCCTGCAGCAGCAGCCACACCCCAGGAATGGCTTCAACTGGTGGGCTAACCAGGTGAGGGGTGTTGATGGGTCTCAAACCCTCAGTGAGTTAGGGGCTTCCCCTGTACACAAAGCTATTGTCGGGTACTGGCTAGAGGAGGAGGAATGGTGGGAGGCTACAGCCAGGGAACCCCCCCCCCCCAGGAAGCATCAAAGTGGGAAGGCCCCAAGCCAGGAGACTGCTGGTGGGATGCAGGAGACAGGTCAGAAGAAGAAGAAGAAGAAGGGGGAGCAGATGGGTTTGTATGCTAAACAAGCAGCAGGTTTAAGGGAGACTGAGGCAGCTGAGGAGGAGGAAGAGGAGGAGGTGGAGGCTGAGGCTGCAACAGATCCCCAGGCACCTGCCATGTCCACTGTTCCCTTCTCCCCTCCTCCTCTGTCCCCAGGAACAAGGGAGGCATTACATGGAGCAGAACAAAAGGCACAGAGAGCCCCTCCACGACTGTTGGGAAGTCAGCCGACTGGGGAGGAGCCTTAGGCTAGGGATGCCATATTTCTAAAAGTAGAAACCAAGACACCCCGAAAGCTGTGGAGCTATTTTTAGGAAGACCCCCAAATTGTTGAGCTTCTTAAAGGAAGACCCAGAAGCTGTTGATGTCTGATAGCCCTACCTTAGGAGGAGGCTAAGATCCTCCATTCTGGCAACTGGGGCTAGTCCTGCCTGTGGAGTTTCTCTGTCGGGTTTTGTCTCTCTGAAGAAAGAGTCCACCTTACTGCTCATCTCTGAGTTTTGATGCTGAACTGCAGCTGAATCAGCCCTGACAGCCAGGCTCCGGCCAATTGAGCAGATGAGACCACTGGGGGTCCAAGAGTCAAGAAGGTGGTTTCTCCCCCTGCTGTAGAGGGAAGTGAAGAGCAGTGGGGCTCATCCACCTGGGAAGGTAGCTCATTTAAGAGAAGGAAGTCCCTGATCCTAAACCTGATTGATCCATTTAGCCCAGTATTGCCCACTTCCAGCCTGAGTGGCAGAAGCTCTCCAAGGTCTTGGGCAGAGAGAGGCTCCTACCTACATTGAGCTTCTAACTGCAGGTGCTAGGGACTGCACCTGGGACCTTCTGCATGCAATGCAGGTGCTGACACACTGAGGCTATGGCGCCTCCTCAAAACCTTCAGGTATGGGCAGGAGGCACTACTCGGCATCCTTATATCCCACCCTTCCTCCCAAAGGAGTCCAGGGCAGCAAAGACACAACAGTTAAACAACCAAAACATCCAAAAACAGTTCCTACACAGAAGCAGACTAAGAAAAATCTCTCCTTAGAAGGCTTCTTGAAAGAGGAAGATGGCATTGAAAAGATAGCAGAGAAGGGACCCCCGATAAGATGGTGTGGGAATGTTCAGGGATGCAGGAGGGGAGTGCATTGTTCTCAATGCATTCATTGTTTACATTGCATTTCAGACTCATGGAACCTGCACCTTTTGCTTTAGCAATGTTGCCATCTGCAATCTCAATTTCAGATCCTTCTTCATCATTTATCTCATTTATCTCATTAAAATAGTCCTTTTTATATGAAAAGTGCGAACTGGCACCTGAATCTAAAATCCATTTATTACGTTTACTTTCACAATTCTGGACAGTTAAATTCCTTTCTTGCAGTAACCATGTGCATTCACATTTCCCCTTCTTTTCCCCTTTTGGCTGAAAGGGGTGGGGTTTCTTTGCTTTAGGAGCCCTGCAATTCTTTGCAATGTGTCCTTCTTTGTTACAATTGAAACAAATCACCTTCTTAGGCATCTCTTTTGACTTTGTAAATTGCCTAGATGCATAACTACTGTCCTTGCTTCTAGTATTTCTCACTGGAGATTCAGCTCTATCTCTGCATTCTTCTTTTAAATAACCAATCAAGTCTTTAAAAGTCAGACCTTGTCTATGGTCCATCAAACTTACAAATGCGCTAAAACGTGGCCCAAGTGATGATAACAAAAATGCTATCTTTGTATCTTCATCAAAAGCTTTGGGAGTCAGATCAATTCTTTGAATAATCTCAGTAAACCTGTTGATGTGCTCTGTGAATTCCTCTTTTGAATTCATCCTCAATCTGGTTAATTTACACACCAAGTTTCTGAAGCAGTATGAAATTCACGGCATGTAATGCCTTAAGAGAGAATATTATGAAAATGATATACAGGTGGTACATAACCCCAGTCAAGCTCGCAAAAATATATCACTTGCCCGATAATAAATGCTGGAAATGTAAGGAAGTGGAAGGTACATTTTTTCACCTATGGTGGACGTGCCCAAAGATCAAGGCCTTTTGGGAAATGATTTATAATGAAATGAAAAAGATATTTAAGTATACTTTCCTGAAAAAACCAGAGGCTTTTCTCTTGGGTATAGTCGGCCATTTGGTGCCAAAGAAGGACAGAATCTTTTTTATGTATGCTACAACGGCAGCAAGAATACTTATAGCAAAGCACTGGAAGACTCAAGATTTACCCACTCTGGAAGAATGGCAGATGAAGTTGATTGACTGTATGGGACTAGCAGAAATGACCGGCAGAATCCGCGACCAGGGAGAAAAGTCAGCAGAAGAAGATTGGAAGAAATTTAAGGAATATCTACAGAAATATTATAAAATTAATGAACTTTGAAAAGATGTTGGTTTGAACTTTGGTGGTCTCCAGCTGTTATGATAAAGATAATGGGGATTATAATTGTTTTTGTTACTAAATTTAAAAAAGTTGAGTGGAAAATAAGGCGATATTTTAAAAGGAATGTCAAGAGATTAGGATTTGCTGAACTAACAAATTGAACTAGAGAACAAGAAGGGGAGGTATGAGGAAGTCAAAGAAACATGTGACTGAAAACTGTTATTGAAACTGAATTGTTTTTAATTTTTTTTCTTTTTCTTTTTCTTTTTGTCTTTATATAAAATTGGAAAATTCAATAAATATTCATTTAAAAAAAATAAAAATGAATTCATCCTCAATCTGGTTAATTTACACACCAAGTTTCTGAAGCAGTTTATGCTAGATTCTCCATACACGCGCTCAATATCTCTTAAGATTTGAGATGCATCATCTGTACTATTTATTAAAGATAGCTGCTCATCACGAAGTCCACTCAAAATTATGTGTCTAGCTTCGCTGTTCATGCGTTTCCAAGCACTTATCTTGGCTAAAGCTTCCTCAGATGATCCTGTAGGTTGAGGGTTTAAAGCTTCCAAAATGTGCTTATAATCTAAACATGCTATCAAGCGCTGCTTCCAGTGTATGAAATTGTGTTCATTCAGCACAGGCATTCCTAGCTTTGCATCACTATCAAAAGCTGCTCTAGCCATCTCAAAATCCAAAATTTGAAAATTCTTCAAAATTTCTTTTAATTTTAAAATCAAAATCTCAAAATGCAAAACAATTCTTCACTGCCTTGGGTCACTGTGAACTCTGAGGGAAGGGGGGGGGTTGCTTAATCCCCACTGCACAATGGAACAAAGGACCATGTGCTTACCAGGAAGTTAACTCAGAAAAATACTACTCAACTCAAAATTACAATCCAATGCAATCCTTCAAAAATACACAGAAATATGCAATACTGGGCCCATAACCCTTTGTGGGAATGTTCAGGGGTGCAGGAGAGGATATATTGACTAATTATATCCTTATCCAACTTGTGCTAACAAGTTCCCAAAATATCAGCAGAGTTTATAACATTCCCCTTTAAGTTCGCAACGGTAACGTGTGCACAGGTTCGCTAGAACCTCTATAATAATTACTCTGGTAATTTCCCCTTTTGTTCCCTCTTAAAATACAAGACACAACACAGTCTTTATAAAAGTATAAAAGAGTTTACTCACGTTCTGTTCACAATATGATCCCAGAAGGCAGACAGGCTTAAAAAGGTAAAAGACATTTAGAATCTATCTTATAGCAAGATAGTCCTTTCCTCCTCTCTTGGCTGAGAGCCAAGAGGGCATCCTGCTTCTTCGAAAGATGGAGATGAGAGAGAGAGAATGGCTGCCTGCCCTGTGCTTTTATGATTTACCTGCACAGGTGAGGCCATACCCACCTCTGGTCACATGCGGAGGAAGTCCATCCCCAGGAAGTTTACCTGCTTGTTGGACAGACATCCCTCCCCATGTTTTAACATGTACACTCTAGGAATGTTGTCATTGACTGCTCCAGTGTTTTACATCCCACAGATGGTACCTGCAGGAAGCCGTCATCTGCAGAGCAGAGCCATCCATTGGGTATATAAGGGGTGATATGATTTTTCAGGTGCCTTAGCCTCAACCAATACCTCAAACTATCAATCAACCTCCTCAGTCTCCTTTATGCTTCTGATGAAATAGGCTATGCCTGCATAAGTTTTTGTTATGTTGTCCTAAAATGCCACTATTATTTTGTCTCGTCCTTCCTTCAAGGATCCCGGTGAACAAGCAAAAAGCCCTTGAAACACACACACACTCACGAGGACAAGACAAGACAGGGCTGTGCACCACAAACCATCCCAAAATAAGCCTCCATTCCCCAACAATCAATATTGGGCTAAAAGCTATAGAACACAAAGCTAAATGCACCTAAAAACTGGTTTAGAAATAGCCTTGGTCTTGCCTAGTCCCTCAGCCTTGTGAGTTTGGGAGCTAGTCTGCCAGGGTGAAAATCTAATGGAGGATTCCATTGTTGAATTAACCAAGCAAGGGTCATAGTTGCCACCTATGTACCTTGTGGTTGCTCTGTGCCAGAGGGCAAATGAGGGTGGGCCTCCTCCCTCGCCTGGCTGGGAATGAGAAAGGGAAAGGTCAGAGTTGTGTGAGAGAGCTGGGCTGGAAGTTGGCAGAAGTCACCGAGAGAGAGCCATGCCTGATTTCTTCTTGATTCGAAGGCTGTAACTGGAAGAAGCAAGACCTTCTGGGGCATTAATGCTGTGAGCCTCTCCATCTTCGGTTCAGGTTGTATATGTGTGTGAATAAACCATATATCAAAAAGACACCACAGTCTCCGCTGAGCCTCATTCCAAGGAAACTTGCTCTAACAACCTCACTAATGCAGCCCCTTCAGTCCTTTATTCTAGTTCCCCTTTCCATGCCGTACCATACAAGGCTTTGCCAGTTTTTCAGGGTCATCTTCCACCACAATTTAGGGTTGCCATATGTCTGGGGAAACCCGGACATGTCCTCTTTTGGGGGACCAACATGCCTATCTGGGCGATTTTTTTACATTTTAAAGGAAATGTCCAGGTTGAGGGGGAGTTGTTGGGGTCTCGGGCTCAGGTGGCTCGGGATTGGGCTGCTCTGCCCGTCATGGCCCCTGCCAGCCCGAGCTGGGGAAAGGGGCATGGCAGTGGCAACCCCGCCCACCTCTTTTCCCAGCTCGGGTTGGCAGTGCCTCAGGCTGTCCTCTTTTATTGCTCTTGTACCTTCGTTTTCAAACAGCTTAGTTCTTGAACGTTTTGGCTCCCGGAACTGATTCCATTCAACTTCCAAGGTACGACTGTAATCAAAATAAAAACAACAACCACCCAGTAACCCACAACTGGATGGCCCCATTGGGTTCTGGAATTATGGAGGGATGAAAAACTGATCGCATTCCATTTTCTCTACACTATGTGTGTACCCCTGACCGTGTCCTCCCTTACTCATTTCCCCCCTAAACTAGAAAGCCCCAAATGTTTTAGCTTCTCATCTGGGAGTTGCTCCAGCCCCTTGATAATTTTGGTTGCCCTCTGTTGAACATTCCTGCCCCCCCAACCTCTGCCTTCAACTGCAAACGTGGCAGACAATGCCTTCCCAAAAAAGTTCAGTTTTACTTTTAAGGACAGGAAATTCTCCTGCAGGCCATCTGTGCTAAAGAGAGGGTGCAGATATAACTCTCCTTGTTTTGGACCACCCAATTTGCATAAAAATAAGACAAGATTAAAAGTGTTGAGTTTTCCCCACCCCATGGAAAAGGAGCAAATGAAAAATCCTCTCCTGAGCTGTGGCTGCGACTTCCTGAGCATGAGAGATGAAAAGGGCCTGTATGGATTTGGCAAAGTCAGCATTCAGAGTTCGAGAATCACACTTGGCTCATGACCAAGGGTGTCCAAAAATAGCAAAAGCCAAACTTTTGGCTCAGAGTTGAAATGCTGACGTTCCTTCAGAACATTCATCTTAATAACAGCAATTCGGCGTAACAAGGAAAGTCTCAAATTTGACCATATTTCTAGATCTTTCTTAACTTCTGTCCAACATTTCTCATAATTGTCTTTAAATAAGTTCACATTCTTAGATGACAAATTAATCCCCAGGTATTTCACTTTCTTTGCTACCATTAATTCGGTTTCACTATGAAACCTCTCTCTTTCAGCAACTGTTAGATTTTTCTCCAGTACTTTCGTTTTCTGTTTATTCAACTTAAAACCTGCTACTTGACCAAATACTTGTATTAGCTCTAAAACCCTTTTTGTACTAGTGTCTGGCTCTTGTAAAGTTAATACTAGGTCATCTGCAAACGCTCTCAGTTTATATTGTTTAGCTCCGACCTGAATCCCTTTAACCAGCTGGTCCCCTCTGATCATGTTTAATAAAACCTCCAAGACAGATATAAAAAGTAATGGGGACATTGGGCACCCCTGTCGTGTCCCTTTTTCAATAGCAAATTCTTCAGTAACCACATTATTTACAATTAATTTTGCTTTTTGTTCAGAATAAATTGCACCTATACCATTCTCAAAACCTTGGCCTACCCCCATCCCTTCAAGATTCTTCTTCATAAAACTCCAAGAGATGTTGTCAAAGGCTTTCTCCGCGTCCACAAATATTAATACTGCCTTAGTATTGATATTAGCTTCTAATAGTTCCATAATGTCTATTATATTTCTCACATTGTCAGATAAATGTCTTCCTGGAAGAAAGCCAGCCTGATCTTTATGAATCTCTCCCACCAAAACTCTCTTCAGTCTTTTTGCCAAAATGTCTGCAAAAATTTTGTAATCCACATTAAGTAGTGATATAGGGCGGTAGTTCTTAATCTGGTTCTTCTCAGTCTCAGATTTTGGTATAAGTGTAATATACGCTTCTTTCCACGATTCGGGTGCCTTCTTCCCCTCTAAAATTTCGTTGCAGACTTCCTTCAGCGGTTGTACCAGCCATTCTCTCAATGCTTTGTAGTATCTGGAAGTCAATCCATCTGGTCCTGGAGATTTTCCCAATTGCATATTTTGAATGGCTCCCTCTATTTCTTGCTCAGTTATCTTCTGGTTCAAAATCACTTTACTTTGTTCAGAAATTTTTTGTAATCCATATTTTTTAAGAAATTCTTCTAGCTCTTTTTCATTCACCGGCCCTTGTGCATAAAGTCTCCTGAAATAACTCTGAAAACAGTTTCTGATCTCATTTGGTTTATAGATGTTCTTTCCTTAAACTTCTAGGCTTGTAACCATATTCAGTTTTTGTCTCTTCTTCAATTGCCATGCCAGAAGTTTCCCACATTTGTCTGCCGATTCAAATGTCTTTTGTCTCATTTGTTTTATTTTCCATTCTATCTCCTGATTCATCAGTTCCATATATTGCCTCTGATAAAACTTAATTTCTCTCAAAATTTCATGTGACTTTGGCTTTGATCTCAGTTTTTTTTCTCCTTCTTTTATCCTTTCCAGAATCTTATCCTTCTTCTCATTCTGTCTCTTCCTTTTTATAGCATTCTGCTGTATTAAAAATCCTCGCATAACGGCTTTACTTGCGTCCCAAATTACTCTTTTCTCCACCTCTGTTCTCAGATTTATCTCAAAATAGTCCTTCACCGCTTTCTGGGCCTTTTTGTACACCTCTTCATCTCTAAATAGGGAGTCATTCATCCTCCATCTGAAGGAGCCAGCTGTTGTTAAGTTCATCTCCAACTTTACAGCATTATGGTCGGAGCAAGTCTTTGGGCAGATTTCCACTTTCTTTATGTAAAGATTGACTATATGGGACTGGCTGAGATGACTGGCAGAATCCGTGACCAAGGGAAAGAGACGGTGGAAGAAGATTGGAAGAAATTTAAAGTTTATCTTAAGAACTGTTGTAAAATTAATGAGTGCTAAAATGTCATGGGTAATGTAAAACAGAATTGCAGTGACAAATAACTGGGTAAGAGAAAAAGGATTAAAGAAAGTGAATTATAAGTAATTGAAATTAGGGGTTGCTGGAAAAGTTTAAAACAGGGATGCAGAAAAGGGAGGTATGGGGAAGTCGTTGAAATAAGGTTTAAGAAAAAGAGGTTATGAAATTATACGTGTGTCAGGGAACTGTCATCGGAAGAACCGGTGGTGCAAGGGCTCCCAGAGGTTGAGAGAGACTTATCAGCGGAGGAGGGAACCAGCAGGGGGAGAGAAAGAGCTCCAAGGGAAAGCGAGTCAGAAGAATGGCTCAGAGACAATTCCAGCGAGAACAGCGAGGAGGTTTCAGGACCTCCTATAGGGACACCCACTCCTCGCCGGAAACTGTCACGTAGAGAGTCCAGAAGACGTGTTTCCGTTAAGGAGCTGTTATGCTGGAAGAAATTCCGTAAACGCCCACTGTCGGATTCTGCCAGCGACTGACGGAGCCATGCTTATGGAGATCCGTTACAGATAGTGGTTTGTGGACTTAGCCAAACACTGAGGGACTAGGAACTTTACGCACAAGCAGCTCAACATCCCATCACAGCAATCCGACAGTCTCTGAAAGCAGCTTGTGCAGAGAGGCATCATGAGCAACCCAGCCGGAACCGGAGAAGCAGGAGGAGCTGGAGCCGGTCCAAGCCTGGAAGAAAGGTACCGGGTGTTGGAGGTCCAGCTAGCGCTGCAAACGGCGAGGCTCGATGAGAGGAGGGCTCAGGATGCAGAAAAGGCAAAGGCCCCCCCACAAGCAAGAAAGATGCCAGGATTGGTGCAGAAGTTTGGGGGGGGGATCCCAGGAACTATCAAGCCTTTAGGACAGAGATGCAGTATGCTCTTAATCTGCAGTTTGATGACTTTCCCGACGAGGAATCGCGAGTGGGGTTTGTGGTTAGCCATCTCGAAGGAGGGGCGAGAGACTGCGTTAGACCCCTGATGGCAGGGCATAATGAAGTCTTGAAAGACGCACGGATGTTTTCCAGCGACATTGAACAGGGAGTGGTGCGCAGACAGTTGATGGCTTGTAAACAGGGGAGCCGATCTGTCCGTGAGTACTGGACTGAGTTTACTATGTTGATACACAAATTGGGGTGGGATCTGTCAGCGGAACCCATTCAAATGCTTTTCGAAGAGGGACTTTCTTCGGCTGTGAAAGACGAACTTTCCCTGGCGCCCAGGGCGGAGTCTATGGACCAGCTGACCAAATCAGCGTTGACCATTGGAGCACGCCAGGAGGCTAGAGCCTTGGAGAAGTGGGAAGGGAAAGGGGAGCGTTGGAGGGATTTCCGCATTCCAGAGATTCCGGAGCCAACTTTCCCGCCCGCAGAGCCGATGGAAGTTGGAACAGCGCGCGCGGGGGCAGTTTCAAATCCCAGTGAAGGGCGGAAGAAGGAGGGGAAGAGCCCCAAGAAATGTTATCTCTGCCAGCAGCCAGGTCATTTTGCCAGAGTCTGTCCACAAAGAAAGGAATGGCAAGGGATGGCAGGAGCTGTTGGGGGGAAGGAGGAGGAAGGGCAGGACCAAGTAAAAGCCAACGCCTGACTGCCACCATCAGGGCACAGCAGTCAGGCCAAGGAGCAGTAAAAGTGCCCACGCCGGAACCTCCGAGACCAGCCCTAGTGATAGAGGTGTTGCTAGAGCTGCCAAATGGACATCCCTTAAAGATAAGGGCGCTATTGGACTCAGGCAGCTCCTGTAATTTTATGAGCAAGGAGTTTGCAGCAGAACACCAGATAAAGACTATCCCTTTAAGCAACCCCTTGCAGGTGACCACGATCGATGGGAGAGAGCTGTTGGGAGGAGAAGTCAGCTTACAGACCGTCCCAATGGTAATGAGGGTAGCCAGGCACACTGAAAGAATAGCGTTCAATGTGGCCACCTTGGGAGGGGCTCCCATTATTTTGGGGATGAGCTGGCTAGCGTTGCATGATCCGCTAGTGGGCTGGCATCAGAGAGTGGTCTCCTTTGGGTCAGCACATTGCCTAGAACATTGCAAAGAGGGCAAGGCTCCGGAAGGGGCAAAGGCCTTTCTAGCAGGAACAGAAGTAACGGACAAAGGAAAGGTGCCCAAACAATACGCTGACCTGAGCAATGTCTTCAGCGAAAGGGAAGCAGACAAACTACCACCGCATAGACCCTTTGACTGCCAGATCAATCTAGTCCCTGGAGCCCAGCTCCCTGTGGGCAAGCTGTATGCCATGTCAGACAGGGAAATGCAGGAGTTGAGGGAGTTTATTGACAAAAACCTGAAGAGAGGTTTCATCAGAGAGTCCAGAGCGGTGGGGGGCAGCCCAGTGTTTTTTGTGGGAAAAAAAAACCACGGATAAACCTAGACTTGTAGTGGACTTCCGAAGCATAAATGCAGTGTCGGAACCAGTGGCTTTCCCCATGCCCAGGATTGATGACATTTTGACCCGGGTGAGGAAGGGAAAAATTTCCACTAAACTGGACCTAAGGGGGGCATACAACCTGATACGGATAAGGAAGGGGGATGAATGGAAGACAACAATGTTCACCCCTCTAGGGGCTTTCAAATATCTCGTTATGCCCTTTGGATTACAAGCAGGCTCAGCATGTTTTCAATCGTTCATGAACCACGTCCTGGGACCTCTGCTCTACAAGAATTGTGTGGCCTTCCTAGATGACGTATTAGTCTATTCAGAGAATGAGGAGCAGCATGTAAAGGACGTCAGAGAAGTGTTGAGCCGACTGCAAGCAAACCAACTGTGGGTGAAATTAGAGAAGTGTCAGTTTCACACCAAGGAGGTGGAATTCCTGGGGTACCGCTTGTCAGACAAGGGATTAGCCATGGATCCAGGCAAGGTCCAGGCGGTACTGGAATGGAAGACACCGAAAACGAAAAAAGATGTGCAAAGATTCTTAGGGTTTGGGAACTTTTATCGGAAGTTCATCAAGAACTTTGCCCATTTAACGGCTCCCATCACGGACTGTCTCAGCAGCAAGAAGAAATTTGTTTGGACGGCAGAAGCGGAGCAAGCATTCGAAGAATTGAAAAAGGCCTTCACTTCGGAAGAACAGCTCCTGCACGTGGATTTACAAAAACCCATGAGAGTGGAAACTGACGCATCAGACCGGGCGGTGGGGGCGGTGCTTCTTCAGCCGGGGAAGGATAAGTCGGAGTGGAGACCGTGTGCCTTCTTCTCGCGGAAGTTAAACAAATCCGAGAGGAACTACACGGTATATGACCGAGAACTACTCGCCATTCACGAAGCGTTCCGGAGATGGAGACACTTACTAATTGGTGCACAACACAAGGTGCAAGTATGCACGGACCACAAGAATTTAGAGTACTGGAGAACGGCACGAGTGCTCAACCAACGGCAAGTGAGATGGGCACAGGAGTTCTCCAAATTTTATTTTGAAATTTGCTATGTGCCAGGCCCAGAAAACGTCAGGGCGGACGCTCTCTCACGCAAACCAGAGTATTTGGAGGGGGAGGGAGCACCCGAAGAGAGACATATCATTCCAGAGGACCGCTGGGTGTGTGGGGCGGCGTTGGTGGGGCAAAGGGAACTGGTAGAGGAGACGCAGAATGATGAATACACCCAGAATAAGCTCCAAGGTCTAAGGAGGGAGGGAGAAAACTCCGGAGGTTTTGAAGAAAGAAACGGGGCATTGTATTACAAAGGGGCACTATATATACCCGAAGGGGAATTGAGAGGGAGAGTACTCAAACAGCTGCACGACAGCCCTACAGCAGGGCATTTTGGGCAACACAAAACCATGTGGTTGGTTACCAGGGAATTTTGGTGGCCCAGGGTGAGGGAAGATGTAAGGGAGTATGTAAGAGGGTGTGACCAATGCCAGCGAGCCAAGGGAGAAAGGCGGGCGCCGGCGGGGTTGTTAGAACCGTTGCCCACACCAGAGAGGCCATGGGAGGCGGTATCGATAGATTTTATGACTGATCTGCCGAAATCCAAGGGGAAAACCGCCATACTGGTAGTAGTAGACCTGTTAACTAAGATGGGCCACTTTGTAGCTTGCTCACATGCAGTCACGGCGGAAGAGACAGCTAAATTGTTTGTAGAACATATTTTTAGACTGCATGGCGCCCCCTTGAGGTTGATCTCAGACCGGGGCAAACAATTCACGTCCAGGTTCTGGAGGAAGCTCATGAGCTTACTGCACGTGGAGGTCAATTTTTCGACTGCCCGGCACCCAGAAACCAACGGGCAGGCGGAAAGAGCAAACGGTATCCTCCAACAATACCTGAGGTGTTATGTCAATGACAGAGAGAACGATTGGGTGGAAAAGTTGGCGCTGGCGGAATTTGCCTACAATAATGCGGAGAATGTGTCCACCGGGATGAGCCCCTTTTTGGCTAATTATGGGTGCCACCCCAGGGCATTTCCAGGGGGAGGAGGGGAGAGATGGAGCGTCCCAGCCGCAGAACTTTTTGTAGAAGAAATGGAAGCGATCCATCGTCAACTCCAACTCAACTTAGAAAGGGCCAAAGAACAATATAAGAAGCAGGCAGACAAGAACAGAAGGGAAGGTGAAACCATAAGGGTGGGGGATCAGGTGTGGCTGTCCACCCAAGGATTGCCGTTCAAGGGGGGTTGCAAGAAATTGAGACCCAAAAGATTGGGACCATTTGAGGTCATTCAACAGGTTAACCCCGTAGCTTTCAGACTCCGGTTACCGAACCACATGAAACTGCACCCAGTATTCCACAGGTCATTACTGTCACCGTATGGGGGGGGGGGAGAAAGGGTTTCCCCACAGGGACCAGTCTTAGAAGAGAGGGAAAGCAGCAACCATGTGGCGGAAATCCTCGACTCCAGGTGGAAGGGTCATCAGGTGGAGTATTTGGTAGTGTGGGAAGGGGAACCGGAGTCAGAAAACACCTGGGTAACGGCAGAGGAAGTCAATGACGAGGTCTTGATCGAAGCGTTCCATCAAAGGTTCCCCAGGAAACCTCAGTCAGTAGCGAGGTTCCGGAGGGAGTACTTTGGCACCACCGAAGAGGAGGAAGAATTGGAAGGATTCACGGGGTCTGAGTTGGAAGAAGGAATAGATTCCGAGGAGGATGAGTACTTAGAAACCCGAAACAGCAACCGGTGGAGGAAAATGTTCGAGACTTCGGAAGATGAGGGAAGTTCTTTCAGGGGTTTTGCTCCCTCGCCTCCAGCAGAGGAAGGGAGGGGAGGGGGTGGAGGGGGCCCTGGAGGGGAGGTGGATGTCAGGGAACTGTCATCGGAAGAACCGGTGGTGCAAGGGCTCCCAGAGGTTGAGAGAGACTTATCAGCGGAGGAGGGAACCAGCAGGGGGAGAGAAAGAGCTCCAAGGGAAAGCAAGTCAGAAGAATGGCTCAGAGACAATTCCAGCGAGAACAGCGAGGAGGTTTCAGGACCTCCTATAGGGACACCCACTCCTCGCCGGAAACTGTCACGTCCAGAAGACGTGTTTCCGTTAAGGAGCTGTTATGCTGGAAGAAATTCCGTAAATGCCCACTGTCGGATTCTGCCAGCGACTGACGGCGCCATGCTTATGGAGATCCGTTACAGACAGTGGTTTGTGGACTTAGCCAAACACTGAGGGATTAGGAACTTTACGCACAAGCAGCTCAAATTCCCATCACAACGTGCTTATATGTTTGTTTGTTTATGTATTGTCAGTTGTATTGTGTTTTAATATATGTTGGAAAATTAATAAAAAATTATATTAAAAAAAAAAAGAAAAAAGAAATGCTGACGTTCCTCTTCTCTATGGGCTGCTGGTCAGCGGATGCCTTGACCAAGACCTGGTTGTCTAACTTTAGACCTTTCGCCTACACCTGCTGTTCTGGACTATAAACAACAGCAGCAATTCAGCCCTTGGCTCACTGCAAATCATGTGTGCAAACACAGAACCTGGCTTGGGGCTGCTTTGCCTCTGACTTACTTTGCAACATCCTCTCCCTCCAGAGGAATCTTGCTTTGAACAAAAGTAACCCACAGTGGAGGATCAACTTCACTTTACTTGACTAGACCCAGTGGTGTAGTGGGCTGCGGGGCACAGGGGCAGTTGCCCCAGGCACAAAATTGTTAGAGGTGCACAATTTCAGCACCTGGTGCTGCCTCAATACAGCTGCACGCTTCCATCACTGGGGTCCGATGACAACGGCTTGTCCATGCGATCAGGTAAGTGACCTCTCCAGACAATGGGGTGGCTCTTCTTTTCTTATCTCTGTGGCTGTGATCCCCTGGGTGATGTGGATGCCATTAGGCAGTCGAATGCGCATGCATACTCCGTCTGTTTCCCTCCCTCCTACCCCCTCCTCCACATGGCCCCGGGAACTGGCAAGCCGTCCTATGTCTCTGACTAGGCAGAGCTCTGGCACCCTCCTACCTTGCTGGAGTCTACCTCTTTTTATCTGCAGAAAAACTCATGACAGGAGTCATTACAGGAGATCTTGGACTCTGTATCAGACCCTGATGGCAAAGGTGGTTCTGTTAGACTATGAACCACCTGAAAGAGTCTCCTGGTACTGTTTTCACCAACAGATCCAGCAACAATGGTCCTCCTCACCGTCGCTATTGCCACTTGGTAGGCTCGACGTTGAGCTCTAACCCGTGTTTGGTCTCATTTGACGTGGGTTTTTCACCACCAGCACTTTAGCTGTCTCAGGAATTGTTTCATCACCCTCAGCCCCAGGGGTAGAACCACAGGGTCATCCAAGTGCCATGCCATTGGAGAGGGTGCTTTTTAAGGTTTGTGGAGCAGCACCCTCTTATTCCCCACCACCAAATGTGCTTTCCATGTGTTTGGCCGCCGTCTATGGGGTCTCCCCAGATGAATTTGCTATTAGAAGGAGGCATGTGAAGCCATAATCCTGGAAAGAGATTCTGGAGAGAAGCACTCGACCCAATTTTAGTGTTTGATTCTGTGAGAGGCGCCCAGTGCTTGGTCTTACTAGCTGCAGCTCAACTTTAACTATGTTTACAGCAGAAGGCGAGATCCCTAGCGAATTTCCCCCTCGGAAATTCCGTATAGCATATTCTTAAAAAAGGAAAAAAAGGAAAAAGGAGGGGGGGGGAGAAAAGACTGAAAGGGAAGAAAGGTTTCCTCTGTTCCCCTCCACTCTTCCAAAATAATTCCGAGCTGAGGTGCAGAGCTCTTTCCTCCCTTGTGACCTCCCCACCCTCCTCCTCCTCCCTTCCACATAACTGGCTTTGTCACCTTGCCTGCCAATCATACCTCCCTTTGAACTGAAGCAGATTTCCATCCCTGTTTGTGCCAGTTCTGAAGTCTAAAAGCCGAGGACCTAAATCAGCCAAAGGAAAATGATACCCTTCCTACCCACGCAAAAATGCAACTTTCATTGGTCTGTTTGCTACTGGACGTGGTCGACAAGCTTGCCCAAAGGGGTTTGTTTTTTTCTTTTGTTTTAAGAAGCGAAGCAATAACTCATTTGCTTGCTAGTGTGGGAGTCTGCAATTCTTGGTGTTCCAGGGCTTTTTGCAAGTTGGAGTTGCCTCCAGTCCACCCCGGATGTAAGAACAGTCCTTCTGGATTAGACCAATGGATGATCTAGTCCAGCACCTTGTTCCCCATAGTTGCCCAGCAGAGGCTCACAACAAGCCCATAAGCAGGACCTGAGTGCAATGGCCCTCTCCCACTCATATTCCCAAGCAGGGCCGGACCTCTGATGAGCCAGAGTGAGGCAGCTGCCTCAGGCGGCCGATGCTGAGGTGAGGGGATTGAGCTGGGAGTGGCCTGTGGCCTGGCCTGTACCCCTACGTTAGCTGACTGCTCTCAAGTGCAGGGAAAGCTCCTGTCCTTTCCAAAGTACTTGGAAGAAGATTCAACAGTCAATCCAATTGGCTTCGGTACAGGAAGGATTTTGGGGTGTTTTACTGTTTTGGATGTTTCAATTTGCTGGCAGCGCCCAGAATGGCTGGGGCAACCCAGTCCGATGGACAGCATAGAAATCTCAACGTTGAATTTGTCTGATTTCCTTTCAGAGCCATTCAAGTTGGTACTTTTCAGCACCTATGGGTGTAGTGGCATCTGGACCATGGACCTCTCAGCTGGTGACTTGTGGGAGTCAGTCTGCAGCTCACCACACCTCAGCCAGTGGGATGTATCACCAGAGATTACAGAACCCCAACCGAGTCTTCAGAGATGTCCTGCTCTCAGCAGAGCAGCTTCTTCCAGAGCAGTGGCGGAGCAGGGTGGGGGCGGTCCGCACTGGGTGTCATCCTGCGGGGGGGGGGGACACATTCACTGTAGGCTTGGGAGCTGGGGGTCGTGGGTGGGCGCTCCCGGCTGGAGGAGGCAGGCAGGGGAGAGGATGGGAAGGAGGCAGGTGAGCAAAGAACGGAGGGGGGCAGGAAGGGAGAGGAAGGAAGCGGGATCGGTGGGTGCGCCTTTCATTCTGCCTGGAAGACCAGCGCCTACAGCTGGACTACCAAGTGGATTGAAAGGGTCACTTTGGGGGCAGCGCTGCAAATGCAGAAGGGATCTTGGCCGGTTTCTAAAAAGGGAAAGTGAGTTTCCCTCTGACAAACGCTTTCTGCCTCCCCTCTGCAAAGCTCCACATGTTTCCGCCCCACCCTGTCCTCAGCCAACCCCCCACTTAGAAGCAACTCTTGAGTTATTGACTTATGTGTGCTTGTGTATCTGTGTCTCCCGTGTGGGGTTCCTCTCTGCGTAAAGTCTTCAAGCTGTGCCTGTGTGCGCCTGACAAATCTGCCCCATTGCCTTTCCCTCGTCAAAATTTATCTTTCCCCCCACCTCCAGTCTCCGTTGTTGTGGGTCCTGGCTGAGAGGAAAAACAGAAGACGGGGGGCCATCGGTCAGGGATAGTCTACTTGAGATTCCTGCATTGCCCCAGGGGGTTGGCTTGATGACCCTCAGGGGTCCCTTCCAGCTCCACTCTTCTCTGGTGCAGGCTTGTGCAGAGTTTTAGGTACAAGTTGGGTGCAAGGGGTGCAGCCCATCTTATGCACCGCCGGCTCGGGAAGAAGTCCCACTGATCATGATGAGACTCGCAGGCGAGTAGATTGCTGCTGTGCAGGCCTGCTGTTGAAATCAATGTTTTCCTTTTCAGAGCATGGTGAAATCCCCATGACTAAAACCTCCCCTTCCGTAGTTTCTGTCAGGAGTTCAGCCTACACTCGAGTAGCACCTTGGCAGAGACATGTGCCCGACTGGCATGTTCCCTCCCTCCTGGTCAATCGTTTGGGAGCTTCATAAGCTTTCTTCAGCCCGAACATCACAGCGAATGATGCCAAGTGACACCGGCACACTTAGGGATCCGCAGAGTTTGTGCATCATGCGTGACAGACCTCAGCAACTCAGCATTTTGGCTAATCGACTTTATTTACATATCAACACACACACGGAGCACTGCAACATGGCTCCCTCTCTCTCGGGCATCAGACAGCAAAGAGAAAAAGAACAAAGGACAATAGTCCCACTTCGCGGAACACAGGAACACAAACATCCTGTCGCCGTCACTTCCCACTCTGTGGAGTCAAAACATAGACAACAATCCCATGACTGCAATCATGGAGCTGGAATTCTCACAGTTTCAAGCGCTACCACAGGTTCCGCAGAATATCTGTACTGCATTGTTTAGTGTGGCAGCACCTGCCCTTTGGAACTCCCCGCCTCTTGCAACAAAGCACGTGCCTTTGCTAGACGCTTTTCAGGCACCTGCTAAAAGCATTCTTGTTGAGGCAAGCATACCTAGAAGCTTAGGAAGTTGAAGTAATTTTCATCTCTTTTAATATTTTAGCTTTTGTATGTTTTAAAGTAGGATTGTTAATTTTTCTTGATTTGACTGCTGTGGTGGTTTTTGGTTTTTTGTTTTGGTAAACCACTTTGCAGGCTTTTTAAAATAAATTTTATTAAATAAAGAAGCAATAGTAAAGGGAAAGGGACCCATGACCATTTGGTCCAGTTGTGACCGACTCTGGGGTTGCGGCGCTCGTCTCGCTTTCCTGGCCGAGGGAGCCGGTGTACAGCTTCCAGGTTATGTTGCTAGCTTGTCTAAGCCGCTTCTGGAGAACCAGAAGAGCTGCGCACGAAAACGCCATTTACCTTCCCGCCGGAGCGGTACCTATTTATCTAATTGCACTTTGACGTGCTTTCGAACAAAGAAGCAATACATAGAACTAATAATAGAAATATATACGAAAATATATACTCCCCCCCCACACACATTTTCTTTATTTTTCCTTCTCCTCCTCCTGCTGCTGCTCCTCCTCCTCCTCGTGTTCCTCACCTGAAGGAAAAGCCAAAGAACTACCATTAAAATTGGTGCCTGGTATGTGCAACCGTATGCTGTATTTTTATTCTTTTTGGCAAGAAAATGGGCACACAAGGAGGCAGCAAACCTTTGTGCCCTTCAGAGGCACATGCACAGTCTGCTGCTGGCCTCTGGTCTCCTGCGCATGGGGTGGGGGTGGGGGGGAAGCCACCCCTTCCACGCAGCGAAGGCGACCCTGGCATGGCTACCAGCTGCCCACAAAGGCGCACTGAACTGGGCTCCAGACTGTGGTGGGACTCCCCTAAGCCCCAGCCAACATGGCCAGGGCTCATCATGGATGATGGGACTTGAAACCCAACATCATTGGGAGGGAGGGCCATGTGAAGACAGGATTCTCAAAAATACCTCTGGCTTGTGGCTCCTGGAGTGTTTCTGGCAACGCCTGGAGTTTCTCTTCAAGCTCCCGGAGCTTCACACGGAATACTTCAGCTTCCTTAAATACTGTTTCAGCTCCATGCCACACCTCATCCAAAATCGCTGCTTTAACTCAGAAAAAGAAGGGAGCATCTGTGCATGTCATTCCGGTCAAGTTGCACCAAAGTGGGACTTGTTCATCTGAGCTCCACAGGCTGTTTTTTTTTAATTGTTTGACTGGGGTTGTTTGTTGGCTTTTCTTTAATTTGGGGCAAGGCCTTTTTATGTGCCCTATTAATCCCCAAGAGCTAGCACTGTAAATCAGTTTTAAGGGAGTCTTAGAAGCACAGCTGCTGCCACCCCCCAACACCATCAGCAGTTACACATAAAGGCTTTTAAAACTTATTTAATATGTTTTTTAAAAAGTTAACCTTGTAATTCCTATATTATTTTAAACACTTTGAAATACCGTATTTTTCGCCCCATAGGGCGCACGGGCCCATAAGGCGCACCTAGTTTTTTGGGGGGGAAATAAAGAAAAAAAAATTATTTCCCCCCCCAGGCGCGAGGCTGGGGCGGGGGAAGCCCGAGCTTCCCCCGACCCCAGCGCCCGGAACAGGCTGCTCTGCACAAGCCGGGGGAGGTCTCCCGCGGCTTGCGCAGAGCTACCCGAAGCCCCGGCGTGACTGCTGAGCGCACCGGGGCTTCGTGATAGGAGGCAGCTCTGCGCAAGCCGGGGGAGCCCGGCGGGAACTCCCGCGGGCTCCCAAGGCTTGCGAATAGCTTCCTGAAGCCTGGAGAGCGAGAGGGGTCGTGCGCACCGACTCCTCTCGCTCTCCAGGCTTCAGCGAAAGCCTGCACTCGCCCCATAGGACGCACACACATTTCCCCATCATTTTTGGAGGGGAAAAAGTGAGTCCTATAGGGCGAAAAATACGGTACTTTCTAAAATTCTGCTTTTTAACATTTATGTAAATGATGTAATAAAGGAACCCAAATGGCCAGATATTTCCCTGTTTCAGTTTTATCCCATAATGTATCCATTTTGCTACATGCCAACGATACGGTGTTGATAGCACAAACGCAAGTGGGTATGAGGCGATTACTAAAGAACTTTGTCGTAACAAAGATTTGAATACAAATTATTCCAAGACAAAAGCCATAGTATTGGGGGCACAGCCCAGGAAGCAGAAATGGCTCCTAAATGGACAAGCCATTGAACAAGCCAGGCATTTCAACTACAGTGGTACCTCTGGTTGCGAACGGGATCCGTTCCAGAGCCCCGTTCACATCATTGGCAGAACGCAACCCGCGTCTGCGCGCGAGTGTGGGTCGCGATTTGCCGCTTCTGCGCATGCGCGTGACGTCATTCTGAGCGTCTGCACATGCGCGAGCAGCGAAACCTGGAAGTAACCCATTCCGTTACTTCCGGGTCGCCGCGGGAGGCAACCTGAAAAGACGTAACCTGAACCAAGCGGAATAAGAGGAATGACTGTATTTGAGGATTTGCTTCTCTGATAGGAGTACTGGGTCTCATCAGATGACAGCGTCGGCCTTGAAGGCATCAAGATCTGCACAAGCAATTCTTAGCTTTACCAGAACTGAAGGCGGCAATGGGATTGCCTCTGCTCTGAGAAGATATACAGTGGTACCTCGGAAGTCAAACGGAATCCAGTCCAGAAGTCAGTTTGTCTTCCAAAACATTCGGAAACCAAGGCGCGGCTTCCGATTGGCTGCAGGAGCTTCCTGCACTCAATCCGAAGCCATGGAAGCCCCGTCGGACATTTGGGCTCCAAAGAACATTCACAAACCGGAACACTCACTTCCGGGTTTGTGGCGTTCAGGAGCCAAAACATTTGAGTTGCAAGGCGTTTGGGATCCAAGGTACGACTGTATTGGTAAGGCGCCCCCACAGGTAACATGGGGGGGGGGGAATGATAGGAGGGGATCGGGAGAGACAGGGAAGCCCGGAGGGAACGCCCCACCTAGCCCAGCTCCGACCCCAAGCCAATATCACTAGCGGCTGGAGCAAAAGAGCAGAGGAACCGCGCACCGGGGACCGGCTGGGGGCTAGAAGAACGCGGCGTGGACCCTCCCCTGCCAGTGCAGGGGGGCACAGCAAAAACCATGCTTTATGTTATGGAGTTTATTTTCAGTCCATTTCTTATCCGTATTTTAAAACCCTATGAACCCAGGTAGGCGGCCTGAACCATTGGAGCCCATTTCCTGGAACCGCCGCCTCAGCCCCGATCTAGGGACCCGACACCAAGCCCTGGGGGTCCCACGGGAGAATTAAAACTGCCCCTTTTTCTTGTTCCCTTCTCTCTCTCTCTCTCTCTCTCTCTCTTTCTCTCCCTCCTTCTTTAGTGATACACACAACCCTCCCGTTTTTATTAATACATTATTATTCATTATTCATCCATTTATATTCACTTCTTTTTTAAAAAAAGTTTTTTCTAATTTCTCATTAAAGAATTCTATATATATATATCTATTTTTCCATCCTCACTCCCCCCTTTTTCTATTTACTTATTACAATGGGTTTTTCCCCCCTTCTCTTTTCTGAACAAACAAACCAACCATTTTCAGTAGGATTTTTTGTGTTTTCTTTTTCTTTTTCTTCCTTTCTTCTTTTTCTCTCTATCTCTTTTCTCTTTTCCTTATCTTTTCTTTTCCATCTTGTCTTTTGTCTCACAATATAACTTGAATCACCACAGCGACTTTTGATTTTTAAATAGAATTCCATTAGCCTTTACATTTTTAACTTTGGACTCTTATCTGCAAACTCCCAACTCCACCTCCCCACCTTAACACTGGGAGGGCCATGTCCCCGGAATTTGTGAAGACAGGATTCTCAAAAATACCTCTTCCTTGCGGCTCCTGGAGTATTCCTGACAACGGCTGGAGTTTTTCTTCAAGCTCCTGGACCTTCATAGGCAATGCTTGATCATCCTTAAGTACTGTTTCCGCCCCCGTCTTAGGGCTATTGGGTGCCTTCTTCAGTATTTCAACATCCTGGAGAGGACAGACACTTCCTGCTAGACATTTACTCCAGACATTTACAGAAGGCACAGAGGCACTGGCTGAAGAAGTTGGGAATGAGCAGACAGTGCTTTTGCTGAGAAGGAGCTCCACCCCAGGGTGCTAAAGAGCTCTTTCCCTAGCCTGCAGGTGCCAGAAGGCCAAGCGCTGGTGTTGCAGTGGTGGTACTTCAGAGGAGTATGAGAAAAGGCTGCTCTGGATTCTGGGTATATAAATGGCCTTGCCTGAAGCTGTGGATTGTGCTCTGCATTAGCAGAGAGGCTCTACTTAGTTGCAAATGAAGCACATTTCAGTTGTTATAGAAACCGGTGTTTCCATGCATGCTTGTTCAGGAACTCTGTGAACTAGACAGCCGCTGTTTTAAACTGGCCCTTTTTCTGGCAGGTTAAACGATTAAAGTTGACTTGATTAACTTCATCCGCCAACTACCCTTCTAAGCAACCAGAGCAATTACAAATCAAAGGCTCTCCAACCGTGCGCTATCCCTATCTGCAAGCAAGCTCTCCCACAAAGTGTTCTATGAGACACATGAGCCAAATCGCCGAGGAGACAGTTTTTTAGCTGCCTGTCATTCATACACTTTATACGGAAAGGATTTCAGGGGCAGATGCTCTTTTTCTGCATGGAGGGTGGGGGTTTCCAAAGGAGCACTATTCAGACCTGCATTCATGGCTTATGAGTCGTAGCCGTGTGACAACTGCACCTCATGCTGATGTGTTGAAGGGCTGATGTTGCACTTCCAGGTAGAAGAGCTCGTTGGCATTATTTTAGGCTCTGTGTCAATTGACTTTGTGACATGATGGGGGGGGGTCTTATTTTTAGAGTATTTACCTGCAACCTATTATGTGGGAATCTCAAGGTACTTTACAACTAGGTCAGAAAATAGGCAAACATTGAAATGCAGCAGAATAAACAGGCCTACAGTAAAAAAATATCCTTCAAAGCCCATATTGGCTGGCAGCAGCATCCCCCCAAGTCCATGATGGATAAACACTTTCCCCACATGGAGCAGAATTGCACCCATGTTGGCAAAGGCCTCCTTTCTAGAAGGGGGGGCAGAGGCTGCCCCCACCCACTGCTCTCTTCTCCCAGGCATCTGAAGAGACAAACGGCTCCCCTTCTCTACCTGTGTGCCACAAGCCTGAATTGCAAGACAGTTCCCACTTTGGGGCAACAGGGAACAAACATGCAGAGGACGAGTTCTGAGGCTCCCCCAACAAAGCCATTTCCCTGGGCCCACCTGCCAGCCTGCTGCTGGCTTGCTGCCCACCCACAGGAAAACGGCACGATTCTCCCCACCAAGAGGACATAACAAGAAGATGGGGACTATAACATAGAACTTCCTAACTTGTGAGTTCTGATGAGCCGCTGCTGCTTCCCCAGTTTAAAGGATGGCGGCTCAGGTGAGCCATTAAGCTAGAAGGAGGAAAAGGACCGACCCCGGGATGGGCTGTCTGCCTTCCTTTTGCCTTCCACCTCACGACATCCTTCCCCAGCCTGGTGCACTCCAGGTGTTCTGGGGCTCCATCTCTCACCAGGCCCAGGCGGTATGGCCAGGGGGCAGGGATGGGGGCAGTTGTCCAAAGCAGCTGGAGAGACTCAAGGAGGGCATTACAGCCTCAAAGCCCTTTCCCTACCTCTCAATCTGGACTTACCTGGCCTTGCCCCTGGCCGCCTTTAGCCAGATCAGCTGTGCTCGGAGCTGGGACAGACCCCTCTGGAGACTTAGAGGCAGAGGAAACAGCCTGGGTCCCCTGGAGAGCACTCCCAAAGGAGATGCCCTCAAAGCTGATCATACTTTTCCTACTCCCAGACTGCAAGCTAGAGAACGTCGCTGCACACTGGTGACCCGTTCCCTGGGAAGAAGAAACCTCATCCAGAGATGGGAGGGAAGCACTTTGGCCAGTGCCATGGGGCCTTTCTTCGGAAAGCTGCTCGGGGACCTGCAATGGAGCACTGCCCAAGGAGGAGGAAATGTGGGAGGCCTGCTGGGAAGGCTGCTGGGACCCCGACTCTTCCTGGCTAAGGGAAGCAGCTCTTCCAGTGGTATCTCTGGGAACAGAGGGCATCGAAGTGAGCTGGCAATGAGAAGGCTCAGCCAGGTGGGAGCCGGAGGTCTCTGGGGTCGCACCCAGGGATTCGTTGGGCGAACTTTTCTTCTCCATTCTGTGGACACGAAGGCAAGTCTTCTGACCACTGTACCAGCTGGTTTCAAAGGCTATTTTTTATGAAAGCTTGAAAAACAAAGAAAACACAATATACAGAAATCAGCGTTAGATATCAAGCATTTTGAAAACATAAAAATGAAAAGAAACAGAAGACGAAAAGCTTTCTTCTTTGTTGCAAAGTAATTCCCAAGAATAAGCCCAGAGTAGGTAGGCCTTTTTACTCCTGGGGAAATCACCGGCAATTTCATGCCAAATGCAGCAGAGGGAAGGGGCACAGGAGCTGCTATGAAACAGACGATCCTCCAATCACAGCTGTTTGATGCAGGGATGGAATCAATCCTTTTGCTTCAGTAAAAACCTCAAGGGTCGTAGGTTGTGGTTAAATGAACTGGATGGTGTTACGAAGGATCTCAAAATGAAACACCGTTTTTCAATTTGAAAACTGTTGAATGATCTTTACCTATCCTGGGAACAGTACACCGCAGTGGTGGGCAGTTCCACAGACCCTCCTCCTCTGCTCAAAATGCATTCAGACCCATCTTTGCGCGGGGAAGATCCAGACAAAAGGAGTCTGTTTTCAAAGTACCCGTGGAGGGGTTTACACGGCTCCATCCTCTTGCCTCCCCCGCCCCCCGATCACTGTTTCACTCCGGAAGGCGTCTCAGACCTGGGTGGAGCAGCCACAAATGACAGGCAAAGAGACAAGGTCCTGCCCAGATTCAGGCTTCCTCATGATCGTGTGGAATCTGTACAGGTTTCTGTTGGCGCTTCCACTAGTGATTGATCTGTACAGGATCGGACTTCATTTCAGCCAACCACATCCTTCCTCTTCCCCCTCCCTCTTCCCCCGACAGCATACTAGAGTTCATATGGATTTCAAAGCATGCTTTGAGAACTTGTATGCTTAGCTTTAAACTCCACAAAATTAGCCTATGGCTAGGATGCTATTTATCAAAGTCTGTGCCCATTAAAATATGGTCAGATACAAGTATGCTTTCCCCCTTGTTATACAATTATTATTTTTAAAATTGCATTCAACCATTTACTATTTAAACAGCTTATACACCACTTGACTATAATCATCTCTGAAGTGACACACGAGAAATACATTGCAGAAAAAGTTAACATTGATGACATCAGACTTCCGTGAAAAAGACCTGCTGGAATAAAAAAAGGATTCGGTAGGTGCTGGGTGCTCTGCCTGATGCTCTCAACTGACAAGATGTAGGTGTGGTTGAATCAAATGGGAACAGTGACCACAGTGCTATCAAATTCAACATACACAGTATGGAAGTGGACAATTGCTAAGGAAATCCAGAACAGTTACATTTGACTTCAAAAGAGGAGACTTCCTTTTTTTTTTTTAAATACATTTTTATTGATTTTCCAACATATATTAAAACACAATACAACTAACAACACATAAACAGACAAACATATAAACACGTATAATTTCATAACCTCTTTTTCTTAGACCTTATTTCAACGACTTCCCCATACCTCCCTTTTCTGCATCCCTGTTTTAAACTTTTCCAGCAACCCCTAATTTCAATTACTTATAATTCACTTTCTTTAATCTTTTTTCTCTTACCCAATTATTTGTCACTGCAATTCTGTTTTACATTACCCATGACATTTTAGCACTCATTAATTTTACAACAGTTCTTAAGATAAACTTTAAATTTCTTCCAATCTTCTTCCACCGTCTCTTTCCCTTGGTCACGGATTCTGCCAGGCATCTCAGCCAGTCCCATATAGTCTATCGCCTTCGTCTGCCACTCTTCCAGCGTGGGTAGTTCTTGTGTCTTCCAATACTTTGCTAAAAGAACTCTTGCTGCTGTTGTAGCGTACATAAAGAACGTCCTATCTTTCCTTGACACCAATTGGCCCACCATGCCCAGGAGAAAGGCCTCTGGTTTCTTGTGAAAGGTACACTTAAGTACCTTCTTAATTTCATTATAGATAATTTCCCAGAAGACCTTGATCCTTGGGCACGTCCACCAAAGGTGATAGAAAGTACCTTCAGTTTCATTACATTTCCAGCATTTATTATTGGGCGTAGGATAAATTTTTGCAAGCTTGACTGGGGTCATGTACCACCTATAAATCATTTTCATAATGTTCTCTCTTAAGGCATTACATGCCGTAAACTTTATACCGGTAGTCCATAACTGTTCCCAGTCAGCAAACATAATGTCATGACCAATGTCTTGTGCCCATTTAATCATAGCTGATTTAACCATCTCATCCTGTGTATTCCATTTCAACAGCAAGTTATACATTCTTGACAAATTCTTAGTATTGGGTTCCAACAATTCTGTTTCTAAGTTTGATCTCTCCACCTGGAAACCAATTTTCCTGTCCTGTTTGAAAACTTCATTTATCTGGTAATAATGAAGCCAGTCTCTTACTTTAGACTTCAATTTCTCATAGCTCTGCAATTTCACTTTTCCCTCCTCTTGTTCTATAATTTCCCAGTATTTTGGCCATTTAGATTCCATATTAAGTTTTTTCACTTCCTTAGCTTCCATTGGTGACAACCACCTAGGGGTTTTGTTTTCCAACAAATCTTTATACCGAATCCAAACATTATATAGTGCTTTCCTAACAATATGGTTTTTGAAACCTTGGTGAATTTTAACCTTGTCATACCATATATATGCATGCCAGCCAAACCTATTATTGAACCCTTCCAGATCCAAAATGTCTGTGTTTTCAAGAAGCAGCCAGTTTTTCAGCCAGCAAAAAGCCGCTGATTCATAATACAATTTTAAGTCCGGCAGGGCAAACCCCCCTCTTTCTTTTGCATCAGTTAATATCTTAAATTTTATTCTGGGCTTTTTGCCCTGCCAGACAAATCTAGATATGTCTTTCTGCCACCTCTTGAAACAATCCATTTTATCCACAATCTGCAATGTTTGAAACAAAAACAACATTCTCGGCAAAACATTCGTCTTAATAACAGCAATTCGGCCTAACAAGGAAAGTCTCAAATTTGACCATATTTCTAAATCTTTCTTAACTTCTGTCCAACATTTCTCATAATTGTCTTTAAATAAGTTCACATTCTTAGATGTCAAATTAATCCCCAGGTATTTCACTTTCTTTGCTACCATTAAACCAGTTTCACTATGAAACTTCTCTCTTTCAGCAACTGTTAGATTTTTATCCAGTACTTTTGTTTTCTGTTTATTCAACTTAAAACCTGCTACTTGACCAAATACTTGTATTAGCTCTAAAACTCTTTTCGTACTAGTGTCTGGCTCTTGTAAAGTTAATACTAGATCATCTGCAAACGCTCTCAATTTGTATTGTTTAGCTCCGACCTGAATCCCTTTAACCTGCTGGTCCCCTCTGATCATGTTTAATAAAACCTCCAAGACAGATATAAAAAGTAATGGGGATATTGGGCACCCCTGTCGTGTCCCTTTTTCAATAGCAAATTCTTCAGTAACCACGTTATTTACAATCAGTTTTGCTTTTTGTTCAGAATAAATTGCACCTATACCATTCTCAAAACCTTGGCCTACCCCCATCCCTTCAAGATTCTTTTTCATAAAGCTCCAAGAGATATTGTCAAAGGCTTTCTCCGCGTCCACAAATATTAATACTGCCTTAGTATTTATATTGGCTTCTAATAATTCCATAATATCTATTATGTTTCTCACATTGTCAGATAAATGCCTTCCTGGAAGAAAGCCCGCCTGGTCTTTATGAATCTCTCCCACCCAAACTCTTTTCAATCTTTTTGCCAAAATGTCTGCAAAAATTTTGTAATCCACATTAAGTAATGATATAGGGCGATAGTTCTTAATCTGATTCTTCTCAGTCTCTGATTTTGGTATAAGTGTAATATACGCTTCTTTCCACGATTCGGGTGCCTTCTTCCCCTCTAAAATTTCATTACAGACCTCCTTCAACGGTTGTATAAGCCATTCTTTCAAAGCTTTGTAGTATCTGGAGGTCAATCCATCTGGTCCTGGATATTTTCCCAATTGCATATTTTGAATAGCTCCCTCAATTTCTTGCTCAGTTATCTTCTGATTCAAAATCACTTTACTTTGTTCAGAAATTTTTTGTAATCCATATTTTTTAAGAAATTCTTCTATCTCTTTTTCATTCACCGGCCCTTGTGCATAAAGTCTCTTGAAATAACTCTGAAAACAGTTTCTAATCTCATTTGGTTTATAAATGTTCTTTCCTTCAACTTCTAGGCTTGTAACCATATTCAATTTTTGTCTCTTCTTCAATTGCCATGCCAGAAGTTTCCCACATTTGTCTGCTGATTCAAATGTCTTTTGTCTCATTTGTTTTATTTTCCATTCTATCTCCTGATTCATCAGTTCCATATATTGCCTCTGGTAAAACTTGATTTCTCTCAAAATTTCATGTGACTTTGGCTTTGATCTCAGTTTTTTTTTCTCCTTCTTTTATCCTTTCCAGAATCTTATCCTTCTTCTCATTCTGTCTCTTCCTTTTTATAGCATTCTGTTGTATTAAAAACCCTCGCATAACGGCTTTACTTGCATCCCAAGTTACTCTTTTCTCCACCTCTGTTCTCAGATTTATCTCAAAATAGTCCTTCACCGCTTTCTGGGCCTTTTTGTACACCTCTTCATCTCTAAATAGGGAGTCATTCATCCTCAATCTGAAGGAGCCAGCTGTTGTTAAGTTCATCTCCATCTTTACAGCATTATGGTCGGAGCAAGTCTTTGGGCAGATTTCCACTTTCTTTATCTTTGGTGCCATCCCACTAGTTACCCATATTTGGTCAATTCTGGTCCAAGTCATTTTTGCTTCAGAGAAGAAAGTTCCCTCCCTCTCAAGAGGGTTCCTTGTTCTCCAAATGTCAATCAGGTTCATGTTATCTGTCATTTCAAAAAAAGTCTTTGGTAGTCTCCCATCCTTGGAGACTACCTGTCTTTGTGCTTTATCCATATTTGTAGAGACCACTCCATTCATATCTCCCATCAAAATTACATTGTAATCCAAATAGTCCATTAATGTCTCATGCAATTTCTTAAAGAATTCTGACTTCCCTTCATTTGGAGCGTAAATTCCTATTATCAATAATTTTTCTCCTTGAACTTGAATTTCAATTGCCAAATATCTTCCTTGTTCATCTTTAAAAATTAATTTAGGGGCCAACTTTTCCTTTGCGTAGATCACCACTCCTCTTTTCTTCACCTTGTCTGACGAAATAAATTCCTGTCCTAATCTTTTATTAATAAGTAATTTTCGATGTGCTCTGGTCACGTGGGTTTCTTGCAAACAAATCAAGTCCAATTGTTCTTTTTTTAAAATATGAAAAACCTCACGCCTTTTTCTGGGAAGATTTAGTCCATTACAGTTCCAACTTAGAAATTGCAGAGACATCTTGTTATTTACTTAATTGTTCCCCCGACTGCTCCAAGCAGTTCTTCTCCTGTTGGTGTTTTAAGCCCAAAAGATAAGTTTGAGATATCTGGTACTTCCACTAGATTTGTAGGTTCCACCACTTCCTTCAGAAGGTCCTCCTCGTTCCTTTCCAGAAATTGTTCTTTGTCTTGCACTGTTTTTATTTTAATTTTCTTTCCTTTGTAGTTAAAAGACAAGCCTTGTGGAAACTCCCATCTAAATAGTATGTTATTCTTTCTCAGCAGAGTGACCAAGTCCTTGTAATGAGCTCTCACTTCCAAGATATATTTAGGAATGTCTTTGTATATCTGCACATGGGAATCTTCAATCTCCAAAGTTCTTTGAAAATGTAAATTTAGTATTTTATCCCTCTCCTCCTTAGATCTTAAAGTTATCAAACAGTCCCTTGGACTCTTTCTATTTTGTCTCCTGCCCAGTCTAAAGGCGGTTACTATCTTGAATTCCTCCTCTTTCAAATTATCCTGCCAAAATTCCAAAAACTCTTTTGTAAGAAAGTCTATCAAGTTATCCTTTTCACTTTCTGGAATCAATCTCAGTCTCAAATTCCTATCTTTTCTCTGTAGTTCCAATAAAGACAGGGCCGCTTCATGTTCCTCCAGCTTTTTGCAGACTGGTACTAACTTTTCCTGTGTAGTTTCTGCAGAAGTTTTTGCCTCCTCAGCAATCTTTCGGGTTACATCATTTTCTTGAACTAATTTATTTATTGTCTCTGTATTTAAATCTAATTTTGTTGTCAGCTCTGTCAGCTGTTTGGAGTTCTCTGTGCTCTGCTTTGTGAGAGCTTCCAAAGCCTCGTTTATTTTAACTAGTGCCTGTGTCACTGGCTCCATAGATAAAGTTGTAACTGCGCCTGCTGCAGCTGAACCTGATATTGAGCCCCTTTTTCTCTGTGCAGCTTTACTTTTAGCTCTTGTTGTTATCTCTTCTACTGGGCCACTCATGTCCCAAGGTCTTTCCCACGGGAATTACTTTCAAATGGAAAACTCCACCAGCCTGTTCTTTACAGTGAAAATAATAACTGTTTCCCTACAACCCTCTAGAGGGAGCAGTCCAAAGTTCAAAATACAAAGAAACAAGGATTCCCTTCAAAAGTAGCAACCAATTTTCCAATATGTTTCCGATAGTAATACTGTCAATTTGTAACTTTCCAGAGTCCCAAACTTATAACAAATAAAGTCCTCACTTTGTAGCCAAAAAGGCAAAGCACCAACTTTGTAGCAAGTCTCTAATGACAATTCTCAGTCCCGGTGGCTCACTTTCCAGGCAGTCCTTCCCAAGGGTTTAAAACGGCACAAAACTCCACTTCTATACTTCTTTCATGCAGGTAGTACAAATCAAAGTCTCCCCCCCCCCCTGCTCCTGCCTGCTGAGGGGGAGGTTTAAATCCAGTGTCTGAGTCAGTCAGTTTTGAAGCTGTTTTCTGTCAAATTGCAACTTTGTATTTCGTTGCTTTAGCTATCATGCAGTCCGGGGAAGGCAGGCTTCCTTACTTTTTGCCTTCTCCGTTTTCAGCCAATTTTCGGGTATTCTTTTAAAGTTGTTGTTCAGTCTTACTCACGGATAATCCAATTAGGTTCCAAATGTCAGGAAGGAATCGGCGCTCTCCGTCAATGGCGACGCAGCTTCACTCCACGGGCTGGGTTGCGACTCTCAGCACCGCGCTCACCCGATGCCACTCCGGAGCCTTTAAAAAGGCTCCTTTGCAGTAAGGGGGGGCGCTTAAGGTGCCCGCCGAGTCTCCGTGCTCTCAGGCTTCCGCTCCTGTGATTTTAGGGGTCCCCGCTTCGCCGTAGCGGTCAGACCCGAACTCGTGGAGCAGTCTCCCTGAGCGGAGCTCAGCGGGAGACCGCCATTGAGCGCTGGCGCCGACCGGAAGTCAAAAAGAGGAGACTTCCTCAAAATGAGGGAATGGGTAAAAAGGAAGTTGAAGGGGGAAAGTCAAGGATGGTGAGCCCTTCTGTGCTCCAGAGGGCCTGGGTGGCCTCATTCCCCTCTTGTTCTGAGCACTGCAGAGGGAGGCAAACATGTCCTTCCTGGGGGCTGGTCCCTGCCCGCCCTGTTCCTGGAGGGCAGCAGGAGGAGGGGGCTGCTGCTCACCATGGGGGCTTGAGAGTGTGTGAGCAGACTTTGTCATGGGAGGAGGCAGGCCTTGCAGAGGAGGAATGCTGGGGGCAGGCATTCAAACTCAGCCCTGAAGCTCACTGGGTGACCCTGGGCCAGGCACTCACGCTCAGCCTAACCTACCTCAAAAGGTTGCTGTGAGGATAAAATGGGGGGGGGGGAGAGAACTCTGCACACCAACTTGACCTCCTTGCAGGAAATGGGGGCTATAAATGTAATTGTGTTATTTGTACCCCACCCACCTCACTGGGTTTCCCCAGCCTCTCTGAGCGGCTTCCAACACATATTAAAACAACAAACATTCAAAGCCTCCCTATAAAGGGCTGCCTTCCAGAGGTTTGATAGTTGCTCATCTCCTTGTCACCTGTAGGGAGGGCGTTCCACAGAGAGGCTGCCACCACCGGGAAGGCCCTCCCTCTGCCTGGTTCCCTGCAACCTCGCTTCTCGCGGGGAGGGAACCACCAGAAGACCCTCGGAGGAGGACCTCCGGGCTGAAGGATGGAGGTGGAGATGCTCCTTCAGGTATACTGCACTGAGCTTCCTGACCTAACATTTGCCTCGCTTAACATAATTAATTAGGAAGTGAAGTTTTCCTCTTCCATTCAAAGTCAAAGTCAAAGTTTATTAGATTTGTGAGGTCCATGCCTTTACACAAAATACCATAAAACATTATTAAAAGATAAACAATAAAATTATAAAAATAAGCTAAAATTCATGCCATGCTGTCCCAGCAAGGAAACTACCCAAAAAACCTCGCCATTCCGGAAAGAAGATACAGCAACAGGTTAGGAGAGCAATGGGAGGAACCTCACCATTTCCTCCAGGAACCATACCCTAGTTTTCATAGCCTTCACCACAAAGACCGCTACCACATGAGAAATCCGTGGATCAGCGTCCACCAGTAAAAACTTTACTTGGTCCTCAGGGTTGGCTATTGATTTGGGAATAGTTTGTAACATCGCATCCCTGAAGGCCGAATAGATGGGACAATACAACATGTAATGTGTGAGATCCTCTTTGGTTCTCATATGACAAGGACATATACGCTGCTCTACTGGGATTTTTGCATATCTGCCTGACAAATAGGCCGTAGGAATGGTTTGAAAACGGGCCATGGTGAAAGCTCTCCGAAGGGTGGGGTTGGTGATATTCGCCAAATAATTGGCGCAGGTTTTGACTGATTTCAGTCGGGGAAACCAGTGGGAGGACCCTGGGTTCTGTATTTTTGTGATATCTAACAGAGCGTCTCTCTCCAGGATCCATTCCCGAACTTTGTCCGGGCTCCACAGTTTGAGAATATTAAACTCCGGTAGGGTGTATCTAACCAGGATCTCAGATAGGTTTTGACGCCAAGTGGTGTTCTTTTGAAGAGATACAAAGGCTTGTTTGGCCAATAAGGTGTTTGAAGTGTTTGCAAGGTTGATGTAAAATCGTAGGAATCTTAAGTGGGCCCTGGCAGACACAGAGGGTAATCCAACTTCCACCCTCAAGAAAGCTGCTGGTGTTCCTTGAGGAAGGCCTAGAATCCTCTTGAGGTAATAATTTTGCAAAATTTCAAGCCGTTCCAACAGCCTCTGGTTCCACCCCCAGAGTTCTATCCCATATAACATCTGGGGAATAGCTTTCCCAACAAAAGCTCTTAATGCCGGGATCACCAATTGTCCTCCCCGGGTATGGAAGAAACTAAGCAGGACACCAATTGTTCTTCGTGTTAGGATGGTTACAGCCTTAAAGTGGGCTAGCCAACTAGATGTAGCCTGAAATGTAACACCCAGACATTTAAAAAAGGGGCACTGTTCAATCACATGTTCATCTAAAGACCATCTAAAGGTGTGGCGAGCTCTAGTAAACACCACAATTTTTGTTTTGTCATAGTTTATCTTTAGTGAGTTATGAGAGCAGTAGGCTGCGATCCCCTCCAGCATGCTGCGTAAGCCTCTTCGGGTGAGTGCCATTAAAGCCATGTCATCGGCGTATAGCAATATATTCAAACGTTTACCTTCAATGGCTGGAGCCGATGACTTGTATTTTGCCATGTACTGAACAATGTCGTTTATATAAAAGTTAAAAAGAAATGGGGCTAGGAGGCATCCCTGTTTGACCCCTTTCCCCAATGGCAGTGGGTCCGTAAGAGTTCCCAATGGCCCAGTTCTGATTTTGACTGTAGTATCTGTGTGTAACTCTCTGAGGATATGGTCAATTACACTTGCACCACGAGGGCCGATAAAAGAAAAGAAACCTCCTGACCTATCCATGTAGGTACCATGCAGGTTGTACAAATTATACTTAAAGGCAATCTCCAGTAATGTATTACCTGCCTTATTCAGGACCTTATCATCAGAACTCCAAGGAATAAACCAGTCCGCCTCTGGTAAAAACTGGGTTTTGGAGCCATACGAATTGATGTCGCTGCCTATCCTAGCATTAAAGTCACCTGCCAGCAGGATGTTCCAGTCAGGAAATTCTATTTTGGCCTTCTCCAAGCATGACTCCAAATCTTCCCAGATTTGTATTGTCTGAGAGGAAGTACACACGGGGGGAATATAAACGTTGAAACATAGAAAATCTCCTCCTGTGTTATTGGAGATAAGTAAAATCTGAAAATTGTTGCTCTTCATCCACTGCAGTTGTCGCACCCTGAACCCCTGCTCTATAGGGATAAAAGTGACCAAACCGCCGCTAGGTCGGCCACGGTTATTTAGTTTTTTCGCGGGGGTAGCAAAAGCCACATAGCCCTGTAAGTAAGGGAGATGAGAGTCTAGGCACCAGGTCTCTTGTAAACAAATAATCTGGAATTTTGAGAGGAAATCCAGAAAATCGGCATCGCCCTGCTTAGACAGCCAGCCCGCCACATTCCACGACAAGATGTGGAAATATGGTGATGAGGGGAACAAAGGTAGACTCCTCCGTTTGTTCTTTAGCATGATGGAATGAATGTTTTTGTAGAGGTGGAGTGAGCTGTTAAAATCATTTGTGGTAGGTGCTAACCTAGTAAGTTTTGTTTCCCTGGCACAGTGTCCCCTCGCTGTGTCTGTCTTTCAATCCTCCACCTGAATGTCATCTAAGGATCCTGAGGCGTCCACAAAGATTGCACCGTTCCTACTCATCGGCATGGCAAGATCTACCTGGTGTGTTGTTGTTTGAGGTATTAAGGGTTGTGTGGGAGAACCCACTTCTTCGGGGGACAGGAACCGACACTGCATCCAGTCATCGTTGGATAGGGGCTTTGTTGTGTTAGTAGCAAAGTTAAATTCCAAAGGAGCAGAAAAGCCTTGGGGGAGTAAGGATTATTTGATGGTTTGTAACCTAGCTATTAACGCATCCTGGGACTGATGAATCTGCTCAAGGGAGGCTAAAAAGAACTGCTCCTTTTCGTTTAAGATATCTTTTTTGGGTTTGTTGGAAGGGAGTAAAATTTTTTGGAGCTTAGCCTTCTGTTTGGAAATTTTGACTGCCTCCGGTTGGACTTGTTTGTAGTTTTCAGAAGCCATTTCCAATTCTGTGCGCAGACTAGTAGGCTTACGTGTTCCTAAGAGGGATGTTGGAACGCCGGACTCTTCGAATAGGCGGGTCACCAACAGGCCAGCCCTCTGGAGCCTGCCCCTCTTGTCCAAGATTTGTTTAGTTACCGACCAATCCTTAAAGGTCACCACAACTCTGTTTTGGGCCTTATCAAAAGGAAGAAATTTCACGCTGACAATGTTTTCTGCTGGAATAATGCCCCTGATGACTAAGTCAATTTTCTTAAGTATATAAATTCTCTGTTGTGCAGGTGTGGAAAGGCCTCCATGCTTGAAAAGAGGGAGGAGGACTAGTTTATGTTTAATTAAAATTAAGTTCTGGCTCTTTCGTACTCCCTTCTGGGGAGTTTCTTGCTTTGGATCTGGAGTTCTCTTTAGTTTTCCACTAGAGGGCAGCGATTGTTTTACTAGCCTTGGAGGGCTAGCCACCTGATGTTTATTTAAAATGTTTGGGCTTTGGCTCTTGTTTGGCGTTGTTGTGCTGGGGTTCTTTGTGCTTGAGTTCTCTAGAATCTTGAATAACTTTGAGAAATTCATTTTCCCAGACCGAGAGGGCAGCTTAGCCTTTCGACCCATTTTCACATTCTTCAGCTTCTTCTTGTGCATTGAACTCTTTCCCTTTAAGGAAGGTTTCCTAGTGGCCAATACTTTTCCTTGGACTAGTTTGGCTCTGCTTGTTTCCCTTTCTTTAATGTTGGGCTGGGTTTTATTTCCATTTGGCTTGTTGCTGGCTTCTTTGTGAAAGTGGCAGTCCTCTTTCCTCCTGATTAGTTCAATCAGGGAGGTGAGCAAACCCAAACATTCTGAAAGAAAGTTTTTAATTGGCCCCAGTTCTTTAATTAGCTGAGTTTGATGTTCTTCCAACAGATCTTTGTACAGCCCTGTCATTATGTAATTGTAGCTGCCCAGGTCTAGATGTCGAACTCTTGTGTCGTTCGGCCACTCCTCCACCTCAGTCGGGGCAGGAGACCCCCCCTTTCCTCTAAGCATAGATTGATGAGTAGATTCTTTTGACTTGATTTCTGGGTTTCCCAGTTGAGGCTCCTGTTCCGGTCGGGCCTTAAGGGCTGTATTTTCTAAAGTTGCCTGCTTTAACTCGGTTGCCAGGTCGACTCCTTTTCCTCCTCTTCCCTCTGCTTCTATGCCCCTTCCGAACGAAGTACGGTCGACAGACCATTCGTGCGGATGCAGGCTCTCTGTGTTTTTTATTTCCTCTACTTTTGGTTTAAAATAATATGAAATTTTTGCCTGCTTTTTCTTTGGGGCAGGGGGTTCAACAGCTTGTGCTTGAGCTAGAGGAATCCTCAGTTCTTTATAATTCTGTCTTGTAAGTACCATTTGAGTTATCTTCTCTAGCCGTGTGCTAGGGCCTTATTCAAAAGGAGCTCAGAGGTTATAGTTGGCCTCAAATAGCCTCAAAATAGCACTGAATGGCCTTGGAAAGTTTGAATGGCTTCCACGGGATTACAAAGGGCAGATAAAAAAAAAGCTCAGGAGAGGAGAGAGGGGAGGTTTAAAAATACCTCCTGGTAGCTCCCGGATTCTTTATCAGGCTAAGCTTTGATTTTTCTGAGTGTCTTTCTGTATTATTGTTATTATTCTGTAAAAAGCTCCTACTCACTCTGTTGAGGCTCACAGGAGACTTACTGCCGGCGCCATCTTCCAAGGTCTCAAGCAGTACAGGAAGTAAGAACGTGCAAAAAGGAGTACTACTTCTAGAATTCCCAACTCCTGACATAAAAAAGCACAAAGGTTGCCTTTTCTTGACCATCAATCACCTGCGCAAAGTCCCTACGCCACCCCCTATTGTGCTTCAATACAGCCCCATCGGTCAGGCCGGACACTGAGGTCCAGCGCTGAGGGTCTTCTGGTGGTTCCCTCATTGCGAGAAGTGAAGTTACAGGGAACCAGTCAGAGGGCTTCTCGGTAGTGGCGCCCGCCCTGTGGAACGCCCTCCCACCAGATGCCAAAGAAATAAACAAGTATATGACATTTAGAAGACATCTGAAGGCTGCCCTGTTTAGGGAAGCTTTTAATGACTGATGTTTTAATGTATTTTTAATCTTTTGCTGGAAGCCGCCCAGAGTGGCTAGGGAAACCCAGCCAGATGGGCCGGGTAGAAATAAATTTAAAAATACAATTATTAAATTATTATACACGTTAGAAACAGAATTTGAAGGGGCAGTCTTTTCTGGCATTGCCAAATGAAGCTGCTGACCCATTTCTAAGTCCTAAAATCCACAATTTCTCTGAATGCCTGAAAAACCCAGTGGTACAGGACCTCCTAGCATGCCATCTGCTGGGGAACATTTCCTAGCACTTGGCTGGGAGCTGCTGCAGCGCTATAGTCAGGAAAGGCTTTCTGTATATCGGTAAGTCCCAACAGTTGAATAGAAACCTTCAAAAACAATGTATGTATTTGTATCTCAGATGTATGTCCTGCCGCCCGCCTGCCGCCCGCCCTCTCCGTCCATGGCCGCACTAGGTTTACCTCATCGTGCAGACAGTGAAGCTCTGGATTGGCTGCAGGAACAGGTTATTGTATTGATCTTTATTACGGCCATTGGCCCATCACACGACAGTTTCCCATACCAACATAATGTACTTAAACCTCCAAATTTAAAACCGCCAAAAACTTACAAACAGCAGACAAGAACCAAAGCAAAATAAAAAACAAAGGACCAACATCATACATTACAATAAATTGTAACATAAATATCGCCCTCTGCTTATAAATTAGTAAAAGACATCCATGGTGATATCACCTAAATACAACCTAAAACATAGATCATAGTTTAAAGGGATTATCCGAGCTGCACAGGAGTCCGTTTCTCTTCTTTAGGGATAGGACGCTGATCAAGAATCTGGCAACCATGAGTGATCTTAGGGGGTCATCATCATTTAATAGATATCTCAGTTTGGCTTCATTCGTATCATCGGCAATTCCCTTTAGATATTGAGCGAGAAACTTGCTCCTGGCTATCTCAGATGTTTTAAGCTATTTCACATGTCCACCAAGCACGAGAAAATGTCCCTTCATCTTCTTGACATTTCCAACAAATATTTGGTATGTTTTCATGTATTCTAAATAACTTCTCGGGAGTTAGATACCAACAATACTTAAATATATATATATATTTAAAAGTCAATTTTAAGTCATAACTCAATTCTTATTTTAACTCTTTAGTCCACATATGTTACCACTATTCCAACTGTACAATATAACCAAAAAAAGAGAAAATCCTGCCTCTTTAATCATGCACTTTTTAATCTGTTCCTCTTCCATTTAGGATTTCAACAAAAGTTTGTACATTTTTGATATCACATGATGTGCACAATTGTATCTCAAAACCCGTCTTCCACTCTTCCATACCCCAAGTCTTCATTTCCAACTAGAATCTCTCAATCAATCAATCAATCATTTATTTGTATGTTGCCTTTCCAAATTTCAAACCATGTGCAAGGCAGCTTACAAAAAAAAATAAAATATTCCATAACTGCAAACATAACAAAACTAGTCGTAAACAATGAACAAAATATCAAAAAGTACACAACAAAATTGAAAAAAAAAATCCACATAAATAATAAGATTCCACGTAAATCATATAATCCAAACTAAAGAGATAAAAAATTAACATCAGCAACAGCAAACCCCCCCCCTCCCGGAAAAAGAACCCATAAACAACACCCCAACCCTCTTTTATTAAGTGTAAAAGAGAAACCCCTTGTTTAAATTTTACAATCTCCCCATTTCCACTTTAAGAACTCTCAATAGATTAACCATTTCTCTTTATCCGTCAGCCTTTTGTCTATAAAAAGTGTCTTCTGGTGAAACCCAAAATAGAGTCTTTGTGTATAAACTAACTTTATATCTATTTTCAGATTCTTAATACACCACGCACGTCTAATACAGTGGTTCTCAAGGTGCGCATTTACTCTGACTTGATCTACCACAAATATCCAAGCCATCTAACCCTGAAATCCTAACCTTCTAATTCCAAGTCTCTTCTTTCTCAATATCCCCATTCCGTTAACCGCACCAAGCAACAAGCTGTAAAATGCAAATTTAAAACGCAAGCTTTCCTTTGCATCTCGCAGAACTTTAAATGTAATTTGTGGGTTTTTTCACCTGTCCTCCAAACTTTGGTCTTTTTGCCATCCTTTAAATGGGAAATCAGTAGTCAAGCCATGCTTTTTGGTAAAACGTTCGTCTGGATCCCGGAAGTCCTACCTGAGATGGGAAGTTCCGCTAGTACCAGCCACTTCTCCTTCTGCAAGCAGCGCCACCCGAATTCCCCCCTGGGATGAGCCGCTAAACTGAGCCGCCGGAGAAAGATTGGGGCGGGCGGCAAGTGGGAGGAGGAAGTCGTGCGCTTCTGTCCCGTCAGAAAAGTGCTGGTCCTCCCTGGAGGCAGCCTGCTTGCAGACAAGGGGGCTGGGCTGCCTCAAAGCCCATCAAGGCCACAGGCTGCTAGCATGACTCATCCCGGCTTTCTCATCTGAGGGGAAAGGGTGCGCGATCTTAAATGCTGGCCTTGGCAACTTGGCTGAGCTACCTTGGGCCAGCTTAGCCTCCCTCACAGAGGGTTGTTCTGAAGATACACTCAGGAAAACACCCGAGGCATGAAGAAGAAGAACGAGGAGAGTCTGGAAAGGGGGGTGGGGAGCGCTCTCACCCCAGCCGCTCCAGGATGGGAAGTGCGTCCCAGGGGAAGGGGGATTCAGGCGGAGGAGGACGTCGGGGTGGGTGGGGGTTGCCAGGAGCAGCACGATGTCCCTCCAACCCCCGGCTTCCACTCTCCAGGCAGGCGCCCAACGTGGCCAGCTGGCACTCCAGCCTTGGCGTGCAGATCCCGGGTTCAGCCCCAGTTCCAGGTTCTGATATTGAGGGAGAAAACATCGCTCTGCACATTTCCCACATCATGCATACTTCTATGATGTCCCCACTTTCCCCCCTCTCGCAAAGCCCCAAAGCCTCCTACATTGTAAGCCTTCCTTACAGGGGAATCATCAGAACCACCTGTGCTGCAGAGCTTCTGGCTGAAAGGCGACTCAGGAGATTTGCAATGACTGCTGCAATGCACCCCTAATGATTCAGATTGTATCATTATAGGCTTATTGTGTTTATTTGTTGTTGATATATTAAATTTGTATAATCTTAGAAGCAGTGTGGCTGTGAGTACCATGAAGGGAGCCTGCACTTTGTGATTTGCCAGGGCACTACTGCAGGTTAGGAAGGAGGAAGAGGCAAAGATCCTTTCCCCAGTAAAACATGTTTGCACCCAGGGTGTTTCCAGACTGTCAGTATTTTGTGGAAGGGATTCAGGTCCAGCCGAGAACTTCAGCTTTTCCAATGAGAATGGATTAAAGCACTCTGACCATTTTCTTAGTAGAGTCTAACCACTGTTGTAAGTTTTGGGTAAGCAAGACATGAACGCAAAACAAACAAGTGGTCGTCTCCTCCGGAGGAACCCCTGCACTGTAAATATATTGACAGCACACTTACAGGTCTTTGGCATTGGCACCCCAGAACTGTGAAGGTTGCCTCAACTGTTGAGCAACACAGCTAAGGAAGAAGGAGTGGAGTGTCTCCGGGGGGAGCATAGCTCCCATTCCCTTCCAAACACACAGACAGGACAGTGTGGTGGCACCCAGGGAATAGTTGCAGCAGCCGGATGGCTGGCTGAAACACACACCATTGCAATCTTTTTGCCTGGGATTCAATCTGAATCAGCCAGTTAGTGAACTTGGTGCTCATGTGCAACAAAGCCACTACAAAATTGCTCTTCCCTGCACACTTCCAGGTCCCTCCAGCTGGGCTTTTTGAGTGTGATGGGTTTTTCTCACTCCAGAGCAGTTTGTCTTTAAGCTGAAGGTCTCCAGGAAAGCAAGGGAGACTAAAAAAATTGCACTCTTGCTTTCCTGGAAGAAGATCAAAAGACTCCTCTGGACTAGAAGAAACATCTCATTAACAACTGCAGAAATGCCAAAGAACTTTGGATATCTGCTTGGGAGCTTTCTGATGCAGTATTAATTTAACAAGGAGCCAGGAGTGAAACCGAAAGTAGACTGACCAGCTAGCTGAATCCAATTATATTGCTATGGGGGGGGGAGGGGAAACCTCTAACATTTTACTTTTCAATACTTGTACTTCCAGGGTGAATTGAATGGGGGGGGGGGGAGGAGAGGCAGAAAGAAGAGCTAACTTGTCCGTGGCTGGGGGCGCAATCTGGATGGTTCTGCCGGGGCGCAAGATCACCTAACTACTGCTCTGCGCCTCTGGACCAGGGGTGGATGGTGCTCATTGGGACTGGGAGGGTGGAAGGCAAGGAGGCCAACAGTAGTATAACAGAGGCCGTTAGTACTGTTCTGCTTTTGCCAGAGAGCCACCTGGTAAGGAAGATCTCCAAGCATGCTTCCTAGGGGGTCCTCTTTAATCCTCAGATGTGCCCACAAAGGCATGATCCAGCACCCTCATGCCACAGCTGCCTCTGGAGTGACCCTCCCTCCGGTAAGAGGCATGCCTCACAGCTGAGTGCCTGGTTGTTTGTGTAGGGCGAAGGCTGGGAATCTTGTGGGCTCCCAGATATTGCCAGATCCAATGGCCTTCTGCCTCAGCCAGCATGGCCGACGGTCAGGGGTGATGGAATCCAACAACATCTAGAGGGCCACACAATTCCCCATCCCTGGTCTAGTGAATTTGAGGTTCTTGGTTTCTCTCCCTCTGCCCCCTTTTGCCTGGAAAAGCACTTTGGCAGATTCCTTTGGAGGATTTGGGTGTGACAAGCTGTAGCAGCGCACTGAATAAAACAACTCTGAGAATCTGAAACACCGGGCTGTTTTCTTTTCTAATAAAAATATTCACTGTGCAGTTCACAGGCAGGAAACACAATGTTGATATTGTCCAGGAAATGGGTTTTCAGTTGGAGGGCATGGGTTGCGTGAGAGCATGTTGTGTGGGATAACCAGTCTCATATAACCAACATGCTTCAGTCTAATTAGTGCGTGAAGGGTTTAACACCATAGAGTAAGCTGCCCTGCCATCTTAGCCATGTCTCTTCCCCTTACCTTGGGAGTGAGTTCTGATCTATTCTGGTATTCACTTCTTCAGCGTTTAATGTACTGTAGGTTTTTCCTGATTTTATGGTTTTATCTTTCTGTAAACGGCTTTGATGTTTCTTACAATCTGGTGTGTATAAATTTTATGAAATAAATCAATAATTTTGAATAAATAAATAAATAAATAGGAAGATGTAAAACCATAACCTCCGAAATGAAAGCTACTGTGCCTCCAGACGGATGTTTTTGCCTGTAGGGGGGCCGTATTCTGCAATGTGCTATCGATGCAATAATAGTGCAGCTTTCTAATGGACTGTCCACGCAAACATCATTCTGCTTTCTCAGTTGCTCTGCAATGCTTTGCCAGGGTTCCCACATCATGGCCCCCTGGGGGTGCGCTCCTGTGTTGTAGCTCAGCAAAAGCAGGACAAAATTCCTCTAGTATGGCTCACAGTGAGGGCTGCTGAGAGTTGGGAGAGATCTCGGAGGCCAAAGAGTTTGCTTTTCTGCTCAGTACAGGGGATCTTGCCAGCTCTTCACCCCTGACTGGCCGAAGATGCCCATCTCTCATCCATGCAGCTCCACAGCGTGCCTGGATGATGACTCAGATGGAGCTGGACACACCATTCCTGAAGGATGCAATAATCTTGCAATTGTGGTGGACCAATTACATGTCATTTTGCTTTGCAAGTTGTTCTGTGATGCGTCCCCTGTGCTACTATATTATTATCAGCCAGAGGGGCCCTCTTGAGCTATAAAGTGCAACTTAAGTGGGACAATTCCCCCCCATAACATTTAGATGGATTTAGGGGAGTGCAACTGGTTTGGTCACACTGGCGTGAAGCCTTGCGGGCCCCACAGGGGACACCGCAACTATGATGTTGAATAGACGTTGAGAGGCATGGGGCACTGAATTTTGGCATCGTACAGGGCTCCCCTGGAATTTGAGATGCCATGGTTCACCACTGAAGAACATTTGTGGTATGAAAAAGGTACCTGGTTTCAGCTGGAAGTTAGGGGGCACTGGTTGGAAGGGTTGGAGTATGTCTGTCCCGAAAGCTTTGCAGGCACGAACAGTACTGAATACAGTCTTGCAGATAACTGCCCTCCTACTGTCATGAATAGAAACAATCTGTTTTACAGAGGCTGTTTAGCTTGCTCTTTTTACCCCTTTACTAGACAGCATTTTTGTGCTGTTTTCAGAGTGGGGAATGCCCATTCCTTCATGGCCAGCATGGAAACACAGAAGGCTAGCCATTTAGGAGGTTTGCAAAGAGGACAAGGGTGTTACGGAGTAATCTTCTAGCAAACAAGCTTGGCACAGCAGATCTGAGAGGTGGTTTTCTGCTCCCGGAAAGCAGGCCTGGAAACCAGGTTGCCAGGTGAAGGAAGAAGGGAGAGATCAACCAACTCACTTGCCTTCAAAGAATTTCTGGTTGCCTGTGGCTACTGGGATAGTGCTTAAATATCAGGCTGGCTGACACATCTTAAAAAATACAAGGAAAAAGCTTTTTTTCTTTCATTAGCAAAGCTCCTTTGGGGCCCAGAATAGCTAAGCTGAGGAAGAAGTGGCTGGTATTACTTGTTTGTTCTTGGTCCTGATCTTGCCTGCCCTTGCACACTCCGGTTGTCTTTGCATATTTAACCAGCACGTCTGTTCCGATTGGAGTCCTATTCCTGCAGTTCCACATCCTTCTCTTTGGCACTTGGGCATTCGGTTCCAGGAGCTGGACCTGAGCACAGAGGCTTTCTTCTACTTGGACTCGACAAAGGAGCAAGAGTGGCTGACAGCTGTGGGAAAGGCTTTGCGTTCCAAATCCAAGTACAAGAAAGTAAGTCCAACCCCACCCATTTCTTCAGCAGCCAGACAGCTGTCAGGAGCTGGAGTGAGGAGGAGGAGGTCAGCAAGAAAAAACACCTGGTGTCAGTGATGTTTTATTCAAAAGAAGCCAACATTCTTTATTCAAAGAAACCCAAACCATGCAGGCCTCGTGATCACAGAAACCTTTCCCAACAGGTCTTGCCCCAGTGAGGTAGTTGTGAAGGCTGAAGGTTGCTACCCTCCCACCACTCTCTGAAGTCTCCTCCTCCCCCTGGTCCTTCCCAAGCAACCTGAGACTCTGACACCTTGCCTGTCTTTGCTCCCTCCTCTTAATTTCTCTGTGTTCTGGGAGACCAGCAGGGAGGGGAGCTGATCACAGCAGGGTGGGGAGACCCCCTGGCTTCTTCAGCAGCCTGCCTGATCTCTGCCTCTTGACCCCCGCCTCCAGCCTCCACTTCTGCCTCGGATTCTGGACTACTGTTTGCCACAGAATCTTCCTGCCCTCCTGCCTCTTCAGTTTCCAACACCTCCTCTTGCTCACAGTCTGCTCCCTCTTCTCCCTCGGATGACCCCCCACCAGTTCCCTGGCTCTGAGCCTTCTTCCCTTGGGGGATCCCCAGTTGGTGCCACCTGCCACTCCTATCTGCATCCAGCCGGCCCAGGACAGCAAGCAATGAACAGAGCTGGTAGACATCCCAGTACCTTGCATCTTCTAGGTGCAGCTGGTGCTCATCTTTGTCAGAAAGGACCAGCTCAGCCGCATCAAGGAAGTGATGAGGGAGACAGTGGGCACAGGCATCATGGGGAAGATGGGGAGTAGACCCTGACAGCAGAATTCCCTACGTCGATCTTTCTGTTTGTCTATCTGTTTTTCTAATCTCTGCCAACCAGTTTCCCCCTCTTTCCTGCTTGCTCACTAACAGCCATCTTTGCTCCGCCCCTGCAGGGTAACAAGGGGTGCGTGGCCGTGAGGCTTGTCTGCAACAATACCAGCTTCTGCATCATCAATTCCCACCTTGCTGCCCACGTGGAAGACTTTGGGCGCCGAAACGAGGATTACAAAGATATCTGTGCCCAGATGAGCTTCCTGCCCCCTGACCAGGGTCTGCCGCAGCTGACAATCATGAAACACGAGTGCGTTTCGAGGGCTTGGAGGGAGAGAGCCTTGGCTGATGTAACTTGTTGGTCTCCGCTATCTGGAGAAGCAAATTGAGTCATGTTTCTGTAACTTTCCTGCCTGTGTGTAGCTCAGGGTAGGCAGCATTTGTTCTTGTTTAGTCGTTTAGTCGTGTCCGCCTCTTCGTGACCCCCTGGACCAGAGCACGCCAGGCCCTCCTGTCTTCCACTGCCTCCCGCAGTTTGGTCAAACTCATGCTGGTAGCTTCGAGAACACTGTCCCACCATCTCGTCCTCTGTCGTCGCCTTCTCCTTGTGCCCTCCATCTTTCCCAACATCAGAGTCTTTTCCAGGGAGTCTTCTCTTCTCATGAGGTGGCCAAAGTCTTGGAGCCTCAGCTTCACGATCTGTCCTTCCAGTGAGCACTCAGGGCTGATTTCCTTCAGAATGGATAGGTTTGATCTTCTTGCAGTCCATGGGACTCTCAAGAGTCTCCTCCAGCACCAGAATTCAAAAGCATCAATTCTTCGGTGAACAGCCTTCTTTATGGCAGGCAGCATAGTGCTCTCCAAATGTTGATAGACCAAAATTCCCATAATTGCTAAGAATTGGCCTTGCTGACTGGGGCTCATGAGAGTTCCACTTCAGCAACACCAGGAGGGTGCAGTGTCGGCGATCCCTGCTGCTGCAGCTGCACCACTAAGGTTTCTACTAGAGCAGCCAGTAGAGAGCAAGATAAACTGAGTGGCAGAGATGTATTAGATTAGATTATAGCAAATGTGGGCAACTTCTCCAGTGATCGGGGTGCGAGTTGCAGTTTGTTAAGGGCAGTAACGTGAAAGCAGAGCGGCCATTTTGCATGGAGAAGGTTCCCGGCTCAGTCACCAGTGTGTGCAGATAGGGCTGGGCATGATCTCTGCCTGAAAGCTGCTGCCAGTCCATGTAGTCCGTCCTGAGCTTGATGGGTCAATGGTCTGCCTCAATATAAGGTAGCTTCCTATGTTCCTGTGTACTACAGCAGGGTTTGGAGGGCCACAAGCGCCCTGCCCATGAATTAACGTACCAGGGGAAATTCTAAAAGTCTTTGCTGAAAGGACATCAAAGCAGGGGCCAGGTGAACCTCTTTGGGAGATTATTCTGAAAGGTCAGGTGCCATGACTGAAAAGGCCCTGCCATACTTGAAAGAGCAGGAGTTCCCTGGGAAAGGGCTGCCCCTGCTAAAGATTCTAGTCAGTGGAGAGGCAGTGCAAACATAAGTGGGCCTTCTTTTGGTACCCTTTTCCCAAACCTTGAAACACTTGAAAGGCCAAATGGGATGCTCTGAATTGGGCCTGGAAGCAGTTCAAGAGCCAGTCTAGTTCACAGAGCACTAGCCTAATATGATCATACTGCCCAATCCTAGTTATCAGTCTTACTACATATTGCAGGAAGTGGCAGCAGGCTGCCCCCCGCCCCCCGACCCCGTGAGCTAGCCTGTAGCTGTGGTTGCTTTGCTTTTTTCCAGCATTGTCATCTGATCACTAAAAATCAGTTTCAGAGACTTCTGACCTACGACCAGGTGAGAGACATCTTTGTGTTATATGTGGTGGTTTAGGATTTTGCCCTGTTTATTTCCTTTGTCTGGGATACCCCAGCCTAGGCTAGAGAAACCACTTTCAGGCAGTTAGGAGCAAAGTGTAGCTATAACATAGGATGACTGCGACTTCTACAAATGCTTTTTAAGGTTGCAGGTTTGTGCAACCTGAATTAGAAGCAAGTCCCAATTAAGTTGGAGGGTTGCCTTGGAATAAGTAGGACTGCTCTGCAGTTTCCCAGTTAGAGGGCTTTCCTAGCTCAGCACACGCTCCAGATGTTGTTGGACTCCCATCAGCCCCAGCATAGCTGCTGTCCAGCAATATCTAAAGGTCTAAGGTTTCCTGCTCTAGGTTTTGCATCTGTCTGGAAAATCTGCGTTGCTCACATGCTCTTATCAGCAGAGACTTCCATTAAGTCCAATTAAATTGCTGGTGCTTTTTGTTTTACATTTTTCTCTCCAAGGTTTGTGTGTTCATCATGTTGAGGACCTTTCTCCCACTTGGCATAAGGATCATTGGTATTTTGTGTTGAAACAGAGGCCTGATTGCTGCACCTTACGGTGGATTTAAACTCTGTGAGCGTAGTCATGCCTTAGCTCTTTGAGAAGGATGCTGCAAGGAAGGCAAGGGGGGGGGCAGCCTCAGACTTCCAACATATGCAAAACCATCATAAAACATTAAAAACTTCCCTAAAGGTTGTATAGTTACTTATCTCCGTGACACCTTTTGGCATCGCAGGGAACCAGTGAGAGCAGTCCGTCAAAAAATTACTTTTTTAAAACAATGCGTATTTTTATGTTGTGCAGGCACAAAAATATCTTGGGGAACATATAGAACTAGCCAAACTTTTAAAAACTCAATGAAATGTAAACTAAAAAAGAAAGTTACATTGGGGGCGCAAAAATCCTTTAGGAGACAAATAAATGCTTTCCCTTTTTATATTCTTTTGTTAGGATCACTTTCTCTTACCCCCCAGTATCCTGTCACCATCTTCTGTGCAGCTGCTGCTTTGGAGGACTAGAGAGGAAAGTGGGGTGGGGGTGGGAACTGAGTCGCTTCTTTTCCTAATTCTTGAAGTTAAGGTTTCCCCCATACACCTGTGAGAACAGGATGCTGTACTAGATGGGCCATTGGCCTGATCCAGCAGCCTCCTATTGTGTCCTTCTGTTGAATTCTTCACCGTCTTAACTTTTAATTTACAGACAAGCCAACTTGGCTGTGCCAAAGAATGTATCTACCTGACCTCCTCCCATTTTAGGTGAGACGGTGGACATTTCCCTGGATGTGTACATCAGCAAGGAAGAGAAGATTGAGGCTATCTTTGTCCTTCACCTTGACCGTGGCAAGGACTATTTCCTCACCATCAGTGGGAGCCAGTGGCGTAGGGTGGGTTGTCAGCACCCGGGGCAAGGCAAGTAATTTGCGCCCCCTAACCCATGGATTTGCGCCCCCAACCCATGGATTTGCGCCCCCTATCCTGTGGATTTGCCCTAACCCCCAGATGTTGCGCCCGGTGCGGCCGGCCCCCCCTGCACCCCCCACGCTACGCCACTGGTGGGAGCTACCTACCAAGCTGCTTCGGGACCTCCTTGGAAGCCTTGTGCTGGATGTCTACCCTTCCCACTCTGCTTGCCTGCTTGAAAAACAGCTGCTCTTCCACTCAGAAATGTGGGGGCTGGGGGTCCTCCGCTGCATTCAGCTTCAGCTTCTGTAGCTGTGCATCCGCTTCCTGTGTGCTGCTCATGCCCTTTGTTTGCCTTGACTGAGTCATCCCAGGTTCTGGTCATCCCACCTGCCCTTTCGCAGGGCCACTGAACCGTGTGCATTTCCCTGCCATCTGCCCAGATACTGTTCAGCCAACGGGCTGTTTCTTTCTCTTCTCAGGGCCTGTGCCATTAACACCCTTGGTTGTCTTTTGCTCTTGCCTTCCTCCTCTGATCTCAGGGAGAAGACAGCTTCCTAGAAAAGGTAACAGTTGGTTTGCTATCCTCTAGATGTTCTTGTAGCGGACTCAAATCAGGTACAGGCAACGCCCCGTTTACACGGGGGTTGCGTTCCGAGGTACCGTGCGTTTAAATGAAATTGTGTATATTGGGGACAGCATTGGAAAAGCCTGCAAACACCCTCTAAACGTCCGGAAACCCTTTTGAAAGGCCTTTTGAAAACCAGCAGCACTTGCCAGCCTCCCTGCAAAACTCCTTGCTCCAACTCTCCACAGGCCTGAAAGGTCAGTGCCAAAGCTCCTGGGAGGGAGTCGAGATGCTGTTTCCATGCCACTTTGCCGCTTTTGTGCTCTTGGGGGGGACATTTTTGCCCCTTCAAGTGCCCCTTCCAGCTTTGCGGCAGTGTGCATGTGCCTCGAAGGCACGTAAATGGAGTTGCCCTTGTCAACGATCAGCAGCTGCTCCATGCAGTGGCAGCTGGTCCTTTAGGGCAAACCAGGCACTACCCCACCAACCTGACTTTCCTCTCAGGCAACCCGCACCTGCCTGCCTTCTGATTCAAATCCAGTCCAGGTGGTGGCTCTAGCTCTCTGCTTTGGTCTCTTCCCTAGTCTCAGCGTGGCCCTTGTAGAACTCGGCAGAGGAGAACGGAGACGAAACCAGAATTTGCCATCACTGCTTGTAACTGATTTTGCGCTGCTCGACTCTGGGTCCGCTTGCGATTGGCAGCCCGGGAGGCAGAAAGCCCAGTCTCATGATGCAGGCGCCAGCCCCCTCTGGCCCCAAGAGCCAGTTTTCTCCTTGTCTCTGTGCTCAGCAACTGCTGCACAGACTATGCCACTCTGGCTTACTCTTACCACCTGAGCACTGGCATTTGGGAAGCGGTAGTGGCTGCTTTGGGGTGGCTCAGGGAAATGTCACTCCTCTCGAAATCAGATAGACTTGGGTGTATTATCCTAGCCACAAGGAGACAGTGGTGACTGTCAATTTGGACAGCTGTAGACATTTAGAATCATGGAGGATATGTTTATCAGTGGCTACCGGTCAGGGCTATTTCTTGCCACTATTATCACAAACCACATGCTTTTGATTACCAGTTTCTGGGGAACATTATGGACAAAGTGCTATTGTCCCCGTGTCCCTATGGACTCCCAAGGGCATGTGGTTGGCCATTGTGGGAACAAAATGCATTGCTCCCCCCTCCTCTCTTTCTCTTTCTCTTGAATGTGGTAGCTTGAGATAGAACTAACCACCCTGAACATTTCTGGAGAGGAAGATGGGAAGGAGGCCGGAGGCATGGTTCACCAGCTGCTGTGTGCTGCATTGCCCATACAAAGTCGTGGGCTGGGGCTCCAGCTGTTGCTCAGTTTCTACCACTGCCTCTGCAACGTGCTCTAGACAAGGGGTGGTGAACATGTGACCCCATCATCTCATCCTGCTGGCTGGGGCTGCAGCCCATCAACCTATGAAGGCCCATCCATGTTCTGTTGCTGTTTTTGTTACTTATTTCCTGCCCTTCACCCTAAGGTCCCAGGGCAGGTTCCAACAATTTAAATAAAATGTTAGAAGAAGAGAAGTTTGGATTTGATATCCCGCTTTATCACTACCCGAAGGAGTCTCAAAGCGGCTAACATTCTCCTTTACCTTCCTCCCCAACAAACACTCTGTGAGGCGAGTGGGGCTGAGAGACTTCAGAGAAGTGTGACTGGCCCAAGGTCACCCAGCAGCTGCATGTGGAGGAGCAGAGACGCGAACCCGGTTCCCCAGATTATGAGTCTATCGCTCTTAACCACTACACCACATTGGCTCTCTAGCCAAACCCCATGTCCACAGCTGCATATTTAGTAAGCTTTTGGGTGAACTGCACATCCGGAGTGGGAGGATTACTAGCTGCATATTAATAGGGGGAGGGGGGAGCTTGGATTTGGGGTGCAAGCAATTTGTTTTTTGTTTCCCCACTCGAGATGCTTGCTGTGGCTAGGGCCGGGCGATATGTCAATATAGATATATTTTCAAATCAGCTTGAAGTCTAGATAGTGAGACTGGTTTCATAATTTCTGACCTGGCAATATATTGCGAATCATGATGTGTGTGTGTACTATGCAAAAAACACCATGTGGGGGGAAACTGTGAAGCCAGACAATGCCTCTACATAGCTCCATCTTATTTCAGACATTGTGATATATTGGTGTATTGCAATGTTTAGCTAGTGATATATCACCGTGTTGAAAGCCAGCTATTGCCCAGCCCTAGTTGTGGCCTCAGAGGGCAAGACTTGTCCACCCAGCTGGAGCAAGGAAAGAATGCATACAGGCACACATTCTGTCAGGCTCTCACGCCAGTCCCCCTTGTCATTGGACCTCCAGGAGAAGCAGTTTCTGGATATCGTACCCCAGGATGGTGATGACTCCACTGAGCGGCCAAGGAGATCTGGCTTTTGGTGGACCACCTCTTCAAGAATGCCTGCCACCAGGTGAGCTGAGGGGGACGGTACCATTGAAAGGATGGGTGTGGGCTGGAATCCAGTACCAGTTTTGGGGTGTGCAGGTTCCAAACGTCCCAATTGATTTATATCTTAGCTACCGACTCGCTCTTACAAGCTCCTGCTGTGAGTATAGTGGCACCTTGGTGGAGCGGCAGCGGGTGGGACATCCAGCATATACTATTCCTTAGAGCGGCTCAGAAGAACCCAAGTGTTCCCAACCATTGTCTGTCTATCCCTAGCAAAGCGGCTCTCTGAGACTGGCCACTAGAAGAAGCGGGGAATGATTTCACTCTCCCATTGCCCCAAATCAGGAGAAGGGTAGTAGGAATGCTACTGTGGAAAGCAGGCGGGATACAATTCTCAGCCCTTGTGCCAGCTCTCTTGGTGATGGGCTTCTCTCCATTGTGGCATTCCTCGACCTCACATTATGCACCCCAGGGCTGGATTGTTCTTCATGCTATCCAGGATGTACCTCATCCCTTCCGAATGCATGGGTGATACTCTGCTTCAGGAGGACCTCTTCCAGACCCCGGGCACGCAGGACGAGCTGCAGGAGAGAATTGAGTGCCTGGACACCAGCATTCCCGAGACGATCCGTATCCTCTTTGGGGGACATTGTTGGGGAGCAGGGCTGCTTGGTGGTTTTCTTTCGCTCTTGGCTTGAGTGGACCTCACTTTTATATACCTGGTGGCTTAGGTTCCTAGGCCAGCCCATCCTTAAGGCTCTGAGACACAGCAAACTGAAATGCCCACAGTCAAGTCCAGTCATGCATCCAAACAGCTTCACAGCTTTAACCCCCATTTGAAAACATCAGCCTGGCTAGATAGAGCAGAGGTGGGGAACCTTGACAGGCCCGCAGGCCCCACATCTAGCATCATACGTGGTGTCAGGTGTGGAGACAGGTAAAGACATGGCTGCAAAGGAGCTTCAAGGGTGCGTTCAATTGTTCTTTGGCAAGCAGGGTTTCTTGACCGCACTTTTGGAGTTGACCACTAGTATTTGTTGTTTGGATTGAAACCATGCCTGCAGAAGGACATTTCCTCGGCAGATCAGCTTTGCAGGCAGCTTCGTCAAGAGGGGAGGTGTGGGATAATTACAGTGGGATGGCTCAGCTGGTAGAGCGTGACACTCTTAATCTCAGGGCTGTGGGTTCAAGGTCCACCTTGCGCCAAAAGGGGGAACTTGCAAGGTGGGCCCAGATGTATAAGGACCAAGCTTCTTGCTTTGGACCAGCCTGGGAAGGAGGCAGGCTGCAGGTAACAGGACAGAACACTTCCCTTGCCAGGCTGTCAATAGCTGGCAGTGACCACTCGGTGGCCGAAGCTCTGCTCATCTTCCTGGACGCAGTGCCAGAACCAGTCCTTTGCTATGAACTGTATCAGCGCTGCCTTGAGTGCTCACATGACAGCCACCTCTGTCGCCAGGTCGGCCCCAGAGCCCCATCTCTTCCTGGCTGGTCTGTGGTGTGTACAGAAGCATAGAATCAGAAGGGATTTCCAAAGTCATCTAGTCCAAATGTTGCCGCGAGTAACAGGAAATCCACTAAAACATCCCTGAAAGCCAGTAAACCGGCACACTGGCAGGAGGGCTAGTCTGGTCTGGGAAGCCTTGTTAACTGCAGAGGTTGCTGATGTCTCCTTTGATAACCATCCCTCTCGGTTGTGGAGGGGGGTGGGGTGCGCACATGTTGCCTTTTTGCTTTCTGACCAGGACTTGTAACAATAGCCCACCTGTTTCAGTGAACCTCGCTTGAATTTCCAACCCAGGAAGCGGCCATATACTGGGCCATCTAGCTCAGTATTGTCGAAATTGACAAGCAGTGGCTCTCCAGGATTTCAGACAAGGGATGTTCCCTACCCTCCTGGGAGATGCTGGGGGTGGAGCCTGAGACTTTCTGCATGAAAAGCAGGTGGTTTACTGCAGAGCTATGGCCCTTCCCCCAAGATATCTCAGTTGGTAGAGCATAAGACTCTTCATCTCAGTGTCCTGAGTTCAAGTCCCACCTTAGGCATTGCAGGGGGTTCGATTAGTTAACCCTTGTGGTCCCTTCCGACTCTCCAGTTGTATTGTTCCCCAAAGTTCCCAGCAGAGTTCTAGTCCGGTTACCATTTTAAACATTCTTTTTTTTTTATGCCAGGTCTAAACCTGCAAACATAACAAGTACACCGTGCTAGTGATCCATGCCCCTCCTCTAGCAAAGCTCTGCACTGAAACTCCAAACCGCCCCTCCCTGTCTTGCAGGTGATCTGCCAGTTGCCGCGGTCGCACCAGAACGTGTTCCGCTTCGTGGTGGCTTTCCTGCGGGAGCTGCTGAAATACTCTGAGAGCAACAACGTCAGTGGCAACATGCTAGGTAAGGCCTCCCTTCATGCAAATGTTTTCGCTTCCCTGCAGCCACCCTCTTCGCCAGCCTCCTGCTACGGCCTCTGCCCAACGTTCTGCCGAGTGCCATCGGCTTCCTCCTGGGCTTCCTGCTGGGGGCGGATGACTCCGAAAGGTGCCAAGCGTGACTGGAGACGAAGTTGGGAGGGAAGAGGCAAGGCCCAGCCTCTGTTCTCTGGTGCCTGCCCTTCCCCTTGTGCCATCTTGCCATGTGCCAGCTCCCTTCCCTGTGCTTCGCCCTTTCCACCTTTTCCTCTTGACTCCTGACACGGTTGCACACTTGGCTTTCCACATGGTTCCAGGGCATTGGCAGCAGGTTCAGGGTGCTTGGGGAGGGACCCTGTTGGAGGACAGTCATTCCCCTGCCCATCCTACTACCACCACTGCTGCTCTCAGTCCCTGCGCAGTAGTCCACGCTCTCCCCTTCTGCTGCAGCTGAGCATGTGCTACTCTTGGTGGGTACCAGGCATAAGGATTCCTGGCCTGTCCTGGGATTGCAGGACCTCTTTCTCTGTCCCCCCAGCCTTGATGCTCATCAAGAAGGGGCAGGGCAGCCACTGTGGCCCACGTATGCCTTAGCCTGCTCTCTATAGTTCAGCTATCTGTCCCCATTCTGCCAAGTAGAGTTCTAGGGTGTTCATTCTTCATGAGACACTAAGCACTGCCTAAAGGGACCAGGGAGGAGGAGGGGGCGCAGGCTGGGCAGCAGGAGGGGAGCTGAGGCAGTGGGTACAGCTGGGTTGGGTTGGGCTCCCCACCCGACCCCAAGTTCTGCAACTTTGTCTTTCTGCTTTTGTGTCCTGGGTTCCTGTACTTGGTGCACACACACTCTTAATTTATTGGGAAGCGGTTGTTTCAAAATGAAAGATCCGTTGTGCAGAGATTGTTCTGGTGTTTGGAGGGGAACTACACTTGCCTTGGCTGGTTTCGCCACTGCTCTGAAACTCAGCCAGACTTTCCAAATGTAGCCGCCTTGGGCCCTCGCAGCACACATGAGGGAGAGGCTGTGGAGAGGGGGTGCTGCATGGGGCATCAGGTCGTGCAGATACCATGGAATCTGACTTCGCTCTTCACAACAAGGCTTGCAGGTGCAGAAAGAGGGCTACATTGCTTCCCCAAGGTGTTTCTCAATTGCTCTCCTTCCTCATACTGCTTGCAGCTTGCAAGTTTCAGCCCAGCAGCAGCTGGCTGCGAATTATTGCATAGACTCTTGAGGGGAGGTCTGCCCTCCCCTCTCCCCATTAAGCTTTGTCTCCAGGGCTCAGTGGTAGGAGGGAGAACAGAGGCAGAAAAAGAACTGGGCTTGGCTTGAGGGGGTTATGAGAGCATATGTGCACCTGGTGCCAAGGGATAAGGCTGCAGAACTGAGCAGAGCACACTTAAGAGCAGGAGGACCTGAGCCCTGCTCCCGCCACCACCACCAACAGCAACTCCTAGATGTCCACTTGTTCTTCTCAAGGAAGTCCCCAAAATGACCAAAGGAGTCTGGAGCTCTGAGAGCAGCTATGGAGACTGCAGAGTCTGGATGGGAGCTCTTTTATTATTTATTTTCATTTGAAGTGGGATGGAGTGGAGGCTAGATGGATCACTTTGAGGGGGGGAAGCAGGCGGAGAGCAGTGGAACAGGATTGGGAACTTCCCCCTTCCCCACTGAAATAATCCAACTGGGCACCCTAGGAATTGGCAGGGCTAACCTGCGCATGAGGCGTTGCAAGGCCATTGGCTCAAGGGGGGGCAGATCAAGGTCCATAGAGCACCATGCTTGCAGCCATGCCACTATTGTGACCACGGTCAGGCCCTTGTGAGGGTTTTGCCAACACAACCTGCTCCTCTCCAGCCTCCTTTCCTAAAGGAGAAGCAGAGGCAAGGCTCAGGGTGTTTCTAGTCTTCCGGGTTGGCGCCTCCGGCAATGGCGGAGCTCCTCCGATCGGGAGGAACTTGCTCCGTGGAAGGCAGGGTCTGATCGCCACGGCGAAGACGGAGACCCTCTGAAATCACATGCGGGAGAAGCTTGTGAACTTGGGATTCGGCTGGCACCTTCAGCGCCTCCCCTACTCGCGGGGAAACCCTGTTTTGGGGATCCGGAGCGATGTGGGGTGAGTGGCGCGGTGCTTCGAATTGACTGCTTCTTTCATGGAGTGAAGCCGCATTGCTGTTGCCGGAGAGCGCTGACTTTTTCCTGTGGACAATTGGATTTTAAACAACTACCCGTGAGTAGAACGGAAAATTGGATCTTTAAATATCTTAATTTGGCATCGAAACGGGGAAGGTCTTAAACAGGAAGTCCGCCTTCCCCTTTTTTAAATAGATTGAAGCAAAGACGTTATAAGCTAAAGTCTTTGAAAGCTTTTGGCAAAGGATTAAATTTCCATCGGTTAAAACTACAAAACCCCCCTTGGAAGCAGGAGAAGAGGGGGGAAATTTTGGACTTAGCGAGCCTGCAGAAGAGAGTGAAAAACCAAATTACCACTGCTCCAAACCTGGAAAAGGGCTGCCAGAAAGAGTGAAGTTTTGGGAGAGTCCATTGACTGCGAACAGAACATTTTTGACAGCTAGTTATATAAGAGAAAGATACTGTTTCCATTGTCCTCTTCTCCGTTTAAAAAGGAGGGAAAGTAACTGGAAATTGAAACTATTTTTATGGCTTGAATTGTGTTCGAAAGGATTGATACAAGTGGAGACTGTTTCCCTCTAGAGGGAGTCTTTGAAACTGTCACAGGAGTGCAATTGGGGAATCACCAGCTGCAAGATAAGTAATTGTGAGAACCAGAGATTGACCTTGGACCATTCAAAATGTTGACAGGAGAAGCCATTGTGATGGTATTATGTAAGATAAGCTACTCACTGGAACAGCTTGATAAGAAGACGGATGACATGTCTTTTAAAATTGACAACTTGGATCAAAAAGTGACTAATTGGAGACAAAAAGTGAGCACCAATACAGAAATAATTCAGGACTTGGTACAAGAATCTACTTTGGCAGGACAAATTGTGGAGGAGAAAGAGAAAGCTGTGGTTGTTGAGCCTAAAGGAATACAAGCGGGATCCTCAGTCTTACAGAAGCAAATTGAGGATTACAAGTCGAGGCCTTCTATGATTGAATTAAGAAAAAGCCAGACTTTGAGGATTGGATCCCGGCTTGGACGGAAGAAGGAAAGTTGGAAAGATCTCTCTCTGCAGGGATTAACTGACTTTTGGGACATGGACTTGGGTCTGGAGGAGATTGGAGTTCTGGGGGCCTTTGGATTTGGAGGAATTTTGAAACATGTCATAGACCTCAGCTTCAACTATGGAAATTTGGCTGACCTGTGCGGAAGGAATAAAAGCATTGTTAGGTTGGAGTCTTCCCGAGATCTGCTCTTTGGCATTAAAGAATATGAAGAAGACCTGCAGAAGGGACCTGGAAAAGAGTTAAGAGCCTCGGACATAAGATCTCCAGGTTGATGGACTATATGGAATTGACGGAAAGGACTGGCAGAATCCAAAACCAGGGAGAGGAGATGGTGGAAGAAGATTAGAGAATTTAAAGTTTATATATAGAAATACTGTAAAATTAATGAATGATAGAAAAATGGTGGAAAGAAATTTTATGGCCTTAGCAGAAATGTTATAAGGAGTTAAGCATATATAAGTATTTTAGTTTTAATGATAAAAAATATGTTAAGATATTTATAATATGACAGAAAATAGAGAAAGATGGAAAGGATTTGCTGAAACAATTAATAGAAGTGGAATACAAAAAGGGAGGTGAGAGGAAGTCGAGGAAACAAGGGAATGAAAGGTAGAGTAAGGAAAAGGTGTGATGTATGTTTTTAAATGATTATTGTTTTGTTTTGTTTAGGGTTAAGGTGGGTTAGGGTTTTGTTTAGTTTAGTTTAATGTGTTTAGGTTGTGTTTTGTATTGCTTATATATTGTATTGTATTGTTTCTTTTCTAATTTTTGTTTTTTCTCTCTTGTCTTTTTTCTTTTTCTTTTCCTTTTCTGTAATCTTTAAAAGTAATAAATATTATTTTTATTTAAAAAAAAAGGCTCAGGGTGTTTCTGCCTCAAGCAAAAACATCCTCAGCTGGTCCTGGCAGTGGACATTAGAAATTGCTTTCGATATGGAAAAGAGTGGAATGCAGGAAAGTGGGGGGAGGGGAGTGTGTTAAAGGAAAAGGGAGGAGTTTTCCAAACTAAAATTGGGGTTGAAGACAGAGCTCTATTGAGTCACAAAAGGGGCTTCTGCCAGCCCAGTGGAATTTCCGGCTCCCCACATCCCAGCGTCTTAAAACACAAGAAGAGCTTGGGGAGTCAATTTTGTGCATAAGGTAGATGTTTGGCATGGTCTGTCCTTGATGTGAAAAGAGGATCCTTTCAATATTTACTTTGGTGAACTACAGCTCCCACAACAACAACTCTGAAGGTGACGCAGATGTTCAGAGCGGGGTGCTGATAATGCCAAGGTCATAAGTTTGATCCCTGTATAGGCCAACTGCATTATTCCTGCATTGTAGGGGATGGAACTAGATCAGTGGTTCCTAATTGGCAGATTACTGAGGACCCCTTATTTTTCAAAAGCCACCCCCTACTTTTGAAAAATTTGATAACTCTATGGTAGTTACCTCTGCAAAGCAATTTTTTGAACAAAATGTGGGGTAATAAGCAAAGGATTTTAGGTATACTAAAAACAACAAGACCGCCCATAAAATGTATGCTATTGCCATGCCAAAATGAGAGAAAATTAGTTGGAGGGAGGCAAGGGATGGGGCCACGGACCCCTGATTGGGAATAATGGAACTAGATGGTCCTCGGTGTCCCTTCCAACTCCACAATTCTATGATCCTGTGTCTTAAAAACAAATCTTGAGGAATAGTGTGTGGGTGGGTGGGGGGTTCTGTTTGAACTTTGCCAGCCTTTGATTTATTCTGATTTGCGCTTGCGTCCCTACTCCCCACGTGTAGAATTGCTATACGTTTGGATTTTCCTGGACATTCAAGCGTTTCCCGCATGGACACTTGTTTCCAACGGCCAAATGCCGGCAATTCCGGGCAGATGGCAACCCTACCCACTTGTGCCAGATTGCCTGGCATACATTACAAGCATCTAGTCACATCCCAGGGCTAGCCGACCTGACGGGAAGAGTCCGCGACCAGAAGGAGGAGGAGTACCAGGAAGAATGGACAAAATTCAAAGATTATTTAGCTGAATATATCAAGATAACCTAATTGGAAAAGCTTGCAAATACGAGATAGGCTTAGGATTTAAATATGTAAGGATAGGAATTAAGATGTTTCAAGCTAGATTAGAAAGAATGAAAGATGTGATCAAGTTATTTTGTTTTGTTTTGTTTTGGTGACAAAAGTTAATAAGATTATGTAAAAAATGTATGGATAAATGGTTGAAAATATTGAGGTATAATATGTTATGACACAAAGTTAAGATATTTGAAAAAGGGTAAGAATTTGCTGAATTAAGTATGTAAATGGGAACACAAAAGGGGGGAGGTGTGAGGAGGTCAAGGATACAAGCATATGACTTTGAGGACATAGAGAAAAATGGATTTGTTTTATTTTTTTAACTTCTTTTTTTTCTTGATTAGCTGTTTTTTGTGTATTTTGTGTGTTTTCTTTTTTTGTATTGTCTATTTTTATTTGTGGTTTCTCTTTTTTATTTTGTAAATTTTTACTTTTTTCTTTTGTAAAACTCTAATAAAAATTTATTAAAAAAAATGAAAGATGTGAAGTGATCAAGTTATTTTTTTTTTTTGAGAAGATTGATTTTGGAAAACTGTTAAAATGAAATACAATGAAATTCAACCAGGGGGATTTGAGGAAGTCACTTAACAATGTTATCAAGATTGGTTTAATTACAATTAGGATGTTTGTTTGTTTGTTCGTTTGTTTGTTTGTTTGTTTGTCTTAAAAAAATTTTTGGAAAATTAATTTAAAAAACTGAAAAGAAAAACACCATAGATTATCCAGAATCCCAAGCAGCGACATTGTGAAACTTTCATAGGAATAAAAGGTAGGGGGGAAGGAGGCACAATGTCAAGCAGGCAACAGAATAAACCCGAGCACTGTGGGTCTAAAACCGGCCCCTGAATCTCTTGCTCCCCACTCTGCCCTTCTAACAAGACCATTTTTTTGCTTGCTGGATGGCTGTGTGCAATGAGAGCTCAGTCACTGAGGAAGGGTGCTGGCCCAGTGGGAGAAGTATGTGCTTGGCATGCAGGCGATCCAGAAATCCATTCAAGAGCAAAATTCCAGTTCTCATGTTTTCTGTCGAAATGGCTAATTTAAAGGGGAATAGCATGGTGCCTTCCACAGAGTCAGACCAAGGAGAAATTCTGTAAGCAAAGGTAGCAGGCTTTGAAAAGCTTATGCAGATAGGAGACTTCTGGGTTAGCGCAAACGGCTAATGGCGGATTCCCTCCGAGCTCCGGAGGGAATCGGCTCTTCAGGAGTTGGGTCTTGCTGCTGCGGCGACGCGGGGACCCTTAGAAATCACAGGCGCGGAAGCCTGTGAACTTGGTGACTCGGCGGGCACCATTTGCGCCCCCCCGACCTGTGAAGAAGCCTTTTTAAAGGCTTCAGAACGGGGGACGGGGTGAGCGGCGCGGTGCTGAGAGTCGACTGCTTCTCCTGGGGAGTGAAGCCGCGAGCCATGGTCGGAGGGCGCTGACTTTTTCCTGTGAACAATCGGACCCTAAAAGTAACAACCCGTGAGTAGTACGGAAATTGGACTTTTTAAGGAAATTTTCTTTGGAATTTGGCACGATCGGGGAAGGCGCAAACAGGAAGTCCGCCTCCCCGCCTTGTAAAAGATCTAAAGCAAGGACTAGTTAACTAAGGTCGAGAGAATTGTTTTTTCGATAAAAGAGATTAATTTCACGATTTGGCGATACAAGTATAAGTAATTGTGCTGGAGGATAAGAGTTAATTTTGAGAGTTGAAGTTCCACCCCCCCCCCCGGACCTGGGAGCGATTCGCGAGAGAGCCTGCTGAGGATATAGAGGAGTTTGACAGCTGTCAAAATTAGCTGTCAAAAAGGAAAAAGAGAACTTTGTTTCTGCTGTCTCTGCTGGATACAGTTGCTGCAACTTGGTTATATTTTGTTGAAAATAAGTAAGAACTGATACAAATTAACCTGACTTTTGGATTTTAACTGGAAATAATACTAAGTTACCAAATCCCTCTAGAGGGGGATTTGGGACACTACAAGAATGGCTGGAAGAGGGAAAATTCAGGCTGGGCTGGACAGAGTATTTGTTCTCCTGGGAAAGTTACAAGGCCAAATTGATGTTTTGGCTACAAATGTAACAACCTTGAGCTTAAAAGTAAATAACATTACGGAATTTGATAAGGACTTGACTCAGGAAGCCCATGCAGCTGGACAAAAAGAGAACTTTGAGAATCTTGAAAGTGTGGAGAAAGAGATATATGTTGTTTCTGAGGAGAAGGAAGGGGGAGCTGTAATTTTGCAAACGACAAAGGAGAGCCAGAGGCCTGATATCATGCTCACAAAGGGAAACAAGAAATCAAACCAAAGGCCTGACAGGATGACTACAAAGGAAAATAAGTATTGGATGATGAAATTCTGGTTTAAATTGGCGACTGAAGAATGGAGAGATCTCTTTGTGTGGAGACCTGAAGACCTATGGATTACAAATCTGATTAAAGTGGAAGCTGGAGTTTTTGTGACAATTGGACTTTTGGACCTTGCTTTTAAGTATGGAGGTCTGGCTGGAAGAAATATGGATTTTATTGGGACAGAGCTCCTCCGAGATTTGGAGCTTAATATTAAGGACTATCAAAAAAACCGGCAGAGAGGAACTGAGAGAGAATTAAGAGCCTCGGACGTGAGATCTCCAGGCTGATAGAAGATTAAGACTGTTGGATATTTGTTGGGGATCGAAACCGGGAAAGGGGGTGGTGGGGTTTGAGAATCCAAAGGGTGTATAATTATGATTTGTCTTATTTTTTTTTGTTTGGTTATTAATATGAAAATTGGGAAATTCGTGGAATGGAATTTGGGTCGACTTTAGAAAAAGGTTTGTGTATTGAGGTACAAATATTGATGTTTATAAGTTAAAATAAGTTTTAAAAAATGAATTAAATATAAAAAGGTTAAAAATTGGGGATAGGAACTTGTTGAACAAACAATTTGAATTGGAATACAAGAAGGGGAGGTGTGGGGAAGTCTGGGAAATATGGTAATGAAAATATGGAATTCTAAATTTCATGTGTTTTTAAATCTTTTCTTTTTTTTGCATTTTTTGTTCTTTTCGATTTTTTTGTATTGAATTTGAAAAATCTTAATAAATATTTCATAAAAAAAGAAAAGCTTATGCAGATACACAAGGACACATTGCTAAAAGAAACAAAGGGATTTGGAGGGACCATGAGTGAACAGGTAGTACCAGAATGTACAGAATTGTACCTAGAAAAAGGTTACAACTGGATTACCTTTTTGTAAACAAAAGCAACAACAACCCCCAAAATAAAACTCGGAAGCAGCAGGACTCCTTAGGAACTCTTCAAAAAACAAAACACAAAACTGCATATCCCTACCTAGTCACCAAATGTGAGGGGAAACGTAAGCCAGCATCTTACACTGCTTTAAATGATAGCCAGATTCTGCAATTTTTTACCACACCAGAAGTAAAAGCACGGGGCATTAATAAGTTTTTGAAAAATCATGCACTTCATTTGTAGGCAAGGGAAAGCTTTCTGAAATGAACAAAATCTTAGTAAGACACACAATCTGTTGAAATGACCAAGCAGCGGACGAGATTCGGGGACAGTGGTGTGCCGCCTGGGGAAATGTTCCTTTCCATTCACCTTAAGCAAAGATGTGGTGACCTTGTGCATCCATAAATAACTTTCAGAAATGTATTTCATTACTTCCCAAAGCTTCTCAATGGGCTACCAAATGGCATTTCTTTCTATTTTGGATGAAACTGGGGAAGCAGCTTTAGAAGAAGGGGTTGCTGACATTCACTGGCCTGGAAAACACCTGATGCCAATATGATGGCATAGCGGTGTCCGCAAATTGTGGGTGGTGAATTGCTTGGGTGGCCTCTCTTGAGAAACGTTGCCAGAAAATGTATGAACCTGTTTGTGATAAAAAGTGATTCGTAAAGCTGCAAACAGCAGGTGTCCCAAGGTTAGGGAGAAAACATGGCAACGAAAAAGGGGGGAGATTAGTTCAGGGTCAAGCTGGATGGGTTGTCAAGGAAACAGTGTCCTGCCCATCTTTGTGACATCTCGTGCTGCTTGTAGAAAAAACAGAAGCTACACATCCCCGTCGTGGGATAGTTGGGAGGAGTTGGTTGAGACAGAACTGGGACGGAGAAGCAAGCAAGGAAGCGAGGGACCAACAGGGGAGATAGGTGTAGACTTTGCTTTGCTTTGCTTTCACTTTATCATTTCATTTTCATTTGTATATTTTGTGCACATATTTTCCTGTATATTTTAGACAGAGAGGAGTAGCAATAGGGTTAGAGCCAAGGTTCAGAGTTAGTGTTGTGTGAGCATTTTAAAGCAGTTGAGTTTAAACAGGAGTGGATTTCACCTGAAGAGATGGCCAGCATCGTGAATCTGTAAGTAGGATTTCGTCTGCTTCTTTTTTGTAATCTTCTGGGGCGAGGGCTTGGGGTCCCCCACACGGCCAGCATCCCCATGGAATTTAACCCCTTCCTGAACAGCTTAACTTCTCTTCCCACCCCCCTCCCTTTCCCCGCCTTCCCATTCTCCCTCAAATCTCATTGCAGCTCAGCTGGTTAGAGGGAGCTGCAGATAGCACCAAGGTTGCAGGTTCAATTCCCATAAGGTACAGCTGCATATTCCTGCATTGCAGGGGGTTGGACTAGATGATCCCCAGGGTACCTTCCATGATCATTATTTTGAGATGCTTTTTATTATATTCATAGCCCACTTTTCATCCAAGCAGTTCAAGGTGGCATTGATGGCTTGCCTTTCCCCCCATTTTTCCCCTCACAACAAACCTGTTAGGCAGGCTAGGATGAGAGTGACTGGACCCAACATCAAACAGTGCACTTCATGACTGAGTGGGGATTTGCACTCGGATCTCCCAGGTCCTCCTAGTCCAGAATTCTAGCCACTATACACCCCCCCTCTCTCTACCCCTTCTCCGTTTCTCAACTCTTCAGCCATCAACTGCAACAGACAGGCGTTCTGTCAGTCTTCCTGTCAGTCACTCTGGCTCTAAGAGAGTTTTCATTGCATTCTTTGGCTCATCTATGCCTTGATGCTTTGACGACCTTCCTAGCAGCCCCCTTCGCTCTCCAGGCAGGGCTGCTGTCCTAACAGCATTATGCTGAGGGCTCTTTTAAATGCTGGAAATGCTTCCCTTATCTTTCCTTTGCTGGGGGTGGGGGTGGGGGTGGGGGGAGTGTTGGAATCCCCCCCCCCACACATACATGAGATGCACCACTGTGTTCCAGTGGAGAGCCGTTTGGGCCGTTTCAACTCGGACCCCCCCCCCCGGGGGTCACCACTCAGGGGCGTGCCTTAGGCCCTCACCTCTTCAATATGCGGGGCAGGTGATGGCTCTTCCTCCCCTCTTCCATCTACAGAACAATACCAATACCAATGCCTAACCGCCAATACCCAGAAAGTTGTGACAATTTGCTACGAGGTAGGCGGCGATAAATAGGGCTGGTCACGCTCCCTGAGCCAGCGATTGGCTGTCCAGGGGCTGACGCGGCCGGGGATTCCCTCAGTCACCCGCAACTCCACCTCCTTTGTAGGCGGAAGTGGCTTTGCTGGATCAGAGGAAAAGCCCATCTAGTCCAAACTCACAAGCAGTAGCCCACTCCTGCTGCTTCTCCTCTAGCTGTGGGCTTCAGAGGTAGAGTGCCTCTGTTCCTGGAAGCTCTATATTGCTATGCTGAGTAATATTGAGAGATGCTGTTGTTCTCCTCCAACAATTGGTGTAATCTGCTTCCCAGCCCTGCAGGCTACTTGTCCTTGTAGCATCAGCTGCCTGCAAATTTCAGCAACGGAGTAAACATGATGTGAAGAAGTTCCCACCAGCATTCTCAAATGAGTTGATTCAAAGCTCTCCCTCCATCTGCTTTCTCTCCAAGGCCACGATCATCTTGGATAACTCCTTCCTGCTCCTTTCCTTGTTTTTTTTTAAAAATAAATAAATAAACAAATGATTGAAGATTTCTTAGTTTACAAAAAAAAGTGCCTTGTCTCTTTTTTCAAGTTGTGTTTTCTACAGATCAGTTTCATTTGTTGTGAGACATTAGTGTTGCATGCAGTGTTGGGTTAGGAAGAACAGAGGGGGAAAGAGGGGGAGGGTGGGGTATGAAATGAAAATCAGCAAAACAAGGATTGCAAATAGAGAATAGAGACTGACCTCTGAGAAGTAGACGTTTCACCTTTTAAGTTGAATTACTGAAATAATAAACTGTTAGGCTACCCGTATTTGTGTTATGGCCAGTGGCGTAGCGTGGGGGGTGCAGGGGGGGCCGGCCGCACCGGGCGCAACATCTGAAGGTTAGGGTTAGGGGGCGCAAATCCACGGGTTAGGGGGTGCAAATCCACGGGTTAGGGGCACAAATTAATTGCCTTGCCCCGGGTGCTGACAACCCACGCTATGCCACTGGTTATGGCTATGCTGCAAAGACTCCCTGTCTTCTCTTACACACACACACACCCCATTTTGGTTGTAGGCTTCTGTCTCAGGTTTTGAAATGTGTTGAGGAGGGGGCTTTACTGGGTTGTTTTTTACCTTTATTATGCATTTTGTGTTTCTATATTGCGATTTTTATGTTGGAACCAGTGCTTTTTTTCTATTAAAAAAATGTTTGGGGTACTCTCATTTTGACTCAAGAAAACCACCATTTTATAGTTCAGATCGGGGAAAATAAATGCAGTACAGTAAATGGAGAAAAGTGCAAAGATTCACAAAATGTTTCGGGGTGTGCGTACCCCTGCATCCCCCCAGAAAAAAGCACTGGTTGTAACTGAGACCTGTGGGTATAGGGCGGTATAACAACAACAACAAGGTCTGCCCCTCTCCTTCTCTTCTAGGTTCAGGCGACTGAGGGACATGGCAGCCCGCAAGAAGAAGGGGACCCGCAAAGTCCCCAAGAAGTCCAGGGTTGCTGTGGGCCCACGTGAGCAAATGCTTCCTTTTCATTTTGGAACGTAAGGAGGGGTGGCCTTAATGCTCTAATCCTCAACTGTGGAAAATAAGTAGAAATGAACTAACCTGCCCCCATGTCCTTTCCTTCTTCTCTTGTTGCAGATGGTTCAGAGACTGGCAGGGTCTGGGCATCGCCTGTGGTTAGTATTTGAGAAAACAGCACAGTACATACGAAATCCCTCACCCCCCACCCCCCCATCCACCAGTGCTGTTTATACCCCCATTTTGGCGGTCTCAGATGCAGAGAAGCCCTCCTGCCATGAACTGACAGCCTGACTCTTGCCATTTCAGCAACTGGAGAAGGATGAGATGTTGCTCTGCTGCGTGATGGCCACTTGCTCGGAGGCCCGCCAGAGAGAAAAGGACAGCTTGAGGTACTCCAAAAAGATGGCCGTCAAGGCAATTGCGGTGAGTGAGAGGTTGCATGAGGTATCCAGGGGTGAGGGGGGCAGGAGAGCTGGGGATGGGATTGGGGGGATGCTGGGCAGAAGGAAGGCCTGGCGGGGTCTGGCCAAGAGAAGGGCTGTGCAGGCATTTGGCATTACATTGCCAATTCCTGCACTGAGTTTGGGGTTGGAGGAATCCACCTGATGTCCGTAGGGAACTGATGTTTCCCCCCTCCGCCCTCTGTTCTCTATCAGGATCTCATGGGACGGATTGTGTGCTTTACGCAGCCTGAATTGGTCCTTGCTACGGCACTGGAAGCCCTTTACCAACTGAGGTATACGGGGTTTTTTGAGCTTGACGAGGAGCTGGAGGGTGGGGGAGGGGAGCAGAATGTGGAAAGGTGTTACCAGACCTTGCCACTTCAGTGAATTCGATTGGAAGAATTGCTTACAATTTCTTGGGTTTCTTGCGTTCAAAAAGCTTTCTTTATGCAGCAACTATTTACAGGGTGAGTGGAGATGTGAGAGAGAAAATAGAAGCTATATTGTCTAGAGATGACTGCAAAATGGCTCAGCTTTTAGGGGTGGGATTAACTAAGACCTAGAGGCTTGCAACCAAGTGCCAGGTAGACTGCCACATAAACAGTGCCCTCGTGTGTTTATTTTAATTTTACCTTTATTCATTTTTACCCTGTAAAATCTATACGCTGCTTGATTGTCAAAAGTGGTTTAAGCTAACACATGCATTCACTAGAAGTTCAAGAGAATGACATGTATTTGATGCTTCCCCCAATATGAGACAGAGTCTAAAAACTTTTCCCTCCTTCTCTCCAGCCTCATGAAGCCCAAATTACCACTGAAGCTCCACAGCCTGATTGTGCATGCAGCCTTTGCGGCAGTCATTGAGGTCAAAACTGAGCCCGACAAGCAGGTAAGTTGTTAGCCTTGAAATTTGACTTCTCTAGTTGTTGTTTCTTCTTCACACGCTTTAAGCACTGCTCCCATTGCTCAACATCTGATCTCTCTTTCCCCTGCTTGGCGCATCCTCTCCCTCATTGCCATTGCCTGCAGGAGTTAGAAGAACGTTATACTCTGATGCTGGGAGGCCTTCTCTGGGAGGCCCCAAGCACTAAGATCCTGAACTTGCTGATGAATGTAAGTATCTTGATGGCCTCAGTGGCTGTTTGACCTAGAAAGCTTTCATGGAGAAGCCACCACCTAGCAGTGCACCTCTTGGGCCCTTCCCCTCTTGTAAGGCAAGCTGGCCACATGGACGAGCCAGCAAAGGCCCACTTGCCCAGACAGCCAAAGGAGGGCCTTGGATGCAGAGCTACAATTTGGGGCTGGAGGACATTGCCATTTTAGAACAGAAACGGATCTCTCTCTGAGAGTGTAAAGGGCTTCACAGTGGTCTGCCTCTTTCCCCCAGACCAGCCTCCTGATCCTGAGATCCCCTTTCCTCCCACAGGAACTGAGAGGTTACACAACAAGTGCGATTGCAGCGGAGAGGCAACTGGCAGCCAGTGGCATTAGCTAGCTGATGTCCTGTGCAAGAAGGCTCAGTTGCCTGAAGTTGTCTCTCACCTTTGGCACCTTCACAGCCCCAAGAGGCTCCCAGAGTGGCTTGTGAAAGGATTCCCACAGGAGGAATCACAGTCTGGTATCAGGCACACAACACAATGTGTGTCCCTGGGATGCCGGACAAGGCTGGAGACATTTCCTGCCCTCTTCCTTGATCTTACACTTCCACCTCTGCCTAGTAGGCTGCAGGACCCATTGAGGTTGCCTGGGGCAAGGGATTGGGGCCAGGCAATAGAACTCACTCATCCCATGATGGAGGCAAGTCTTCCCTGGCTTGGGTCTGCTTCCATGTTCTCTTGCACCCATTATTTGGGGAGGGTTGAGGATCAGATCAGTCATCTGATCCAGTACGGTCTTTTCTGTTCTCTACAGCATGCTCTCGTCCCTCTGGAGCTGGCTCACTTCTGCCCCAAAGAAGGTAACACCCACAGCCTGGGGACATGGGACGCACTTTCCAGACTAAGGAGAGCCCACTCAGTAGCTGCAGCATCCTTGCTTGATGCAGACCTCCTGGGTCATGTGGCTGTGAAATCCTGCCACAGCACAAAGATGGCCAAACTGCAGGCTTGGAAGGAGTCGTTGCCACCAAAGACAGGATCCATAAAGCCTCCTTGTAAATAGGGTGGAATGGGGGCCAGGTCAATTTGGTGAATCAGTAAATGTGGCAGAAATTCATCTCTCCTCCTTCATTCTCTTCCAGATGACATAAGACTTGATGTCAGTTTTGATTATGGGGAGAAGACACAAGTTTCAAGGCTCAGCGATGATGGAGTGGCAATTTTTGCTTGCTGTTTCATTGTGTCTTGTTGCTAATTGTGATCATTGCTGTTGTTTTAGAATTCTTTCCTATGCAATATAACTTTTTTATTGCTTTTAAATTGTTGCTTTTTAAATTGTCCTTGTAAAGGAAAGTGTTCTGCTAATGTTGATTGTATTCTGAATTGCTTCAAGAAGCCTCATAGCAATGAATACTATTAAGAGTAATAATTATTTTACCTGCCTTAATTATAATAAAGCATTGACATGCATATTTTAAATTAGCGGTTAAGGTCTTAAACTACACATTTTAATAATTTCAGATCTGTATTCTTTACTGTGTTCTAGCTTATAGATTTTGATTTTAACCTCCATATATATGAGAGCCAGTGTGGTGTAGTGGTTAAGAGCGGTAGTCTCGTAATCTGGGGAACCGGGTTCGCGTCTCCGCTCCTCCACATGCAGCTGCTGGGTGACCTTGGGCCAGTCACACTTGTCTGAAGTCTCTCAGCCCCACTCACCTCACAGAGTGATTGTTGGGTGGGTGAGGGAAAGGAGAATGTTATAATCATCATCATCATCATCATCATCATCATCATCAATCAAATCCGTTTATTGTGAGGACCATGCCTGTGCACAAACATCAACACTACAATAGTTAAAAATATTAAAATTCATTACATACTATGCCAACAAAACCTTCTTCCCACAGAATAGAAAAGGAGGGAAAACGAGCAACGAGTTAAACAGACGATGAAGGGGTCTTTGCATTGTCGTCCATAAATCTTTCCCTGGCTTTCATGGCCTTCATCACAAAAACCGCTACCACATGGGTAATGCGTGGATTTGCATCAACTAACAAAAATTTTACTCTGTCTTCAGGACTGGTTATAGAATTGGGTATAATTTGCAGCAATGCGTCTCTAAAGCCCGAGTAAATGGGGCAATAGAGGAGGTAATGTGTAAGATCCTGTTTAATTTTCATAAGGCAAGGACATAAACGGTGTTCTACTGAGGTTTTTGTGTATCTACCGGTCAAATAAGCAGTTGGCAATGTTTGGAACCGTGCCATAGTAAAAGCTCTCCGAAGGGTGGGATCAGTGATCTCCACCAAGTAGTTGGCACAGATTTTGACTGCTTTTACTCGAGGGAACCAGTAGGAGAACCCAGAGTTTTTTATCTTAGTGGAGTCCAAAAAGGCGTCTTTTTCAAAGATCCATTCCCGAACTTTATCAGGGCTCCACAATTTGAGAGTGTTAAACTCAGGTAGGTTGTATCTAGATAAAATATCTAGTAGATTTTTATGCCAAGTGCTATTATTTTGTAATGATACAAAGGCTTGTTTAGCCAATAAGGTGTTCGGGGCATCTATGAGGTTGGTGAAAAAACGCAGGAATCTTAAGTGGGCCCTGGCAGACACAGAGGGTAATCCTACTTCCACTCTTAGGAAAGCTGCCGGAGTGCTCTGAGGGAGGCCTAGAATTCTTCTGAGATAAAAATTTTGGAAGATTTGAAGCCGTTCTAACAGCTTCTGATTCCATCCCCAGAGTTCTACTCCGTATAACATCTGGGGAATCACTTTTCCAACAAAAGTTTTTAGTGCCGGGGTCACCATTTGCCCTCCCCTCGAATAAAAAAAGCTGAGCAGAGCACCAATTGTCCTACGTGCTAGAAGGGCTACAGTCTTGAAGTGGGCAAGCCAGCTAGATGTAGCTTGGAAAGTGATACCAAGATATTTAAAGAGAAGACATTGTTCAATTTTGTGTTCATCTAAAGACCATCTGAATGTGTGGCGAGCTCTAGTAAATACCACAATTTTTGTTTTATCATAATTTATCTTTAGAGAGTTTTGGGAACAATAAGCTACGAGCCCCTCCAGCATGCTATGTAGGCCCCTTCGAGTGAGTGCCATGACCGCCATGTCATCAGCATATAGCAGTATATTCAGGTGTTTGCCTTCCAGGGCAGGAGCTGATGGCTTATACTTTGCCATATGTTGAACAATGTCGTTTATATAGAAATTAAAGAGGAACGGCACTAACAAACAGCCCTGTTTAACCCCTTTCCCCAGTGGCAGTGGGTCAGTATAGTTGCCTGACGTCCCAGTTCTAATTTTAACTGTGATGTCTGTATGTAACTCTCTAAGTATTTTGAAAAGTCGTCTATCTATATCTGTGTCATATAGTTTTTGCCATAATTTGTCCCTACAGATTGAGTCAAAAGCAGATGTAAGATCTACAAAAGCCACAAAAAGTTTGCTCTTATGTGTCTTTGTATACTTATCTATCATTGTCTGTAATACCAAACAATGGCCTATTGTACTATGGCCCTTTCTAAACCCTGCCTGTTCTGGATTAAGCAAGTTAGAGTGGTCAGCCCAGTCAACCAATTTATTTAACAGGTGGCGACTATAAAGTTTATACACAATGTCCAGGAGACTTATGGGGCGATAGTTTGAGGGGTCTTGGGGGTCGCCCTTCTTATAGATGGGGGCTACCAGGCTCAGTTTCCAATTTTCTGGGATTTTGCATGTATCATTTATTACCGTAAAAAGTTGGGCCAAAAAAGCAGCCCACCACTGGGCATTTAGTTTAAGCACCTCAGGAGGAATCATATCTTCACCGGGAGCTTTGCCATTCTTGAGTGTTTTAATTAGCTGTAAACATTCTAATTCGGTAACAGGATCCCAGCCCATTAATAGATCGTTTTTAAGAGGAGGAAACTGGCTCGGTTTAGGGTTAAGGTTAGGGTTAGGGTTATATAGCCGGGAAAAATGTTGGTACCATAAGTTAGATGAAATACTGTTGGTTACAGTTCTTCCTTACAGGAGGGGTATATGGTTTGTTTTGAGAAGAATGTCTGTACAATTTCCAGAGGGGGTAAGCAGCTGGTACGTGTTGAGAAAAATCAGAACAACCTCTTTGTTCTAGAAACACCTCTGGAGGGAGTGGGGAATGCTGGGAAAGCCACCATTCACACTCATGTTTCATGTGCGTGCATGTGGCACAATAAATTGGCACATGGGTCTTGTGAGGACATGCAGATGTTATCAGAGAGCACCAAAGGGTGCAAGGTAAGAGAATGTGGTGAAACTCTAAATTGCAGGGCTTGCAAGAAAGCCAAGAATAAGGGATACAGTTATCCCAGGGTGGAGAGAGTAACCACAAAGCCTTTTGAGCTTGTGCACGCAGACCTGTTCGGTCCTATGCCACAGCCGAGTCTGGGCAAAGCCAGGTTTCTGCTGACGCTGACAGATGATTTCACGCAGAACTCTTGGGCGTTCACGCTGAGAACGCGGGAGGACGCAACGCAACTGATCAAGGATTGGGTTGCAGAGGTGGAACTAAGGTTCTCCACCAAGGTGAAGGGGTTCAAGTGTGACCGAGGTTCAGAGGTCACTGGGTCTGCTCTAAAGAGTTTCTTTCGCCAGAGGGGGATACGTCACAAGGTGACATCGCCTCAGGAGAGTGGCGTGGCAGAGCTGAGAAGTAAAGCTCTGGTTCAAGCATCAGAGGTTCTACTGTGTGACTCTGGTTTGCCTCAAAGTTTTTTGGGGGAGGCAGTTGTCAGGGAATCAGGAGCAGGAGCACTGGGGAGAGAGGAATTGGAGAGCGAAGGGGAAGAATCCGAGGGCAGCGTAGGGGAGTATGACAGTGGCCCGAGAGATTCTATGAGCTTCTCCAGCGAATCAGAAGATTCCCAGAAGGGGGCTCCGATGGTCAGGGCAAGGGGGGTCCCAGGGGGGACGCACCAGAAACAAGGAGCCAGAGGGGAACCCCAAAGCAGCAGTGGAGGATCGGGACCAGTTTCCCCACCAGAGCGTAGTGGGGGGGAAGAGTCACATGTGTCAGGGCCAGCGTCTCCTCCGGAGGGGAGGGAGAGTGAGTCAGGGCTGACCACGCCTCCATCGGAGAGTGGGGGAATGGAGGGGAGGTCAGTTGCAGCTAGCCCACCCGAAGGGGGAAGCAGTGACAGCAGCAGTGAAACGGTTAGGAGGAAAACTGCTGGCTGGGCGCGCGCGCCAAGTTCAAATGTACAGGCGCGCGGGACAGCGGGAGACCCGGATGGGGAACCAGCTCCTAAAGCCCGCCGGAGGGAGGGAGAAGGCTCAGGGGAATCAGCGTCAGAAGAGGCTAGGAAGGGCGAGACCCCGGCGGGCAGGCGGACCCAGAGGAGGAAGGAGCAGCGGAAAAGGTGGAGCAAGGCGAGGGTCTTAAATTGGTGTACAGGGGGAGGAGATTCAGAAGGGTCATCAGCGGTCTAAAGCTTGAGACGTGGGGCTGCGCGCTGCGGCTCTGGAAGTGAAACTGAACTTCAATAAAGACTTTTGTATTTAACAACAAAGCAGCGTTGGTCCTTTGTGAGCTGGGACCTTGGGCAGCTCTGACAGTATGACCCTTCTCTACAATCAGAATTAAACCTCGCAGCGTGAGTTGGTGCAGCGAGGGGCAAGACTTGGTGTTTTGCGAGCTCACGAAGATAGGCAAAGATGACTACAGAGGAGAAGGTGACAGAACTGCAAAAAGAAGTCACGACGCTTTACGCAGAAGTAGCAGTATCCAGGAAAAGAGAAGAAGAAGCAGTAGCGCTCTGCCGGGATCTGCAGACCAGGTGGGAACGTTGGGGCAAAGAGGGGCTGCCAGGATCCAAGCCGGAGGGAGTTGGCCTCGGGAAGAGGGGGGGCAGCATAGTAGCCCACTTCGACGGGAACCTGCAGCAATACCCTAACTTTAGAGCCGACATAGTTTACGCGCTCAATTTGCTTCGGAAAGACTTTAGAGATGAGGAAGAGAAAGTGTGATTCATAATTACTCATCTGCATGGGGAAGCTAAAGCGTGGCTGCGGAATTTGTGGCGCGAAAATGACCCCGCCCTCCAAGATTCCGATGCATTTATCAAAGCTATGGACGCTTGTTTTAAATCAACGGTAGATGTGGATGTGGCTCGGAGGGAAATGCATGGGCTGCAGCAAGGGAAAGCCACGGTGAGGCAATATCACTCACGCTTTTTTGCTTTGGTGAACGTGCTGGGTTGGGAAAAGGACTCCATTGCCGTCAGAGACCTGTTCTGGGAGGGGTTAAATGGGGCCATTAAAGATGAGTTGGCAAGAGGAGAAAGACCCAAAAGCACCCAAGAAGTTGCCCAAAGAGCGCTGGCGATTGGAGTGCGCCTGGAAGAACGCCCTTGGAGCAGGGAGGAAGGACGTAGGGCAAGCACACCAGCCAGGACAACCCCCTTCCTACCCAGAGAGACAGGGCGGGCGCTATCCACGCCTCCACTGGGGAGGGGGGAAGAGCCGATGGAGATAGGTGGTGCCAGGGCTCAGACTGCCAGCAGAGCCCAAACACCGGGAGCAGTCAAGGCGAAAGCTCCTAGAGGGACCAGGAAGTGTTACATCTGCGACAGTGCACAGCACATGGCCAAAGAGTGTCCCCAGAGGCTCCAGAAGCACACTGCAGCCTCAGCAACAGTAAAGGGAACAGGTCAGCAGCCAGAACAGCTGCAGGGGGAAGAAGAAGCCTGGTTGGAAACAGAGCCACTGGGGCCCAACCAGGCAAGTCAGTGAAGCAGTCCCCAGAGATTTTACAGCCCACAGACCCCCTCCCAACCAAACCAGTGGTGCAACTCACTGCATCGCTCCAGCTGCCCAATGGGCTCACCCTGGAAGTACCAATTACCATTGACTCTGGGAGCAACGCAGACTTTATAGGAGTGGACTTCATCAAGCAACATCGCATAGCACTCCTGCCAGCCACGATGCCCCTAAACGTTGTCACGGTCGATGGCAGGAAGCTACTGGGAGGAGAGGTGGTACAGCAAACACCGCCTATGGTGATGCAAATTGGAAACCACCGCGAAGTCATCAGCTTCAACGTCACTCACCTGTCGGACACGCCCATAGTGTTGGGTATGAGTTGGCTGGATAGGCACAGCCCGGCATTAGCATGGTACCAGCGGCAATTGACCTTCTGCTCCTCCTACTGCGCAGAACACTGCATCCGGACTCGCCAGGAGGACGAGGGGCAGGAGGATGAACCGCAGTTACACCTAGGCATGGTGCAAGCGGTACCCAACAAGTACAAGGAGTTTTTGGAGGTCTTCTGCGAGAGGGAAGCGGATAAGCTGCCTCCCCACAGGCCTTACGACTGCAAGATTGACCTCCTGCCGGGGGCGACGCTGCCGACTGGAAAACTGTATTCCATGTCTGAGGACGAACTGCAAGAACTCAGGGAGTTCATAGAGCACAACTTGAAGCGGGGATTCATCCAAGAATCCAAAGCAGTGGGGGGCAGTCCCGTGTTTTTCGTGAAGAAGAAGGACACGCCCCAACGCAGACTCATAGTTGATTATAGGCTCATAAATTCCAGGACACAGCCCACAGCATTCCCCATGCCCAAGATCGACGACCTGCTCGCGACGGTGAGGAAGGGACGACTCTTCAGCAAGTTGGATCTGCGAGGGTCGTACAACCTTATACGCATGCGGGAGGGCGATGAGTGGAAGACGGCCATGTTTACACCTTTAGGCACCTATGAATATCGTGTAATGCCTTTTGGTCTGCAAAATGGCTCCCATACATTCCAAGCTTTCATGCATCACGTGTTAGCGGGACTCCTCTACAAGAAGTGCGTCTGTTTCCTAGACGACATCCTGATCTTCTCGGAATCGCAGAAGGCTCACGAGAGGGACGTCAAGGAGGTCCTGCAGAGGCTACGGGAGCACAGACTTTACGCCAAACTAGAGAAGTGCCAGTTCGACATGACGGAGGTGGATTTCCTGGGCTACAAGCTGTCCGACAAGGGACTCGCCATGGACAGCGCCAAGGTCCGCGCGGTGTTGGACTGGAAGAGCCCGCGCAATCGGAAGGAGGTCCAGAAGTTCGTCGGCTTCGCCAACTTTTATCGCAAGTTCATCAAAGGGTTCGCGAAGGAGACGGCGGCCATCACGGACACCCTCAGCTCCAAGAAGAAGAAGTTCACCTGGACGGACCAGGCGGAGCAGTCCTTTCGGAGACTCAAGCGTCTCTTCGCGTCCGAAGAACAGCTGCTACATGTAAACCCCAGCAGACCAATGAGGGTTGAGACGGACGCCTCGGACAGAGCGGTGGGGGCCGTCCTGTTGCAGCAAGATCCGCAAGGGGAATGGAGGCCGTGCGCATTCTACTCCAGGAAACTCAGCAAGGCAAAACAGAACTACACCATCTGGGACAGGGAGTTGCTGGCCATTCATGCAGCTTTCAAGGCGTGGTGGCACTTCCTCGTCGGAGCCAGACACACAGTGCAAGTCCGCACGGACCATAAGAACCTGGAGTACTGGCGCACGGCGCGGTTTCTGAACCAGAGACACATCCGCTGGGCGGAGTTTTTTGCGGATTTCGATTTCCGGATAGAATACATCCCGGGAGACAACAACGTCATGGCGGATGCACTCTCCAGGAAACCGCAGTATCTCGAGGAAGCGGCACCGGTGGCGGCCAAACACATTTTCGCACCGAAAGCGTGGGCGTGCGCTTCAGCCGCCGTGGACCTGGACGCGGTGCGTCGAGCGCTGCAGACGGATTCGTTCGCACAATCCAAGATGGAGGAGGTGCGAAGAGGCACAGCGAAGGACGACGAGTTCCAGATACGAGACGGACTGCTCATCCGCAAAGGGGCTCTCTACGTACCCGGAGATGACCTCCGCGCGAAAGTCCTGCAGCAGTTACACGACGCGCCCAGCGCTGGGCACTTCGGCAAGGACAAAACGGCGGAATTAGTAACCAGAGACTTTTGGTGGCCCAAGGTGAGGGGAGAAGTCGCGGATTACGTCTTCAGGTGTGACACCTGCCAAAGGGCCAGGCCAGTACACAGGAAGCCGGCGGGTCTGCTAGAACCCCTACAGACGCCGCTCGAACCGTGGGAGAGAGTGGCCCTGGACTTCGTCACGGATTTGCCCAGTTCGCGAGGCAAAACAGCGGTACTCGTGGTCGTAGACATGTTCACCAAGATGGCGCACTTTATTCCTTGCGCGAAGGTGGCCACAGCGGAACAGACCGCCAAGCTGTTCATAGACCACGTGTTCAAAGCTCACGGCTTGCCGCGGTCCATCCTGTCCGACCGGGGTCGCCAATTCGTCTCGAGCTTCTGGCAGAAGCTGCTGGGCATCCTGAACGTCAAGATCAACTTAGCGTCGGCACGACACCCGCAGACCAACGGACAAGCGGAGAGGGTCAACGCCATCATGCAGCAGTACCTGCGATGCTACGCCAATCAACAACCCTCGACCTGGGTGGACTACCTACCGCTGGCCGAGTTTGCCTACAACAACACGAAGCACGGGTCTACAGGAGTGACACCGTTCTTCGCCAATAATGGGCGGCATCCCAGAACCTTCCCAGGGTTGGAGACAAGGGGGAAGGGGGAGCCAAGGGGAGCAGAGCACTTAGCAGCAGAGTTACAGGAGGTCCACGAGCAACTCCGAAGGCAATTGGAGCTGGCGAAACACGCCTACAAAATGCAGGCAGACAAGCACAGGAGAGTCGGGGAGGACATCCAGGTGGGGGACTGGGTCTGGTTAGCAGCCCAGGCAGTGCCGGCCAGGACGCTAGCTAAGAGGAAGCTCAAACACAAGCAGCTGGGGCCTTACCAGGTCGCGGCGCAAATCAATCCAGTGGCCTTCCGGTTGACACTCCCGGAGGGCTCCAGAATGCACCCAGTCTTTCATAGGTCAGTGCTCACACCCTACAGGGCACCCCACAGGTTTCAGGCGCCAGGGAACGCGCCAGACCCACTTAATGAATCTCCAAAGAGGGAGGGGTCACAGAGGGCGACGCCACTCAACGAGGTCACAGAGATTTTAGACTCGAGGTGGGGAGAAGAGGGAGTGGAATATTTCCTCGCCAGGGAAGGTACCCCAGCCAGCGCCAACAGGTGGGTAGCGTGCTATGCCGTGGAGGAGCACTACCTCAAAGACGAGTTCCATGCACTCTTCCCACACAGACCTATGCCGGCAGAGTATTTCGACGACTGGCTTTTCACACCCACACTTTCAGCCAGCACGTTCCAGGGTTTTTCATCAGCTGAGCAGACGACGCCGGAAACAAGTTCCTCGGAGGGGTCACTCTCGGGGTTTGCCACAGACCGCTCCTATTGGTGGGACACTCAACCGGAGGTGGGGTGGCGCAGGGAGCTGCTGCGGGGACCTTTACACGCAATCTCACCAGAGGTACCCAGGGGAGGGGAGGACATGGACGTGTTGGGGGAGGATCCTGGATTCGAGCACAACAGCAGAGAGATGGAAGCAGAGGAAATCGACGTCGACAAGCCCGTTGCGGTTTGGCCGGATCCAGCGGACCGGCTGCACACCAGGGGGGAAGAATGGTATCCCGCACTCACACCCACAGCACTGGAGCACCCGGAACCCACACCCGAAGAGGGGGAGGGGGAGGGGGGAAGGGGGGGCTTCGAGGGGGGGATGGATGTCAGGGAATCAGGAGCAGGAGCACTGGGGAGAGAGGAATTGGAGAGCGAAGGGGAAGAATCCGAGGGCAGCGTAGGGGAGTATGACAGTGGCCCGAGAGATTCCATGAGCTTCTCCAGCGAATCAGAAGATTCCCAGAAGGGGGCTCCGATGGTCAGGGCAAGGGGGGTCCCAGGGGGGACGCACCAGAAACAAGGAGCCAGAGGGGAACCCCAAAGCAGCAGTGGAGGATCGGGACCAGTTTCCCCACCAGAGCGTAGTGGGGGGGAAGAGTCACATGTGTCAGGGCCAGCGTCTCCTCCGGAGGGGAGGGAGAGTGAGTCAGGGCTGACCACGCCTCCATCGGAGAGTGGGGGAATGGAGGGGAGGTCAGTTGCAGCTAGCCCACCCGAAGGGGGAAGCAGTGACAGCAGCAGTGAAACGGTTAGGAGGAAAACTGCTGGCTGGGCGCGCGCGCCAAGTTCAAATGTACAGGCGCGCGGGACAGCAGGAGACCCGGATGGGGAACCAGCTCCTAAAGTCCACCGGAGGGAGGGAGAAGGCTCAGGGGAATCAGCGTCAGAAGAGGCTAGGAAGGGCGAGACCCCGGCGGGCAGGCGGACCCAGAGGAGGAAGGAGCAGCGGAAAAGGTGGAGCAAGGCGAGGGTCTTAAATTGGTGTACAGGGGGAGGAGATTCAGAAGGGTCATCAGCGGTCTAAAGCTTGAGACGTGGGGCTGCGCGCTGCGGCTCTGGAAGTGAAACTGAACTTCAATAAAGACTTTTGTATTTAACAACAAAGCAGCGTTGGTCCTTTGTGAGCTGGGACCTTGGGCAGCTCTGACAGCAGTAAAGACGGCCAATTTCACGATGAACAGGTGCTACAATTCAGTGGTAGGTGACACCCCGTATTTCTTGCTCAACGGACAGAGGCCGCAGGTGCATTTCTTCCGTTCGTTTAGTTGCAGAGCCTTGGTGCCTGTACCAAAGTGTCAGCAGCAAGAGGGTGGTCCAAGGTACCAGGAAATGATCTTCTGTGGGTATGAACCTGCGACAAAGGGGTGGAGATTTGCATGGCCAGAAGGTGATCAGACCAAGCTTCTGATCAGTAAACATGCTGAATTCTTTGAACAGGATGGTAGGGCAAGGCGCAAAGCGAGCCCTGATGTTCACTCAGATTGTCTGTCTGAATCTGAGGAGGAGGGAGAGCCAGGTGATGGTGACCAGGTCACTGATCAGGGTCAGCACCAGGAGAAGGCGTCTCCACAGGTTGTTAAAGGAGTGTCCAAGAGTGAGCCCTCATCTCCTGTTAGAGTAAAGGAGAAAGCTCACAGACAGGTCAAGTCAGAGGGGGAGTCGTCTGATGAAGAAGACGCACTTGCTGGCCCCAGTGGGTCAGAAGAAGCACCCCAGTTTGTGCCCAGGCGGTCATCTCGGGCAACAAAGGGAATTCCACCTGAGAGGTTTCGAGTCACAAATGCGTGGGTTGGTCTCGCACAGTGCGAACCTGAGATTTGTGAGGAGGCTCAACAGGCAGGTGGGAAGGTGTTGAACACTCAGAGGTCTGTAAATGTGTGTTCACAAGTCCTCTCAGAATGTGATACGAGAGGGGGTATGGAGAGAGCCAGAACTTACAGGGTTAAGAAGTTCTGAGTGACGTCTCACATTCTTTGAGGCGTGGCGTAGAACACTGAGAGGGAGTGTTCTTCTACTCTGTCTCACAGAGTGTGCTTCGCTCCGGTACGGAGAGGAGCAAAGAAAATGAGTTCTGTGTCACCGGGAGCTGTAACCTGTTGAACTGTACGAGAATAAAGCTCTTTGTAAGATAAGGAAGAAAGCGTGCGTCAGCCTGATTTATTACGCACACACGGCAACACCGCTTCTGCTTCTAACACTGTGCATCGCTCTGCTAAGCTGCAGCTGGAAACTGCCCAGAGGGAGCTGAGCAACGCAGGGAAGCGTGTGGACTCCGGCGGCAAGCAAAGCTGCTAATCAATCTCCCAATAATCCCTTTGGGTGAAATTCCCTGAGCAATTATTTCCCAGAACTTTTTGTCGTCCCGCAATTTGATCGCCTTGTCAAGTGCCTCCCACTGTTCCTTTCTATAGAGGGATTTCTTAAGTTTTAGAGTATTTTTATAATGAGAGCGCCACCTGTGCAGGTTTTCCACTGAGGACAGGGTCCCTTCCTGTTTTACCTTATTTTGTAATTTCCTGAGCAAAGATCTTAGATTCCTACAGTCTTTATCGAACCAGGTCCTCGAATTATTTTGTTGTTTGGGAGGGTTGGGGTTCGTGAGTAGTGGGAAGAGCGACTCTGAGACCTGCTGAAATGTTAGAAAGGGGTCAGAATTAGATAAAATACACTGGTCTCTCAAGGCCAGTAGTTCTGATGAATGCAGGTGTAGTTTGATTTTGAGTTCCAGGTCGCTGTTCCATTTACGCCTGCGAAGGGCCAGAGTTGGAGGTGGGTCTGCACAGTGATTGCGGTATTGCGGATCCTCCAAACCACGGGGTATTAGTGAAATTGATATAGGGAGGTGATCACTCTCAGTTCTGTTGAAAGTCCTAAAGCCCTGTGACCTCTCCAAGAGTTTTGGGGAGACCAGGATATAATCAATAACGCTCACACCTCTAGGCCCAAGGAAAGAAAAGAAACCCCCTGACCTGTCCATATGGGTACCATGCAAATTATACAGATTATGTTTAAAGGCAGTCTCCATTAATGTAATGCCTGCCTTATTCAAGACCTTATCATCAGAGGACCAGGGAATAAACCAATCTGCCTCTGGCAGCAACTGAGATTTAGAGCAGTACGTATTAATGTCGTTTCCTATCCTGGCGTTGAAATCACCTGCCAGCAGGATATCCATGCCAGGGAATTCTAGTTCAGCCTTTTCCAAACATAGCTCTAAATCTTCCCAGGTTTGTAGCGACTGGGAAGGGGTGCCTATAGGAGGGATATATATATTAAAGCAAAGGAAATCTCCTCCTTCACTGCTAGAAATAAGTAGGATTTGTAGATTGTTACTCTTCGCCCACTGCTGTTGCCGGACCTTGCACTTTAGCTTGGTGGAAACAAAAGTGACTAAGCCACCACTAGGTCGGCCTCGAGAATTTAGTTTTATCGCAGGGGTAGCAAAAGCTTCGTATCCCTGTAGAGAAGGGACATGGAGATCTAGACACCATGTCTCCTGCAGGCATATAATCTGAAATTTTGTGAGGAAATCCAGAAGGTCGACGTCACCCTGCTTAGATAGCCATCCTGCCACATTCCAAGATAGGATGTTGAAATAGGGCGGTGGTGGAAATAGTGGCAGTCAATCTCTTTTCCGGTGGTTTGAAGCTCCTGAGTTAGGCGGCTCCTCCTTCTGCCCTGCTTGGTGGTTCCAGGTTTGAGGTCTCTGGTCCCAAGGTAGATGTGATGGCTTTAACTGAGGGGCCAATTGGTTGATTTGGCCCAGAGGGTCTTCGATGACACCATTGCAAATATCATGATGATCAGCTGATGTATCATGATGTTCAGCTGGTTTATGCAGAGCAAGGGCTTTGCCGACCCATATAGGCTGTACAGGTAGCAGGTCAACAGCTGAGTCTTGTGTCGGTACTGCTAGCGGGTCAAAATTTGACAAATGCTTTGGATCTTGATTACGTATCGGACTTAAAATAATGGAAGCCTCCAATTCCGGCATCGAGACATATGAGGACGAGAGCATTTCAAACTGGTCTGGCTTGGGTAGTCCAATACCAGGCTCGTTGCACGTAGAGACCAGGGTACCAAGCGGGGGGTGTAGAAAATCAATTAGGTCATTTGCGGGCAGGCTTGCCACTCCCTGAGGGGTAATGTGTCCCGGCTCCATTCCCCCGACTATTTGTTCTTTATGGTACACAGGCCCAGCATCAGCACAAACAGCACCTATCCTGGTGCATAGCGGTGTGCGGGTCAGGTTGGTGAATACCCTTGTAAAATAGATGTACCATTTTCTTGTACATCTTGTAATTTATTATTTATACCCCGCCCATCTGGCTGGGCCTCCCCAGCCACTCTGGGCGGCTTCCATAGAAACCAAAAATACACTAAAATATCACACATTAAAAACTTCCCTGAACAGGGCTGCCTTAAGATGTCTTCTGAATGTCAGGTAGTTGTTTATCGCTTTGACATCTGCTGGAAGGGTGTTCCACAGGGCGGGCGCCACTACCGAGAAGGCCCTCTGCCTGGTTCCCTGTAGCTTTGCTTCTCGCAATGAGGGAACCGCCAGAAGGCCCTCGGCGCTGGACCTCAGCGTCCGGGCAGAACGATGGGGGTGGAGATGCTCCTTCAGGTATACTGGGCCGAGGCCGTTTAGGGCTTTAAAGGTCAGCACCAACACTATGAATTGTGCTCGGAAACGTACTGGGAGCCAATGTAGGTCTTTCAAGACCGGTGTTATATGGTCTCGGCGGCCGCCCCCAGTCACCAGTCTAGCTGCCGCTTTGAGACTCCTTAGGGTAGTGATGAAGCGGGATATCAAATCCAAACTCTTCTTCTTCTTCTTCTTCTACATGTTCTCTATCTCTTTTTCCCCCCATTTCTTTTTATTGAATTTCACTTAGATAACCAAAAGAGAAAACAAATCAACAATTTCAAAAGGGATATCCAAACATAACATAAAAATAACATCAGTTTCCATTACAGTTCTTTGTCTTCACACTTGAATCTTTATATCTTTAAATATTTAAATCTTTCCTCTACACACCTATTGACCTCCATCCCTCCCGATTTCAGGCTTCTTAATATAAATACTTTCTTTTTCCTGCAGCTGATAATTGTTAACGGTTTACACATCGTAAGATCTATATCAAACCTGCTATAGTTTTTAAGTTTCTATAATTCCCTTCAATGTATATCATAAATTTATTCCAGTCACTAATAAACTTTGTATTTTTTTGGTTTCTGATTTTTTGTGTCATTTTTGCTAGTTCAGCAAATTCAAATAATTTTATTTGCCAATCTCTAATCGCTGGGGTGTTTGGGCTTTTCCAATTTTGAGCAATTAATATTCTAGCGGCAACTGTAGCATACTGGAATAATGTCTTATCTTCTTTTTTGATTTCATCCCCAATTATTCCTAATAGGAAGGCCTCTGGCCTTTTGGGAAAAGTTTATTTAAATATATTTTTTTAACTCATTATAAATAAGTTCCCAATATTTCTTCATTTCTTCACATGTCCACCACATATGGTAGAAATTGCCTTCTTTGATTTTACACTTCCAGCAAGCCTTATTTCCTGTTTTATACATTTTCCCTATACATCATCTTTTCCATCTTTTCCAAATTTTCCCTGAGTGTGACACTTGCCGTGAATTTCATTCCACTAGTCTATCTCTGTAGAAGTCCATATTCTGGTTTGTAACTGTAATAAATTGATTCGTTCATTCAATAAAGCTTCGGTGGTTTTGAAATTCAGTAAATTGTCTCTGCCTCCATTTTTTGGTATTGAGGGAAACGCTCTATAAAATAATCAGAAAACATCAGGGTTGTAGTCAACATCAGTCCTTTCCATAGCAGACCTATTTAAATTGATGGGCACGTGTTGATTTTGACGCATCTCTTCTGAGTAAAACTCAGTTGACTACTCCTCATAGGATATCATGGAATTGTAGAGTTGGAAGGGACCACAAGAGTCATCTAGTCCACCCCCTGCAATGCAGGAATATTTTGCCCAACGTGGGGCTCCAACCCACGACCCTGAGATGCAGAGTCTCACACTCTACTGACTGAGCTATGGACAGATATCTTGTTTGATAAATGTGTCCCTTGGAAACATTTTGGTTTTATCCTCTCTGCAGGAGTTGCTATGCCTGATCATTCCATCTAGTTCTGTCGAAAGAGAGGTGGGGGTTGTTTTCTGATTTCTTAATTGTGAATATTTGGGGGGAGGGGAGGCATGGGTGGAAAGGAGATACTCAGATGGACCAGAGTGAAATGGGGGCTTCGGGATGGCTTGGGGAATTCTCAAAGTGTCACATCCAAACCAAAACTCTGGGTTGTTGGATGCCCTTGCCTTCTGTCATCATTTGACTTCTCTGCGACCCATCCCCTCTGCAGGGAGGTGGGACAAATTCGGATGGTCCGCCCCCGCCACTTAATGGATCCAAATGGTTTCCAGAGAGTGGTAGGGGATGCTTTATCCCATGTTGATGGCCTTTCAGCTGATTCCCTGGTGGCCCGCTGGAATGTGGAGCTAACCAGGGCTATTGACTGTTTGGCTCCGAAGCGCCCTCTCCGATTGCATGGAGCCCGGACAGCCCCGTGGTTTTCCACGGATCTGAGGGCAATGAAACAATCATTGAGACGGCTAGAGCGCCGGTGGCGGATAACTCATTCCGAATCTGACCGGACACAGGTTAGAGCTCAACGTCGAGCCTACCAAGTGGCGATAGCGACGGCGAAGAAGAATTTCTTCGCCGCCTCTATTGCATCTGCAGAAAACAGCAGCAGGAGACTTTTTCAGGTGGTTCACAATTTAGCGGAACCACCTGCAACATCGGGGCCCAGTACGGGCCACATGTTCTCCTGCAATGATTTTGCAAAGTTTTTTGCAGATAAAATCGCTCAGATTCGGGAAGAAGTAGACTCCACCGTGGGAGCAGGGCCGGGGCGGGAGAGTGCTAGAGTTCTGTCTAGTCAAGTTGAGTGGGATCAATTCCAATCTGTTACCTCCGAGGATGTGGACAGGCTGCTTGGACGAGTGAAACCAACCACCTGTCTCCTGGATCCTTGCCCATCCTGGCTTATAAAAGCTAGCCGGGAAGGACTGGGCGATGGGCTTCGTGGGGTGGTGAATGCTTCCCTCCGTGAGGGAGCCTTCCCAGACCCGCTGAAAGAGGCGGTTATTAAACCGCTTCTTAAAAAACCATCTTTAGATGCGGCCACGATGGCCAACTATCGCCCAGTCTCAAATCTTCCATTCTTGGGCAAGGTGATTGAGCGAGCGGTTGCCGAACAACTCCAGGCACGCCTGGAAGAAGCGGACCATTTGGATCCCTTCCAGTCGGGATTCAGGCCTCATCATGGGACTGAAACTGCCTTGGTCGCACTGGTTGATGATCTCCGGCGGGCTAGGGACAAAGGTGAGAGCTGTTTCCTAGTTCTGCTGGATCTCTCAGCGGCGTTTGATACCATCGACCATAACATCCTTCTGGACCGTCTTCAGGGGCTGGGAGCTGGAGGCACTGTCATACAGTGGTTCCGCTCCTTCCTCCTGGGCCGTGTTCAGAAAGTGGTGGTGGGGGATGAGTGTTCAGACCCCTGGGCTCTCACTTGTGGGGTGCCTCAGGGTTCTGTCCTCTCCCCCATGCTTTTCAACATTTACATGCAGCCGCTGGGAGAGATCATCAGGAGGTTTGCGCTGGGTGTTCATCAGTATGCGGACGATACCCAGCTCTACCTCTCTTTTAAATCAGAACCAGTGAGGGCGGTGAAGGTCCTGTGTGAGTGTCTGGAAGCGGTTGGAGGATGGATGGCGGCTAACAGATTGAGGTTGAATCCTGACAAGACAGAAGTACTGTTTTTGGGGGACAGGAGGCGGGCAGGTGTGGAGGATTCCCTGGTCCTGAATGGGGTAACTGTGCCCCTGAAGGACCAGGTGCGCAGCCTGGGAGTCATTTTGGACTCACAGCTGTCCATGGAGGCACAGGTCAAATCTGTGTCCAGGGCAGCTGTTTATCAGCTCCATCTGGTACGTAGGCTGAGACCCTATCTGCCTGCGGACTGTCTCGCCAGAGTGGTGCATGCTCTGGTTATCTCCCGCTTGGACTACTGCAATGCACTCTACGTGGGGCTACCTTTGAAGGTGACTCGGAAACTACAACTAATCCAGAATGCGGCAGCTAGACTGGTGACTGGGGGCGGCCGCCGAGACCATATAACACCGGTCTTGAAAGACCTACATTGGCTCCCAGTACGTTTCCGAGCACAATTCAAAGTTTTGGTGCTGACCTTTAAAGCCCTAAACGGCCTCGGTCCAGTATACCTGAAGGAGCGTCTCCACCCCCATCATTCTGCCCGGACGCTGAGGTCCAGCGCCGAGGGCCTTCTGGCGGTTCCCTCATTGCGAGAAGCAAAGCTACAGGGAACCAGGCAGAGGGCCTTCTCGGTAGTGGCGCCCGCCCTGTGCAACGCCCTTCCAGCAGATGTCAAAGCGATAAACAGCTACCTGACATTCAGAAGACATCTTAAGGCAGCCCTGTTCAGGGAAGTTTTTAACGTGTGATATTTTATTGTATTTTTGGTTTTTATGGAAGCCGCCCAGAGTGGCTGGGGAGGCCCAGCCAGATGGGCGGGGTATAAATAATAAATTATTATTATTATTATTATTATTATTATTATTATTATTATTATTAGAGTTTTCCTCTGCTTCCCTTTCAAGCTGCTGTCTGGAAGGAGGCCAAAGCCCACTTAAACATAAGAATGATTATAAGAAAGCATTCATTCAACAGCCAGAGTTGAATGAAGACGATGTGCTAGGAGGAGAATGAGCTAATTAAACCATTCTGCAACAAACACACACACACACACACACACACACACACACACACCCCAGCATAGCTTCAACGTTTAGCACAAAAAGTCTTCAGCCAGATGTCATGCAACCCTTTGGCAGGGGCAACTTATCATTTTATTGATTTTCCATAACAAACAATTAAAAAGGCGGACAATCTTGCAAAGGAGTGTTGCCATTTAAACTGCTGGTGTGACGTAGGAACCCGAACAAAGAAAAGGAACCAACTACCCAGAGTATGATTCTGATTGCACTTGTTCTCCACCTCCCTCTATGCTAATCAGCCGCAAACAAGAGTTCAGATTTGAAAGCCTTGTTATCACCTCATTCCCTTCAATTAGCCAGCTGCTCTGGCAGATGACATCAGTTCCTTCCCGCTCCCAATATTCCTGCTCCTAGCCTGGTTAGCCATAGCCCGGAAGCTGAATCTCAGGGGAACGCCTTTGGGCTGGGAAGGGCTCATCTTTTCTGGGCCTCTTCTCCCCCTCAGGAAGGGGTGCTTGGCTCCTGGCCTGTGAAATGCGCTCAAAATGTAAAGATGCCTTCTTTCCAGGGAGCCAAGGGAGAAGGGGGGAATTTGAAATACCTCCAAACCTTCCCACGTCAGAGATGCAGGAGTTGCGTCACCTCCAACTTCCTCAGGGATGAAGCAGCTTCGAAAAACGAAACATTGTTGAGAATCTTGAAAGCCATTTCAGAGGAATTTGGCACTCTCCAGGTGCCCGGCTTGATTCCTTGTTGGCCTCCCCCGTCAGCGACTCCCGGCAAGACAAGGCGAGGTCTCTATCGGCCGATCCTCCTCAACGTGAGAAGAACACAACCACTCCCCCCTGCCATCCCCAGGGAGGAGAGAGAGACAGACAGAAATGTATTTACATGCCTTTATTTCTGTCTTTCCAGCAGTGCAGAGGAAACATGTCTGCACTTCTCAGCAGCCACAGCAGAGAGGGAATAACTCCACCCATGTACTTCCAGTACAGGGTCATGTGCCACTCTGAGCTAACATCCGGTGCTCAGTGCACATAATAGACTGTTCCTTGTTCCCACGGTACAGTCTCATAACATCAACATCCTGTTTGGCTTTCCAGCCATCTGGAGCACTCAGCAGCATTGCTCCTTTTTCGTAACAACCTCCCCCAAAAGAATCAATGCGTGTTGCGGCAAGCAAAGCGTGATCCAGAGAAGAAAACAAACAGTTGTTATACACATAACACTCCCCTGTTGTTTCAGTTCCTCCCTTCGAACTACCCGCCACTGGTTTCCCCAGTGTACCTCTCTGGTTGTCTGGCTTCCAAGGAATGAGTGCATCTGCATTACCTTGGCTAGCAACTCTCTGTTGTGTCTTTGTCTCTGACTTGGACACAGCTCCAACCTGTCCTCGGTTGTGTACAACAGCAACACATGCAACAGCTAAGTTAGCAAACTCTTCTGAGTACCTTTTGGGTGGTTCACCCTTTGTGACTCTCTCAGACCTACATAAGAGGTGCTGATCCTCTCTGCTCACTGGTTCAGTCTCAGGGCTCTTAGCAGAACCAGTTCCAATAGTAAACAGTGGTTCATCCTTCACCTGTGAAGGTCTATCCATTGTGTGAGATTTCCTCTCAATGACTGTGACAACTGAGCTCTCTGAGCTATCACTGTCACTCTCAGTACCACTGTAATCTCTGAAATCATCATCATCATCTGAATCGTCCTCTGTGGGAAATGTGTGTCCTATCACTCTCTCCTGTTCAGGAGCACTCTCTAGAAATTTTGTGAGAATCACCTGACCAGATTCAGACAAAATTACTCTGTAGAGACCCTTTTCATATCCCACAAAAATGCCTCTGGCATTCTTTACTCCACCTGGAGCTTCTGTCCTCACATGAGACCCAAAAACCTTGAAATGGGCAACAGAAGGTTTTCTCTGGAACAGTTTCTCAAAAGGAGAACTTCCCAACTCTTTTGAAACCTTTCTCACCCACGCATAACAAAACGACATGAGTGACTCCGCCCAGTACTCATGTGGCAGATGTGAACTAAGCAATTGCGCATTCATCCCCATTTGCAATTCTTTGTTCACCCGTACACAGACACCCCTGTTCCACGCTTCCGCTGAAACAGCAACCTTGTGTCTTATCCCGTTCTTCTGCAGGAACCTCTGGAAATCCTGTAAAAGAAAAATCTGCTTCTCATCTGTCAAAAGACAATCAATGTTAGCATCATGCACATTTTTAACCTTGTCACAAAACTCCTGAAACCTTTCCAAGGCTTCCTGTGGCCTCTTTAACACATAAATCCAGACAAAGTTAGAGAAATGATCCACACACACAAGATAAAATCTTGCATTGCCTCTAGATGGTTCTAGAGGACCAATCACATCAGCATACACCCGCTGAAACGCTCTGTCGACCCTGGCCACCTTCTTGGCTCTCGTTTTGGTCACACCTGCAAGAGAAATCAAGTTAGACTCAGAATTACATTCCATGTAATCACTTTGCTCAAAAGTCAACAAATACAGTCCACCTTTCTCTCTGGCAGAAAGATACAACTCTCCATCTTTGAAGATCTTGCAGCTCTCAGCATCATAGGACAGTTTCAGTCCTTTCTTTGCAATCTGCGAAACACTCAGCAGATTGAACTTCAATTCAGGAACCAAGTAAACATTGTGTATAGTCAGGTTCAGACTCCTGAGATACACAGTTCCAATCCCGGTCGCTTCCAGCTTCTGACCGTTGGCTTGTTCCACAGCGAAGCTTTGCTTCTTAAACGTTGAAAAGAGCGCCTTGTGTGGGGACATATGAAAATTACAGCCCGTATCGATCACAAACGAGTGTCCAACATCTGGCGTGGTTCCTTTCGCCATCAGGGCCTTTGCAGGTTTCACCGAAGACTTGGTATGGCCTTTGCCTGCTGCCTCAGGCTTTGCTGAGCGGCCCTTCGCTCCTTTCGGCTGGCGTGGCTTCTTGCAGCTCCGCTGAAGATGCCCAGCCTGTCCACAAATGTAACATCGGACAACGTTCAAAGCTACAGCATCCTCTCCAGTAGCAACATCAGTGGGGGAATTAGAACTCCGTTCTTCCCTCCCCCTGTCCTTCACCTCCAGTGCAGCAAGCCTGTCGTGTTCATTCAAAACAACGGCAGACACCCTCTCCGCGGTCAATTCATTTGCCGGAAGGGAACCCAGCTGACTGGCAACCGTTTTGTAAGTCCGATTTAAGCTGTTTATCATCATGAAGCAGAACACTTCCTCCTGCAGACGGAAATTGCGTTCCACCATCTGTTGGCACAGATATTTCATTTCCGTCAGGTGCGCTTGAACATCTCCATCAGGCGCAAGCCTCAGATTGGTCAGCTTCTCAAAATACAGCAACGCTGAAGAACCTGCATCTCTCTGATGTGTTCTACGCAGAGTCTCCCCAATCTCACGCGCGTATTCCAAATCCTGAATATGCACAAGTTGATCATCCGAGACACACAGAATTATAGCCGTCCTGGCCTTCACATTCTGTGATTCCCAACCTCGGGTTGGTGCTTGAGGGATGGGATTCTCAATCACCCCAAAAATCCTCTGATTCTGCAGCAGGGCCTTCATCTTTACAGACTAAGATGAATAATTGTCATTAGTCAGGGGAGGCGGGTAAGGCAAGGCTCCCCCCTTCTTGGGATCCATTTTGAATCCAAGTCTCAGCTCTTCACCCTCAAGCTAGTAAAATCCAAAAGCTCTTTTGAGCTGTTTTTCTGCCTCTCTCAGGCAGGCAATCTCCAAGCTGTCTCACTGTCCTTGCAAAGAAGCGAATTCAAAACAACTTCTTTCGCTTCCCAGGCTCTTACTGAGCCAGCCCCACGTGTCAGCAACTTTCCAAGCCGACTGACCGTCGTCGCCTAGCAACTGTGCATACCTCTTCTTCTTATCTAGCCACAAATATGTCTGGTATGCAAGCTTAGCTCTCAGAGCTGTTTTTCCAAACGCAGCTCTCCTGTGAACCAGAGAATCAATCTGCATTCACACTTTTAGCCCGATTTTCAGCATACCTTTCCGGGGCTCCGATGCTTGGAAAACACCCCCTCTTGGTGTCCAGCCGTCTGTTCAGCTTCTGGCTGCAATGCAGACGTTATCTTCTTTCCTTGGTGCAGAGGATGGCACACGATCCATCAACCTCTCACCTCTCATGCTGATTCCCATGGATCAGATAACCATCCTCTGCTACCATATGTTGAGAATCTTGAAAGCCATTTCAGAGGAATTTGGCACTCTCCAGGTGCCCGGCTTGATTCCTTGTTGGCCTCCCCCGTCAGCGACTCCCGGCAAGACAAGGCGAGGTCTCTATCGGCCGATCCTCCTCAACGTGAGAAGAACACAACCACTCCCCCCTGCCATCCCCAGGGAGGAGAGAGAGACAGACAGAAATGTATTTACATGCCTTTATTTCTGTCTTTCCAGCAGTGCAGAGGAAACATGTCTGCACTCCTCAGCAGCCACAGCAGATAGGGAATAACTCCACCCATGTACTTCCAGTACAGGGTCATGTGCCACTCTGAGCTAACATCCGGTGCTCAGTGCACATAATAGACTGTTCCTTGTTCCCACGGTACAGTCTCATAACATCAACATCCTGTTTGGCTTTCCAGCCATCTGGAGCACTCAGCAGCATTGCTCCTTTTTCGTAACAAACATCCCACCTGGGCACGGTTTCTGAGAGAGCAACAGCAGAAGACCCAGTCTCTGGCAAGATGAGCATTTGCCCAGTGGATTCTGGCCGGTCCATGAGGGCAGACGGGATGGCTGCGGTGGCCGCCAGCCCCTTCCCACTCCATCTCAGATACAGAACACATTTGCTCTGCCACTCCTTGGCTCTGGCGCCACCTACTGTTGGCCTCCTTGCCTTCCACCCTCCCAGTCCCAATGAGCACCATCCACCCCTGGTCCAGAGGCGCAGAGCAGTAGTTAGGTGATCTTGCGCCCCGGCAGAACCGTCCAGATTGTGCCCCCAGCCACGGACAAGTTAGCTCTTCTTTCTGCCTCTCCTCCACCCCCCCCCCACACATTCAATTCACCCTGGAAGTACAAGTATCAAAAAGTAAAATGTTAGAGGTTTCCCCCCACCCCATAGCAATATAATTTGATTCAGCTAGCTGGTCAGTCTACTTTCGGTTTCACTCCTGGCTCCTTGTTAAATTAATACTGCATCAGAAACCCCCCAAGCAGATATCCAAAGTTCTTTGGCATTTCTCCAGTTGTTAATGAGATGTCTCTTCTAGTCCAGGGGACTCTTTTGATCTTCTTCCAGGAAACCAAGAGTCGAAAGCCTTGATTTTCCTTTTTTTCTTTTTCCAGTCATTTCCACACAGTTAGTCATTATTAGAGTTATTAAAACCTTACTATATTAACAAATGCAATTTTTTTAGTCTCCCTTGCTTTCCTGGTGACCTTCAGCTTAAACACAAACTGCTCTGGAGTGAGAAAAACCCATCACACTCAAAAAGCCCAGCTGGAGGGACCTGGAAGTGTGCGCGGAAGAGCAATTTTGTAGTGGCTTTGTTGCACAGGAGCACCAAGTTCACTAACTGGCTGATTCAGAGTGAATCCCATTCAAAAATAGTGCAATGGTGTGTGTTTCAGCCAGCCATCCGGCTGCTGCAACTATTCCCTGGGTGCCACCACACTGTCCTGTCTGTGTGTTTGGAAGGGAATGGGAGCTATGCTCCCCCCGGAGACACTCCACTCCTTCTTCCTTAGCTGTGTTGCTCAACAGTTGAGGCAACCTTCACAGTTCTGGGGTCATTCTCATTGGAAAAGCTGAAGTTCTCGGCTGGACCTGAATCCCTTCCACAAAATACTGACAGTCTGGAAACACCCTGGGTGCAAACATGTTTTACTGGGGAAAGGATCTTTGCCTCTTCCTCCTTCCTAACCTGCAGTAGTGCCCTGGCAAATCACAAAGTGCAGGCTCCCTTCATGGTACTCACAGCCACACTGCTTCTAAGATTATACAAATTTAATATATCAACAACAAATAAACACAATAAGCCTATAATGATACAATCTGAATCATTAGGGGTGCATTGCAGCAGTCATTGCAAATCTCCTGAGTCGCCTTTCAGCCAGAAGCTCTGCAGCACAGGTGGTTCTGATGATTCCCCTTTAAGGAAGGCTTACAATGTAGGAGGCTTTGGGGCTTTGCGAGAGGGGGGAAAGTGGGGACATCATAGAAGTATGCATGATGTGGGAAATGTGCAGAGCGATGTTTTCTCCCTCAATATCAGAACCTGGAACTGGGGCTGAACCCGGAATCTGCACTCCAAGGCTGGAGTGCCAGCTGGCCACGTTGGGCGCCTGCCTGGAGAGTGGAAGCCGGGGGTTGGAGGGACATCGTGCTGCTCCTGGCAACCCCCACCCAACCCGATGTCCTCCTCCGCCTGAATCCCCCTTCCCCTGGGACGCACTTCCCATCCTGGAGCGGCTGGGGTGAGAGAGCTCCCCACCCCCCTTTCCAGACTCTCCTTGTTCTTCTTCTTCATGCCTCGGGTGTTTTCCTGAGTGTATCTTCAGAACAACCCTCTGTGAGGGAGGCTAAGCTGGCCCAAGGTAGCTCAGCCAAGTTGCCAAGGCCAGCATTTAAGATCGCGCACCCTTTCCCCTCAGATGAGAAAGCCGGGATGAGTCATGCTAGCAGCCTGTGGCCTTGATGGGCTTTGAGGCAGCCCAGCCCCCTTGTCTGCAAGCAGGCTGCCTCCTGGGAGGATCAGCATTTTTTTTTCAAGGGACAGAAGCGCACGACTTCCCCCTCCCACTTGCCGCCCACCCCAGTCTTTCTCCGGCGGCTCAGTTTAGTGTGCCAAGCGGCTCATCCCAGGTGGGAAGTAAGAGTTTTGCATAAGTTTTTTAAGCTGATAGACAAGGAATCAGAAGTCTTTTCGTCTTCTGTTTCTTTTCATTTTTATGTTTTCAAAATGCTTGATATCTGACACTGATTTCTGTATATTGTGTTTTCTTTGTTTTTCAAGCTTTCATAAAAAATAGCCTTTGAAACCAGCTGGTACAGTGGTCAGAAGACTTGCCTTCATGTCCACAGAATGGAGAAGAAAAGTTCGCCCAACGAATCCCTGGGTGCGACCACAGAGACCTCCGGCTCCCACCTGGCTGAGCCTTCTCTTTTTTTAATATATATATATATATATATATATTTGTTAAAGTTTTAAAGGCTACAAAAAGAAAAAATAAAGAACACCATATTAAACAAAAACAAAACATCACATCACAATAATGAGAAAAAAACAAAAAAAAATTAAAAAAACAGAAAAATAAACACAATTAAAAAAAAAAAACACAACAAACCTTCCCATAACTTATCTTTCATTCACTTGTTTCCTTGACCTCCTCACACCTCCCTTTTTTGTATTCTAGTTCGGTTAGCTATTTCAGCAAATCCTTTCCATCTTTTCCAATTTTTGTCCTTATCTTACTATAATGTAACTTTACTTTCCCTCTTTTCACCAATTAACAGTCTGTTTTTTTCTTAATCCTTTATAACATTTCTGCTAAAACCACATAACTTCATTCCAACATCTTCCTAACATTCCTTAATTTTACAATGTTTCTGTAAATAAACTTTAAATTTCTTCCAATCTTCTTCCACCAACTCTTCTCCCTGGTCTCGGATTCTGCCGGTCATTTCCGACAATTCCATGTAGTCCATCACCTTCATCTGCCATTCTTCCCGGGTGGGTAGATCTTGTGTCTTCCAATACTTCGCGATAAGTATTCTTGCTGCTGTTGTTGCATACATAAAAAAAGTTCTATCCTTCTTTGGCACCAATTGGCCGACCATGCCCAGGAGAAAGGCCTCTGGTTTCTTCAGGAAGGTATATTTAAATACCTTTTTCATTTCATTATAAATCATCTCCCAGAAAGTCTTAATCCTTGGGCATGTCCACCAAAGGTGAAAGAATGTACCTTCCGTCTCATTACATTTCCAGCATTTATTTTCGGGCACATGGTAAATTTTTGCAAGCTTGACTGGTGTCATGTACCACCTGTAGATCATTTTCATTAGATTCTCTCTTAAGGCATTACATGGCATAAACTTCATACCTGTGGTCCATAACTGTTCCCAGTCAGCCATCATAATGTTGTGTCCAACATCTTGTGCCCATTTAATCATAGCAGATTTCACCGTTTCATCCTGGGTGTTCCATTTCAACAGGAAGTTATACATTCTTGACAAGTTCTTAGTTTTGGGATCTAACAGTTCTGTTTCCAATTTTGATTTTTCCACCTGGAAGCCATTTTTTTTATCCAAATTATACGCCTCCATTATTTGGTAATAATGGAGCCAGTCTCGCACTCTATTTTTTAGTTTTTCAAAACTCTGCAGTTTTAATCTATCTCCCTCTTGTTCCAAAATTTCCCAATATTTCGGCCAATTGGCCTCCATATTGAGCTTTTTCTGAGCCTTCGCTTCCATCGGTGACAACCACCTTGGGGTTTTATTTTCAAGCAAGTCCTTATATCTTATCCAAACATTAAACAGTGCTTTTCTGACAATATGGTTTTTAAACGCTTTATGTGCTTTGACCTTATCATACCACAAATATGCATGCCACCCAAATACATTGTTGAAACCTTCTAGGTCCAGCACGTCAGTGTTTTCAAGAAGAAGCCATTCTCTCAGCCAGCAAAACACGGCTGATTCATAATAAAGTTTAAAGTCTGGCAGGGCAAAGCCATCTCTTTAGCATTGGTTAATATCTTAAATTTTATTCGAGGCTTCTTGCCCTGCCAGACAAATCTAGAAATATCTCTCTGCCACTTCTTGAAGCAAACCATTTTATCCAAAATTTGCAATGTTTGAAACAAAAACAGCATCCTTGGCAATACATTCATTTTTATCGTATCAATTTGGCCTAGCAATGATAGTTTCAGATTTGACCATATTTCTAAATCCTTTTTCACTTCCATCCAACATTTTTCATAGTTATCCTTAAATAAATTCACATTCTTGGCAGTCATATTGACCCCTAGGCATTTCACTTTCTTAACCAGTGTTAATCCTGTCTCCTTCTGAAACCTCTCTCTCTCAGTCACTGTTAGATTTTTCTCTAAAACCTTCGTTTTCATCTTGTTCAACTTAAAACCCGCTACCTGACCAAATTCTTGAATCAGTTCCAGTACTCTTTTAGTACTAGATTCTGGCTCCTGTAATGTCAATACCAAATCATCTGATTTGGAGATGATCTGGCTGAGCCTTCTCATTTCCAGCTCACTTCGATGCCCTCTGTTCCCAGAGATACCACTGGAAGAGCTGCTTCCCTTAGCCAGGAAGAGTCGGGGTCCCAGCAGCCTTCCCAGCAGGCCTCCCACATTTCCTCCTCCTTGGGCAGTGCTCCATTGCAGGTCCCCGAGCAGCTTTCCGAAGAAAGGCCCCATGGCACTGGCCAAAGTGCTTCCCTCCCATCTCTGGATGAGGTTTCTTCTTCCCAGGGAACGGGTCACCAGTGTGCAGCGACGTTCTCTAGCTTGCAGTCTGGGAGTAGGAAAAGTATGATCAGCTTTGAGGGCATCTCCTTTGGGAGTGCTCTCCAGGGGACCCAGGCTGTTTCCTCTACCTCTAAGTCTCCAGAGGGGTCTGTCCCAGCTCCGAGCACAGCTGATCTGGCTAAAGGCGGCCAGGGGCAAGGCCAGGTAAGTCCAGATTGAGAGGTAGGGAAAGGGCTTTGAGGCTGCAATGCCCTCCTTGAGTCTCTCCAGCTGCTTTGGACAACTGCCCCCATCCCTGACCCCTGGCCATACCGCCTGGGCCTGGTGAGAGATGGAGCCCCAGAACACCTGGAGTGCACCAGGCTGGGGATGTCGTGAGGTGGAAGGCAAAAGGAAGGCAGACAGCCCATCCCGGGGTTGGTCCTTTTCCTCCTTCTAGCTTAATGGCTCACCTGAGCCGCCATCCTTTAAACTGGGGAAGCAGCAGCGGCTCATCAGAACTCACAAGTTAGGAAGTCCTATGTTATAGTCCCCATCTTCTTGTTATGTCCTCTTGGTGGGGAGAATCGTGCCGTTTTCCTGTGGGTGGGCAGCCAGCCAGCAGCAGGCTGGCAGGTGGGCCCAGGGAAATGGCTTTGTTGGGGGAGCCTCAGAACTCGTCCTCTGCATGTTTGTATGGAGAGAGTCAGAACTTACAGGGTTAAGAAGTTCTGAGTGCCGTCTCACATTCTGAGGCGTGGCGTAGAATACTGAAGGGGAGTGTTCTACTCTGTCGCTCTCAGTCTGTGTCTTGCTCGTTCCGGGAGAGGAGCGGAAAATGGGTGCTGTGTCACCGGGAGATTTACGATCTGTTGTTTTTCTACGAGAATAAAGCTATTTGTAAGATAAGGAAGAAAGCGTGCGTCAGCCTGATTTGTTACGCACACACGGCTAACTGCTTCTGCTTCGACGCTGTGTCTCACTCTGCTAAAGGAAGCTGGACGCTGCCCAGAGGGAGCAGAGCAGCCCAGAGGAAGCGTGTGGACTCCGGGGTGCAAGCAAAGCTTCTAATCAATCACCTCATAGTTTGTTCCCTGTTGCCCCAAAGTGGGAACTGTCTTGCAATTCAGGCTTGTGGCACACAGGTAGAGAAGGGGAGCCGTTTGTCTCTTCAGATGCCTGGGAGAAGAGAGCAGTGGGTGGGGGCAGCCTCTGCTCCCCCTTCTAGAAAGGAGGTCTTTGCCAACATGGGTGCAATTCTGCTCCATGTGGGGAAAGTGTTTATCCATCATGGACTTGGGGGGATGCTGCTGCCAGCCAATATGGGCTTTGAAGGATATTTTTTTACTGTAGGCCTGTTTATTCTGCTGCATTTCAATGTTTGCCTATTTTTTGACCTAGTTGTAAAGTACCTTGAGATTCCCACATAATAGGTTGCAGGTAAATACTCTAAAAATAAGAACTCCCCCCCCATCATGTCACAAAGTCAATTGACACAGAGCCTAAAATAATGCCAACGAGCTCTTCTACCTGGAAGTGCAACATCAGCCCTTCAACACGTCAGCATGAGGTGCAGTTGTCACACGGCTACGACTCATAAGCCATGAATGCAGGTCTGAATAGTGCTCCTTTGGAAACCCCCACCCTCCATGCAGAAAAAGAGCATCTGCCCCTGAAATCCTTTCCGTATAAAGTGTATGAATGACAGGCAGCTAAAAAACTGTCTCCTCGGCTATTTGACTCATGTGTCTCATAGAACACTTTGTGGGAGAGCTTGCTTGCAGATAGGGATAGCGCACGGTTGGAGAGCCTTTGATTTGTAATTGCTCTGGTTGCTTAGAAGGGTAGTTGGCGGATGAAGTTAATCAAGTCAACTTTAATCGTTTAACCTGCCAGAAAAAGGGCCAGTTTAAAACAGCGGCTGTCTAGTTCACAGAGTTCCTGAACAAGCATGCATGGAAACACCGGTTTCTATAAGAACTGAAATGTGCTTCATTTGCAACTAAGTAGAGCCTCTCTGCTAATGCAGAGCACAATCCACAGCTTCAGGCAAGGCCATTTATATACCCAGAATCCAGAGCAGCCTTTTCTCATACTCCTCTGAAGTACCACCACTGCAACACCAGCGCTTGGCCTTCTGGCACCTGCAGGCTAGGGAAAGAGCTCTTTAGCACCCTGGGGTGGAGCTCCTTCTCAGCAAAAGCACTGTCTGCTCATTCCCAACTTCTTCAGCCAGTGCCTCTGTGCCTTCTGTAAATGTCTGGAGTAAATGTCTAGCAGGAAGTGTCTGTCCTCTCCAGGATGTTGAAATACTGAAGAAGGCGCCCAATAGCCCTAAGACGGGGGCGGAAACAGTACTTAATGATGATCAAGCATTGCCTATGAAGGTCCAGGAGCTTGAAGAAAAACTCCAGCTGTTGCCAAAAATACTTCAGGATCCGCAAGGAAGAGGTATTTTTGAGAATCCTGTCTTCACAAATTCCGGGGACATGGCCCTCCCAGTGTTAAGGTGGGGAGGTGGGGTTGGGAGTTTGCAGATAAGAGTCCAAAGTTAAAAATGTAAAGGCTAATGCAATTCTATTTAAAAATCAAAAGTCACTGTGGTGATTCAAGTTATAGTATGAGACAAAAGACAAGATGGAAAAGAAAAGATAAGGAAAAGAGAAAAGAGATAGAGAGAAAAAGAAGAAAGAAAGAAAAAGAAAAAGAAAATACAAAAAATCCTACTGAGAATGGTTGGTTTGTTTGTTCAGAAAAGAGAAGGAAAAGGAAAAAAAAATGTAATAAGTAAATAGAAAAAGGGGGAGTGGGGATGGAAAAGTAGATATATATATATAATTCTTTAATGAGAAATTAGAAAAAAAAACTTTTTTAAAAAAAGAAGTGAATATAAATGGATGAATAATGAGTAATAATGTATTAATAAAAAAGGGAGGGTTGTGTGTATAACTAAAGAAGAAGGAGGAGGGAGAGAGAGAGAGAGAAGGGAAGAATAAAAGGGGCAGTTTTAATTCTCCCGTGGGACCCCCAGGGCTTGGTGTCAGGTCCCTAGATCGGGGCTGAGACGGCGGTTCCAGGAAATGGGCTCCAATGGTTCAGGCCGCCTACCTGGGTTCATAGGGTTTTAAAATACGGATAAGAAATGGACTGAAAATAAACTAAATAAAATAAAGCATGGTTTTTGCTGTGCCCCCCTGCACTGGCAGAAGAGGGTCCACACCGCACTCTTCTAGCCCCCAGCCGGTCCCTGGTGTGCGGCTCCTCTGCTCTTTTGCTCCAACCGCTGGTGATATTGGCTTGGGGTCGGAGCTGGGCTAGGTGAGGCGTTCCCTCCGGGCTTCCCTGTCTCTCCCGATCCCCTCCTATCATTCTCCTCCCCCCCCCCATGTTACTTGTGGGGGCGCCTTACCAATACAGTCGTACCTTGGATCCCAAACGCCTTGCGACTCGAATGTTTTGTTTTTTTTTAATGAAATATTTATTAGGATTTTCAAATTCAATACAAAAGAAATAAAAAAACAAAAAACTACAAAAAAAAGGAGAAATTTAAAAACGCATAAAATTTACAGTTCCATATTTTCATTACCATATTTCCCAGACTTCCCCACACTTCCCCTTCTTGCATTCCAGTTCAAATTGTTTGTTCAACAAGTTCTTATCCCCAATGCGACTCGAATGTTTTGGCTCCTGAACGCCACAAACCCGGAAGTGAGTGTTCCGGTTTGTGAATGTTCTTTGGAGCCCAAATGTCCGACGGGGCTTCCGCGGCTTCGGATTGAGTGCAGGAAGCTCCTGCAGCCAATCGGAAGCCGCGCCTTGGTTTCCGAATGTTTTGGAAGTCAAACGGACTTCTGGAATGGATTCTGTTTGACTTCTGAGGTACCACTGTATATCTTCTCGGAGCAGGGGCAATCCCATTGCCGCCTTCAGTTCTGGTAAAGCTAAGAATTGCTTGTGCAGATCTTGATGCCTTCAAGGCCGAGGCTGTCATCTGATGAGACCCAGTACTCCTATCAGAGAAGCAAATCCTCAAATACAGTCATTCCTCTTGTTCCGCTCGGCTCAGGTTACGTCTTTTCAGGTTGCATCCTGCGGCGACCTGGAAGTAACGGAACGGGTTACTTCCAGGATTCGCTGCTCGCGCATGCGCAGAAGCGGCAAATCGCGACCCACACGCGCGCAGACGTGGGTTGCGTTCTGCTCATGATGTGAACGGGGCTCCGGAAGGGATCCCGTTCGCAACCAGAGGTACCACTGTAATTGAAATGCCTGGCTTGTTCAATGGCTTGTCCATTTAGGAGCCATTTCTGCTTCCTGGGCTGTGCCCCCAATACTACGGCTTTTGTCTTGGAATAATTTGTATTCAACTCTTTGTTACGGCACAGTCTCCCAAAGTTCTTTAGTAATCGCCTCATACCCATTTGCGTTTGTGCTAACAACACCGTATCGTTGGCATGTAGCAAAATGGATACATTATGGGATAAAACTGAAACAGGGAAATATCTGGCCATTTGGGTTCCTTTATTACATCATTTACATAAAAGTTAAAAAGCAGAATTTTAGAAAGTATTTCAAAGTGTTTAAAATGATTTAGGAATTACAAGGTTAACTTTTTAAAAAAGATATTAAATAAGTTTTAAAAGCCTTTATGTGTAACTGCTGATGATGTTGGGGGGTGGGGGGGTGGCAGCTGTGCTTCTAGGACTCCCTTAAAACTGATTTACAGTGCTGGCTCTTGGGGATTGAAAGGGCACATAAAAAGGCCTTGCCCCAAATTAAAGAAAAACCAACAAATAACCCCAGTCAAACAATTAAAAAAAAAAAACAGCCTGTGGAGCTCAGATGAACAAGTCCCACTTCGGTGCAACTTGACCGGAATGACATGCACAGATGCTCCCTTCTTTTTCTCAGTGATAGCAGCTCTTTTGGCTGAGGTGTGGCATGGAGCTGAAACAGTATTTAAGGAAACTCAAACATTCCTTGTGAAGCTCTGGGAGCTTGAAGAGAAACTCCAGGCGTTGCCAGCAACACTCCAAGAGCCGCAAGCCAGAGGTATTTTTGAGAATCCTGTCTTCACATGGCCCTCCCTCCCAATGATGTTGGGTTTCAAGTCCCATCATCCCTGATGAGCGCTGGCCATGTTGGCTGGGGCTTAGAGGAGTCCCACCACAGTCTGGAGCCCAGTTCAGTGCGCCTTTGTGGGCAGCTGGTAGCCATGCCAGGGTCGCCTTCGCTGCGTGGAAGGGGTGGCTTCCCCCCCACCCCCACCCCATGCGCAGGAGACCAGAGGCCAGTAGCAGACTGTGCATGTGCCTCTGAAGGGCACAAAGGTTTGCTGCCTCCTTGTGTGCCCATTTTCTTGCCAAAAAGAATAAAAATACAGCATATGGTTGCACATACCAGGCACCAATTTTAATGGTGGTGGTTCTTTGGCTTTTCCTTCAGGTGAGGAACACGAGGAGGAGGAGGAGGAGCAGCAGCAGGAGGAGGAGAAGGAAAAATAAAGAAAATGGGGGGGGGGGAATATATATTCCCCTATATATTTCTATTATTAGTTCTATGTATTGCTTCTTTATTTAATAAAATATATTTTTAAAAGCCTGCAAAGTGGTTTACCAAAACCAAAAACCAAAAACCACCACAGCAGTCAAATCAAGAAAAATTAACAATCCTACTTTAAAACATACAAAAGCTAAAATATTAAAAGAGATGAAAATTACTTCAACTTCCTAAGCTTCTAGGTATGCTTGCCTAAACAAGAACGCTTTTAGCAGGTGCCTGAAAAGCGTCTAGCAAAGGCACGTGCTTTGTTGCAAGAGGCGGGGAGTTCCAAAGGGCAGGTGCTGCCACACTAAACCATGCAGTACAGATATTCTGCGGAACCTGTAGGAGTGCTTGAATCTGTTAGAATTCCAGCTCCATGATCGCAGTCATGGGATTGTTGTCTATGTTTTGACTCCACAGAGTGGGAAGTGACGGCGACAGGATGTTTGTGTTCCTGTGTTCCGCGAAGTGGGACTATTGTCCTTTGTTCTTTTTCTCTTTGCTGTCTGATGCTTGAGAGAGAGGGAGCCATGTTGCAGTGCTCCGTGTGTGTGTTGATATGTAAATAAAGCCGATTAGCCAAAATGCTGAGTTGCTGAGGTCTGTCACGCATGATGCACAAACTCTTGCGGATCCCTAAGTGTGCCGGTGTCGCTTGGCATCGGTCGCTGTGATGTTCAGGCTGAAGAAAGCTTATGAAGCTCCCAAACGATCGACCAGGAGGAAGGGAACATGCCAGTCGGGCACGTGTCTCTGCCAGGGTGCTACTCGAGTGTAGGCTGAACTCCTGACAGAAACTACGGAAGGGGAGGTTTTAGTCATGGGGATTTCACCATGCTCTGAAAAGGAAAACATTGATTTCAACAGCAGGCCTGCACAGCAGCAATCTACTTGCCTGCGAGTCTCATCATGATCAGTGGGACTTCTGTTAAGGTGTGAAACCTAAGACGTTGGCAAGTTAGCAATGTCATGTGACTTTAAGTAGTCAAGCTCGTTAAGTTGTTAAGTTGCTCAGTATATAAAGAGTGTTTGTTTTCTCTGCCTGTGGGGCGTGAAGCAAAAATGTCTGAAAGCTCCGGAGGTGTTTCTGTTATCTTTCTGCAATAAACCTGTCTTTGGAAAGACAGGCTTCCCTGTGTCGTTATTTCTTTGCTGCTGAGACTTTGAAGCTTGTACTGCAACAAGAATCTCTGCACTGGACTTAATTAATGCTCTGCAAAGAGAACTGTTGCTGGTGGCGCAGCGGAAGCGTTTACTGGACCAGTACATAGACTCTCTTAGGTTATGGCTCCTTCTATGTTTCTACAGCTGTATTGTGTGCAGAGAAAGTGAAAGCAGCTTTCGGATGAGAGAAGACCGGCTTGGTCGTTAATCCAGCTCTTAAAGGATCTGAGAGGCTGCAGAAAGTTGAGAGAGCTGCGTAAGTGAAGATTTACAGCTTCATTAGCTGCAAAAGGCTAGCTTGACCTCCCGTTGTGTTTTTGTTTTGTTAATAAAAACAGAGGACGGTGGTAGGTTGCTAGTGAAGAGACGGAGGGGAAAAGTTTAAAAGGCGTCAGAGGAGGCTGGAGGCGTCTGAAAAGTGAGTAAAACAAATCCCAAGGGGAAAGAGAAGCAAGGGCACACAGAGGGAGTAGCAGCAGACCCCAAGAATGGCAGTGGAAAATTTCCAGGTTCCCTTTACAAAGTTGAACTCTGCTAATTACGTGCAGTGGTCTAAGAGGGCTCAAGTCTGGTTGGAAGCCAAAGAAGTGTGGGCTGACTATGTCCAGAGGCGAAAGCCGTTTGTGGCTGTTGCAGCAGATGCCACAGCAGAGCAACAGGCTGCTGCACATGCTCAGAACAGGGAACATGATAAAATGGACACTAAAGCTAGATGCATGTTGATGGTATCGATAGACGATTCCCAATTACCTCATGTGGAAAATTTAAGGCCTGCATTTGAAATTTGGGAAGCTCTTAGGCGAATTCACCATAGAGCCACGCCCGGAGAGAAGGTGAACATTATACGTGCTTTGTATGAGTTGAAACTGAAGCCAGGGGATAGTGTGGTTGAACACACGTCACAGATGACTAAGTATTTCAACCGACTGTCATCTCTAGGTGTGAATTTTCCTGAAAATATTAAAGTTTATACTCTGCTTAGCAGCCTGCATGCAGGGTTTGAAAACTTAGTACTAACTTTACAAGTTTTGGCAGAGGACCAGCTGAATATGAATTATGTGACTGGTAGATTGTGTGAGCAAGAATATCAACATCATCGAAAACGTATTGATAATTCAAATACCCCAAGGGTTGGATGTTCAGATAATTCCCAGTGTGGGGGAACTAGCAGGCAGAGCTGTAAGGAAGCCTCACAAGTGTCTGCTATGGCCAGCAAGTCATGTTTTCGATGTGGCAGCAGGTTTCATTTGATAGCAAAGTGTCCAGAAAAGCAACAGGAATTTCAACAGTCCAAGGCCAGTTTCCGGAGCTACAGGGGAAGACGACGTGAGAACTACAAGAATCAACGATCCAGAGGGGGAGCAGGTGCTGATAAGGGACTATCTGCAATGGCAGCACAACAGAGTCCTAAAAGGAGCCAACAAACCTTGAAGTGGATAATTGACAGTGGAGCAAGTCACAGTTTAGTTCCAGCGACATCTAGTGGCAGCTTGATGAACTGCAAGACATTGCCAGTTGCAAAAACTGTGACTATAGCAGACAATAGTAAGCGAGAAATGAACCTTAAAGGCACAATTTATGTTAACTGTTTGCAAACTAACCTTCCTGTTTTTGTTCTTCCAGGAATGAAGAATGGACTTTTGAGTGTGTTATGCCTGGTAAAAAGTGGTTTTAAGGTTGAGTTTGAAAATGATGTGTGCACCATTTCGAAACAGGGGAAGGAGCTAGTTAAAATTCCCTGTGAGGATGGGCTTTTTGTTTTGGATGAAGAGCAGTTAGCAGCAGGTAGATGTTCAACAGGTGAAGCACAAGCTAAGTGTGTAAATAAGGCTCCTCATACAGGTTGTGCACATCTACTACACAGAAGGTTAGCTCATATATGCTTTAAGTATGTAAGCAAGATGCCAGATTTAGCTGAGGAGTGTAACATTAAACCCTGTCCAAATTTTCTGGATTGTTGTGCTTGTAAACATGCTAAGGTTAAGACATGTAACTATCCTAGATCTGATAGAGTAAGCAAAAAACCCTTTGAACTTGTGCACACAGACGTGTGCGGCCCTATGCCAGTCAAATCGCTTGGAGGTGCGAGATTTATGCAAATTTTGGTGGATGATTTTTCAAGGGCTAGTTGGGTTTTCTTTCTGAAAGAAAAATCACAAGCAGCTTCCATCCTGATGGATTGGATTGAAGAAGTCGAATGTAAATTTGACACCAGGGTACGTAAAATACAATCAGATCGTGGTGGGGAATATGTGAACCACACGCTGGAGACGTGGTTAAAAAGGAAAGGTATAGTTCATAGACTTACCAATCCCTATTCACCACAGGAGAATGCAGTTGCCGAAAGAAAATTTCGTACATTACAGGAAGCCATTGTTGCTTTGCTGTTTGATTCTGGACTTCCACAGCGTTTTTGGGCTGAGGCTGCACTGTATGCGAATTATACTTTTAACAGAGTATACAATAGCACTGTAGGCAACACTCCTTACTTCATTCCTATTTGGAAAAAAACCCCAAAATTGATCATCTAAGAGTTTTTGGATGTCGTGCTTATGTGCTGGTGCCTAGGGCACAACGTAGGAAAGGCGATCCTAGATCTAAAGAAATGTTTTTCTGTGGTTATCAAGCAAACACAAAAGGTTGGAGATTTGTGAATGTAGAAGGCAATCAAACGAAAATCACAATCAGCAGAAGTGCAGAATTTTGTGAACAGGATGGTTGGAATAAAATTCATGGAAATCCTGACATACTATTTGATGTGGTGAACAGTAACAATGAAACTCAGGCCCCCGGGCAGGTATTAGTTCCAGAACAGGCTGAGGAATTTGAGTCTAAGGACGAGGGTGAGAAATCGTCTAGTTCACCCAAGTCTGTAAAGTCAGAATCTTCTAGCTCTAAAAGTTCACCTGTACAGCAAGAGAGACGTGTAAAGTCAGAATCAGAAAGTTCTTCAACTACTAGTGACAAACAGGTGACGACTAGTGATTCTGGGTCAGAGGGAGAAACTGAAGGAACATCGCAGGAACTGTTAAGGCGTTCCAAGCGTACCAACAAAGGTAAACCTCCTGAAAGGTACCAAGCTATTAGTGTTTGGGCTGGTTTGGCAAATTGCGAACCTGAAAGTTTTGAGGAGGTTGAGCAATTACCCCAGGAGGAGGCCAGTAGGTGGCGTGAGGCCATGCAAAAAGAGTTGAATTCTATGAAAGAACTGGGTGTGTTTTCCATCACCAAACTGCCAGAAGGTACCAAGGCAGTAAGTTGTAGGTGGGTGTACAGGATAAAGACAACAGCGATGGGGAAACCAGAGTACAAAGCAAGGCTTGTAGCTCGAGGTTTTACGCAAAGAAAGGGGTTACATTATTCCGAAGTCTATGCACCCACTTCAAGGAGTGAAACCCTACGGGCACTATTAGCAGTTGCTGCTCAGAAAGGGTTCAAAGTGAATCAATTTGATGTCTCTACAGCTTATCTTCATTCAGACTTGGCTGAAGAGCTCTATATGGAGCTACCGCCAGGATTGAAAGTTGGTAAATCAAATCAGGTATGGAAACTACATAAATCTATTTATGGACTCAAGCAATCTGCTCATAATTGGAATGAGTGTTTGAATGACGTTTTGGTAGGCATTGGTTTTAGCAGGAGCAAGGCTGACAATTGCTTATATTTCAGAGGTTCAGGAGATGCTCAAGAATCTTTGCTTGTTTATGTAGATGACCTGATTTATACTTCAAAGACACAAGAACAAGTAAAAAAACTAGCCAAAGAGTTAAATAAACACTTCAAAGTTAAGAATCTTGGTGATGTGAAGGTCTATCTTGGTGTTCAGATAGATAGGACCAAAAATGGCAGTTTTCTACTGAATCAAAAAGGCAAGATATTGCAAATGTTGAAAAAATTTGGCATGACGGAGTGTGCAGGTGTTAGAACACCAATGGAAATGGGTTTTGTAAAAGACAATGAGTTCAAGGATAGTGCTGAATTCAAGCGTGCTGAAATCTTTCAGTCAGCACTGGGAAGCTTACTTCATCTTTCGCAATGGAGTAGACCAGATATTGCTTACGCTGTTAACTTACTCAGCAGAGAAGCTTCAAAACCTAGTGTAAATGCATGGAAAGGAATTCAAAGAGTGTTAAGATATTTACAATACACCAAAGATTTTTGCCTTGAATTATCTTCTGAAGGACAAGCACAGATTACTTGTTGGGCAGATAGTGATTGGGCAAATTTAAAAGATAGAAAATCAGTGTCTGGCTGTGTAATAAAATTTGGTAACTCTCTGATTGGGTGGAGATCCAAGAAACAGAACCTGATTGCTTTGTCGTCAACAGAAGCTGAGTTCTGTGCCTTATCTGAGTTATGTAGAGATCTAGAATTTTACAAATGCTTGGCACAAGAGATGTATGAAAAGGCCATCACTCCAATCACTGTATGGGGTGATAATCAACCGTGTCTTAAGTTAGCACAAAATGGGCAGTTTAAAGGTCGTACAAAACATTTGGATATCCGCTTTCAAAATGTTTGTCAAACGGTAAAAGCAGGAATTGTTAAATTAAATTACTGTCCCAGTCATGAAAATCAAGCTGATGGTTTTACGAAACCGCTTGGGTTTCAGCGGCATGAAAACTTTTGTGAAGAAATGGGTCTGAAGTAATTTTGTTTTTGTATTGCCAGCGAGAGGGGGTGTTAAGGTGTGAAACCTAAGACGCTGGCAAGTTAGCAATGTCATGTGACTTTAAGTAGTCAAGCTCGTTAAGTTGTTAAGTTGCTCAGTATATAAAGAGTGTTTGTTTTCTCTGCCTGTGGGGCGTGAAGCAAAAATGTCTGAAAGCTCCGGAGGTGTTTCTGTTATCTTTCTGCAATAAACCTGTCTTTGGAAAGACAGGCTTCCCTGTGTCGTTATTTCTTTGCTGCTGAGACTTTGAAGCTTGTACTGCAACAAGAATCTCTGCACTGGACTTAATTAATGCTCTGCAAAGAGAACTGTTGCTGGTGGCGCAGCGGAAGCGTTTACTGGACCAGTACACAGACTCTCTTAACTTCTTCCCGAGCCGGCGGTGCATAAGATGGGCTGCACCCCTTGCACCCAACTTGTACCTAAAACTCTGCACAAGCCTGCACCAGAGAAGAGTGGAGCTGGAAGGGACCCCTGAGGGTCATCAAGCCAACCCCCTGGGGCAATGCAGGAATCTCAAGTAGACTATCCCTGACCGATGGCCCCCCGTCTTCTGTTTTTCCTCTCAGCCAGGACACACAACAACGGAGACTGGAGGTGGGGGGAAAGATAAATTTTGACAAGGGAAAGGCAATGGGGCAGATTTGTCAGGCGCACACAGGCACAGCTTGAAGACACGACTGGCCCATACGGGCAGGGGTACCTTTACCTTTACCTTTTTTAGTTGGCCAAAGAAACCAAGAGCCCATCCCCAGACTTGCCCCAGGGTATGGATGTGCAGGAGGGACGCGGGTGGCGCTGCGGTCTAAACCACAGAGCCTAGGGTTGCCGATCAGAAGGTCGGCAGTTCGAATCCCCGCGACGGGCTGAGCTCCCGTTGCTCGGTCCCTGCTCCTGCCAACCTAGCAGTTCGAAAGCACGTCCAAGTGCAAGTAGATCAATAGGTGCCGCTCCGGCGGGAAGGCAAACGGCGTTTCCGTGCGCAGCTCTGGTTCGCCAGAAGCGGCTTAGTCCTGCTGGCCACATGACCCGGAAGCTGCACGCCGGCTCCCTCGGACAATAAAGCGAGATGAGCACTGCAACCCCGAGTCGGTCACGACTGGACCTAATGGTCAGGGCTCCCTCTACCTTTAGCTTTACTTAAGAGGTGCCTGGACATGCTTACCTGTGTTAAGCTTGTACTGAGTGAGAAGTCTGGACATGTTTGCCTATGGCCTGTCCACCGTCCCTCAGACCTGTGGGAATGTTCAGGGATGCAGGAGAGGATATATTGTCTGATTATATCCTTATCCAACTGGTCTTAACAAGTTCCACAATTTAGCAGAGTAACATTCCCGTCTTCTAAAATTGGCAGTGGATGCGTTTGCTCAGGCTCGCTAAAGCCTCTATAATAACTCTTCTGGTATTTCCCCCTTATTCCCTCATAAAAGATAAGACATGACACAGTCTTCTATAAAAGTATAAAAAGAGTTTACTCACATTCTGTTCACAATCGGATCCCAGAAGGCAGACTTAGCTTAGAAAAGTAACATACACTTGAAAACTATTCCATAAGAAGACAGTCCCTTTGTCCTCTCTTGGCTAGAGGCCAAGAGGGCATCTTCGGCTAAGCAGATGTTGCTTCTTCGATGCATGTGGTGAAAGAGAGAGAGAGATGGCTGCCCTGCCCTGTGCTTTTGTCGTTACCTGCACAGGTGAGGCCACACCCACCTTTAATCACATGTAGATGAAGTTTGTCCCAGCCCAGAAGGAAACAGGAAGTTTACCTGCTGGCTGGACAAACATTCCTCCCCATGTGTAAACATGTGCACTCTAGGAATGTTGTACTTGACTGCTCTTGTGTTTCACATCCCACAAGAGCATGTGGTGGGCCGGACTATATTTTGAAAAAATATAGTAGCCTCACACCCCGGAATTTTCCTCATCAATGCCAACTCACCCATAGAGGCAGAATAGGAAGCCAGCCCTCCAGGACTTGCTCCTCTGCTGTAAACATAGTTAAAGTTGAGCTGCAGCTAGTAAGACCAAGCACTGGGCGCCTCTCACAGAATCAAAGGCTAAATTTGGATCGAGTGCTTCTCTCCAGAATCTCTTTCCAGGATGATGGCTTCACATGCCTCCTTCTAATAGCAAATTCATCTGGGGAGACCCCATAGACGGCGGCCAAACACATGGAAAGCACATTTGGTGGTGGGGAATAAGAGGGTGCTGCTCCACAAACCTTAAAAAGCACCCTCTCCAATGGCATGGCACTTGGATGACCCTGTGGTTCTACCCCTGGGGCTGAGGGTGATGAAACAATTCCTGAGACAGCTAAAGTGCTGGTGGTGAAAAACCCACGTCAAATGAGACCAAACACGGGTTAGAGCTCAACCAAGTTAGAGCCTACCAAGTGGCGATAGCGACGGTGAGGAGGACCATTGTTGCTGGATCTGTTGGTGAAAACAGTACCAGGAGACTCTTTCAGGTGGTTCATAGTCTAACAGAACCACCTTTGCCATCAGGGTCTGATACAGAGTCCAAGATCTCCTGTAATGACTCCTGTCATGAGTTTTTCTGCAGATAAAAAGAGGTAGACTCCAGCAAGGTAGGAGGGTGCCAGAGCTCTGCCTAGTCAGAGACATAGGACGGCTTGCCAGTTCCCGGGGCCACGTGGAGGAGGGGGTAGGAGGGAGGGAAACAGACGGAGTATGCATGCGCATTCGACTGCCTAATGGCATCCACATCACCCAGGGGATCACAGCCACAGAGATAAGAAAAGAAGAGCCACCCCATTGTCTGGAGAGGTCACTTACCTGATCGCATGGACAAGCCGTTGTCATCGGACCCCAGTGATGGAAGCGTGCAGCTGTATTGAGGCAGCACCAGGTGCTGAAATTGTGCACCTCTAACAATTTTGTGCCTGGGGCAACTGCCCCTGTGCCCCGCAGCCCACTACGCCACTGGGTCTAGTCAAGTAAAGTGAAGTTGATCCTCCACTGTGGGTTACTTTTGTTCAAAGCAAGATTCCTCTGGAGGGAGAGGATGTTGCAAAGTAAGTCAGAGGCAAAGCAGCCCCAAGCCAGGTTCTGTGTTTGCACACATGATTTGCAGTGAGCCAAGGGCTGAATTGCTGCTGTTGTTTCATAGCCCAGAACAGCAGGTGTAGGCGAAAGGTCTAAAGTTAGACAACCAGGTCTTGGTCAAGGCATCCGCTGACCAGCAGGCCATAGAGAAGAGGAACGTCAGCATTTCAACTCTGAGCCCAAAGTTTGGCTTTTGCTATTTTTGGTCACCCTTGGTCATGAGCCAAGTGTGATTCTTGAACTGTGAATGCTGACTTTGCCAAATCCATACAGGCCCTTTTCATCTCTCATGCTCAGGAAGTCGCAGCCACAGCTCAGGAGAGGATTTTTCATTTGCTCCTTTTCCATGGGGTGGGGAAAACTCAACACTTTTAATCTTGTCTTATTTTTATGCAAATTGCGTGGTCCAAAACAAGGAGAGTTATATCTGCACCCTCTCTTTAGCACAGATGGCCTGCAGGAGAAGTTCCTGTCCTTAAAAGTAAAACTGAACTTTTTTGGCAGTGCAACTGCAGGGAAGGCATTGTCTGCCACGTTTGCATTGAAGGCAGAGCTTGGGGGGGCAGGAATGTTCAGCAGAGGGCAACCAAAATTATCAAGGGGCTGGAGCAACTCCCAGATGAGAAGCTAAAACATTTGGGGCTTTCTAGTTTAGGGGGGAAATGAGTAAGGGAGGACACGGTCAGGGGTACACGCCTGGTGTAGAGAAAGTGGAATGCGATAAGTTTTTCATCCCTCCATAATTCCAGAACCCAATGGGGCCACCCAGTTGTGGGTTACTGGGTGGTTGTTGTTTTGATTTTGATTACAGTCGTACCTTGGAAGTTGAATGGAATCAGCTCCGGGAGCCAAAACGTTCAAGAACTAAGCTGTTTGAAAATGAGGGTACAAGAGCAAAAAAAGAGGACAGCCTGAGGCACTGCCAACCCGAGCTGGGAAAAGAGGTGGGCGGGGTCGGCACTGCCGTGCCCCTTTCCCCAGCTCGGGCTGGCAGGGGCCATGACGGGCAGAGCAGCCCAATCCCGAGCCACCTGAGCCCGAGACCCCAACAGCTCCCCCTCAACCTGGACATTTCCTTTAAAATGTAAAAAATCGCCCAGATAGGCATGTTGGTCCCCCAAAAGAGGACATGTCCGGGTTTCCCCAGACATATGGCAACCCTAAATTGTGGTGGAAGATGACCCTGAAAAACTGGCAAAGCCTTGTATGGTACGGCATGGAAAGGGGAACTAGAATAAAGGACTGAAGGGGCTGCATTAGTGAGGTTGTTAGAGCAAGTTTCCTTGGAATGAGGCTCAGCGGAGACTGTGGTGTCTTTTTGATATATGGTTTATTCACACACATATACAACCTGAACCGAAGATGGAGAGGCTCACAGCATTAATGCCCCAGAAGGTCTTGCTTCTTCCAGTTACAGCCTTCGAATCAAGAAGAAATCAGGCATGGCTCTCTCTCTGTGACTTCTGCCAACTTCCAGCCCAGCTCTCTCACACAACTCTGACCTTTCCCTTTCTCATTCCCAGCCAGGCGAGGGAGGAGGCCCACCCTCATTTGCCCTCTGGCACAGAGCAACCACAAGGTACATAGGTGGCAACTATGACCCTTGCTTGGTTAATTCAACAATGGAATCCTCCATTAGATTTTCACCCTTGCAGACTAGCTCCTCAACTCACAAGGCTGAGGGACTAGGCAAGACCAAGGCTGTTTCAAAACCAGTTTTTAGGTGCATTTAGCTTTGTGTTCTATAGCTTTTAGCCCAATATTGATTGATGGGGAATGTGTGGGAATGTTCTGGGGTGCAGGAGAGGATATATTGTGAGATTATATCGTAATCCAACTTGTGCTAACAAGTTCCCAAAATATCAGCAGAGTTTATAACATTCCCCCTTTTAAGTTCGCAACGGTAACATCTGCACAGGTTCGCTAGAACCTCTATAATAATTACTCTGGTAATTTCCCCCTTTTGATCCCTCTTAAAATACAAGACAGGACACAGTCTTTATAAAAGTATAAAAGAGTTTACTCACGTTCTGTTCACAATATGATCCCAGAAGGCAGACAGGCTTAAAAAGGTAAAATACATTTAGAATCTATCTTATAGGAAGATAGTCCTATCCTCCTCTCTTGGCTGAGAGCCAAGAGGGCATCCTGCTTCTTCAAAAGATGAAGATGAGAGAGTCAAGAGGCAAGAGAGAGAGATGGCTGCCTGCCCTGTGCTTTTATCATTTACCTGCACAGGTGAGGCCACACCCACCTCTGGTCACATGCAGAGGAAGTCCGTCCCAGGAAGTTTACCTGCTTGCTGGACAGACATCCCTCCCCATGTTCTAACATGTACACTCTAGGAATGTTGTCATTGACTGCTCCTGTGTTTTACATCCCACAGAATGGAGGCTTATTTTGGGATGGTTTGTGGTGCACAGTCCTGTCTTGTCTTGTCCTCTTGTATGTGTGTGTGTGTTTTCCAAGTGCTTTTTGCCTGTTCACCGGGATCCTTCAGAAGGAAGAGACAAAAGAGGAGTAGTGACATTTTCCTGCAGGTACCATCTTATCGGGGGTCCCTTCTCTGCTATCTTTTCAATGCCTACTTTCTCTTCCTCTTTCAAGAAGCCTTCTAAGGAGAGATTTTTCTTAGTCTGCTTCTGTGTAGGAACTGTTTTTGGATGTTTTGGTTGTTTAACTGTTGTGTCTTTGCTGCCCTGGGCTCCTTTGGGAGGAAGGGTGGGATATAAGGATGCCGAGTAGTGCCTCCTGCCCATACCTGAAGGTTTTGTGGAGGCGCCATAGCCTCAGTGTGTCAGCACCTGCATTGCATGCAGAAGGTCCCAGGTGCCGTCCCTAGCACCTGCAGTTAGAAGCTCAATGTAGGTAGGAGCCTCTCTCTGCCCAAGACCTTGGAGAGCTTCTGCCACTCAGGCTGGAAGTGGGCAATACTGGGCTAAATGGATCAATCAGGTTTAGGATCAGGGACTTGCTTCTCTTAAATGAGCTACCTTCCCAGGTGGATGAGCCCCACTGCTCGTCACTTCCCTCTACAGCACGGGCAGAAACCACCTTCTTGACTGTTGGACCACCTAGTGGTCTCATCTGCTCAATTGGCCGGAGCCTGGCTGTCAGGGCTGATTCAGCTGCAGTTCAGCATCAAAACTCAGAGATGAGCAGTAAGGTGGACTCTTTCTTCAGAGAGACAAAACCCGACAGAGAAACTCCACAGGCAGGACTAGCCCCAGTTGCCAGAATGGAGGATCTTAGCCTCCTCCTAAGGTAGGGCTATCAGACATCAACAGCTTCTGGGTCTTCCTTTAAGAAGCTCAACAATTTGGGGGTCTTCCTAAAAATAGCTCCACAGTTCGGGGTGTCTTGGTTTCTACTTTTAGAAATATGGCATCCCTAGCCTAAGGCTCCTCCCCAGTTGGCTGACTTCCCAACAGTCGTGGAGGGGCTCTCTGTGCCTTTTGTTCTGCTACATGTAATGCCTCCCTTGTTCCTGGGGACAGAGGAGGAGGGGAGAAGGGAACAGTGGACATGGCAGGTGCCTGGGGATCTGTTGCAGCCTCAGCCTCCTCCTCCTCCTCCTCCTCAGCTGCCTCAGTCTCCCTTAAACCTGCTGCTTGTTTAGCCTCCAAGCCATCTGCTCCCCCTTCTTCTTCTTCTTCTTCTTCTTCTTCTTCTTCTTCTTCTTCTTCTTCTTCTGACGACGACCTGTCTCCTGCATCCCACCAGCAGTCTCCTGGCTTGGAGCCTTCCCACTTTGATGCTTCCCTGGGGGGTTCCCTGGCTGTAGCCTCCCACCATTCCTCCTCCTCTAGCCAGTACCCGACACTAGCTTTGCATGCAGGGGAAGCCCTTAACTCACTGAGGGTTTGAGACCCATCAACTCCCCTCACCTGGTTAGCTTGCCAGTTGAAGCCATTCCTGGGGTGTGGCTGCTGCTGCAGGCTGACAGTTTCTAAGAGCCGCAGGTGAGAGCTGTAGTGACCAAAGGTGGACAAACTACCCCAGAAGGAGCAGAATGTGCCCCCCACCAGAGGTACTACCCCTCCCCTCGCAACCTTGAGTCATGAAGGACAGAGAGTGGAGAGTTGAATGTGTGTAGAAACCAGCCTTCCTTAGGAAACCAAAGTTTACATTCATCACTCCACCCACTTTCACCTGTGGCCCCTCCCACCACAGGCACACAGCCCCTGGAAGGCTTCCCAGAGGAGAATATGGCCCTTAAGACTGAAAAAGAGTCCCCAACTCCAAACTAGTGATTAACTGCCATTGATGGCTCCAGCTGGATGTTGAAATCTCCCTCTAAGCTCCTTCTCAGATCCATGTTCCCTTTCAACAACTGGCTTCCTCCTGCAGGTCAGACAGTCCCCTCAGTTCAAGGACCCATTGTTTCTCCATGTGCATTTTCAGCAGCCTCCCATGTGACTGCCAGTGATATCATTTTCCCCATCCTCAGATTTTGCCCCACCCCCGGCAGCCTAAAATTCTAATCAGCTTATATCTTCAAAGGAAATAAGACATCTCCAGCTGAGCAAGACCTGGTATTTCCCCCTCTTCAGATAGCACTGGATCTTATTGCATAAATCAAACCCCTGCGTCCAGTCACACTTCCCTGCGTCGCTCTGCTGGAAGTTGATCTGGCAGGAGAGCAGAGCTGCAGCGGTCCCGTCCGTGTGAGATAAGGGATAAATCAAGTCCAGAGGCAGTTCAGTTCTTATCTCTAAAAGCGTTTATTTACAAGGCAATAAAACCGTCCGAAACTTCCGACATTCTCCGTGCTCCAAGAGCACACACGCAGCCTCAGCTGCTCAGCGAGAAGTGAAACTGAGTGAGGAAACAGAAAGACTTTGTGCGTCACTTCTCTGCGACAAGCCCCTCCTTCTGCTCCCCCTCCTTTTCTTCTCAGACACAGGACACACCGGAGTTCTGACTCTGTCAGTTCCAAACTCCACACCCCCTCTTGTCCTGCGTCTGGAGACAGTAGCCATCAGTGCTTTCCCCATACACAGACCCTCACAGAACTCCTCGTGCTTCTGGAAGGTCAATGGTTTTGTAAAACCATCAGCGAGGTTCTTTGTTGAGGGACAGTATTTCAGAGCGACTAGCCCCTCATGAACGCTCTGACATACGTTCCGGAAACGTATATCTAAATGTTTCGTCCTTGCCTTGAATTGCCCTGTCTCAGCTAATTTAAGGCATGGTTGGTTGTCTTCATGCACCACAACGGGCTGACAACTCTCTTCACAGATTTCTTCGACCAAACACACATAGAACTCCAGTTCTCTGCAAACCTCTGATAGCGCACTGAACTCAGCTTCAGTAGATGAAAGCGCTATGAGACCTTGCTTCCGGGACCTCCACCCAATCACTGAGTCCCCAAACTTCACCACTAGGCCTGACACTGACTTGCGGTCCTCAAGGTTAGCCCAATCCGAATCCACCCAGGCGGTCAGCTTAACATCACCCTCAGCTGACATCTTGAGGCAAAAGTCTTTGGTATCTTGCAGGTAACGTAGCACCCGCTTAACACCATTCCAGGCCTGCACACTAGGACTTGAAGCCTCTCTACTGAGCAGATTGACAGCAAACGCTATGTCTGGTCTGCTCCACTGTGACAGATACAACAGACTACCCAGAGCTGACTGAAAGAGTTCAGTGTTTTCGAACACCACGCGTTCTACTTGCTGACACTCCTTTACGTATCCAGTCTCCATGGGTGATCTGGCACCTGCACAATCAGACATCCTGAACTTCTCAAGCAACTGCTCAATCTTACCTTTCTGGCGAAGCAAAAAGCTTCCATCACTTGCTCTTGCGATCTCTACGCCTAGGTAGGACTTGACATCTCCAAGTTGCTTCAGCTTGAACCGCTTACCAAGCTCCTTAGCAAACTTCTCCACTTGTTCACTTGTCCTTGTCATCAACAAGATGTCATCAACAAACACCTGTGCCACTTGCTGCTGCAAGCCTGAATCTCTAATGTAAAGACAACTGTCTGCAAGAGATCTCTTAAAACCTAGCTTTTCTAAGGCTTCATGTAGGCACATATTCCAATTCCTGGCAGATTGGCGTAACCCATAGATGGATTTGTGCAACCGCCACACAACGCCTGGTTCACTGACTTCGAACCCTGGAGGAGGACGCATGTACAACTCCTCCTGGAGATCTGAGTTCAGGTAGGCGACATCTACACCAAAATGGTTCACCTTCCAACCTCTCTGTGCTGCTATTGCCAAAAGCATTCTCAAAGTCTCCGCCCTTGAAGTCGGCGAATAGACCTCTGTGAAGTGGACCCCGCGTTTCTGCGTAAATCCACGCGCCACTAACCTCGCTTTGTACTGTGGCTCTCCTGCTTCTGTGGGTTTAAGACGGTAAACCCATCTGCAGCCTACAGCTTGCTGGTTAGCCGGCAGCTGTGTGAGTGAGAACACTCCAAGAGACTCCATTGAGTTCATCTCCTTCTGCATCGCCTCATGCCATTTGCTGGCTTCTTCCCGAGGCAACTTCTGAACATCCTCAAAGGATTCAGGTTCACATCTAGCCACACCAACCCAGACACTCGTGGCTTCATACCTTTCAGGTGGCTTCCCTTTGGTTGATCTTGCTGACCTCCTCAGCGTGAATTCTGGAACTGCGCCTGATTCACCTGGATCAACCCTCCTTTCTTCTATGTCAGAATCATCCCCCTCTGACCTGCTGCGCCGTTTAGGGCGAACAGCTGGTCCTGCTGGCGAGGATGGTTCACTCCTTGGCTCAGACTTGACAGAGACCTGTGGAGGGGTCCTGGGACTCCCTTTTGGAGAGACACGGAGCATCTCCCTTGGAGATCCCTGCTCTGGACTCTGTGGCTGTGGACTGTGCTCACCAGCAACAGGTTCAGCCTCACCCTCCTCTTCCTCATCTGAGTCTGCCAGAATATCCGGATTTCCGTGAAGCCGCTTCCACCCACTCTGCTCGCAAAACTCAGCACTGCCGCTAATAAGCAGCCTGGACTGGTTGCCAGTAGGGTATGCGAAGCGCCACGCTTTTGAACCCGGCTCATAGCCCACAAAGATCATTTTCCTGGATCTTGGCTCCCCTTTCCTGCGCATGGCCTTTGGAATCAGAACCCAAGCTGTAGACCCAAAAGTGCGCAGAAAATGGACCTTCGGCTTTTTCCGATGAAGCAGAAAGTACGGTGTGTCCCCTACACTGGAATTGAACACTCTATTCTGCAGGAAACAAGCCGTTCGGAAACTTTCGGCCCAAAAGCGCTGTGGCAGACCTGAGTCTGCCAGCATAGCATTCGCTGACTCCTGTAGCGTGCGAAACTTCCTCTCTGCAACTCCATTTTGTTGCGGAGAGTGGGGGGCCGTCAGTCGATGACTGATACCCTTCTGCCTGAAGAACGATTGCAGCGCAGAACCTGTAAACTCCCCCCCCACGATCGGACTGAAAGGAAACTATTTTGGTAGAGAACCGTAGTTCTACCGCTGTGATCCAATCCCTGATCAGTGCAGCTGCCTCTGACTTCTGTTGCAGTGCAAATAGCCATGCATGTTTTGTAAAATCATCAACCAGAACCAGAGCCCACTTAGAACCAGCTAACGAAGGTGTCGGCATGGGTCCCGACAAATCTGCATGAACAAGTTCAAAGGGTTTACTGGTTTTCCTCTCAGACCTGGGATATGAGCATGTTACAACCTTTGATTGCTTACAGGCTTGACAATCTAGGTATTTGTCACATGCCTTGAACCTGCACCCAATGGTGTTTTCTGTGGCCTTCTTCACATATGACCACCCTGCATGTCCAAACCTGCGATGCCATAGGTGTAAGCAATCATGGTGTGGTGGGACATTGGCACACTGCCCTTGGGCATCTTCAATGGACTCTCCACTAGCCCCATTTTCCACCAGCCCCATTTTCCCACCAGCCCCATCTTCAATGGGCATCTCGATCAGGAAGAGCGTGCCTCTTCTCTGGACACTGTGGATCTTCTTCCCATTCCTGAAAAAGGAACACACATTGTTAGAAAACAAAACATCAAACCCAGCAGCCATAAGGGCTGGCACACTTAAAAGAGAGTGGGCAAGCTCTGGTACCACAAAAGCTTCTATCCAATGGTCTATGAAAGAGCAATAAAGAAGACCAGTTTCAGTCAATGGTCTTTGAGACCCATCAGCCAAAGTAACATAACGTCCAGTTTTAACTGTCTTGCAGTTCCTCAAATGCCCAGACGATGTCACTAAACAATGCGTGGCTCCGGAATCGATCACGAGAGATAAAGAGTGTCTCTGGTTGTTTTCCACAGATGCCAAGGCGTTGCTAGCACTCCCATCGGTTGCCATGGCGACAGCCTCTCCCCGGCTAAGGCTCTTGTCTTTTCTCAGAGACGCTAGCGCAGCTGTGAGGTGGTGATAAGACGCCTTGTCTTTGTTTTTCTCCTGGCCTGCTGCTTTCCCACGCCGTTGCTGGGAACCTGCCCTGGGAACCTGCTTTGTTGACATTCCACGCCGGCCAGTGTCCTTGGCAGCCTGGGCCTCTAGCGGATGCTTCCCAGCGCTGTTGGACGTCGTCTCAAAGCACAAACAACTTTCGAAGCCTTTCGCTTTCTCAGAGCTCTTGGAATGGCCTGCCTGGCCTGCCCCCCCACTGCCTTTTGGGGTGCAGCCTGCGCTCTCTTCCACAGCTCTCAGCTGCTCTCCAGCACACAAAGGTGTCGAAGCAGAGAAACAGCTTCCCGGAACAGCCCCCTCTGGTCTGGCTCTCCCTTCAGCCTGGGGCTTGCTCCCTTGGCCCTTGGCTTTCTCCCGGCCCTTGGCTCCTGCTGAGCTTTCGCACAGACTCCTCAGCACCTGCCACGCGGTCTGAGCCGATTTAACGCCCTCCAGGTGGGGCAACAGCAAAGCGTCCACACTTGCTTTCAGCAGGCAAAGCTCTCTCTGCTCTCTCTCACTCAGCGGAGCAGTAGCCTGCTTGGGTGGGGCCGGCTCCTTCTGGACTGGACTCCAGAGCCCTGTGGCCACAAACCACCCCCTTGCTCCTCTTGACCAGGCCTCCCAGTTGGCCCCATTCAGCCTCTCACCGGGGTAGCTCTCTTGGCTCTGCTGTGCCTGTGCAGCAGCCATTCTTCCTCCCTCCCCGGGGCTTCAGCGTACTCACAAGTTTGCCTGCAAGCCGGACCTCCGAAGCAGCCGTTCCTTCTGGCTCTTGGCTCCGCTCTCCGGCATCTCCCACTGCCCTTTCCTGGCAGGAGATTTACAGCAAATCGACGCTGGTAATTTCCTCCCTTCTCACACTTGTCAGGAAACACGACACGTCCATAACCTATTGCATAAATCAAACCCCTGCGTCCAGTCACACTTCCCTGCGTCGCTCTGCTGGAAGTTGATCTGGCAGGAGAGCAGAGCTGCAGCGGTCCCGTCCGTGTGAGATAAGGGATAAATCAAGTCCAGAGGCAGTTCAGTTCTTATCTCTAAAAGCGTTTATTTACAGGGCAATAAAACCGTCCGAAACTTCCGACATTCTCCGTGCTCCAAGAGCACACACGCAGCCTCAGCTGCTCAGCGAGAAGTGAAACTGAGTGAGGAAACAGAAAGACTTTGTGCGTCACTTCTCTGCGACAAGCCCCTCCTTCTGCTCCCCCTCCTTTTCTTCTCAGACACAGGACACACCGGAGTTCTGACTCTGTCAGTTCCAAACTCCACAGTTTCTAAGAGCCGCAGGTGAGAGCTGTAGTGACCAAAGGTGGACAAACTACCCCAGAAGGAGCAGAATGTGCCCCCCACCAGAGGTACTACCCCTCCCCTCGCAACCTTGAGTCATGAAGGACAGAGAGTGGAGAGTTGAATGTGTGTAGAAACCAGCCTTCCTTAGGAAACCAAAGTTTACATTCATCACTCCACCCACTTTCACCTGTGGCCCCTCCCACCACAGGCACACAGCCCCTGGAAGGCTTCCCAGAGGAGAATATGGCCCTTAAGACTGAAAAAGAGTCCCCAACTCCAAACTAGTGATTAACTGCCATTGATGGCTCCAGCTGGATGTTGAAATCTCCCTCTAAGCTCCTTCTCAGATCCATGTTCCCTTTCAACAACTGGCTTCCTCCTGCAGGTCAGACAGTCCCCTCAGTTCAAGGACCCATTGTTTCTCCATGTGCATTTTCAGCAGCCTCCCATGTGACTGCCAGTGATATCATTTTCCCCATCCTCAGATTTTGCCCCACCCCCGGCAGCCTAAAATTCTAATCAGCTTATATCTTCAAAGGAAATAAGACATCTCCAGCTGAGCAAGACCTGGTATTTCCCCCTCTTCAGATAGCACTGGATCTTCAGCTGTGGAGGACAAATGCCCACGGTCCTTTCAAAATTTCAAAATTCGTAGGAACATCACCTGTCTTGGCAAAAAGGAAGGAACAAATGTCTCAGATGCAAGTCCTTTAATCTGGAATTGCTATTCTTAACTCCATGTGGCTGGGGTATTCTGGGGCTTCTGTACCTTGAACTAATAATTTCTTGTTTGCATGTTCTACCCCAGCTGCGGCTCCCAGTTCAGTTCAGCAGGGGGATTAATTATGCGTTGTCAGTTGATTTGTCAGGGTCTGTTCCATACATGCCGGGTGGATAAAACGACTAATTCATGTCATGTCTAACTGGTTTGAGCAAAAGGCTTCTCAGAAGCTAGGGCATGTCATAAAAGACAGCAATGTACAAAAGCGGGTGGAGGGTGGACATTAAAATCAGTCCAAAGAATTCAAATGTATGGGTGCTCAGGAAATGTTTAAATGATAGCACAGACCTGTTGGCATAGAAAAGGTCTTCAAGAGATGCCTGAAAATCAGCATTTCATTCCAGATCAGCCTTCTCATGGATTCAGTCACTTGTGCAGACAGCTCAACTTCTGCAACCAATGACCTCCTGCAGAGTGTAGCCACAAAAGAGAGTTTTGGGAGGACTGGAGGACAGGCTTGCAGTTCATTCAGGGCAGAAGCAATGGGAGAAGGGCCATAGCTTAGTGGTAAAGCAGCTGCTTACATGCAGAAGCTCTCCGGTTCAATCTGTTGTATCTCCAGCTAGAATGTCCTCTGTCTGAAACCCTGGAGAGTTTTTGCCATCCATTGTGGACAAGACTGAGCTAGATAGAGCCATAGTGGGACTCCGTATAAGGCAGCCTCCTATTGTCCCAGCAACAAGCCTTTGCCACGCACAGAGGACTCCTTAAAGACATGAAATAAATAAAGCTGCCCTGGAAAGGGATGCTGAAAATGAGTCAGAATTAGACAGCCCTGGGACAACAAAACACTCGGACACAGTGCCTTTAAAGCACGGACCTGGGCCTAGGAAGCATGGGGCACCAGGTTGAGCCTTGAGAGACTGCTGTCCAAGGTGCTGAAGGGATTGAATACAAAGATGCAACTGTTAGCATGTCAAGGCGCATGATGGTGCTTTGAATGCATAAAGCAGATGCGGCCTAACTTGCACAGTTGCAGAATGAACTGAATTGAGCTGGAAGAAGCAGGACTACATGGGATGTAGAACGCTATACAGGAAATGGCTCTGGGTGGCCCACTGGGAGAGGCACACGATGCAAAAAGCGGCAGTTACAACCCATTCATGGGAAACAGAGCTCTGAAATCCTGGAGAGCAGCTGCTGGCTGTGGCAGACCATAGAGAACTAGATGGCCCAGTGGTCTCAGTGGCTTTTCAAGCCAGAACACAGCTTCAGCGTCCCCAGGGCAAACCAATTTTTAATTCCCCAAACTCTTACTAATCAGAGTTTCCTTTTTAAAGCGACAGTAGTTCAAAGCATTGACTAGGGGCTTTTCAATGTTCAAAGGCACTTTGGATGCCTTGACTTGCAATCCTTACAACAACCCTGCAGAGCAGTTCAGTGTTATCTTGAGTTGCAGAATAGCGAGGCGCGATGCCGAGGCGGGCGCAGGGTGGCCCACCTAAGGAGTTCATGGTAGGGGGACCTAATGAGGCCAAACTCCGTCTTTTGCTCTTATTTCAGCTGTGTCTTGGCTCTGTGCTCGCAAGTGTTCTAGTGACTTTCAGGTAACTTGGAAAGCATGGTAATGATGTCTTGGTTCTGAAGAATGATATTTTCCCCAGTCTGACTTAGCTATCCTGGTAATGATTCAGCTAGATGTTGTACACGCTGACCATATTCCAGAAGGGGTTTGTTGTCTTGGCCTTGCTTTGGCTTACTGAGATCTGTCTTCTCCCTATAGGTGCTCATTCTAAAATGGATAATTATAACGTTTGACTTCATTGATCAGAAGGAAAATATGAATGCTCTCTATGGTTTCTTCTTCCGCTTCTTACAATATGAGAAATTGGTAAGATAAAAAGGAATGCGTTATTTTGAATGAACTTGCTTTTATTCTGACATTAACCCAAATCAAACAATAAAGAGTACTTTCCGACCACACAACAGGACACCATGTGAAAAGTGGGGCCTTAAAAATACCTCTCCCATTTCCTTCCTTTTCCTGTCTTGTTCCTTCCCAATGGGTGCCGGTCGCAGCGCCCCCCGGGGGCACGGCATGTTCAGGCAGGCAGGCAGGCAGGCAGCTATCCGATGTCGATCCCGCCCGTTCCTCCCTCCACCCCCCTCAAAGACAGCCGCGCAGGCAGCTATCCGATGGAGGGAGGGGGGGAATCCTGTTCTGCATAGCTATCAATTCGGGTGCGCATACTTATGGGAAAAGAAAACTAATTTATTTTAGAGCTTGTTTTTGTGTGTATTCATGGTATCATTTGTAGACCCAGTAGATGGCAGTGTGGTGTGGAGAGTGTTTTTGGCAGCTCGTGAAAGGATAGAGGGTGGAACGTTGACCGTTCAAAGGCACTATAAGCAATATATATATATATATCTCGCCACATTTTCCTAGCTACGTTTTCCCATAAAAGTATACACTCGAATACATTTGAATCAAATACATTTGGAACAAGTGATTGTTACATTTAAGGAACATTCTCTAGGCGATGAGATTGGGGGGAAATACAAAAACCCATTTGGATACATTTGGATACATTTAGAAAAGTACAGCATTTTGAGGAAAAATACATTTGAGTCGAAAAATACATTCAGATCCATTCTTAAAGTCAATGAGAAAGATACAGTGAAAAACGATCCATTCCCCAAGGCACCGTTGACCTTCTTGTAGGGTGTGAAGGCAGAATACGATCTATTTGATATTGGTAGGGTCCTTCTCCTTCATTCCCCTCTCTGACCCTGACTCTCTTACGACACAGGGACCATCCCAGAGTGTGGGCACAACATCTGCCGGTCCGGCCTGATCCAGTGCAGCGGGGCAAAAAGGAGGCTGGCTTCCTGTCCTCAAGGCCGAGTTGGAGTCCAGAGAAGGAGCCTCATCCGCAATCGGCAATTGGCTAACTTTGTCGAAGTAGCCAAGACCCTCAGTCTTCAAGAGGGAAAGGAGGAGTCTATGAGAAGCACCAGGAGCCCCTGAATCTCTTTTGCAAGGAGGATGAAGCCCCCATCTGTGTGGTTTGGGGCAGATCCAAGAAGCACCAACACCACGAGGTGATTCCTCTGGAAGAGGCTGTCGAGGAATACAAGGTACCTTGAGGGGGAGAAATAGCTGTGTATTGTTCTTGGCAGGTTATCTTCTTAATTCTCAGATCCAAAGTAGGCATGGTATTAATTGGTGGTTGTTTATTACCTTAGAAGCAGCCAAGGGGAAGCCTGAGAGCGGCTGGGATGGCTGGGAGGAGGGAGTCAAAGTCTTTCTCTCTGCCAGGGGGGCCAAGGGATCTTCCCTTGAAATACAGCAGCTTCATGGGACCATGGCAGGGAGAGAAAGGGTTAACCTCATCCACATCCCCCAGCAAGGTTGCTTTGTACATATTTAGAACACTACAAATGTGAATTGCACATACACAACTAAGTCCATGTCTCCTTTGGCTAGCAGGATGCCTCCTCAATACCCTGCCAAGCAGATAGCAGCAAGGGGTCAGCTGCAAGGGGGTGGGGACTGGGGGCTCCTTTTCCCTTCTGGGGTACCTCAGAGCCCATATAGAGTCCTTTTGTAGCTTCTCTATCGGTAGGAGAAAATAACAGAGGCCAATCAGAGAATATTGAGAAGCAAAGCAGCTAGTAAGCCAGATCTTTATTAACTGTTGCAACAGGGTGCTCACCCCCCCCCCCCACGCAGGAGGGAGGAGGAGACCCCAAACCAAGTCCTTATATAGACATTTGAAATTGCCCACCTGGAGCCCAAGACCACCCCTCCATACATCATACATACATCACAGAAGGGGCGGCCTACAATAGACTCCTGTCTGGCAGGAAACCTGTTGATGGGTTTACCTGGCTGTTCATGGGTTTACCTGGATATTCTTTTGTGATGATAACTACTTACGGTATTTACGTATGTGTTCTGTACTTTTCTTTCCTCCAGTAAATTACTTTGCTATTATAGCAAGGCCACTGGACCCAAGAAGCCAGTATAATATTCATCTCCTCTCTTTGTGTCTCAATCAAAGCTGAGTTTTCCCTTTTCTTGTCAGGGAGAGATCTGTCGCTGCCTGGAGATTCGGAGGAAAGAGAGAGGGGAAATTCTGGCCTATCAAGCAGACCTGGACAAGGAAAGCAAAGACCTCCTTGGAAGTGTCACTCTTGTTACTAGTGAGGGAACAAGCACTTCAAGAAGCTGAGGAGGGAGGGGGAAATCTGCCCATTTCAACTTCTCCCCATTTCTCCTTTTTCCATATCGGTTTGTTATTTATTTATTATTCTGAAAATGAATCAAATGCTAGGGTGGCTACCTTCTCGTATAAATAGTTTGATACGTGCTTTACCCTCATAAATACATTTTTTGTGAACATTACCTGGCTGGGTCAACCTTGAGAAATTCAGAGGTGTGAATTTCAAAAGATTGCTGTTTTGGTCTCCATATTTTTTCCAAGAATTGCGAATTAGGTAAGTTCACCTTTGAATGCAGCTAAATGGAGTTTATTTCCCATTGTTGTTTATTATGTGAAAAGCAGTCAAGGAGAAGCCTGAGGACTTGTGAGCTGAGAGGGTGGAAGCAGTTCAATTCAAATCCTAATTCTCTTGCTGATGTTTTGAAGGCTGACCATCTTCCTCACTCAGACCTCCTCAGAACCGGAGAGGCTGAAGACTGTGGAGAAGTTGAGACAACTGCGCCAGTTCCTGGAAGAAGAAGAAGAAAAGTGTCTGCTGAATCATGTGGAAGAGGTGAAGAAGGAGATTGCAGGGAGAAGGGATGAGCAGCTGGCCAGGCTCTGCAGGAAACTCTCCTCTCTTGAGAGGATCATCCAGGTGATGGAGGAAAAGGGTCAGCAGCCAGCGAGTGAACTGCTGCAGGTAAGACGGCTCCAGGAAAAGGCTGCCTCCCATCCTTTCTGTGCCCCTTTCAGGTACGCAAGGAGTGTAGGGGCTCAGTTGACGGAGCCTCGAGTCAGCTTTGTAATGGACAGGAACACCCCAGAGACCTGGGATGCTGAACTTACCTGAAGGCCGACTAGAGATTCTTCAGTCTTCTTGAGGGAAGGGGAGGGGATTTTCTGCTCCTTGCTGATGATTTGCCTCCGAATGCCTTCCCGCTGGGCAATGCTGCCTTCCTGCCCTGCCCTGGGCTTCGCCAAGGATGCAGTCAGGCCTCCTTCTGACATGAGCCAGTCTCTTGACCAAGCTTCTCTTCCCGTTCCCTCCACAACTTCTGGGTGGATCCCCTTCCCCATAGATAATTATCGGCCCAAAATGGTGCCTGGTCACAGTGACCAAAGAGCAAGAGAGAGGGACTCATCCAGACTGCGCCACCTTCTCCACTCACAATCCCATATGGCCAGACGTACAAGTGCTTCTGAACGCCCTCTTTAAGGAGGCTGAGAAGGCTGACATACTGGCAAAGGCAGGAGAAGCCCTATTACGGAATGATTGCCAGATGTCCCCGTCTCCCAGGGACAGTCCCTGGATTTACAAATCTGTCCCCAACAAAATCCGTCCCCGGAATGTCCCCGGATTTCATATAAGGCCCCCAGATTTATATTTTAAGTGTTGTAGATTTATTAGTAGGGAAGGAATGTTGCGTGATTGGTTCAACGGCACAAGACACATCATATGGGGACTTCCGGCGAGGCAAAATGGCGGGTGCCACGGCAATGAGCAGCTCCTGAAGCCAGGAAGAGCCAAGTGCACTACCAGGCTGGCTCCGGGCTGCTGAGACTGCTGCCTGCGCTGCCACTGCCAAGGGGGAACCAGGGATGCCCGGCGCGTTAACTGGGGGAACAGCTGACACCCCCCCCCAGGACCCAAATCGAGGCGGGAGCGAGAGCGCCCGGCCATGTGGCCGACTGCCCAGTGGCGCTCCAGGGCCAGTAAAAACCCCGGAGCCAACCCAGGGAGAAGGAGGAAAGGAGAAGGAGAAGGAATAGAGAGAAAGAGAAAGGAGAAAAAAGAGGGGAGCCCCGACCTTGCGGCCGCTGAGGAAGAGAGGTAGGAGAGCACCAGGAGGGCAAGGACACGGGGCCGAGCCCAGGCCCGACCCGAGCCTACTCCACGACAGATAGCACTCCAAGAGATCAGGCTGGGGCCCAGAGGAAGGCCACGCGACAGAGGAGACCCAGAAGAGAAGGTATTACTTCTTATTTTTTTAAAAAATGATTTTTAAAAAAAAACATTTTTTTCTCTGGGTAGTTGGTTCCTTTTATTTGTTCGGGTTCCTACGTTACACCAGCATTTTAAATGGCAACACTCGTTTCAAAGATTGGCCGCCTTTTTAATTGTTATGGAAAATCAATAAAATGATAATTTGCCCCTGCCCAAGGGTTGCATGACATCTGGCTGAAGACTTTTTTTGCTAAAAGTTGAAGCTATGCTGGGGTGTGTGGGTGTGTCTGTCCGTCCATGTGGCCGCTGTGTATTCAACATTCCACCCCCTCCAAAGAATCCTAAGAACCTTAGTTCTCCTTTCACAGTGCTACGATTCCCAGCACCCTTAACAAACCATTGTTTCCAGGACTTTTGGGGTGTGGGTGGGAGGAGATGTGCTTTACATGTGTGGTGTGCAGGCATTTCCCAGCACATGTGGGGGGGGGGAATTCAAGACTAACGCAAATGCTTTTCTTCCTTAGACCACCTTGACGTTGAAAAAGAGGTTCTCTGGGTTGAGGAACACACACCATTTCACAGCGAAGCAGAACACGGGCCAAATGGTCACTCTGTCATTAGATTTGGTGAAGTTAGACTGGCTTTGCAAAGGAGCTTGCCCCTGAAGCCAGTTGGTTGCCTGCCTTCTTCCTGGCTGGCGGCTTGGCAGCAGCAAAACACAAAGAGACAGCCCCATGCAACCTCACACCCAAAGATTTCTGCCCATGCTTCAGACATGCAGCCCTAAGAGCAGCTCTGACTCCCACTCTAGGCCCCGCTGCCCCAGTCTTCCTCCTGATGTAGGCTACAGGATCTGGGAAGTCTGATCCAGCTTTGAGGTGTGGTTCCATATGGCCGTTAGTACTGTTCTGCTTTTGCCAAAGAGCCACGTGGTAAGGAAGATCTCCAAGCATGCTTCCTAGGGGGTCCTCTTTAATCCTCAGATGTGCCCACAAAGGCATGATCCAGCACCCTCATGCCACAGCTGCCTCTGGAGTGACCCTCCCTCCGGTAAGAGGCGTGCCTCACAGCTGAGTGCCTGGTTGTTTGTGTAGGGCGGGGGCAGGGAATCTTGTGGGCTCCCAGATATTGCCAGATCCAATGGCCTTCTGCCTCTGCCAGCATGGCCGACGGTCAGGGGTGATGAATAAAACAACTTTGAGAAGCTGAAACACCGGGCTGTTTTCTTTTCTAATAAAAATATTCACTGTGCAGTTCACAGGCACAAAACACAATGTTGATATTGTCCAGGAAATGGGTTTTCAGTTGGAGGGCATGGGTTACGTGAGAGCATGTTGTGCGGGATAACCAGTCTCATATAACCAACATGCTTCAGTCTAATTAGTGCATGAAGGGGTTAACACCATAGAGTAAGCTGTCCTGCCATCTTAGCCATGTCTCTTCCCCTTACCTTGGGAGTGAGTTCTGATCTATTCTGGTATTCACTTCTTCAGCGTTTAATGTACTGTAGGTTTTTCCTGATTTTATGGTTTTATCTTTCTGTAAACGGCTTTGATGTTTCTTACCATCTGGCAGTGTATAAATTTTATGAAATAAATAATTTCAAACAATCAAAAAAATAAATAAATAAATAGGAAGATGTAAAACCACAACCTCCGAAATGAAAGCTACTGTGCCTCCAGACGGATGTTTTTGCCTGGAGTGGGGCCATATTCTGCAATGTGCTATCGATGCAATAATAGTGCAGCTTTCTAATGGACTGTCCACGCAAACATCATTCTGCTTTCTCAGTTGCTCTGCAATGCTTCGCCAGGGTTACCACATCATGGCCACCTGGGGGTGCGCTCCTGTGTTGTAGCTCAGCAAAAGCAGGACAAAATTCCTCTAGTATGGCTCACAGTGAGGGCTGCTGAGAGTTGGGAGAGATCTTGGAGGCCAAAGAGTTTGCTTTTCTGCTCAGTACAGGGGATCTTGCCAGCTCTTCACCCCTGACTGGCCGAAGATGCCCATCTCTCATCCATGCAGCTCCACAGTGTGCCTGGATGATGACTCAGATGGAGCTGGACACACCATTCCTGAAGGATGCAATAATATTGCAACTGTGGTGGACCAACTACATGCCAACAGGATGTCGGACTGAATGGGCCTTGGCCTGACCCATCAAGGCTCTTCAAATGCGCTTATGTTCCCCTGACTTTGGGGACGCCTTGCAGGAGTCTCACCTGTCTCATGGCTATTCTTCTAGTGTGGACCAGTTCGACAAGCTCTCCCCCGAAAGCAGGTGCACCATCCAGAACATGCTGGCTCTGTACCTGAAGAAGAAAGCGAACACAGACCAGGAGGAAGGGACTTCTAGGGGAAGCGAGGCCTTCATGCGGGAAGCCTTGACTCCTCACGTGTTCCCCGGGATCAGCTTCGACCCCACCACCCAGTCTTCTGCTGCAGCACGTGAGGATGGGCATTCCTCCCCTTTCAACCATCTGGCGGAGTCACTCTTCCACCTGGCCCAGAACAGGAGGCTCCTTCCAAACACGCAGAATGCCTTGCACGTGATTGATGGGCCTGTGGTCACTGTGACATAGGCAGGGCCGGATTTATGTATAGGCTAAGTAGGCAGAAGCCTAGGGCCTCTAGATCTAGGGGGCCTCGCCAGCCTGCCCGCTCCCCAGCGCCACAGATAGTCTTCCCTCTCCCCAAATTGCAAACCCAAGACTTCATGCAGGGCATTTCTCCCCTATTTCAATGACATTTTGCTTCAAAAGGAAAGGTGGACTTGGAGAAGGCAAGCAAAATGCGAGGGAGATAGTGAAAGATACAGGAAATTGAATGCAGATTTCCAAAAAATAGCAAGGAGAGACAAGAAGGCCATCTTAAACGAGCAATGCAAAGAAATAGAGGAAAACAACAGAATGGGAAGAACCAGAGATCTGTTCAAGAAAACTGGAGCTATGAAAGGAACATTTCATACAAAGATTACCATAATAAAGGACAAAGGTGGAAAGAACCTAACAGAAGCAGAAGACATCAAGAAGAGGTGGCAAGTATACACAGAGGGATTATACCAGAAAGATATGGATGTCTCATACACCCCAGGTAGTGTGCTTGCTGACCTTGAGCCTGACATCCTGGAGAGCAAAGTCAAATGGGCCTTAGAAAGCACTGCTAATAACAAGGCCAGTGGAAGTGATGATATTCCAGCTGAACTATTAAATTTTGTTAAAGATGATGCTGTTAAGGTGCTACACGCAATATGCCAGTAAGTTTGGAAAACTCAGCAGTGGCCAGAGGATTGGAGAAGACCAGTCTACCTCCTTTAGAGGAAAAGGCCTTGAGGGGAGGACCTGTTGCCTCCACAATCCTTCCTAAACGTGGATAAGCTGAGAGGCAATTGTCCGGCAAATGTGGTGCTGTGGGGAGGCAGGAACATTTTCCTGTAGTTAGGTATTTTCTAAGTTCCTTTCCCGAAACTTCCCCAAACGGTTCTGAAGCCTCTCTAACCTCAGAAGTCTTTTCCTCTCTTGGGAATTCTGGGATTCGAGGATAACTTCATGGAGAAGGAAAGAAACCTGCAGAATCAGCAAATGAGTGCCCGCCGGGAGCCTCCACCCCCACCGCTGCCACCAAGCAGGCTGTAAGTTGCCTTAGAGGTGTACTGTGCCCTCCTGCCTCATTGCTTTTAAGGACTAGTTGAGTTCTGTTCTCATCTCCCTGAGGAGTATCCGTGACAAGGAGAGCATGAGCAAGAAGCAACCCCAATGACCCACACTATGCGCCAGCTCTTTGTGCCTTCCACACATACGCAGTCCGGACAGAGAGAGGGACTCATCAAGCACGTCCTCGCCAAGAGAGAGAAGGAATATGTCAACACCCAGAATTTCAGGTCAGATCATGCAAAAGTGCAAACACCATGCAAAGACCAGTGGAACCTGTATCAGAGTTGGGGCTGGAGAAAGCGACATCTACATGACAGCTTTATTGTTGGGTGCCAGGCAAAGTCTGTCCTGTTCACTCAGGCCACATGGGTGGGTAATGGAAAGTATTAGTTGTGGTGGGCAATTTTCCTTGGTGCCACATACTGAACCGTGGCTTCATATTATGAGCAGGACGGCAGCCTCTCCTCCAGGTTTGCACACCTCTCCCCCACCCCAAGCCTATTGGGAAGCTTTCACTTGGATTTTAAATTAACCACAGTTTAGTGTGTCCAGATCCTATGGTGGTTCATTTTACCAGCTTTGTAAACCCACGATTGGAAGTTGGCTTGTTTCAATGAGCCATGGTTCAAATGAAGCGGATTGTGCAGCTTCAGACATTGTGACAAGATGCAGTTAATCCAAAACTGAAGCAAAACCTTTGGAACTCCTCCTAAAAGCTGTGCTGGAGGACAGGGAGGTGTGACCCCCCCAACACTTGGTGTGGGTCATCCTTATAATGCTAAGCTTACTACTTCACACAAGGTTTTTGAGTTTTTGCTTTGGTTATTTCCTCATACTGTTAGTAGTAAGGTCAAGGTAAAGGGACCCCTGACCAGAGGACTTCCGGGTTAGCGCCATCGGCAATGGGGGAGTTCCTCTGACCGAGAGGAACCCGCTCCGCGAAAATCGGGTCTTGCCGCCTCAGCGAAGCCAGAGACCCTTTAAAAATCCCAGGTGGAGGAAGCCTGGGAACGTGGGATTCGGCTGACACCAGGAGCGCCTCCCCTACTCGCAGGGAAACCCCTTTTCCGGGGATCCGATGCGACGTGGGGTGAGCGGCGCGGTGTTTTGAATCGACCGCTATTTTTACGGAGTGAAGCCGCACAGTCGTTGCCGGAGAGCGCTGACTTTTTCCTGTGGACAATTGGACTCTAAACAAGTACCCATTTGTAGAACGGAAAATTGGATTAAGAATCATTTTAATTTGGCACTGAAGCGGGAAGGTTCTAAACAGGAAGTCCGCCTTCCGCTTTTGTAAATAGACTAAAGCAAAAATTGTGCAAGCTAAAGCCTGGAAAGTCGTATATACAGGTCTAAATTTCCTTCGGTTTTAACCACCAAAACCCCTCTTGGAAGCAGGAGAAAAGAGGGGGGATTTTGATTGTTCAAGACTGCAGGAGAGAGAGTTAAGAAAGATAAATTTCCACCGTCTCAAACCTGGGAACGGGGTGTCAGAGACAGAAATTTTTTGGGAAGTTCATTGACTGTGAATGGAATGTTTTTTGACAGATAGCTAATGAAGAGAAACAAATTGCTTCTAATGTTGCCTTTTGCATCTTAAAGAAACAAAAAAATTGAAAAATGAAAGTAATTTTCTTTTGTTGGACCTGCTTTCAAAAGATGGACACAAATAGAAATTGCCTCCTCTAGAGGGAGCTTGTTAAATTGTTGCTGGAGTCGATCTGGGGATTTCACAGCTGTGGAGATTAGGATCGTGGGACCAGACTCTGACCTTGAATAAAAATGTGTTTAGAAGAAGTTTTGGTGCTTGCTTTTTGCAAGACAAGTGCTTTGTTGGACCAGATGCATGAGAAGATGGATTTGATGACTGTTGCAGTCAAAAACTTTGGACAAACAGCGAATACTTATATAGAAACCATTCAGGAACCAACCCAGGAACCTGTTTTGACAGGGCAAGTGCAAATGCAGAAGACAATGGAGGAGGTTGCTGTCGAACCTCAAGTAACACAAATGGAGAGACCCGAGGCCCTGCAGGAGCATAAGCCACTGTTCTTGAAGATTGAATCTGGAGTGGGCCAGGGGGGGGGGTCTGGAGTTGTGGGGGCTCTTAATTTTGGAGGGACTTTGAAACATGCTTTTAAATACTTTCTGGACTACACTGCTGACTGTGGGGAATGGGACTGTGGGGAATGGGCTGATCTGCTGAGGGGAGATGGAGATATTTTCGGCTTGGAGTCTCCCCGAGACCTACTCCTCAATGAGAAAGGAAAGAAAGTAAGAAAGAGACCAACAAAAGACAAGGTAAAGTGCAGGTATAAACAAGAAGAAGATCTGCAGAAGGGACATGGAAAGGACTTAAGAGCCTCGGACATAAGATTACCAGGTTGATGGACTAGATGGAATGGACAGTAAGGACTGACATAACCGGAGACCAGGAAGAAGAGACGTTGGATGAAGATTGGAAGAAAGTTTTTAAAAATTTATTTTGGGAATTAGTGTAAAATTAATGAGTATTAGGAAAAATGTTGGAATGAAACTATTTGGCTTTAGTAGAAATGATATAAGGAGTTATGTATAAATAAGTATTAAGTTTTAAGCTTTAAGGTATTTTATGGTAAGATAAGGTTAAAATAAATTAAGGTAAATTGAACGACAGAATATAGTGAAAGATGGAAAGGATTTGCTGAGTTAATTAATAGGTTAGACTGTTAAGATAAATTACCCAATAAAAATTGAGAAAGATGGAAAGAATTTGCTGAAACAAATAACTAAACTAGAATACAAAAAGGGAGGTGTGAGGAGGTCGATGAAACAAGTAAATGAAAGAAAAAGATATGGAATATTGGATGTGTTTTTATTGTTATTGTTATTGTTGTATTGGTTTTTATGTTTTTTTTTCCCTTTGTTTTTTATGTATTGTAATGTATGTTTTGTTAATTCTTTGTTGTTTTCTTTTCTTCTTTTTTCTGTAACTTTTAAACTTCTAATAAATATCATATTATTTTTTTTAAAAAAAGGGACCCCTGACCATTAGGTCCAGTCATGGCCGATTCTGGGGTTGCGGCGCTCATCTCGCTTTATTGGCCGAGGGAGCCGGCGTGCAGCTTCCGGGTCATGTGGCCAGCATGACTAAGCCGCTTCTGGTGAACCAGAGCAGCACACGGAAACACCATTTACCTACCCGCCAGAGTGGCACCTATTGATCTACTTGTACTTGGACGTGCTTTCGAACTGCTAGGTTGGCAGGAGCAGGGACCGAGCAACGGGAGCTCACCCCGTCATGGGGATTCAAACTGCCGACCTTCTGATCTGCAAGTCCTAGGCTCTGTGGTTTAACCCACAGCGCCACCCGTGTCCCACTGTTAGTAGTACCCAGTGACTATTTGTTTTTCATGTCTGCTTTTATGATATGTTTATCAGTATGTGGTTAGCAGCTTCAGATGCTACTGTTTTACAGAGGCTGTTTAGCTTGCTCTTTTTACCCCTTTACTAGACAGGCTGTATTTCTGTGCTGTTTTCAGAGTGGGGAATGCCCATTCCTTCATGGCCAGCATGGAAACACAGAAGGCTAGCCATTTAGGAGGTTTGCAAAGAGGACAAGGGTGTTACGGGGTAATCTTCTAGCAAACAAGCTTGGCACAGCAGATCTGAGAGGTGGTTTTCTGCTCCCGGAAAGCCAGCCTGGAAACCAGGTTGCCAGGTGAAGGAAGAAGGGAGAGACCAACCAACTCACTTGCCTTCAAAGAATTTCTGGTTGCCTGTGGCTACTGGGATAGTGCTTAGATATCAGGCTGGCTGGCACATCTTAAAAAATACAAGGAAAAAGCTTTTTCTCTTTCATTAGCAAAGCTCCTTTGGGGCCCAGAATAGCTAAGCTGAGGAAGAAGTGGCTGGTATTACTTGTTTGTTCTTGGTCCTGATCTTGCCTGCCCTTGCACACTCCGGTTGTCTTTGCATATTTAACCAGCACGTCTGTTCCGATTGGAGTCCTATTCCTACAGTTCCACATCCTTCTCTTTGGCACTTGGGCATTCGGTTCCAGGAGCTGGACCTGAGCACAGAGGCTTTCTTCTACTTGGACTCGACAAAGGAGCAAGAGTGGCTGACAGCTGTGGAAAAGGCTTTGCGTTCCAAATCCAAGTACAAGAAAGTAAGTCCAACCCCACCCATTTCTTCAGCAGCCAGACAGCTGTCAGGAGCTGGAGTGAGGAGGAGGAGGTCAGCAAGAAAAAACACCTGGTGTCAGTGGTGTTTTATTCAAAAGAAGCCAACATTCTTTATTCAAAGAAACCCAAACCGTGCAGGCCTCGTGATCACAGAAACCTTTCCCAACAGGTCTTGCCCCAGTGAGGTAGTTGTGAAGGATGAAGGTTGCTACCCTCCCACCACTCTCTGAAGTCTCCTCCTCCCCCTGGTCCTTCCCAAGCAACCTGAGACTCTGACACCTTGCCTGTCTTTGCTCCCTCCTCTTAATTTCTCTGTGTTCTGGGAGACCAGCAGGGAGGGGAGCTGATCGCAGCAGGATGGGGAGACCCCCTGGCTTCTTCAGCAGCCTGCCTGATCTTTGCCTCTTGACCCCCGCCTCCAGCCTCCACTTCTGCCTCGGATTCTGGACTGCTGTTTGCCACAGAATCTTCCTGCCCTCCTGTCTCTTCAGTTTCCAACACCTCCTCTTGCTCACAGTCTGCTCCCTCTTCTCCCTCGGACGACTCAGCCTCGTCGTCCCCCCACCAGTTCCCTGGCTCTCAGCCTTCTTCCCTTGGGGGATCCCCAGTTGGTGCCACCTGCCACTCCTATTTGCATCCAGCCTGCCCAGGACAGCAAGCAATGAACAGAGCTGGTAGACATCCCAGTACCTTGCATCTTCTAGGTGCAGCTGGTGCTCATCTTTGTCAGGAAGGACCAGCTCAGCCGCATCAAGGAAGTGATGAGGGAGACAGTGGGCACAGGCATCATGGGGAAGATGGGGAGTAGACCCTGACAGCGGAATTCCCTACGTCGATCTTTCTGTCTGTCTATCTGTTTTTCTAATCTCTGCCAACCAGTTTTCCCCTCTTTCCTGCTTGCTCACTAACAGCCATCTTTGCTCCGCCCCTGCAGGGTAACAAGGGGTGTGTGGCCGTGAGGCTTGTCTGCAACAATACCAGCTTCTGCATGGTCAATTCCCACCTTGCTGCCCACGTGGAAGACTTCGGGCACCGAAACGAGGATTACAAGGATATCTGTGCCCAGATAATAATAATAATAATAATTATTATTATTATTATTATTATTATTATTATTATTATTATTATTGTTATTATTATTATTTATACCCCGCCCTCCCCAGCCAAGGCCAGGCTTAGGGCAGCTAACAAGCAATAATTAAAACAAGTTGAATTAAAATACAGCATTAAAATATTGAAACATTAAAATGCAGCCTCATCACAGGAGGAGAAAGGAAAAAGAAAGAGGGGGAGGGAATCAAATTGGCTCCAAGCCAAAGGTCAGGTGGAACAACTCTGTCTTACAGGCCCTGCGGAAAGAAATCAGATCCCGCAGGGCCTGGTCTCATGAGACAGAGCGTTCCACCAAGCCGGAGCCAGTGTTCAAAAGGCCCTGGCTCTGGTTGAAGCTAATCTAACTTCCTTAGGGCCCGGGACCACTAGGGTGTTGCTATTTATGGACCTTAAGGTCCTCCGTGGGACATACCGGGAGAGGCGGTCCTGTAGGTCTTAAGCCGTGAAGGGCTTTAAAGGTCAAAACCAGCACCTTAAATCTGACCCTGTACTCCACCGGGAGCCAGTGCAGCTAGAAAAGCACTGGGTGAATATGCTCCCATGGCAGAGACCCCGTGAGGAGCCTCGCTGCAGCATTCTGCACCCGCTGGAGTTTCAACGGCAGCCCCGCATAGAGCGAATTACAGTAGTCAAGCCTGGAGGTGACCGTCGCATGGATCACTGTGGCCAGGTCGGGGCGGGAAAGGTAAGGGACCAACTGCTTGATGCGGCGAAGGTGGAAAAATGTCGCCTTGGCTGTTGCTGTAACCTGCGCCTCCATGGAAAGAGAGGCGTCAAGGATTACACCCAAACTCTTAACAGAAGGCAATGGCACTAATTGGGCCCCCGCAAGAGAAGGGAGTTGGTCCCTCATCCCCATGCCATCCCAACCCAGCCATAGGACCTCTGTCTTCGAAGGATTTAGTTTCAATCGGCTCCCACGAAACCATCCAGCCACAGCTTCCAAGCATCTGCTCAGTGTGTCCGGGGCCGAGTCGGTGCGGCCATCCATCAGCAGGTAGAGCTAAGTGTCATCAGCATATTGCTGACAGCCCAGCCCAAAGCTTCGGACAATCTGGGCAAGGGGGTGCATAAAGGTGTTAAAAAGCATTGGGGAGAGGTTTGCACCCTGCGGCACTCCACACACCAAGGAGTGGCACGACAACATCTCCCTCCCTAGCACCACCCTCTGTCCCCGACCAGAGATAAAAAAGCACAGCCATTTATGGGCTATGCCCTGTATCCCCACGTCGGCAAGGCGGTGGTCCAGAAGATCATGATTGACCATGTCAAAGGCTGCTGACAAATCTAAAAGAATCAGCAGTCCTGACCCGCCTCGATCCAGTTGTCTACGTAGATCATCTGTTAGGGCAACGAGAGCCATCTCGGTCCCGAAACCAGGACGGAACCCGGACTGAAATGGACCTAAAGCCGATGTTTCCTCCAGAAACCTACCAAGCTGATCAGCAACCGCTCTCTCAGTTACCTTACCCAGATATGGAAGATTTGAAACTGGCCGGTAATTGGATAGGTCTAAAGACTCTAGTGAACTTTTTCTTTAAGAGCAGACACACCACTGCTTCCTTCGGGTCCCCTGGGAAGGGACAAATTGATAATTTCAACCAGGGGGGTCCGTGCAACATCTGTACACGCCCTAATCAGCCAAGACGGGCACGGATCGAGGAGGCAGGTGGTGGGCCTACCAGCTTGGAGGAATCTATCCACATCAGCAGGGAGTAGCCAATTGAAATGGTCCAACACTGGACCCGAAGACAGTCAAGGGGCCTCCAGTTCAGTCACTGTATCTAAACTGGCAGGGAGGTCATGGCGGAGCAACAGGACTTTCTCCGCAAAAAAGCTCGCGAATGCCTCACAGCTGTGGGTCGAATTTGTGCTTAAATTTGGTTGTCCTCCTAAGGACATTATCGACCTAATTATTCTAAAAAGTTGTGCCGGGCGAGAGCTAGCGGATGCAATGGAAGCTGCAAAGTAAGATTTCTTAGCAGCTTGCATAGCCATCTCATAGGCTTTCATAAGTGTCCTATAAGATGTTCTTGAAGCTCTGTCATGAGTCCGTCGCCATACTCACTCTAGCTGTCTGAGATCCTGCTTCATTTTCCGGAGCACCTCAGTAAACCAAGGGGCCTGGTTTCGACGGGGTCGCAGAGGGCGCTTAGGCGTGATCTCATCGATGGCTGCCAAGAGCTGGTTATTCCAGTCCTCGACAAGGTCATCTAATGAGTCGCCAGGAGGAGCAGGGTCCCGCAAGGCCTGACGGAATCTTTCAGGATCCATCAGCCTTTGGGGGCGAGCCCAAATAGGCTTGCCACCCGAGCAGGGGAGGAGCGGGAAGTCAATCTTGGCTTTCAGAGCATAGTGAGCAGACCATGGCTGTTCCACAGGGGGGAGCATGATCACATCTATGCCAGCACCAAAGATCAGATCCAGCGTGTGGCCTGCTTGATGAGTGGGGCCCAAAGCAAACTGGGAGAGCCCTAGTGTTGCCATGGAAGTCACTAGGTCCAGAGCCTGTGAGGAGGGGGAGGCATCGGCATGGACAGTGAAGTCTCCCAAAACCAATAAGCTTGGGAACTCCAAGGCCCAGCCCGCCGCCACCTCCAGCAGGTCTGACAGGGTGGCTGCCGGTGCGCTGGGTGGTCGGTACACCAGCCAGACAGCCAAGCTCTCCTTGGTGCCCCACACAAGACCAACACATTCAATGCCGGAGATTGCCGGTGCTGGCAGAGCTCTGAAAGAGCAATCCTCCGGGATTAACAATGCTACTCCTCCCCCCCCAACCCACAGTCCACGATTGATGGAGGACAGAGAAGCCTGGGGGTGTTATCTCATGTAGGGAGACTACTTCGCCTTCCCGTACCCAGGTCTCCGTCACGCAAGCCAGGTCAATCCCCTGCGAGACAAAAAAGTCACCCATGGTGGAGGTTTTGTTGCCTATGGACCTGGCATTGCACAACACCAATGACGGAGGTGGGTAATCCCTGCTCGCCCTACCCTCATCCCTTGGGATGGGGCGTAGATTGGAAGGGGTTTGAGCATCACTGCATCTCAAAACCCTTCGCCGATAGTGATATCTAGCCCCACTGCCATTCCTCCCTAGCCCTTCAATAGTGGGAATCCCAGACCCCATACTAGCCTCCCCAATAGAGGGGTAACATCCCCTCACTGACAAGTCATCCCTGGGCCAGGACTCCTGGGTCAAAATGGTAAGGGGAAGAGGTGAAGGTTTGATAGGGTAAGTATCCCTAGAAGATAAAACCCAACCAACCGCACCCCAAGCGGGGAGGGCGGTCCCACAGTGTTTCATTAACTGTCAATCCCCCTCTCCCTCCTGGATTGATTGGAGGACTGTTGGTTCTATCTGTGGCTGTGGGAGTATTAATGAGGCATGTGCTATAAAATGTGGATCACTGGCCAACAAAGAGCCAGCTTCGAGTTTGGAAGATCTGTCCATCCTGTCTCGCCAGGAGTACAGTAGAGAAGGTTGATCATTCTGATAAATTTTTGGAACATTAGGCAAAGGTCCAGATGTAGATTGGGTGCTGGATTTCTCCAGATTGTCAGCAGCGTAGAGTTCTTTAGGTGTTGTTGCCATAGAAATGTCGGAGGTGCCAAATTCCTCATCTACTTCGGTGTCGCTTGAAAAGGGAACAGGGAGTTGCACTGATGTCTTTCTATGGGATAAAGAGCTGTTGGACCTCTTTAAATATTGTGCTCTAGGCTCTACTGACCTTATATTTTGGGTAGAAATCTCAGTCTTTATACTCATTAGCCTCTTCTTCAGGTCTTGTAAATCTAGGCTTACAGAATTCTTTTCTTCCTTCGGGCAGTTAGTATTTCTAGTGTTAAGCTTGCTTTCCCTTGTCCTCATTAGCTTTGACTCTATGCAAGGAACCAATTGCCTCCTTGTTTCGTCCTTAAATACCCTCACTGGGCGGAGAGAGTGGAACCACCATAGAGTATCCTTTATCTCCATGAGTCGAGACGGGAGGGCTGATGACCTAAAGGTCATAAATAGGTGCACGATCTTTCCCAAGGTAGGCAGGAAGTGGAAATTTCCTAGATCTACATTTCGGTAATGGTAATTCAGGAGCTGAGACAAGGACATGCCATTTGGATAGGATTTAAAAAGATATTTCTACAAGCAAGGAGTTTGCCATTAGCGAGCATTAAAACATGCATTCCCTGCGAAATGGTGATTTGTTATTATGCAGATTAGTTTAAGTGAAGACTGTGATTGATTGCATACAAAGCAGCTTCCTAGACGCTGTAAACATACAGCGGCCATCAGGAGACATTTTATAATGCATTATGTAGCACATGCTGCCCAATTGCTCCTCATGCTGTTCTCTCTTGGAGCAAGCAGGAGAAGCAAAGCACAAGGCCTTGGCACCACATCACGTCTGAACCCGGGACTGTGGCCTTATCATAATAAGCAACAATTGTCAGCCAATCTGAAGTCCCTGCTTATGGCTGGCCTGCTGACTGTGGCTTGTTAGGAAGCAGCAAACCATGACCAGATGTAATGGGGAAAACAAAGCTTCCAGGTTTGTTTATCCTGCTTGTGCCAGGAGCAAAGGGGGAGAAATGAAGCATCTTGCAACCGTAAGTCAGAAAGTCGATGGTGATGTGTGAATACATAGATTACAACACCCTTGCACTCACCATGATTAAGGGAGTTCAGCAACGTCTTCTGGCGCAAGCAAAAATAGACCCACTGGGTTTGGGTCCCCCCTTTTCAAAACTGGTTCCTACTGGAATCCTGATGGGAGTTTTGTTTAAGATGCAAAGTGTGTTTTGTTGATGCAGAAAAGTGGACTCGATTAACTAAGCAAGGGCATTCAGAGTAGAGTAACTCAACAGGTAACGTTGAATACCAAGAGCTGTTGTGTTTTTCTGAAATCTGTTCAGGCAAAAAGTGTTCAGTACCAGATACACCTGCCCTGTGGTGCTGAAGATTTCTGTGTGAATTACAGAACATGAACTGGTTACTTGACTAGGAGCCAGGAGCACGTAAAAAGGGAGGGGGCACCTCACAAACATGAATTATATCTACATCACCAAAGGAAAGCCACAAATAAATGCTGACAGTCCTTTAAGAACTCATTTCTTATTAAATGGTCAATTGTGTTCAGATGTCTGTGACCCTGTCCTTGAGAAATGGCAGAGGTCACAAAACCTAGCAGAGAATTCTGCCAATTATTCCACCTGTTATTTGCATAGCCTATGGCTTTATTTATGTACCACAAAAGTAATAGTGTAGTGTCCTGTGGGGGAGGTGTCCAGTCTCAAGTCAAACAAGAGCATGTAATAACCCATCTGAATATGGCAACTGTAAGCTCTGACTCACTTGCTAAATATTCTCCTATCCTTGTCATGGTATCACATGGCAATTGCTGCCTACCGTCAAGAACAGTCCATTATGCAGATGTAGTTTTGGTTACTGCATTTTGCTAACTTCGGTGCCGTTTTTCATCTGTCACCAGACAACTCACCCCCACCCCCCCCAAAAAAAACCTGATCACTGCAAGGATTCAGGAAACTGTGTAAGGGTCGAGGCACCCGAACACATAGTTTTGCTAGAACTTTTATGCAACGACTAGACTGGTGAAGTGTTAGGTTCCATACAGCATCGTCCAACAGTAGTGCTTGCTGTACCCCTCCAGTTTGGTGCGCATTAAGGATTCTGCACAGGAATTCAGTTTTTCCCATCACGACTCAAAGAAGTGACCTCCAAAATACATTGTGCAACTTTCTTGAATGGGTAAAATGCCTTCATGGTGACTGAAACACAAGGCAAAGCAGAGGTGGATTTAGGGCAGTGAAGCTCTTCCCCTGCACAGGATGTGGGGGCCAGAAGGGAGCCTTCCTGCCTCCTTCCCCAAGCCTAGTTAGCACTCTCCCAGCTTTGGGAATGAGATGAGAGGGCTCTAGGACCCCACCAGAGCCTTGTGCATCCTTCCCCAAGCCTGACCCCTCCCCTGCCTGGCTTTTGGAAGGCACCAGGAGGGCACCATATTACCAAGGGCCCTCCCTGGGCAAAGTGTCATTTGTTCTTCAGTAAGAGCGCCTGTGCAAACAGAACAGAAACGGTGATGGTAGCGATGAATGGAAATGACCTTCCGTTGAGCACTCTGTCTTAAGCTCCCCTCGAAAGCTGGGGGATGCATATAGGTTCTGGTAACACCAGACACATTTGCACAGAGGATTTGTTTTTTGTTGTTTTGTGTTTTTTTGAAAATGATATTTATTGAAGTTTTACAGACAGAAAAAAGTTACAGAATTAAAAAAGAGAAAATAAAAATTAAAAAGAAAAAAAGAAAGAAAAGGTACAAAAATACAAAGGAAAAATACAAAATACATGAAAAGTAAAAAAAAAAAAACAATTAAAAACAGATCAATATTTTCATGTCTTATATTTCATTTACTTATTTCCTCACCTCCTCACACCTCCCTTTTTTTGTATTCCAGTTCACATGGTCAATTCAGCAAATCCTTTCCCTCTTTGTTTTTATCTTAATTCTATATCTTAACATATTATAACTTCGTATTTTCATCTGATTATCAATCCATTTTTACATATTCTTTTTAACCTTGTTGCTAAAGCCGTTTCATTTCAATCCAACATCATTTTAACATTCATTAATTTTACAATGTTTCTGCAAATAGTCTTTAAATTTCTTCCAATCTTCTTCCACCAACTCTTCTCCCTGGTCTCGGATTCTGCCAGACATTTCCGCCAGTTCCATATAGTCTATCACTTTCATCTGCCATTCTTCCAAGGTGGGTAGATCTTGTGTCTTCCAATACTTTGCGATGAGTATTCTTGCTGCTGTTGTAGCGTACATAAACAAAGTTCTATCCTTCTTTAACACCAATTGGCCGACCATGCCCATGCTCTCTTAAGGCATTACATGCCGTAAATTTCATACCTATGGTCCACAACTGTTCCCAGTCAGCAAACATTATATTATGTCCAACATCTTGTGCCCATTTAATCATAGCAGATTTAACCGTTTCATCCTTTTTTTTATAAATATTTATTAGATTTTCCAATTTTATATAAACACAAAAAGAAAAAGAAAAAGAAAAATATTAAAAACAAATCAATTTCGATAACAATCTTTCAATAACATATTTCTTTGACTTCCTCATACCTCCCCTTCTTGTTCTCTAGTTCAACCTGTTAATTCAGCAAATCCTAATCTCTTAACATTCCTTTTAAAATAAGCCTTATTTTCATTCAACTTTTTTTTTTAAATAATAACTTAAAGAATTTTAGTCCCCATTATCTTTATCATGACAGCTAGAGACCACCAAAGCTCAAACCAACATCTTTTCAAGGTTCATTAATTTTATAGTATTTCTGTAAATAGTCCTTAAATTTCTTCCAATCTTCTTCTGCTGACTTTTCTCCCTGGTCGCGGATTCTGCCGGTCATTTCTGCCAGTCCCATACAGTCAATCAACTTCATCTGCCATTCTTCCAGAGTGGGTAGATCTTGTGTCTTCCAGTGCTTTGCTATAAGTATTCTTGCTGCCGTTGTAGCATACATAAAAAAAGTTCTTAACCGTTTCATCCTGAGTATTCCATTTCAACAGCAAGTTATACATTCTTGATAATATCTTAGTTTTGGGATCTAGCAGTTCTGTTTCCAATTTTGATTTTTCCACCTGGAAACCATTTTTTTTTGTCCAAATTGTAAGCCTCCCTTATTTGATAATAATGAAGCCAATCTCGCACTTTGTCTTTTAATTTCTCAAAACTCTGCAATTTCAGTTTGTCATCCTCCTGTTCCAAAATCTCCCAATATTTTGGCCATTGGCCTCCATATTGAGCTTTTTCTGAACCTTCGCCTCCATCGGTGATAGCCACCTTGGGGTTTTATTTTCAAGTAAGTCTTCATATCTTATCCAGACATTAAACAATGCTCTTCTGACAATATGGTTTTTAAATGCTTTGTGTGCTTTAACCTTGTCATACCACAAATATGCATGCCACCCAAAAACGTTATTAAAACCTTCTAAATCCAAAATGTCTGTGTTCTCAAGAAGCAGCCATTCTTTCAACCAGCAAAATGCTGCTGATTCATAATAAAGTTTAAGGTCTGGCAGGGCAAATCCACCTCTGTCCTTTGCATCAGTTAATATTTTAAATTTTATTCTGGGCTTCTTGCCCTACCAGACAAATCTAGAAATGTCTCTCTGCCACTTCTTGAAACAGTCCATTTTGTCCAAAATTTGCAATGATTGAAACAAAAATAACATTCTTGGCAGTACATTCATTTTTATCACAGCAATTCGACCAAACAAGGAAAGCTTCAAGTTTGACCATATTTCAAGATCCTTTTTCACTTCTGACCAGCATTTCTCATAGTTATCTTTAAATAAATTCAAGTTCTTAGCAGTCATGTTAACCCCCAGGTATTTTACTTTCTTAACTAATGTTAGACCCGTCTCCTTCTGAAACCTCTCTTTCTCAATTGGTGTTAAATTTTTCTCGAGAACCTTAGTCTTTAACTTGTTCAACTTAAATCCTGCCACTTGACCAAATTCCTCAATCAGTTCTAATACTCTTTTGGTACTAGATTCTGGCTCCTGTAATGTCAATACTAAATCATCTGCAAAAGCTTTAAGTTTGTACTGTTTAGCTCCGACCTGAATACCTTTGATCAGATGGTCCCTTCTAATCATATTTAGCAATACCTCCAGGACCGAAATAAAAAGCAAAGGGGAAATTGGGCAGCCTTGTCGTGTTCCTTTCTCCATCTTAAATTCTTCTGTCACCACGTTGTTAACAATCAATTTGGCCTTTTGTTCTGAATAAATTGCACCTATACCATTTTCAAAACCTTGACCAACCCCCATCCCCTGAAGATTTTTCTTCATAAAACTCCAAGAAATATTATCAAAGGCTTTCTCCGCATCAACAAATATCAAAACTGCTTTAGTATTAATGTTCACTTGCAGCTTCTCTAAAATGTTAATTATATTTCTCGTGTTGTCAGACAAGTGTCTGCCCGGGAGAAAGCCAGCTTGGTCTTTATGTATCTCCTCAACTAAAACTTTTTTCAATCTTTTAGCCAATATATCTGCAAAGATTTTGTAATCCACATTAAGCAGGGATATGGGGCGGTAGTTCTTAAGTTGGGTTTTTTCAAACTCAGTTTTCGGTATAAGTGTAATGTAAGCTTCCTTCCACGACTCTGGCGCTTTTTTCCCCACCAAAATTTCATTGCAAACCTCCTTTAGTGGTTGAATTAACCAATCTTTCAAAGATCTATAGTATTTTGAGGTTAAACTGTCCGGCCCTGGAGATTTGCCCAACTGCATATTCTGGATGGCACCTTCAATCTCCTGTTCCGTTATTTTATAGTTCAGCATTAACTTATTTTCTTGAGAAATTTTTTGTAATCCATTTGTTCTTAAAAATTGGTCTATATCAGTCTCTTTCTGTGGGCCTTGTGTATATAGTTGTTTAAAATATCTCTGGAAGCACTTTCTAATCTCCAATGGATTCTGTATATTCTTTCCTTCCACTTCCAAATTTGTGGTGGTGTTTAATTTTTGTCTTTTTTTCATCTGCCAGGCTAGCAGTTTCCCACATTTATTAGCCGATTCAAATGTCTTTTGTCTCATCTGTTTAATTTTCCATTCTATTTCCTGATTTATCATTTTCATATATTGTACTTGATATAACTTTATTTCTCTCAGAATCTCTTGCGACTTTGGTTTCGCTCTTAATTTCTTCTCTCCTTCTTTTATTTTCTCCAGAATTTTATCTTTTTTCTCATTTTAAGTTCTCTTCTTTATTGCATTCTGTTGAATCAGAAACCCTCTCATGACCGCTTTGCTTGCGTCCCAAATTACTCTTTTTTCAACCGTGGTATTCAAATTTATCTCAAAATAGTCTCTCAAGATTTTTTGGGCCTTCTTGGTAACCTCTGCATCTCTAAACAAGGTGTCATTCATCCTCCATCTAAAGGAACCAATTGGTGTTAATTTCATCTCCATTCTCACAGCATTATGGTCGGAGCAAGTTTTAGGACAAATTTCCGCTTTTCGAATTTTAGGAGCCAATCCTCTAGTTATCCAAATTTGGTCAATTCTTGTCCATGTCATTTTGGCTTCAGAGAAGAAAGTTCCCTCTCTACCCAAGGGGTTCTTAGTTCTCCAAATGTCAATCAAATCCATGTTGTCAGTTATGTCAAAAAAGGTTTTTGGCAGTCTGCCGTCTTTTGTGACTACCTGTCTTTGTGACTTATCCATATTTGTGGACACCACTCCATTCATATCTCCCATCATAATGATGTTATACTCCATGTAGTCCAACAATGTCTCATGCAACTTCTTCAAAAATTCAGATTTCCCCTTGCACAGAGTATTTGATCCCCACAGCCCATGTTCACGGAGACAATGCCATTTGTGGAAGTCCTAACCATGCCACATGATTGCCAGGCTATGTGCAAGTCTAATATGGGGTGTGTGCAGCTAGGCCCCTGCAGCAGGCTGCGGGGAGACTAAGGAAGCCTCCCTTTTGAAAAAGGTGTTCAATCCAGTGCTGAACTGGAAGCGTAACACTGGCCCTCCAAGCTGTCACGGGTGAGGTTTCACTATGTTACGAGACGCCTTAAAATCGAATAAACAAGAAACATGGGGGGAAATATTATGAGACTCACCGCAGCCGATTAAGGCCTGGTGAGATGCTGCTGATTAGCTGGATAGCCCATGCTTTCTACCAACGGAAGATTGGCTGGCATACATTTAAGATACAGGTAGGTAGCCGTGTTGGTCTGCCGTAGTCGAAACGAAATAAAAAAATGCCTTCCAGTAGCACCTTAGAGACCAACTAAGTTTGTGATTGGTATGAGCTTTTGTGTGCTCATGTATCTGAAGAAGTGTGCATGCACACGAGAGCTCATACCAAGAACAAACTTAGTTGGTCTCTAAGGTGCTACTGGAAGGCATTTTTAATACATTTAAGAGAAAGTCTTTCATTTAAGAGTTATCAACATAAAACGTTTTAAAGCAATTAGACCTATTAGTACAGCAGCATCCCAAAGTTCAACAGGTCAAGCCATTCATAGTTCCACTATGACTACGTGACAGGGCTGAGAAAGGGAGTCACCGCAACTCAAGTTGACTTCATCATGCGAGGTTCAAGTCTTACATGCTTGCTGCTTGAAACATGGCCCTATGGATGCAGCTTCCCCACAGCAAAGCATTTCTGAAAAGCAGAGAATTACTTTATCCTCTGCCAACCATTTGAGGAGTGTTTCACATAAATGGCTTAGCTCATCTCCATTGGATTCTGCCCCACGTGGCAACCTCGGTACGGACTCCACTATGAACTGCTCCTTAAGCATATGCCTGGACAGGGAAAGCTGCTCAGATCTAACATGATGGCTGTATTCTCTTCAAGAGAAGACTCGGACCACCAAGAGTTCTTTGTAATAAACCATTCATGCATGCAGCGTTAGAAATGAGCCACAGTGTTGTATAAACCTTGGTCTTTATTAGGGCTACATCAACAGAAAGAGGGGTTTGCCACTAGAAAGCAAGTAGATGTGGAACAGACTTCCACCGGTGAGTGGTTGGCTTTGGTTTTTTACAAGGCAAATTGCAAAAAGAAGCTGCAGGTTGTATTATCATAGATGACTATGACTAGCCTAGTCTTGAATAGATGAGTTCACTCGACATCAGTCTTTTCTCAAAGCAGCAACAGAACTAGAACAGAAATGAGATATCGGCACAAAGCAATGTGGCAACAGCAGACATATCCTCCAAGCTGTTCTTCAAATGTCTACAGACCTCAAAAAATGTGGGCTGCAAAAACCTTAAAGCAAAACAAAGCTGAAACAGTACAACTGGACTATAAGGAGGCCAACTGGGAAAAAGTGAAATTGCTAACTGTCATATTGAAGTCATATATACTGTACTTGGTGTGTTCTTTGGAGTTCACTCATGTTTATGAAGGCCACATTAGACTGTGTTCAGGAACACCCATGTCTTCACATATAAATTGGATGATACTCCTTTGGAGTGAGTTTCCTCCTACAAATTGGGCAAAAGTTAGCATACCTAATAAATTGCTGAGGCACTGACTACAGAAGATGTGGCCACATGTTGTTGACACTATAAGCCGTCCGCTTTGCACAATCTCTGCAAAGCTGTCTATGCAAATTCCACAACTCAAAGTGCCTGAGGATCTTGCAAATTCCCTCCTTCCCACTTCTCTGGGGAGCTTTCTAGTGGCAAGAGCACCACTCTGTGTGTGTCTGCTATCACCACCACCACCACCACCACCACTAAATATGAGGCTGTCAGACAATGGTTGAGGTCTGAACTCTCTATTGGGCTGCTGCCCACTCTCTCCAACAAGCACAAGAGAGTCGTCTTGCGTAAGATCAACAACTATAGGTTCTGAAGTTTCGCAAGTGAGGTCAACTACTTCCACATCAATGCTTCTATCGTTAAGGCTGTGTGGCAGGGAGGAGGAGGCGGAGGAGGAGGAGGGGATACAGGGTTCATAAGCAGTTCCCACCATCATCTTGCCCAGAGTATGAGGAGGTCTTGCGGAGGTGTTGCGACTGCCCCTCTTGCTGTTGCTGTGCTGGGTTGCATTACATTCTGCACTTGTTGAACTCATGATGCACAGGGATGGGAGAGGCACAGGCTGCAGAGTACTTGCTTCCCCCCTTATCTCTGTGTGCTGCTCCCTGCTTAGTCGCCAAGCAATTCTGTAATGTGATAAGGATGATGATGAATGCTCTCTCTAAAGCAACTTGATGCAACTGGTGACGCTTTGGAGCACCGTGACTTTCTTAGAGTTGTCTCTTTTATAGCAGGTACTCCGAAGCTGGAGCAAGTTCAGCATCTTGAGGAGTTAGGGCAGGCTTCCTCAACCTCGGCCCTCCAGATGTTTTTGGCCTACAACTCCCATGATCCCTAGCCAGCAGGACCAGTGGTCAGGGAGGATGGGAATTGTCGTCTCAAAACATCGGACAGGCCGAGGTTGAGGAAGCCTGAGTTAGGGTGTCTTTCGTGTTACTCTATAGAACTGCATTCACGTGGGAAGAAACAGGATTAGGCTAAGAAGCAGGCACACAAAGATTCGTTTTCTATCTTTCAGCCAAGAGATTAGCTAAAACAATTAGGATTATTCCGAGGTGGAGCATCTTTCCCTACCTTGACAGTCCTCTTTATACAAGAGTCTGATAAGGAGAAGGGAAGAACTCATGATGAATGTCTCTTCTTCAAGAAGAACCAGGGCACATAGCCAAGCTGAGGACGATGGGAAATCTTAAATGAAATTCATTGGCGTTGCCTCTACTAGAGCGCACCTCCTATGGCTGCTCTTGCAAGAGGTATTTTCCAGGTATGACACATTCAATGTGTACACCCAACAGGGTGGATAAAAATCAATGATTTAAAAAAGAATAATTAAAAAATCTGTTTTTTATTTAAATTGGATTTTTAAAATAAAATGCTTTTGGAGGAAAGATCTTTCTAAAGATAGTTTTCTATTTAAGTTACATTATAGTCCAAAGGCTATTCATCAGGAAAGAAGCATTTGTTTTAAGTCTTTCATGTGTGCTAAAACTCAGTCTAAGTCTTTTTGGGGTTTTTTTAACAAAAATCCCCCACGTTTAACCACATCAGTTAACAAACATGGATACATATGCTATAATTTTATTGTTTTAGTTAAATACGCTATTTAAATTGTTATTAAGGAAATGATTATTTTTCTCCTTCAGCTGTCCACGGAGGCGCAGGTCAAATCTGTGTCCAGGGCAGCTGTTTACCAGCTCCATCTGGTACGCAGGATGAGACCCTCCCTGCCTGCAGACTGTCTGGCCAGAGTGGTGCATGCTCTAGTTATCTCCCGCTTGGACTACTGCCATGTGCTCTACATGGGGCTACCTTTGAAGGTGACTCGGAAACTGCAATGAATCCAGAATGCGGCAGCTAGACTGGTGACTGGGAGCGGCTGCCGAGACCACATAACACTGGTCTTGAAAGACCTACATTGGCTCCCAGTACGTTTCTGAGCACAATTCAAAGTGTTGATGCTGACCTTTAAAGCCCTAAACGGTCTCGGTCCAGTATACCTGAAGGAGCGTCTCCACCCCCATTGTTCTGCCCGGACACCTGGGTCCATCTCCAAGGGCCTTCTGGAGGTTCCCTCGCTGCAAGAAGCCAAGTTACAGGGAACCAGGCAGAGGGCCTTCTCGGTGGTGGCACCTGCCCTGTGGAACACCCTCCCACCAGATGTCCAAGAGAACAACAACTACCAGACTTTTAGAAGACATCTGAAGGCAGCCCTGTTTAGGGAAGCTTTTAATGTTTGATGGATTACTGTATTTTCATATTTTGTTGGAAGCCGCCCAGAGTGGCTGGGGTAGCCCAGCCAGATGGGCGGGGTATAAATAATAAATCGTTGTTGTTGTTATCAGGGAGAGCATTGGTGCCAAAATGAGTTTGGCAAAGAATGGATTATTAAGGGAGTCCTTCTAGTGAGCACAGTGCACTGGTGAGGCTACACAGAAGCAGCGTCAAATGCTGAGGCACAACATGGGGAAACTTCTCGAATTTGCAAAGGGGATTTTTTAAAAAAATAAAAGTCTTGAAGTGCAAACTTTGAAAAGAACAAAAAGTTGCATGATCCCTCCATAGCTTCTCGTGTGCCCAAGGCGGCAGTGCACTGTTGTGCATCTCGATCGGGCTCACAGTCAAAGCGACTGCACAGAAGCAGCGTCAATATTGTCCACCTCTTTTCCAAAGACTTTAAGTAAAACAAACTTACCCAGTAGCTTCTTTGGAAGCCGCCCTCGGACCTACAGCAGGAGGAGAGACACAGAAAGGAGTTAGATCTCCAGTATGGCCCATGCTCAAACATCCAAGGAAGCATCCTGGCTCTTTTACTGCAGCTGCATAAGCATTGCTGGGGTCTAGCATGGGCAAAAGTGCACAGATTGAGAGACTGTTGTATCATTGCAAAATCTTTTCCTGTGGCTTTTTGCCAGTTCCTCTGACAGGTAGTGGCAAGAGTGTTGAACTAAGACTGGGCAGACCAGGGTCCAAATCCACACTAGGCGTGAAGCTCACTGAATGCCCAGTCCCTGCCTCTCAGCGTGCCTGTGGGACTAAGTGGGAGGGAGGGGAACTCTGTACCGCCCCTTGAGGACTTGGCAGAGCAATGGTTCCACAGTAGCTTCACTTCTCTCGATCACATCAAAGTCGATGCATCGCCACAAATTGGCCAAAGACCTGCCTGACTCTGAACTGGTGAGGAGCAGCAAGGATGGGACACTTTAGCTGCATGCTCCTGTCCCAAGAACCCAGAAGATGGCTAAGCGCTTAAGGACAGGGCTGAGGTTTTGTCAGGAGACAAAGGTTCTTGAGAGCAGAAGCAGGCCAGGCCTAGGCAGCGCGGCCTACGAGGGCTACACAAATCTGTCAAGCCTAAGTGTTAGCAGTCAAATGCTGGGTCACTGTGACTCGGGACTCATCTTGGGTTCCCTATAAATGTAACCAGCCATCTCTGTGGGCCTCAGTCTGTGTGTAGAGTGTGTGTGTCTCAACCAGTATGTTGTGTTGTTGCAGACGGAGCGGCTCCAGGACTCCAGTTAATCAGTAACTAAGAGCTGTGCCTCTGGGAAGACTAAGAAGGCTGCTAGGAGCACTCGGTGTATGCTCTTTGACTATGCTGTTTCTGAACAAGTTTATTTTCTTCAGTAAAAGGTAGTGCTAAGAGTGTTGAACTAAGACTGGGCAGACCAGGGTCCAAATCCACAGCAGGCCATGAAGCTCACTGAGTGACCATGGGCCAGGCACTACCTCTCAGGGTCATAAGCATTTTATCAAGTCAATATTGCGAGGAACAACTGCATGTTGTTGTTGTTGTTTAGTCGTTTAGTCGTGTCCGACTCTTCGTGACCCCCTGGACCAGAGCACGCCAGGCACTTCTGTCTTCCACTGCCTCCCGCAGTTTGGTCAGACTCATGTTTGTAGCTTCGAAGACACTATCCAACCATCTCGTCCTCTGTCGTCCCCTTCTTCTTGTGCCCTCCATCTTTCCCAACATCAGGGTCTTTTCCAGGGAGTCTTCTCTTCTCATGAGGTGGCCAAAGTATTGGAGCCTCAGCTTCACGATCTGTCCTTCCAGTGAGCACTCAGGGCTGATTTCCTTAAGAATGGATAGGTTTGATCTTCTTGCAGTCCATGGGACTCTCAAGAGTCTCCTCCAGCACCATAATTCAAAAGCATCAATTCTTCGACGATCAGCCTTCTTTATGGTCCAACTCTCACTTCCATACATCACTACTGGGAAAACCATAGCTTTTACTATACGGACCTTTGTTGGCAAGGTGATGTCTCTACTTTTTAAGATGCTGTCTAGGTTGGTCATTGCTTTCCTCCCAAGAAGCAGGCGTCTCTTAATTTCGTGGCTGCTGTCACCATCTGCAGTGATCATGGAGCCCAAGAAAGTAAAATCTCTCACTGCCTCCATTTCTTCTCCTTCTATTTGCCAGGAGGTGATGGGACCAGTGGCCATGATCTTCGTTTTTTTGATGTTGAGCTTCAGACCATATTTTGTGCTCTCCTCTTTTACCCTCAATAAAAGGTTCTTTAATTCCTCCTCACTTTCTGCCATCAAGGTTGTGTCATCTGCATATCTGAGGTTGTTGATATTTCTTCCAGCAATCTTAATTCCGGCTAGGGATTCATCCAGCCCAGCCTTTCGCATGATGAATTCTGCATATAAGTTAAATAACCAGGGAGACAATATACAGCCTTGTCGTACTCCTTTCCCAATTTTGAACCAATCAGTTGTTCCATATCCAGTTCTAACTGTAGCTTCTTGTCCCACATAGAGATTTCTCAGGAGACAGATGAGGTGATCAGGCACTCCCATTTCTTTAAGAACTTGCCATAGTTTGCTGTGGTCGACACAGTCAAAGGCTTTTGCATAGTCAATGAAGCAGAAGTAGATGTTTTTCTGGAACTCTCTGGCTTTCTCCATAATCCAGCGCATGTTTGCAATTTGGTCTCTGGTTCCTCTGCCTCTTCTAAATCCAGCTTGCACTGGGAGTTCTCGGTCCACATACTGCTTGAGCCTTCCTTGTAGAATTTTAAGCATAACCTTGCTAGCGTGTGAAATGAGTGCAATTGTGCGGTAGTTGGAGCATTCTTTAGCACTGCCCTTCTTTGGGATTGGGATGTAGACTGATCTTCTCCAATCCTCTGGCCACTGCTGAGTTTTCCAAACTTGCTGGCATATTGAGTGTAGCACCTTAACAGCATCATCTTTTAAAATTTTAAATAGCTCAGCTGGAATACCATCACTTCCACTGGCCTTGTTATTTGCAGTGCTTTCTAAGGCCCATTTGACTTCACTCTCCAGGATGTCTGGCTCAAGGTCAGCAACCCCACTACCTGGGGTGTACGAGGCATCCATTTCTTTCTGGTATAATTCCTCTGTGTATTCTTGCCACCTCTTCTTGATGTCTTCTGCTTCTGTTAGGTCCTTACCACTTTTGTCCTTTATTATGGCAATCTTTGAACGAAATGTTCCTTTCATATCTCCAATTTTCTTGAACAGATCTCTGGTTCTTCCCATTCTGTTGTTTTCCTCTATTTCTTTGCATTGCTCGTTTAAGAAGGTCTTCTTATCTCTCCTTGCTATTTTTTGGAAATCTGCATTCAATTTCCTGTATCTTTCTCTATCTCCCTCGCATTTTGCTTGCCTTCTCTCCCCCGCTATTTGTAAGGCCTCATTGGACAGCCACTTTGCTTTCTTGCATTTCCTTTTCATTGGGATGGTTTTCGTTGCTGCCTCCTGTATAATGTTGCGAGCCTCCATCCATAGTTCTTCAGGCACTCTGTCTAGCAAATCTAAATCCTTAAACCTGTTCCTCACTTCCACTGTGTATTCATATGGGATTTGACTTAGATTGTATCTTACCGGCCCAGTGGTTTTTCCTACTTTTTTCAATTTAAGCTTGAATTTTGCTATAAGAAGCTGATGATCCGAGCCACAGTCAGCTCCAGGTCTTGTTTTTGCTGACTGTATTGAGCTTCTCCATCTTTGGCTGCAGAGAATATAATCAATCTGATTTCGATGCTGCCCATCTGGTGATGTCCACGTGTAGAGTCGTCTCTTGTGTTGTTGGAAAAGCGTGTTTGTGATGACCAGCTTGTTCTCTTGACAGAACTCTATTAGCCTTTGCCCTGCTTCATTTTGCTCTCCAAGGCCAAACTTGCCCGTTGTTCCTTTTATCTCTTGATTCCCTACTTTAGCATTCCAATCCCCTATAATGAGAAGAACATCCTTCTTTGGTGTCGCTTCTATAAGGTCTTGTAAGTCTTCATAGAATTGGTCAATTTCAGTTTCTTCAGCACCAGTAGTTGGTGCATAAACTTGGATTACTGTTATGTTAAAAGGTCTGCCTTGGATTCGTATCGAGATCATTCTATCATTTTTGAGATTGCATCCCAGTACTGCTTTCGCCACTCTTTTGTTGACTATGAGGGCCACTCCATTTCTTTTCCGGGTTTCTTGCCCACAGTAGTAGATATGATGGTCATCCGAACTGAATTCGCCCATTCCTGTCCATTTTAGTTCACTGATGCCCAGGATGTCAATATTTATTCTTGCCATCTCATTTTTTACCACATCCAACTTACCTAGGTTCATGGTTCTTACATTCCAGGTTCCTATGCAATATTTTTCTTTACAGCATTGGACTTTCCTTTCACTTCCAGGCATATCCGCAACTGAACGTCCTTTCGGCTTTAGCCCAGCCGCTTCATCAGCTCTGGATCTACTTGTACTTGTCCTCCGCTCTTCCCCAGTAGCATGTTGGATGCCTTCCGACCTGAGGGGCTCATCTTCCAGCGTCATAACTTTTATATGCCTGTTGTCTTTGTCCATGGAGTTTTCTTGGCAGGGATACTGGAGTGGCTTGCCGGTTCCTCCTCCAGGTGGATCACGTTTGGTCAAAACTCTCCACTATGACCTGTTCATCTTGGGTGCCCTGCTCGGCATAGTTCATAGCTTCTCTGAGTTCTTCAAGCCCCTTCGCCACGGCAAGGCAGTGATCCATGAAGGGGAACAACTGCATAGCTGAATTGAAAACCCCTAGACCAATTAAGGGATCAATATTAAGACTGCATAGCTGAATTGAAAACCCCTAGACCAATTAAGGGATCAATATTAAGACCACAACGTATCACTTATAGATCAAGCAAACCTGTGGCTGATTAATTTATTCATTTTGAAGTGTTCTACTCTCCTTTCCGGTTGAGAGAGTAGCTCTGTGTATGATACAACAGACTACCATAAGCGAACAAGCGGCACACAGACAATCCAGCACTCTTTGGGCTGGTGGACAGCGTGCTAACCACTTGGGTTAAAGTGGTTATTCTTTTAGGTTAAAGAATATGTAAGTGATTGGCTGCACTATTGCCAAGTCAATGAAATGTTTAAACAGGATTTGAGGGGGAAAGGATTTGATGATAACAAATCAAAATTTGAAATTGATGTATTGAATAATATTTTTTTTTTGTCTAAAATGTATAAATTGCTGCTTGAATGGCATTTGAAAGATGAAGAGGTAAAGTCGGTTATGATACACTGGGCCAAAGATTTTGTGTATAATATACAGTTAAAAGATTGGGGGAAACTGTGGAAGGAAGGATTAAAATTTACTGCATGCAATGCTTTGGAAGAAAATGTGATGAAAATGATGTATAGGTGTTATATCACCCCAGTAAAATTAGCTAAAATGTATAAAATAAGTAATACATGTTGGAAATGTAAAGAAAAGGAAGGCCCTTTTTATCACATGTGGTGGGAATTTAAAAAAGTGAAAAGCTTCCGGGAAATGATATATAACGAGATGAAAAAGATGTTGAAACAGACATTGATTAAGAAACCAGAAGCATTTTTACTTGGCATTGTAGGAGATGATATTAATAGACAGGATTGTAAGTTGTTGTTATATGTAATGACTGCAGCAAGAATATTATTGGCACAAAAATGGAAGCAAGAAGAACTACCAACGAAAGAAGAATGGAGGGTGAAGTTGATGGGCTATGCAGAATTAGATAAATTAACAGGAAGGATTCGAAACCTGCAGGATCAGAGATTCATAGAAGACTGGAGTAAATATATGAACTATTTGAAAAGTAATTGTGATGAACAGATTACGCTAGTAGGACTGCAAGAAGTTTGGTAAGGTGGATAGTTTGAAATACTGCAAGAAAGTCTACGAAAAGCATTATTAGTTAAGGATAATTACGGTAAATGTAATCTAGAAATTAAGAAATGCAGAATAAGTGATAAAGAATGGGAAATCATCAGAGTTGTTGACGGAAGTCTAAAATATTGTATAAGATGAGAAGATCTGTTGTACGATATATATAAGATTTTTTTAAAAAAAATATGGATGGCATTGAGAAAGTGGGTAGGGAAAAGTTCTTCTCTTGCTCTCCAAGAATCATAGAACTGCAGGCTCTGAGTAAGATCAGGTCGGCCCCCACGTTCAACCTCCCAGGTCTCAGGCGAGCTCTCTATCCGCCACACCACCCTGCCTTCCCTTTGCACGCTCAGGAGCTGTCTTTGGCTCCTTGCTGCCTATACCCTCAGAAGACGAATCCCCGCCCCTCGCTTTCGGAGGGAGCCTCTGCTGCCGTCTGTGCCTGGCGCGCTCCCTCTTGTATCATGTCCTGCTGCATCCTCGGAGGGCAAGCGCCTCTTCCCTGCATTGCACGCTTCCCATGAGAAAACACACAGCCCTTCCAGCCTGTGGGAGCCACACTTTCTCCCTGGCTGCGGGTCTCGTCTCTCGCCCACGGCACGCAACTTCACATTCACACACGCGCAGGCATACACGGGTCTGCCACCCTTTGGGCGCGCACCTTGCCTCCTTGCGTGCTGGCAGTTCTCTCAAGCAACAGGTGTAATCATAACACTTTCCTGGCGATTTTCCTGCAAGAAAGCTCCCTCTCCTTGTTGGCGCAACAGGCACACGCAACATTTCACCCCCTCCCCTAAATGTCTACTCAGAAGTAAGTGCACTGAGTCAGATCGGGCCAACTAGTCCCAGGTAAGTGCGTACACACTTACTTTGGAGTAAGCGACAGCAGGCGCTGCAGTCTCCGTGCCCTTCTCGGGAGTCCGCCGTGAGCCCCACGGCTGGAAGCTCTGCTGCTCACGACGAGGCCAGGTCCCTGCCAGGCGCATGCGCGAGCGACCAGCTCCTGCTCTCCCATCCGTGCAATAATTTCAAGGAGTTTCCCCAAAGAAATCTGGAAGCAAATTTTAAGGGCTGCGATTCCCAAATTTCATTCCCATCCTTGGGAATCGTTTGTGTGCCATATCTTTTTCAGGGGTTCCATTGGTAACCTACATGAAGCAATAGAGAGTATAATTGAGAATCTAATCCTCCCCCCCCCTCTATCCATTGCAATTTTCCAATTTGGTTCAGGGCGACTGTTTTTCTACACACCCCTCACCCTCTCCAGTTGCACATCCAGACTCAGGCATGCTCATGGGTGAGCTGTGTGATAAGCCGGTGGAGATAGGGTTTTCGTATGTGTGTGGGGGGGTACTTTGTACATGCTCAGAAGCACCCTCTACACATATCCCAAGGCAAGTGGATGAAAGCAGGCAGTGCCAAGAAGGCGTGTCTGTGTGTTTGTGTGGGCACTAGGGGTATGACTTGTGGAATTTTCTTTTCTTCCCCCAAAAGAGTTTCCTGTATCATAAAGGGATGCACTTTTGCTTAGAAACACTGGAAAAGGGACTAAGTATTCTCAGTTATGGAAAAAGGTTGCCCCAAAATGAAAAGTTGGAAACATCGTACATGTAACGTTACTACTCATAACTATGAGCACTTTTTAAAACTTCATGGAACTGTTTATAACTTTTACAGCTGCCTGGAACTTCCTCAAACTGTGTAGAATGTTCAAGAAGAATCCAAATATTGGTCTATAGGGAAAGATTTGTGGGCAAACAACGAAACTTCTTAATTTTTAATATTTCTTTCTGTGGCAATATACAATTGTGGTTGGAGAATCCCAGCTGGGTGGGTGGGGTCTAAATATAATCAGAATCAGAATCATTACAATGTCACACAAGATCCTCAATTTATTCTCAGCAATAAGAAGTGATGACCCATGTGTATTAGAAAATTTGCAAGCTCTATTTTTCCTGGATACATGCTATGCATATTACATACTACATTGTTTATTTATTTTTTGTTTAAATCGGGTGCTCAGCTTCTTCTGTGCAACAAACCCACTACAAAATTGCTCTTCCGCGCACACTTCCAGGTCCCTCCAGCTGGGCTTTTTGAGTGTGATGGATTTTTCTCACTCCAGAGCAGTTTGTCTTTAAGCTGAAGGTCAGCAGGAAAGCAAGGGAGACTAAAAAAATTGCATTTGTTAATATAATAAGGTTTTAATAACTCTAATAAAGACTAACTGTGTGGAAATGACTGGGAAAAGAAGAAAAGGAAAATCAAGGCTTTCGACTCTTGGTTTCCTGGAAGAAGATCAAAAGACTCCCTTGGACTAGAAGAAACATCTCATTAGCAACTGGAGAAATGCCAAATAACTTTGGATATCTGCTTGGGGGGTTTCTGATGCAGTATTAATTTAACAAGGAGCCAGGAGTGAAACCGAAAGTAGACTGACCAGCTAGCTGAATCAAATTATATTGCTATGGGGTGGGGGGAAACCTCTAACATTTTACTTTTCGATACTTGTATTTCCAGGGTGAATTGAATGGTTGGGGGTGTGTGGAGGAGAGGCAGAAAGAAGAGCTAACTTGTCCGTGGCTGGGGGCGCAATCTGGACGGTTCTGCCGGGGCGCAAGATCACCTAACTACTGCTCTGCGCCTCTGGACCAGGGGTGGATGGTGCTCATTGGGACTGGGAGGGTGGAAGGCAAGGAGGCCAACAGTAGGTGGCGCCAGAGCCAAGGAGTGGCAGAGCAAATGCGTTCTGTATCTGAGATGGAGTGGGAAGGGGCTGGCGGCCACTGCAGCCATCCCTTGTCTGCCCTCATGGACCGGCCAGAATCCACTGGGCAAATGCTCATCTTGCCAGAGTCTGGGTCTTCTGCTGTTGCTCTCTCAGAAACCGTGCCCAGGTGGGATGTTTCGTTTTCATAGAATCATAGAATCATAGCGTTGGAAGAGACCACAAGGGCCATCGAGTCCAACCCCCTGCCAAGCAGGAAACACCATCAGAGCACTCCTGACATATGGTTGTCAAGCCTCTGCTTAAAGACCTCCAAAGAAGGAGACTCCACCACACTCCTTGGCAGCAAATTCCACTGTCAAACAGCTCTTACTGTCAGGAAGTTCTTCCTAATGTTTAGGTGGAATCTTCTTTCTTGTAGTTTGGAACCATTGCTCCGTGTTCGCTTCTCTGGAGCAGCAGAAAACAACCTTTCTCCCTCCTCTATGTGACATCCTTTTATATATTTGAAGCTGCTTCATCCCTGAGGAAGTTGGAGGTGACGCAACTCCTGCATCTCTGACGTGGGAAGGTTTGGAGGTATTTCAAATTTCCCCCTTCTCCCTTGGCTCCCTGGAAAGAAGGCATCTTTACATTTTGAGCGCATTTCACAGGCCAGGAGCCAAGCACCCCTTCCTGAGGGGGAGAAGAGGCCCAGAAAAGATGAGCCCTTCCCAGCCCAAAGGCGTTCCCCTGAGATTCAGCTTCCGGGCTATGGCTAACCAGGTTAGGAGCAGGAATATTGGGAGCGGGAAGGAACTGATGTCATCTGCCAGAGCAGCTGGCTAGTTGAAGGGAATGAGGTGATAACAAGGCTTTCAAATCTGAACTCTTGTTTGCGGCTGATTAGGATAGAGGGAGGTGGAGAACAAGGGCAATCGGAAGCAGACTCTGGGTAGTTGGTTCCTTTTCTTTGTTCGGGTTCCTACGTCACACCAGCAGTTTAAATGGCAACACTCCTTTGCAAGATTGGCCGCCTTTTTAATTGTTTGTTATGGAAAATCAATAAAATGATAAGTTGCCCCTGCCCAAGGGTTCCATGACATCTGGCTGAAGACTTTTTGTGCTAAAAGTTGAAGCCATGCTGGGGTGTGTGTGTGTGTGTGTGTGTCCCCGTCCGTCCGTCCATGTGGACGCTTCAAGCCACCTGTTGAAATCAGGAGTGGGGAGAAAAGACCTCTTCTTACCTTCTGAGCTTTCTCATGCATCAGAGGACCACACATCATGGTGCCATTCAGTTAGACCTGGAAATTAGCCAAGCTTCCCCCCAATTCTGGGGACATTAGCTTGTCTCCCTTCCAGTCCAACCCCCAGCTTGAGCTGGGGTTTGGTGGACTCCTCATCTCTTAACTCTTGGGCTTCAAAACATAGAAGGTGGGTTTGGTACCCTATGGCACATGCCCTCAAGGAAACCATTCCTGCACATCAGAATCTCCAGGGTTGCAACCTGTGTTGCAACCTTGCCATGGGCAGCTTTGTGCAGGAATGTTTGAGTGTGATGGATTTTTCTCACTTCAGAGCAGTTTGTGTTTAAGCTGAAGGTCACAAGAAATACCAACAGTGGAAGACTGGCAGATGAAGATGATGGACTTTTTGGAGCTAGCCGACCTGACTGGAAGTGTCCATGATCAGAAGGAGGAGGACTACCAGGAAGAATGGACGAAATTTAATGATTATTTGGTTAAATATTGTCAGGGGTTCAGGAGCAGAAGGGACGGATGGAGAGGAATCGGAGGGAGAAGTTAGCGACGAGAGCCGACCAAGGTCCCTAAGTCTCTCCAGCGAATCGGAGGATTCACAGAAAGGGGCTCCCGTGGGCAGAGCTGGGGGGTTGCCAAGAGGGGCACCTCAGGAAGGAGGGACCAGAGGGGATTCAGAGAGCAGCAGCTGGAGATCCGGACCAGCTACCCCACCGGAGAGCAGCAGCTGGAAATCCGGACCAGCTACGCCACCAGAGAGCAGCAGGGGGGAGGAGTTCCAGGCACCAGCGACAGGCAGCTCTCCGGCAGCAGCCACGCCTGCGTCGGAGAGCGAGGAAACGGTAGGGAGGAGGGTCGGAGACAGCGCGCGCGCGCCAAGTTCAAATGTAACAGAGGGAGGCGCAATGAGCAGCCCGGAAAGGGAGCCAGGTCCTAAAGCCCGCCGAAGGGAGGGGGAGGAATCCGAAGGGTCCGCATCCGAGGCATCCAGGAAGGAAGGAACCCCGGGGGGTGGTAGGACCCAGAGGCGAAAGGAGAGACGCAAAAGGTGGAGCAAGGCTAGGGTCTTGAACTGGTGTACAGGAGGCGGAGATTCAGATGGGACTTCGCCGATCTAGGGAATAGACGTAGAGACGCACGCTAAGATTTGGAAATGGAAACTATACTTCAATAAAGACTTTATACCGTTCTACCGGCTAGCGTTGGTCCTTTGTGAGCCGGGACCTAGAGGCAGTCTCTGACAGTAAGTCCCATCTCTCAAAGTTTTCATCAGTTCTCTTTGACTCAAGCGACGTGTGGGGAGCGAAGCAGGGAGGAAAGAGGACTGGTGCCTTGGGAGCTCACAAGAGTCAAGCGACATGTCTACTGAAGAGCAAATTGCTTCCCTGCAAGAAGCGGTAACGCAGCTCAGCGCAGAGATACTCGCCTCCAGGAAAAGAGAGGATGAAGCGGCTGCTGCATGCCGAGATCTCCAAGCCAGGTTGGACGTGCTTACTAAGCAGGCACAAGCGGGGTCCAGATCCGAGGGGATCGGGTTGGGGAGGAGAGGAGGCAGCATTGTATCTCACTTCGATGGGAATTTACAGCAGTACCCCAATTTCCGAGCAGACGTGCAGTTTGCGCTGAAACTGCTGGAAAAAGAGTTTAGAGATGAGCAGGAAAAAGTGGGGTTTATCTTGTCTCATTTGCATGGAGACGCGAAAGCATGTCTGCGCAATCTGTGGAGAGATATGGACCCAGCGCTCCAGAGTTCAGCTGCATTCATTAAAGCGATGGATTCTTGCTTTCTATCGAAAATAGACATTGACATTGCCCGTAAGGACATATTTGGGCTGAGACAAGGGAAAGCCAGCGTGAGGCAGTATCACTCCCGCTTTTTTGCATTGGTCAATGCCTTGGGGTGGGACAAGGATTCCCCCCCCGTTAGAGATCTTTATTGGGAAGGATTGAACCCCCAAATCAAGGATGAGATAGCGCGGGGGGAGAGACCCAAAAGCACCCAGGAAGTGGTGGACAGATCGCTCGCAGTGGGGGTGAGGCTGGAGGACCGCCCATGGGACAGAGAAGAAGGGCGTTGGGGACGCACACCAGCCAGAGCGCCCTCCCTCTTGCCCAGGGATGTCGCGCGTGCGCAATCAACGCCTCCGCAAGCAGGGGGGGAGGAGCCAATGGAGATCGGCGGTGCTAGAGCTCAATCAGCCACCAGAGCCTTAACACCGGGAGCAGTCAAAACAAAGCAGCCTAGAGGGAACAGGAAGTGTTACATCTGTGAAAGTCCTAAGCACATGGCGAAAGAGTGTCCCCAGAGGCTCCACAAGCACACTGCAGCTTCAATGACAGTAATGGGAGCAACTCAGCAAAGTGAACCACAGCAGGGAAACGAAGGAGTCTGGCTGGAAACAGAAGCACTGGGGGCCAGCCAGGCGAGTCAGTAAAGAAGTCCCCAGAGATTTTGAAGCCCACGGATCCCCTCCCGCCCAAACCAGTGGTGCAGCTCACCGCATCGCTCCAGCTGCCCAGTGGTCTCACTTTAGAAGTGCCGATTACGATTGACTCTGGCAGTAATGCGGACTTTATCGCACTGGAATTCCTTCAACAACACAACATAGCGCTACTGCCAGCCACACTGCCCCTGAACGTTGTCACAGTGGATGGCAGGGAACTGCTAGGGGGGCAGGTGGTACAGCAGACACCACCTATGGTGATGCAAATTGGGAATCACCGAGAAGTAATCAGCTTCAACGTCACCCAATTGTCGGACACGCCAGTAGTTCTGGGAATGAGTTGGCTACACAGGCACAGCCCAGCATTGGCATGGTACCAACGCCAACTGACTTTTGGCTCCTCCTACTGTGCGGAACACTGCATTCTGCCTAGACCAGAAGGGGAGGAGGATGACCCACAGTTACATTTGGGCACGCTGCAAGCAGTACCTCTCAAGTATTCTGAATTTTTGGAGGTGTTCTGCGAGAAGGAAGCGGACAAGCTACCCCCCCACAGACCCTATGACTGCAAGATTGATCTCCTGCCGGGGGCGACGCTGCCAACAGGGAAACTGTATTCCATGTCTGAGGATGAACTGCAGGAACTTAGGGAGTTCATAGACCACAATTTGAAGCGCGGGTTCATCCGGGAGTCGAAAGCTGTAGGGGGCAGCCCAGTATTCTTTGTGAAGAAGCGAGACACGCCCCAGAAGAGGCTTGTAGTGGACTTTCGAATTTTGAACTCGAAAACCAAGCCCTCGTCCTTCCCCATGCCCAAAATAGACGACCTGCTCGCGACGGTAAGGAAAGGACGCGTTTTCACCAAGTTGGATCTGCGAGGCGCGTACAACCTGATTCGTGTGCGGGAGGGCGACGAGTGGAAGACGGCCATGTTCACACCACTGGGCACCTACGAATACAGAGTTATGCCCTTCGGATTACAAAATGGCTCTCACTGTTTTCAAGCCTTTATGCATCACGTGTTGGCGGGACTCCTTTACAAGAAGTGCGTATGCTTCCTGGACGACATCCTGATATTTTCTGAGTCGCGAGAGGCGCACGAGAGGGATGTCAGGGAAGTTCTGCAGAGACTAAAGGAGCACAGGCTGTACGCCAAGCTGGAGAAGTGCCAGTTCGACGTGACGGAGGTGGATTTCCTGGGCTATAAACTGTCGGACAAGGGGCTCGCCATGGACAGCGCCAAGGTTCGCTCAGTATTGGACTGGAAAAGCCCGCGCAATCGGAAGGAAGTCCAGCGGTTTGTCGGCTTTGCCAACTTTTATCGCAAGTTCATCAAGGGGTTCGCTATGCAAACGGCGGCCATCACCGACACGCTCAGCTCCAAGAAGAAGAAGTTTCTCTGGACGGAGGAAGCGGAGCAGTCCTTTCAGAAACTCAAGCGTCTCTTCGCGTCCGAGGAGCAGCTGCTGCATGTGAATCCCAGCAGACCAATGAGGGTGGAGACAGACGCCTCAGACAGAGCCGTGGGAGCTGTACTGTTGCAACAAGACCAGCAGGGGGACTGGAGGCCGTGCGCCTTCTACTCAAGGAAGCTCAGCAAGTCGGAGCAGAATTACACCATCTGGGACAGGGAGTTGCTAGCCATCCATGCAGCGTTCAAGGCGTGGCGGCACTTCCTTATCGGAGCCAGACACACAGTGCAGGTCCGCACGGACCACAAGAATCTAGAGTACTGGCGCACGGCGAGGTTCCTGAATCAGAGGCACATTAGATGGGCAGAGTTCTTCGCGGACTTCGACTTCAGGATAGAGTACATCCCGGGTGACAACAACATCATGGCGGATGCCTTGTCCAGAAAGCCGCAATACCTCGAGGAGGAGGCACCGTCGGCAGCCAAGCACATTTTCGCACCGGAAGCGTGGGCTTGCGCTTCGGCGACCGTGGATCTGGACGCCGTACGTCGAGCGTTGCAGGAGGACCCCTTCGCGCAAGCCAAGATGGAGGAGGTGCACAAGGGCACGGTGAAGGACGACGAGTTCCAGATCAGAGACGGGTTGCTCATCCGCAAGGGAGCACTCTACGTGCCGGGGAATGACCTCCGCGCGAGGGTGCTGCAGCAGCTACACGACGCCCCCACTGCCGGGCACTTTGGCAGAGAAAAGACTGTAGAACTAGTGACCAGAGACTTTTGGTGGCCCAAGATGCGGGGGGAAGTAGCGGATTACGTCTCGAGATGCGACACCTGCCAAAGAGCCAAGTCAGTGCACAAACCGCCGGCGGGATTGCTGGAACCGTTGCAGACGCCGTCTGAGCCGTGGGAACGGGTGGCCCTGGACTTTGTCACGGATCTGCCCAGTTCGAGGGGAAAGACGGCAGTGCTTGTGGTGGTGGACATGTTTACCAAGATGGCACACTTCATCCCGTGTGCGAAGGTGGCCACGGCAGAACAGACCGCCAGGCTGTTCATAGACCACGTGTTTAAGGTCCACGGTCTGCCACGATCTATTCTATCCGACCGGGGGCGGCAGTTCATCTCGAACTTCTGGCAAAAGTTGATGGGCATCCTGAACGTCAAGATCAATCTAGCGTCGGCGAGACACCCGCAGACCAACGGACAAGCGGAGAGGGTCAACGCCATCATGCAGCAGTACCTGAGATGCTACGCCAATCAGCAGCCTAACACGTGGGTGGACTACCTGCCCCTCGCAGAGTTCGCTTACAACAATACGAAGCACGTGTCGACGGGGGTGACGCCGTTCTTCGCCAACAACGGGAGGCATCCCAGAACCTTCCCAGGTTTAGAGAGAGTGGGGGAGGGGGAGCCGCAGGCAGCGGAAGACTTAGCGTCAGAGTTGCAGGAAGTCCACGAACAGCTTAGGAGGCAGTTGGAACTGGCCAAGCACGCATACAAACTGCAGGCTGACAGACACAGGAGAGTAGGGGAAGACATACAGGTGGGAGATTGGGTCTGGTTAGCAGCGCAAGCAGTGCCGACCAAATCGTTGGCCAAGAAGAAGCTAGGGCATAAGCAGCTAGGGCCTTACCAAGTCCAGGCACAGGTCAATCCAGTGGCCTTCCGGTTAGCGCTTCCGGAGGGTTCCAGAATGCATCCGGTGTTCCATAGATCGGTGCTCACGCCCTACAAAGCACCGCATAGATTTCAGGAGCCAGGCACAGCACCAGATCCGCCCAGAGAAGGACCCAGGGAAGGGGGGTCGCCAAGAGGGGAGCGCATCAACGAAGCCACAGAGATTTTAGACTCGAGATGGGGGGAAGAGGGAGTAGAATACCTTCTTGCCAGAGAGGATACCCCGGCCAGCGCCAACAGTTGGGTGCCGGGCTATGCCTTGGACGAGCCCCTTCTCAAGGAAGAGTTCCATGCCATTTTCCCACACAGGCCCATGCCAGCCGAGTATTTCGACGACTGGCTCTTCACACCCACACTTTCAGGCAGCACGTTCCAGGGGTTCGACTCGGACGAGGAGACGGCACCACACATACGCTCTCCGGAGGGTTCAACCTCGGGTTCTGCCTCAGACCGCTCCTATTGGTGGGATACTCAACCAGAGGAGCAGTGGCGCAGGAAGTGGCTGGGGGGTCCCTGGCAGGCATCACCCTCAGAGGGGAACGGGGGAGAGATGGACATGGACGTGTTGGGGGAGGACGTGGGATTTGAACACGAAGGCAGGGAGATGGAAGCAGAGGAGATCGACGTCGACGAGCGCACGGAGGACGAGCCAGACCTGCCCGATGTGATGTACGACACGGGGGAAGAACTGTATCCGGCACTCACCCCCGCCACGACGGAGCACCCAGAACCCACACCGGAAGGAGGGGAGGGGGGAAGGGGGGGCTTCGAGGGGGGGATGGATGTCAGGGGTTCAGGAGCAGAAGGGACGGATGGAGAGGAATCGGAGGGAGAAGTTAGCGACGAGAGCCGACCAAGGTCCCTAAGTCTCTCCAGCGAATCGGAGGATTCACAGAAAGGGGCTCCCGTGGGCAGAGCTGGGGGGTTGCCAAGAGGGGCACCTCAGGAAGGAGGGACCAGAGGGGATTCAGAGAGCAGCAGCTGGAGATCCGGACCAGCTACCCCACCGGAGAGCAGCAGCTGGAAATCCGGACCAGCTACGCCACCAGAGAGCAGCAGGGGGGAGGAGTTCCAGGCACCAGCGACAGGCAGCTCTCCGGCAGCAGCCACGCCTGCGTCGGAGAGCGAGGAAACGGTAGGGAGGAGGGTCGGAGACAGCGCGCGCGCGCCAAGTTCAAATGTAACAGAGGGAGGCGCAATGAGCAGCCCGGAAAGGGAGCCAGGTCCTAAAGCCCGCCGAAGGGAGGGGGAGGAATCCGAAGGGTCCGCATCCGAGGCATCCAGGAAGGAAGGAACCCCGGGGGGTGGTAGGACCCAGAGGCGAAAGGAGAGACGCAAAAGGTGGAGCAAGGCTAGGGTCTTGAACTGGTGTACAGGAGGCGGAGATTCAGATGGGACTTCGCCGATCTAGGGAATAGACGTAGAGACGCACGCTAAGATTTGGAAATGGAAACTATACTTCAATAAAGACTTTATACCGTTCTACCGGCTAGCGTTGGTCCTTTGTGAGCCGGGACCTAGAGGCAGTCTCTGACAAATATGTTAAGATAAATTAATTGGAAAAGCTTGCAAATATCAAATAGGCTTAGGATTTAAATATGTAATGTGATAAATTATATGATGAAACTGAGATTAGGAAAGAAAGAAAGATGTTATGTGACCAAGTTAATTTTATGAGAATATAGGTTTTGGAAAACCAGTAAAATGATATACACTGAAATTCAACCAAGGGGATACGAGGACGTTGCTTAACAATGTTAATTAGATTGGTTTTAATAAGGTTAGGATGTTTGTTTGTTTGTCTGTTTGTGTGGTTAAAATTTGTGGAAAACTAATAATTTTTTTTGAAAAAAATAAATAAAAATGAAGGTCACCAGGAACTCACATGAAGATTGTGGTCATGCATGTGTTATCTCCAAAGCTAAATCCCTCTGCGTTCAGCAGGGCTGTGTATTCACCATTCCATCCCCTCTTTCACACTGCTACGATTCCCAGCACCCTTAACAAACCATTGTTCCCAGGACTTTTTGGGTGTGGGTGGGAGGAGATGTGCTTTACATGTGCGGTGTGCAGGCATCTCCCAGCACATGTGGGGGGGGGGATTCAAGACTAACTCTTATGCTTTCCTTCCTTAGACCAACTTGACGTTGAACGAGAGGTTCTCTTTTTTTTTTATTATTAAATATTTATTGGTATTTTCAAAAAACACACAACAAACAAAAACAACACAAAAAAGCATATTCGAAACTAAACAGAAAAATAGAAAAAACACATACAGTTTCTGATACTTATTTTCCTCAACCTTGTTTCTCAGACCTCCTCACACCTCCCCTTCTTGTATTCCAATTTAAATTGTCAATTCAGCAAGTCCTTAACTTATTTCTTCACCTTAACTTAAACATTTATTCTAACATACTGTTATTTTACTTTACTTCTTTTTTCCATTTCCTCCATTTATTTTTAACAGCCTTATTTTCACTTAATTTAAAAAAAAGAAAAAAAAAACCAATTTCACCTTATTAAAATTACACATCAATACTTATACCTCATTAATTTATTCTTAAACCTTTTTCCTAAGGTCGACCAAAATTTCCCTTCCACGGTTTACCCAATTTCCTTACCACTAACAAAATATAAAACAAACAAAACAATGCAAATTATCCTTATGTACCCTTTGGATTCCCAACCTCCACCCACCCTTCTCCCGGTTCCAGTCCCCAACCAATATCCATCAGTCTTTATATTATTTATTTAGCCTGGAGATCTCAGGTCCGAGGCCCTTATGTCTCTCTCAGTTCCTTTCTGCCGGTCTCTTTGATAGACCTTGATGTTAAGCCCCAGGTCTCGGAGGGGCTCCGGCCCAACAGAATCGGTGTTGCTTCTAGCCAGTCCTCCATACTTAAAAGCAAAAGCAAAGCCTATGGGGTATTCCAACTCTTGTTTCAAATTTCTTTCAAATCCAAATGTCCCCACAGCTCCAGCTTCCACCTTCAACAAATTTATAATCCTCAGGTCTTCAGATCTCCTCAAAAGAGGATCTCTCCATTTTCCAAATTCCCAATCAAACCAGGCTTTCCGCATCCAGTTTTTATTGTCCTTTTTTATCATCATGTCAGGCCTCATATTGTAGCTCTCCTTTAACTCCTGCAAACCTCCATCTCCTCCTTCGTTTTCTTCAAAAAGAACATATTGCTCCATCGTGTCTATGCTTTCGGTTTCATTTATTTGTTCAGTTGAATAGGCTTCCTGTTTCAAATCCTTATCAGACTCCAAGCTGTTGTTTACTGTCCAGTGTAATAGCGATACCTCTGTAGACAAAGCATCGTACTCATCTTGTAAGTTTCCCAAGAGAACCAGTGCTCTGTCCAATTCTGCTTGGAATTTAGACACTCCAGCCATTTTTGTAATGTAGTATCCTTGTTACCCCTCTAGGGGGATTTAATTCCTTGATCTTCCTTTCAGCTCAAAAACCAAAAGTCCAGTTATTTTGTATCAACCTTATTTTCAACAAGTTATCCCGAATAAACCAGCAAAAACAGCAGAAACAATGTTCTCTTTTTCCAGCTGACAACTAGCTGACTAGCAGCTCACTTGACAGCTGTCAAAATCTTCCATGCAACAGGCTTTCTCATCGGACGTTCCCGGGTCTAGGGGGGGGGTGTAGTTTCAGCTCCCAAAATTCTTTTTATCCTCCAGAATATCTTCTTATAATGTCCAAACCGTGAGGTCAGGATCTTTTGTTAAAAAAAAGCAAGAAACAGATTCTCTCGACCTTAGCTGCCCAGTCCTTTGCTTTAAGTTGTTTACAAAGAGGGGGGGGTGGACTTCCTTTTTAGCCCCTTCCCGCTCGTTCCAAATCCAAGATAAGAAATTTTTTAAAGTTCCAATCTCCGTATTACTCACGGGTTGATGTTTTAGAATCCAATCACTCTTAGAAGAAGTTGGCGCTCTCTGTCAATGGCTTGCGGCTTCACTCCGTAGACGAGGGAGTACTCTCAGCACCACGCCTTACCCTGCCTCCGTTCCGAAGCCTTTAAAGAGGCTCCGTCGCGGATTGGGGGGGCGCAAATGGTGCCCGCCGAGTCTCTGTGTTCACAGGCATCCGCGCCTGTGATTTTAAGGGTCCCCGCTTCGCCGCAGCGGCCAGACCCAGACGCTACGGAGCCGATTCCCTCCGGAGCTCGGAGGGAATCCGCCATTAAACAGTGGCACCAACCCGGAAGTCCTGAACGAGAGGTTCTCTGGGTTGAGGAACACACGCCATCTCACAGTGAAGCAGAACACGGGCCAAATGGTCACTCTGCCATTGCATCCGGTGAAGTCAGACTGGCTTTGCAAAGGAGCTTGCCCCTGAAGCCAGTTGGTTGCCTGCCTCTGGCTGGCTGGCGGCTTGGCATCACCAAAACACAGAGACAGCCCCATGCAACCTCACACCCAAAGATTTCTGCCCATGCTTCAGACATGCAGCCCTAAGAGCAGCTCTGACTCCCACTCTAGGCCCCGCTGCCCCAGTCTTCCTCCTGATGTAGGCTACAGGATCTGGGAAGTCTGATCCAGCTTTGAGGTGTGGTTCCATATGGCCGTTAGTACTGTTCTGCTTTTGCCAGAGAGCCACCTGGTAAGGAAGATCTCCAAGCATGCGTCCTAGGGGGTCCTCTTTAATCCTCAGATGTGCCCACAAAGGCATGATCCAGCACCCTCATGCCACAGCTGCCTCTGGAGTGACCCTCCCTCCGGTAAGAGGCATGCCTCACAGCTGAGTGCCTGGTTGTTTGTGTAGGGTGGAGGCTGGGAATCTTGTGGGCTCCCAGATATTGCCAGATCCAATGGCCTTCTGCCTCAGCCAACATGGCCGACGGTCAGGGGTGATGGAATCCAACAACATGTAGAGGGCCACACAATTCCCCATCCCTGGTCTAGTGAATTTGAGGTTCTTGGTTTCTCTCCCTCTGCCCCCTTTTGCCTGGAAAAGCACTTTGGCAGATTCCTTTGGAGGATTTGGGTGTGACAAGCTGTAGCAGCACACTGAATAAAACAACTCTGAGAAGCTGAAACACCGGGCTGTTTTCTTTTCTAATAAAAATATTCACTGTGCAGTTCACAGGCAGGAAACACAATGTTGATATTGTCCAGGAAATGGGTTTTCAGTTGGAGGGCATGGGTTGCGTGAGAGCATGTTGTGTGGGATAACCAGTCTCATATAACCAACATGCTTCAGTCTAATTAGTGCATGAAGGGGTTAACACCATAGAGTAAGCTGTCCTGCCATCTTAGCCATGTCTCTTCCCCTTACCTTGGGAGTGAGTTCCGATCTATTCTGGTATTCACTTCTTCAGCGTTTAATGTACTGTAGGTTTTTCCTGATTTTATGGTTTTATCTTTCTGTAAACGGCTTTGATGTTTCCTACCATCTGGTAGTGTATAAATTTTATGAAATAAATAAATAATTTTGAATAAATAAATAAATAAACAAATAGGAAGATGTAAAACCACAACCTCCGAAATGAAAGCTACTGTGCCTCCAGACGGATGTTTTTGCCTGGAGGGGGGCCGTATTCTGCAATGTGCTATCGATGCAATAATAGTGCAGCTTTCTAATGGACTGTCCACACAAACATCATTCTGCTTTCTCAGTTGCTCTGCAATGCTTCGCCAGGGTTACCACATCATGGCCCCCTGGGGGTGCGCTCCTTTGTTGTAGCTCAGCAAAAGCAGGACAAAATTCAAATGTTGTCCCTATTTTCAAAAAGGGGAAAAGAGAGGACCCAAATAATTACCGCCCAGTCAGTCTGACATCAATACCAGGGAAGATTCTGGAGCAGATCATTAAGCAAACAGTCTGTGAGCACCTAGAAAGGAATGCTGTGATCACCAATAGTCAGCATGGATTTCTGAAAAATAAGTCATGTCAGACTAACCTGATCTCGTTTTTTGACAGAATTACAAGCCTGGTAGATGAAGGGAACGCAGTGGATGTAGCCTACCTTGATTTCAGCAAGGCATTTGACAAGGTGCCCCATGATATTCTTGTAAAGAAGCTGGTAAAATGCGGTCTTGACTATGCTACCACTCAGTGGATTTGTAACTGGCTGACTGACCGAACCCCAAGGGTGCTCATCAATGGTTCCTCTTCATCCTGGAGAAGAGTGACTAGTGGGGTACCACAGGGTTCTGTCTTGGGCCCAGTCTTATTCAACATCTTTATCAACGACTTGGATGATGGACTCAAGGGCATCCTGATCAAATTTGCAGATGATACCAAACTGGGAGGGGTGGCTAACACCCCAGAGGACAGGATCACACTTCAAAACGACCTTGACAGATTAGAGAACTGAGCCAAAACAAACAAGATGAATTTTAACAGGGAGAAATGTAAAGTATTGCACTTGGGCAAAAAAAATGAGAGGCACAAATACAAGATGGGTGACACCTGGCTTGAGAGCAGTACATGTGAAAAGGATCTAGGAATCTTGGTTGACCACAAACTTGACAAGAGCCAACAGTGTGACGCGGCAGCTAAAAAAGCCAATGCAATTCTGGGCTGCATCAATAGGAGTATAGCATCTAGATCAAGGGAAGTAATAGTGCCACTGTATTCTGCTCTGGTGAGACCTCACCTGGAGTACTGTGTCCAGTTCTGGGCACCACAGTACAAGAAGGACACTGACAAACTGGAACGTGTCCAGAGGAGGGCAACCAAAATGGTCAAAGGCCTGGAAACGATGCCTTATGAGGAACGGCTAAGGGAGCTGGGCATGTTTAGCCTGGAGAAGAGGAGGTTAAGGGGTGATATGATAGCCATGTTCAAATATATAAAAGGATGTCACATAGAGGAGGGAGAAAGGTTGTTTTCTGCTGCTCCAGAGAAGCGGACACGGAGCAATGGTTCCAAACTACAAGAAAGAAGATTCCACCTAAACATTAGGAAGAACTTCCTGACAGTAAGAGCTGTTCGACAGTGGAATTTGCTGCCAAGGAGTGTGGTGAAGTCTCCTTCTTTGGAGGTCTTTAAGCAGAGGCTTGACAACCATATGTCAGGAGTGCTCTGATGGTGTTTCCTGCTTGGCAGGGGGTTGGACTCGATGGCCCTTGTGGTCTCTTCCAACTCTATGATTCTATGATTCTATGATTCCTCTACTATGCCTCACAGTGAGGGCTGCTGAGAGTTGGGAGAGATCTCGGAGGCCAAGGAGTTTGCTTTTCTGCTCAGTACAGGGGATCTTGCCAGCTCTTCACCCCTGACTGGCCGAAGATGCCCATCTCTCATCCAGGCAGCTCCACAAAGTGCCTGGATGATGACTCAGATGGAGCTGGACACACCATTCCTGAAGGATGCAATAATATTGCAATTGTGGTGGACCAACTACATGTCATTTTGCTTTGCAAGTTGTTCTGTGATGCGTCTTCTGTGCTACTATATTATTATCAGCCAGAGAGGCCCTCTTGAGCTATAAAGTGCAACTTAAGTGGGACAAATCCCCCCCCCCCCATAACATTTAGATGGATTTAGGGGAGTGCAACTGGTTTGGTCACACTGGCGTGAAGCCTTGCGGAATTTGAGATGCCATGGTTCACCACTGAACCATCACTCTATCATCACTCTATCTGCTGATAGAGCGTGCATCAGCTCTGGAATGTGGCAAGCTATTTCTGGAGCTCATGTCGCTAATTGATTGATACTGCGTTTCTATGGGAGGTCGATGGACGTCCGGAGACGGCTTGTGGAGTCATGATGGACTTTGTCTCCCTGGCAGTATCCCAACAACAGGCTATGGGCCCAGATTCACGGCACTTACAGGAGAGTAAGACTGCAACAGATTGCTGAGGTATGTGTGGAAAAGTCAAGGCTTTTCGTTGCCGCGGCAAAGTCTCTTTGAACTCCGGCCGGCTAATTGGCCTGGGAGTCGAGCCAAGCAGGCCTCAAGATTTATGAGTAGCCAAGATAAGGAGCCTCTGAAGTGAAAAAGGCTCACGGCTCAAGTAAAACCCTGGAATGGAGTTTTTACAAGCCTCAGATGATGGCACTGAGTGCCCAAAGTTAAACAGGCACAATTATGAGACTTGGGCAAGTTGCTGTGAGAGTCTACTACGACAGTTTGGAGTGTGGCATACTGTGTCTGAAGCCCCTCCAGTTCCTCTGACTGAGAGATGGAGGGCCCAAGATTCAAGGGCCATAGGCGTAATTGTCTTATCCGTCTCTCTGGAGGAAATTGCCACGCTAGCTGGCAACACGACTGCACGTCAGATGTGGAATGCTTTGAAGATAACCCATCTGCCGGTCATCCCAGCCCAGAGTTTGACTGCATCGGAGATCCTGGCTGTTTCCCAGAATGAGAGTGTATGCAGGGATGCCGAGGGCACCGGTTGCAAACTGCAGGGGGAGCTGACTGTGATGTCATCCCAGGCAGCATTCCAGCCTCCAGGGGGAGCCAAGGAGTCGGCAGCTGAGAGCTCTCTTTCCCATGAGAGCCAAGGTCATCTTTGCAGAGGCCGGAAGGCCAGAAGTAAACAGAGACAGATGCCTGCAGATGGCCCAAAGCAGAAGGGGGGAGTAAAGCCCAAGCCAGGGAAAAACAAGGCTTTGTTTGCTGGCACTGCTTCTCCAAAAGCCGAAGGCAAGTTTGATGGCCAGGAGCAGGGGGGCAAGCAGCAAAAGCCCACGCCGGTGGAAGACAAGGTTTTGCTTGCCAGAAAAGCTGCTCCAAAGGCCAAGGCCAGATTTATTGTAGATTCTGGATGCACCCGCCATCTGGCAAAAGATAAGCATCTGTTTATCTCCTTCACCCCTCAAGATGGAGAGATCCACCAGGCAGATGGAAAGACGTTGCGAATCATAGGAGAAGGGACTGTGAGACTGGCAAGTCTGCACACAACCATCAAAGATGTACTTTATGTTCCAGGTGCTGCAGACAATTTGCTCAGTGTCCCACAGCTGACTGGGCGTGGTTTTGAGATTTCCTTCAAGAGGAGCGTCTGTGTCATCAGGAAAGGCAAAGAGGACATTTTGCATGCAAAGTTTATAGATGGTTTGTTCTGTATAACTTATGATGACAATGGTGCTGTTGTGTCTAATGTTGATTCTTGTTGTGTTGCCCAAACTAACAAAGTTCTTCATGCAGGATGCATTCACGAGGCACATCGAAGATTTTGTCACATGTCTTGGCAAGCGCTGGTCAAGATGCCTGAGTTGGTTCAGGGTTTGAACATCAAACCCTGTAAGTTTCACATGAAATGTGTATCTTGTGCAGAGAACAAGGTGAAGGTTGCACCAAAAGGCAAGGAGTCTAGCAGGCAGGCTTCCAAACCCTACCAGCTAGTCCACGCAGACCTGGTTGGTCCACTTACGCCCTCTTTGGGTGGAGCAAGGTACTTCATGGTTCTAATTGATTCTTTTTCCAGGTACATTCATGTGTTTATGCTCGAGCAGAAATCACAAGCGTTTCCTAGGTTCAAGGCATTCTGTGCTTGGTTGGAGAATGTTCACAGTAAACGTATTGGCAGTCTCTTTACTGATCGAGGCGGGGAATTCACTTCTCAGCAGTTTGAAGCTTTCCTGACTGAGAAGGGAATCCAGCATGACTTGTCAACGCCTAGATCGCCATGAATGAATGGACTTGCGGAGCGAGCAAATCAGACTTTGCTTCAAGGCCTGAAAACCTTGTTGCATGATGCCAATCTCCCTGAGAAGTATTGGGGGGAGGCTCTGTCCACGTTCGTTTACACTTATAATCGCAGACTGTCATCACCTATTGGTTGTACTCCCTATGAGAAGATGTTTGGTAAGAAACCTTACGTCAAGCACATGAGAATCTTTGGTTCTGACATGTGGTACACACCCCACAGAGCAACAAGCTTGGGAAGCGTGGGGCACATGGTTTGTTCATGGGGTACGAAAAAGGTGCATACAGGGTATGGATGACTGACTCTAAGTCCGTTAAGTTCACAAAGAGTGTTGAGTACAATCCTAAGTGGGGGGGAAATGTGGGAATTTTCCAGAGTTACCCAGAGGAGGATGAAGGTGATGTGAAAAAGGCAGATAATGTTGAGAAAGCTGAGGATGAGGATGAGGATGATGATCAGAGTTCGGATTCCAGTTCAGTGGGCGGCGCTGCTGCTGGTGTCAGTGACAGTGATGACACAGCAGACTACAAGAGCGCAAAGGCCTCAGTCAGACCATCTGATGCGTCTGACAATGAACTGGAAGAACCACTGTTCACCATTGGTCACTTTTCTCCTAAGAAGGAGGAGATGAGTCCAGAAGACTTGCGTCTAGTACACAGATCTGAAAGGGCGACCAAAGGCAGACCTCCAAAGAGATTTGCTGATGAGTTTGCTAAGACGGCAACTGCTGTTCTTAGTAGCTCAGAGAAGGTGTGGGAACCTTCAAGCTTCAAAGAGGTTCAGGAGTTAACCTCTAAAGATGCTGAGCCTTGGCTTAATGCCATGAAGGCTGAAGTTGATTCCTTGAATAGGAACCAAACTTGGGAACTGGTACCGGTAGTCCCAGGAATGAGACTGGTTGGCAGCAAATGGGTCTTCAAGGCCAAGACAGACCAGGATGGCAAAGTGGTCAAACACAAAGCCAGATTGGTTGCCAGAGGTTTTTCACAGGTACCAGGACAGGATTACCACGAGACCTACTCACCCACCGTCAAGTATGAGAGCATTTGGCTGATGCTCAAGATTGCTGCAGAGGAGAAACGGCATGTTTCCCATCATGACATTAATACAGCTTTTTTGTACGGGGTTTTGGGGGAGGAGCTGTTTATGCTTCCACCTGATGGGATGCAGATACAGAAGGGAATGGTCTGTAAACTGCGGAAATCCTTATATGGTCTCAAGCAGAGTGCCAGGTGTTGGAACACAAAACTCACTGAGACATTGCTTTCTCTAGGTTTTCACCAGGGCAAGGCTGATCCGTGTGTGTTTGTCAAGGAGGAGGGGCAAAACAAACTGTATTGTTTATGTTTTGTTGATGATCTTCTGATGTTTTGGAAGAATCAGGCTTTTTACCAAAGCACCCTAGCTCAGCTGAAGGAGCACTTTGACATGAAGGATCTTGGTGAGGTATCCAACTATCTTTCTCTGCAGGTGGAGAGGGACCAAGCAGGTAATTTTCTGGTACACCAAACACAGAAAATTGCTGATGTATTAACCAGGTTGAATTTGGTTGATGCAAACCCAGCAGACACACCGATGGTGACAGGTTACCAGGTAGATAGTACTGCTGAAGCGTTTTCTGACACTACGCTGTACAGATGCATTCTAGGCAAGCTGAATTTCATTGCTAGATGTTCAAGACCTGACATAGCTGTAAGCACTAACCTGCTTAGCAGACATGCTAATAATCCTACTGTTCAGGATTGGAAAGCTCTGAAGCGCATAGCCCGCTATTTGAAAGGGACTTTGCACTACAGGCTGAGGTTCACCAGTCAGAAGACTGGAGGTCTTGAAATCTTTGCAGATGCTAGTTTTGGAAGTGACACCACGGATGGTACAAGCACTTCTGGAGTATGCTACATGTACAACCACTGTCTGTTTGACTGGCTGTGCAAAAAGCAGACGAAAGTAAGCCTAAGTTCCTGTGAAGCAGAACTCAATGCTCTGTCATTTTCACTCATGGATTGTGAGTGGTTGATGCAACTGTTTAAGGACATCAGAGTTTCTGTGAAATGTCCTATACAAGTGTATCAAGACAATAGATCCTGTTTGGCTTTGCTGAACTCAGAGAGTTGCAAGCAAAGAACCAAGTACTTGCAGATTAAGCTACATCGTGCAAGAGAGTGTATTCAGAAAGGACTCATTCAGGTGTCCTACATGGCAGGAAATGAAATTCCTGCTGATCTGTTGTCTAAGGTTGTTAACACAGAACAACTTAAGGTTTATGTACAGAGGTTGCAATTAGGTTGAACAACAGGTACTACAGGTTACACGGAAAGGGGGAGGATGTTAGGATATTTCCGTTCCACCTTAAAAGGGAGCAGGATGTTTGCGTCACAGCCTGCGTATTTCCTGTTCACAGGATGTTTCTGTTGTGTCTTTGCTTTCGTTTCTCTCTCTGTGCCTGAGACACTGAAGCAGGCAGTCATGTTTTTTCTTTGTTCTGACCAACGCTGAATAAACTTGTAAATAATGCTCTCCTGAGTACATCTTTCGCTGTGCATTATCTGCTGATAGAGCGTGCATCAGCTCTGGAATGTGGCAAGCTATTTCTGGAGCTCATGTTGCTAATTGATTGATACTGCATTTCTACGGGAGGTCGATGGACGTCCGGAGACGGCTTGTGGAGTCATGATGGACTTTGTCTCCCTGGCAGTATCCCAACACATTTGTGGTATGAAAAAGGTACCTGGTTTCAGCTGGAAGTTAGGGGGCACTGGTTGGAAGTGTCGGAGTATGTCTGTCCCGAAAGCTTTGCAGGCACGAACAGTACTGAATACAGTTTTGCAGATAACTGCCGTCCTACTGTCATGAATAGAAACAATCATGAATCGACAAAAACGGGCATCTGGAAGGAACCACTATGCCAACAGGATATCGGACTGAATGGGCCTTGGCCTGACCCAGCAAGGCTCTTCAAATGCGCTTATGTTCCCCTGACTTTGGGGACGCCTTGCAGGAGTCTCACCCGTCTCATGGCTATTCTTCTAGTGTGGACCAGTTCGACAAGCTCTCCCCCGAAAGCAGGTGCACCATCCAGAACATGCTGGCTCTGTACCTGAAGAAGAAAGCGAACACAGACCAGGAGGAAGGGACTTCTAGGGGAAGCGAGGCCTTCATGCGGGAAGCCTTGACTCCTCACGTGTTCCCCGGGATCAGCTTCGACCCCACCACCCAGTCTTCTGCTGCAGCACATGAGGATGGGCATTCCTCCCCTTTCAACCATCTGGCGGAGTCACTCTTCCACCTGGCCCAGAACAGGAGGCTCCTTCCAAACACGCAGAATGCCTTGCACGTGATCGATGGGCCTGTGGTCACTGTGACATAGGCAGGGCCGGATTTATGTTTGTTTTTTTTTTAATATTTTTTATTAAGCAGTTTTTATAACCACACAAACATAACATAAATACAACATATACATAAACAAACAAAAACAAAAACAAAACAAAAAAACAAACAAAAAACGAGTACCATTTCATATCTTAATTTCTTAAACCTTTCTTCCCCGACTTCCTCATGCCTCCCTTTTCTGTATTCCAGGTTCTAATCAATTACTCAGCAAATCTTCCCTTATTTTAATTTAAATTTAAGCTAATCTTCCTTATTCTCCTTGTCTTAACCATTACTAATAGTAACCATTTACTTTCCAGTCCAACATCATTCTAACTTTCATTAATTTTGTAATATTTCTTTAGATAATCCTTGAACTTTTTCCATTCCTCTTCCGCTGCTTCTCTTCCCTGGTTTCGGATTCTGCTCGTCATTTCTGCCAAGCCCATGTAGTCAATCACCTTCATCTGCCATTCTTCCAGTGTGGGTAGATCTTGTGTCTTCCAGTACTTTGCAATGAGTATTCTAGCTGCTGTTGTAGCATACATAAAGAAAGTTATATCCGTCTTTAACACCCCTTGGCCGACAATACCCAAGAGAAAGGCCTCTGGTTTCTTAGGGAAGGTATATTTAAATACCTTTTTAAGTTCATTATAGATCATTTCCCAGAATGCCTTAATCTTCGGGCACGTCCACCAAAGGTGAAAAAATGTACCTTCTTTTTCTTTACATTTCCAACATTTATTATCAGGCAAATGGTAAATCTTTGCAAGCTTGACTGGGGTTATGTACCACCTATAGATCATTTTCATAATATTTTCTCTTAAGGCATTACATGCCGTAAATTTCATCCCGGTGGTCCACAACTTTTCCCAATCCGCAAACAAAATATTATGACCAATGTCCTGAGCCCATTTAATCATAGTTGATTTAACCGTTTCATCTTGTGCATTCCATTTCAGCAGTAAATTGTACATTTTTGACAAATTCTTAGTACTGGATTCTAACAATTCAGTCTCCAATTTTGATTTTTCCACCTGGAAGCCAATTTTACTGTCCAATTTAAACGCTTCATTTATTTGGTGATAGTGCAACCAATCTCTCACCTTCCCTTTTAGTTTCTCAAAACTCTGCAAAACTCTGCAATCTCAGTTTGTCCCCTTCCTTTTCCAAAATTTCCCAATATCTTGGCCACTTCGACTCCATATTTAACTTTTTAACTGCCTTAGCTTCCATAGGCTAAGTAGGCAGAAGCCTATGGCCTCTAGATCTAGGGGGCCTCACCAGCCTGCCCGCTCCCCAGCGCCGAAGACAGCCTTCCCTCTCCCCAAATTGCAAACCCAAGACTTCATGCAGGGCATTTCTCCCCTATTTCAATGACATTTTGCTTCAAAAGGAAAGGTGGACTTGGAGAAGGCAAGCAAAATGCGAGGGAGATAGTGAAAGATACAGGAAATTGAATGCAGATTTCCAAAAAATAGCAAGGAGAGACAAGAGGGCCATCTTAAACGAGCAATGCAAAGAAATAGAGGAAAACAACAGAATGGGAAGAACCAGAGATCTGTTCAAGAAAACTGGAGCTATGAAAGGAACATTTCATACAAAGATTACCATAATAAAGGACAAAGGTGGAAAGAACCTAACAGAAGCAGAAGACATCAAGAAGAGGTGGCAAGTATACACAGAGGGATTATACCAGAAAGATATGGATGTCTCATACACCCCAGGTAGTGTGCTTGCTGACCTTGAGCCTGACATCCTGGAGAGCAAAGTCAAATGGGCCTTAGAAAGCACTGCTAATAACAAGGCCAGTGGAAGTGATGATATTCCAGCTGAACTATTAAATTTTGTTAAAGATGATGTTGTTAAGGTGCTACACGCAATATGCCAGTAAGTTTGGAAAACTCAGCAGTGGCCAGAGGATTGGAGAAGACCAGTCTACCTCCTTTAGAGGAAAAGGCCTTGAGGGGAGGACCTGTTGCCTCCACAATCCTTCCTAAATGTGGATAAGCTGAGAGGCAATTGTCCGGCAAATGTGGTGCTGTGGGGAGGCAGGAACATTTTCCTGCAGTTAAGTATTTTCTAAGTTCCTTTCCCGAAACTTCCCCAAACGGTTCTGAAGCCTCTCTAACCTCAGAAGTCTTTTCCTCTCTTGGGAATTCTGGGATTCGAGGATAACTTCATGGAGAAGGAAAGAAACCTGCAGAATCAGCAAATGAGTGCCCGCCGGGAGCCTCCACCCCCACCGCTGCCGCCAAGCAGGCTGTAAGTTGCCTTAGAGGTGTACTGTGCCCTCCTGCCTCATTGCTTTTAAGGACTAGTTGAGTTCTGTTCTCATCTCCCTGAGGAGTATCCGTGACAAGGAGAGCATGAGCAAGAAGCAACCCCAATGACCCACACTATGCGCCAGCTCTTTGTGCCTTCCACACATACGCAGTCCGGACAGAGAGAGGGACTCATCAAGCACGTCCTCGCCAAGAGAGAGAAGGAATATGTCAACACCCAGAATTTCAGGTCAGATCATGCAAAAGTGCAAACACCATGCAAAGACCAGTGGAACCTGTATCAGAGTTGGGGCTGGAGAAAGCGACATCTACATGACAGCTTTATTGTTGGGTGCCAGGCAAAGTCTGTCCTGTTCACTCAGGCCACATGGGTGGGTAATGGAAAGTATTAGTTGTGGTGGGCAATTTTCCTTGGTGCCACATACTGAACCGTGGCTTCATATTATGAGCAGGACGGCAGCCTCTCCTCCAGGTTTGCACACCTCTCCCCCACCCCAAGCCTATTGGGAAGCTTTCACTTGGATTTTAAATTAACCACAGTTTAGTGTGTCCAGATCCTATGGTGGTTCATTTTACCAGCTTTGTAAACCCACGATTGGAAGTTGGCTTGTTTCAATGAGCCATGGTTCAAATGAAGCGGATTGTGCAGCTTCAGACATTGTGACAAGATGCAGTTAATCCAAAACTGAAGCAAAACCTTTGGAACTCCTCCTAAAAGCTGTGCTGGAGGACAGGGAGGTGTGACCCCCCCAACACTTGGTGTGGGTCATCCTTATAATGCTAAGCTTACTACTTCACACAAGGTTTTTGAGTTTTTGCTTTGGTTATTTCCTCATACTGTTAGTAGTAAGGTCAAGGTAAAGGGACCCCTGACCAGAGGACTTCCGGGTTCGCGCCATCAGCAATGGGGGAGTTCCTCTGACCGAGAGGAACCCGCTCCGCGAAAATCGGGTCTTGCCGCCGCAGCGAAGCCAGAGACCCTTTAAAAATCCCAGGTGGAGGAAGCCTGGGAACGTGGGATTCGGCTGACACCAGGAGCGCCTCCCCTACTCGCAGGGAAACCCCTTTTTCGGGGATCCGATGCGACGTGGGGTGAGCGGCGCGGTGTTTTGAATCGACCGCTATTTTTACGGAGTGAAGCCGTACAGTCGTTGCCGGAGAGCGCTGACTTTTTCCTGTGGACAATTGGACTCTAAACAAGTACCCATTTGTAGAACGGAAAATTGGATTAAGAATCATTTTAATTTGGCACTGAAGCGGGAAGGTTCTAAACAGGAAGTCCGCCTTCCGCTTTTGTAAATAGACTAAAGCAAAAATTGTGCAAGCTAAAGCCTGGAAAGTCGTATATACAGGTCTAAATTTCCTTCGGTTTTAACCACCAAAACCCCTCTTGGAAGCAGGAGAAAAGAGGGGGGATTTTGATTGTTCAAGACTGCAGGAGAGAGAGTTAAGAAAGATAAATTTCCACCGTCTCAAACCTGGGAACGGGGTGTCAGAGACAGAAATTTTTTGGGAAGTTCATTGACTGTGAATGGAATGTTTTTTGACAGATAGCTAATGAAGAGAAACAAATTGCTTCTAATGTTGCCTTTTGCATCTTAAAGAAACAAAAAAATTGAAAAATGAAAGTAATTTTCTTTTGTTGGACCTGCTTTCAAAAGATGGACACAAATAGAAATTGTCTCCTCTAGAGGGAGCTTGTTAAATTGTTGCTGGAGTCGATCTGGGGATTTCACAGCTGTGGAGATTAGGATCGTGGGATCAGACTCTGACCTTGAATAAAAATGTGTTTAGAAGAAGTTTTGGTGCTTGCTTTTTGCAAGACAAGTGCTTTGTTGGACCAGATGCATGAGAAGATGGATTTGATGACTGTTGCAGTCAAAAACTTTGGACAAACAGCGAATACTTATATAGAAACCATTCAGGAACCAACCCAGGAACCTGTTTTGACAGGGCAAGTGCAAATGCAGAAGACAATGGAGGAGGTTGCTGTCGAACCTCAAGTAACACAAATGGAGAGACCCGAGGCCCTGCAGGAGCATAAGCCACTGTTCTTGAAGATTGAATCTGGAGTGGGCCAGGGGGGGGGGTCTGGAGTTGTGGGGGCTCTTAATTTTGGAGGGACTTTGAAACATGCTTTTAAATACTTTCTGGACTACACTGCTGACTGTGGGGAATGGGACTGTGGGGAATGGGCTGATCTGCTGAGGGGAGATGGAGATATTTTCGGCTTGGAGTCTCCCCGAGACCTACTCCTCAATGAGAAAGGAAAGAAAGTAAGAAAGAGACCAACAAAAGACAAGGTAAAGTGCAGGTATAAACAAGAAGAAGATCTGCAGAAGGGACATGGAAAGGACTTAAGAGCCTCGGACATAAGATTACCAGGTTGATGGACTAGATGGAATGGACAGACTGTTAGTAGTACCCAGTGGCCATTTGTTTTTCATGTCTGCTTTTATGATATGTTTATCAGTATGTGGTTAGCAGCTTCAGATCCTACTGTTTTACAGAGGCTGTTTAGCTTGCTCTTTTTACCCCTTTACTAGAAAGGCTGTATTTCTGTGCTGTTTTCAGAGTGGGGAATGCCCATTCCTTCATGGCCAGCATGGAAACACAGAAGGTTAGCCATTTAGGAGGTTTGCAAAGAGGGCAAGGATGTTACGGGGTAATCTTCTAGCAAACAAGCTTGGCACAGCAGATCTGAGAGGTGGTTTTCTGCTCCCGGAAAGCCAGTCTGGAAACCAGGTTGCCAGGTGAAGGAAGAATGAAGACATCAACCAACTCACTTGCCTTCAAAGAATTTCTGGTTGCCTGTGGCTACTGGGATAGTGCTTATATATCAGGCTGGCTGACACATCTTAAAAAATACGAGGAAAAAGCTTTTTTTCTTTCATTAGCAAAGCTCCTTTGGGGCCCCGAATAGCTAAGCTGAGGAAGAAGTGGCTGGTATTACTTGTTTGTTCCTGGTCCTGATCTTGCCTGCCCTTGCACACTCCTGTTGCCTTTGCATATTTAACCAGCACGTCTGTTCCGATTGGAGTCCTATTCCTGCAGTTCCACATCCTTCTCTTTGACACTTGGGCATTCAGTTCCAGGAGCTGGACCTGAGCACAGAGGCTTTCTTCTACTTGGACTCGACAAAGGAGCAAGAGTGGCTGACAGCTGTGGAAGAAGAAGAGTTTGTATTTGATATCCCGTCTTTCACTCCCCTTCAGGAGTCTCAAAGCGGCTAACAATCTCCTTTCCCTTCCTCCCCCACAACAAACACTCTTTGAGGTGAGTGGGGCTGAGAGACTTCAAAGAAGTGTGATTGGCCCAAGGTCACCCAGCAGCTGCATGTGGAGGAGCGGAGACGTGAACCCGGTTCCCCAGATTACACCATTGGAAAAGGATTTGCGTTCCAAATCCAAGTACAAGAAAGTAAGTCCAACCCCACCCATTTCTTCAGCAGCCAGACAGCTGTCAGGAGCTGGAGTGAGGAGGAGGAGGAGGAGGAGGAGGAGGTCAGCAAGAAAAAACACCTGGTGTCAGTGGTGTTTTATTCAAAAGAAGCCAACATTCTTTATTCAAAGAAACCCAAACCGTGCAGGCCTCGTGATCACAGAAACCTTTCCCAACAGGTCTTGCCCCAGTGAGGTAGTTGTGAAGGCTGAAGGTTGCTACCCTCCCACCACTCTCTGAAGTCTCCTCCTCCCCCTGGTCCTTCCCAAGCAACCTGAGACTCTGACACCTTGCCTGTCTTTGCTCCCTCCTCTTAATTTCTCTGTGTTCTGGGAGACCAGCAGGGAGGGGAGCTGATCGCAGCAGGATGGGGAGACCCCCTGGCTTCTTCAGCAGCCTGCCTGATCTCTGCCTCTTGACCCCCACCTCCAGCCTCCACTTCTGCCTCGGATTCTGGACTGCTGTTTGCCACAGAATCTTCCTGCCCTCCTGCCTCTTCAGTTTCCAACACCTCCTCTTGCTCACAGTCTGCTCCCTCTTCTCCCTCGGACGACCCCCCACCAGTTCCCTGGCTCTGAGCCTTCTTCCCTTGGGGGATCCCCAGTTGGTGCCACCTGCCACTCCTATCTGCATCCAGCCGGCCCAGGACAGCAAGCAATGAACAGAGCTGGTAGACATCCCAGTACCTTGCATCTTCTAGGTGCAGCTGGTGCTCATCTTTGTCAGGAAGGACCAGCTCAGCCGCATCAAGGAAGTGATGAGGGAGACAGTGGGCACAGGCATCATGGGGAAGATGGGGAGTAGACTCTGACAGCGGAATTCCCCATGTCTATCTTTTTGTCTGTCTATCTGTTTTTCTAATCTCTGCCAACCAGTTTCCCCCTCTTTCCTGCTTGCTCACTAACAGCCATCTTTGCTCCGCCCCTGCAGGGTAACAAGGGGTGTGTGGCCGTGAGGCTTGTCTGCAACAATACCAGCTTCTGCATCATCAATTCCCACCTTGCTGCCCACGTGGAAGACTTCGAGCGCCGAAACCAGGATTACAAGGATATCTGTGCCCAGATGAGCTTCCTGCCCCCTGACCAGGGTCTGCCGCACCTGACAATCATGAAACACGAGTGCGTTTCGAGGGCTTGGAGGGAAAGAGCCTTGGCTGATGTAACTTGTTGGTCTCCGCTATCTGGAGAAGCAAATTGAGTCACGTTTCTGTAACTTTCCTGCCTGTGTGTAGCTCAGGGTAGGCAGCATTTGTTGTTGTTTAGTCGTTTAGTCGTGTCCGCCTCTTCATGACCCCATGGACCAGAGCACGCCAGGCCCTCCTGTCTTCCACTGCCTCCCGCAGTTTGGTCAAACTCATGCTGGTAGCTTCGAGAACAGTGTCCCACCATCTCATCCTCTGTCGTCCCCTTCTCCTTGTGCCCTCCATCTTTCCCAACATCAGAGTCTTTTCCAGGGAGACTTCTCTTCTCATGAGGTGGCCAAAGTCTTATAGCCTCAGCTTCACGATCTGTCCTTCCAGTGAGCACTCAGGGCTGATTTCCTTCAGAATGGATAGGTTTGATCTTCTTGCAGTCCATGGGACTCTCAAGAGTCTCCTCCAGCACCAGAATTCAAAAGCATCAATTCTTCGGTGATCAGCCTTCTTTATGGCAGGCAGCATAGTGGTCTCCAAATGTTGATAGACCAAAATTCCCATAATTGCTAAGAATTGGCCTTGCTGACTGGGGCTCATGAGAGTTCCACTTCAGCAACACCAGGAGGGTGCAGTGTCGGCGATCCCTGCTGCTGCAGCTGCACCACTAAGGTTTCTACTAGAGCAGCCAGTAGAGAGCAAGATAAACCGAGTGGCAGAGATGTATTAGATTAGATTATAGCAAATGTGGGCAACTTCTCCAGTGATTGGGGTGGGAGTTGCAGTTTGTTAAGGGCAGTAACGCAAAAGCAGAGCGGCCATTTTTCATGGAGAAGGTTCCCGGCTCAGTCACCAGTGTGTGCAGATAGGGCTGGGCATGATCTCTGCCTGAAAGCTGCTGCCAGTCCATGTAGTCCGACCTGAGCTTGATGGGTCAATGGTCTGCCTCAATATAAGGTAGCTTCCTATGTTCCTGTGTACTACAGCAGGGTTTGGAGGGCCACAAGCGCCCTGCCCATGAATTCAAGAACCAGGGGAAATTCTAAAAGTCTTTGCTGAAAGGACATCAAAGCAGGGGCCAGGTGAACCTCTTTGGGAGATTATTCTGAAAGGTAGGGTGCCATGACTGAAAAGGCCCTGCCATACTTGAAAGAGCAGGAGTTCCCTGGGAAAGGGCTGCCCCTGCTAAAGATTCTAGTCAGTGGAGAGGCAGTGCAAACATAAGTGGGCCTTCTTTTGGTACCCTTTTCCCAAACCTTGAAACACTTGAAAGGCCAAATGGGATGCTCTGAATTGGGCCTGGAAGCAGTTCAAGAGCCAGTCTAGTTCACAGAGCACTAGCCTAATATGATCATACTGCCCAATCCTAGTTATCAGTCTTACTACATATTGCAGGAAGTGGCAGCAGGTTGCCCCCCGTCCCCCAACCCCATGAGCTAGCCTGTAGCTGTGGTTGCTTCGCTTTTTTCCAGCATTGTCATCTGATCACTAAAAATCAGCTTCAGAGACTTCTGACCTACGACCAGGTGAGAGACATCTTTGTGTTATATGTGGTGGTTTAGGATTTTGCCCTGTTTATTTCCTTTGTCTGGGATACCCCAGCCTAGGCTAGAGAAACCACTTTCAGGCAGTTAGGAGCAAAGTGTAGCTATAACATAGGATGACTGCGACTTCTACAAATGCTTTTTAAGGTTGCAGGTTTGTGCAACCTGAATTAGAAGCAAGTCCCAATTAAGTTGGAGGGTTGCCTTGGAATAAGTAGGACTGCTCTGTAGTTTCCCAGTTAGAGGGCTTTCCTAGCTCAGCACACGCTCCAGATGTTGTTGGACTCCCATCAGCCCCAGCATAGCTGCTGTCCAGCAATATCTAAAGGTCTAAGGTTTCCTGCTCTAGGTTTTGCATCTGTCTGGAAAATCTGTGTTGCTCACATGTTCTTATCAGCAGAGGCTTCCATTAAGTCCAATTAAATTGCTGGTGCTTTTTGTTTTACATTTTTCTCTCCAAGGTTTGTGTGTTCATCATGTTGACGACCTTTCTCCCACTTGGCATAAGGATCATTGGTATTTTGTGTTGAAACAGAGGCCTGATTGCTGCACCTTACGGTGGATTTAAGCTCTGTGAGCGTAGTCATGCCTTAGCTCTTTGAGAAGGATGCTGCAAGGGGAGGACGCCCGAAGATGGCGGCTGTAACAACTTCTCCTTCATGAACCCTCCGGATTACAAACCTTTTATAGCCTTTTATAGCCTTTTACAGCCGTCTTTTTAGCTGTTTTTAATTGACTTTTAAATCATTTTACCTCTGTTAGAAGTTTTAATCGTTTTACTTCTATGGTTGGCCAATACGTATCAACAAGGATATTCAAACCTTCTGCTGATTAGTAACGCCGCCTTGAAGATTGGGTTATGCTGAGCAGTGGAGGAGGAGTAGCAGAGGAGTTGCGGCCATAAAAGATAAGTTCTCTTTTGTCTCCGTTTACCTCTACTTTGAACCTCCGTAGTCAGTGAGACAGCGACAAATGGGTCATGGCAAGCGACCAAGATCTGCTGAGAAAGGTTGTTCACCTCCAAGAGCAAAGCAGTCAAAGCTTGAATCTCCCCCACCATCTACTAACAATAACAGCAAAACGGAGCAAGTAATTGTTTCTGCGGTCGAAACATACAACCGCTTCTGGCCTCTGTATGATCAAGGAGAGTTGGAAAAGCTAGCTGATTCAGCGGGGGATGGAAGCCATAGGGAAGCCCTCCTCCCTGACACCTTAATTACCCCTCCGTCACTGAAACGGGAAGCATTAGGGCAAACTGCCCATGATTTAGTACCTGATCAAATACAACTGGTAATCAGGACTTTAAGCTTCATTTTCAAGGAATTGGAGGGGATTTCTTTGTCATTGAACAAACTGTCACGGGCCCTTCTGGCTCATCTACCTTCCTCAACTGAGCTATCTAATTTGCATCAATCTCCAGTGCAGCTTGTAAGTGCCTTAAAGAGACAACTTGATCAGAAATCTCTCCCTAAGGGCCTAAGATGCAGGCTGCCACTGCTCCAAAGGAATAAGCAATCTTTGATTTTTCAACCTAACAAAATATGTTTATCCATTTTTTCCCGTGACGCCCCCAGTCTTAGGTGGAATAACCTGAGGACGGCTAAAGGGTACCTTCGTGATTTGTTAAATATTCCTTTTTTCCATATAGATCTTATATCTGTAGCACCCCTAAATGCCACGCCCTGGCCAAGGAAATTTATGCTCTCCTTCCAGTCTGCAAGGATCCCACATCTTCTTGCAAGACAAAAAGATCGGCTGGCACCCTGGGAGATTGTAACAACTAGAGTCTTTAAGGACACGAGTGTTAAACCTCTTTTTGCCAACATCTTAACTGACAATGAACGCTCGTTTCCTTCTTCTGTTCCTATAATAACGGGAAAAACACCTAGCCGGGTATCCCCTGTTCCACCTGCGACCCCAAGTGCCCATCTAGTTACGTTGAGGAATGATCCAATTGCAAGCGGAGATTGGAATATCCCTGAAGAGAGAAATCTTATCTCCTCTTATGGAAAACTCCCTTCAGAAGAACAGCAGGCTATTCTCGATAGATTGGATCTACTCAAACAAAGACTTCTATCGCAAGGGGACCCCTCTATACCGATGAGAGAGGAGAGCAGGCGCTCCACGTCCCACATGGCGTCTCCATCAAATGCCCTGATAATTTCTCAACCTGTTACCTTGTTACCCCCTACTGATCTGAATCAGCAGTCACCTGTTGACCAACAGCACCATCCTACCGTGGAGGAAGTTGATAAACTCAATACTCCCGTCTTAGATCTTATGCCCAATCAAAATATGGAAGTTGATGACTCCTTTGCCTCAATGCCTGAGCTAGAATCTACCCTGCCTGAAGATCACCAGGAAATGACTATGCATGCACCATCCTCACGTTCATGTCCTTTAACACATCTGCGTGATAATTCCTCTCCATCTGCGCAGCAACTACAAGTGATGGCTGGAACACCTCTTAGCGCTATCCTGGCTAAGACTGATAATTCTGACGGATCTACTAGTGTAGCCCATCAAAGACTTGTTACTACTCACCTCAATGAACAGCATCCGACCTCACCAACTTTGCCTAATTCTTCCTTCCCGGCAAAGCCCTTCCTGCCTGTTAATGTTACCAAATCATCGATACAATTAACACAGAAGAAGACCTTATCCGCACAAACTAAAATTACCGATTTCCTTATGGGGCCTCGTTCTACCTCCAAGAACCCATTAAACAACTCAAAATTGACAATTACCGGGACAGCACAAGGACTCGACATTATCAATACTTAGCTGGAACATTGCTGGTTGGAGAACCAAAAAATCAGACCCCGAATTCAGGAAGTACATAAATTCATTTAAAATTATTCTGTTCCAAGAAACATGGGATGAGGAAGAGATTACCATAGACGGCTTTGATCTTCTAACACTTCCGGCCTCCCCTTCTTTGAAAGGTGGTCGCCCCAAAGGGGGCCTTTTGATTGGGATTTCACTCCAACTTCGCGCCAAATTCACTCTGGTACGGGCTTCCCCGCCTTTTGCTCTATCTGGACTGATCACAGAAGGGAAGTCCTCATTACTAATTACTAATGTTTATCTCCCCCCCGAAGGCTCAGCGCCTGATCTTGATTGGAGATGGGAATCATTTGAAAATCACCTACTGTCATGTCATACTAAATGCCCTAACTCGTACTCCTTAATTGGGGGAGACTTTAATGCTCGTATTGCCACAAATTGGGACTTACTAACCAAGTCCAAATGGTGGACTCCCCCATGTTTGGACAATTTTGACTTGGAACATGCCAGAATTAGAACTTCAAAGGACAACAGAGTAAACAAAGCAGGAGTGACCCCTTACCAAATGGCCATTCGCCTGAATCTAGTATTTTTGAACGGCACCTTCCCCCCCGATATACCGGGGGAGTTCACTCACCTGGGACTAACATCTAACAGTGTTATCGATTACCTCCTGATCTCCGCAAATCTGGCCGTTAATGTACTTTCCTTCCAAGTTGAAAACCAACATTTCAGTGATCACCTCCCAATAGTGACCACTCTGTCATTGTTCCGGTGCCAGAATGACAATAAACACTCAGTCCTTCTGGAAACCTCATCATCGATCAAAATAAGAGGGATCAAGTGGTCGGAGGCTGTGGCCCAAAAATACCAGGTTTTCTTCCATAGGGAAATCAACGCCTACTTACCTCAAATAACTACTGATTTACAAGATTCCAATTCGGTTTTGAAACTTTTTAACCTTCTTATAACAAACCTTACCACTTTTTTTACATCACCTCCTCAAAAGGCGAAAGTGGCGCATTGCAGTGCTGGGGCCCCTTGGTTTAACACCTCTTGCAAACAAGCAAGATCCCTTCTTCGTTCCATCTATAATGAATACAAAAACTCTAATGCTCAGGCTCTACCATCTTCCTATTTACAAGCCAAAAGAGCATACAAACAGACTTTAAAGCTGGCCAAACGCGAGTGGTATCAAAAACGTTGGCGAGCCTTGATTGCGGCCTCGAGATCCCGCAGACCACAGGAATTTTGGGCTCTGATAAACAAAAGAGGAAGGAAGTACCCACTGACGATTATCCCTGCGCCCACATGGGAACAATTCTTGAGTAAATATTTCTCCTTGGCAGAGGAATCCAACTCATCCACGGAACTCCGAGCCGACCATCTACCTTTGTGGCCCTCCACTGACCCAGACCTGATAATGGACTTGATATTAGATCTGAAAACGGGCAAAGCCCCCGGGCCGGATCTAGTCCCTGCTGAGGCTATTGTTGCGCAACCAAGGTGGTGGGCTGAAATTCTGGCCAAAGTCTTTGATGCAATTAATTCTACGGGGCTTATCCCTAGGTCATGGAAGGAGGCCGTGATCGTGCCAGTCCATAAAAAGGGTCCCCCTGCTGACCCGGAGAACTATCGGAACATCAGCCTTTTGTCTATCATCGGGAAAATCTATGCAAAATTTTTGCTGTCCAAGCTGTCCCATTGGGCAAACGACTCAAATTTGATTGGCCATGAGCAAGCGGGCTTTAGGAACAATTATTCAACCTCTGACCATATGGTAATCATGTATCATCTTGCCAGAAAATATTCTGCCCCAAGTCGGGGGCGCCTATGTGTCGCTTTTATAGACCTAAAGGCTGCCTTCGACAGTATCCCAAGAAATTGCCTATGGAAGAAATTAGAGAGATGGGGCATAGATAGAAGGCTGTTATGGCTTATAACCCAATTACACCATGGGTCGTCGGCTAGAGTGAGACTCACACCGGCGGGAAACCTATCCAACGAGGTCCCAATAAATAGAGGTGTGCGCCAAGGCTGCATTTTGGCCCCACTCCTCTTCAACCTGTTTATCAGTGATATGAAGCTCTTTCTGAACGAGTCTCAAGCCAACATTCATGCCCCCCGCCTAGCTGATTTTCGCTGCCCTTTGCTCCTATATGCCGACGATGCAGCGATCCTTTCCTACTCTAGAGTTGGTTTATGCAGAGCTCTAAAGATTTTTGCGGCTTATTGCAAACTTAACCATCTGACAATTAATCATGGGAAATCTAAAGTCCTGGTCTTTACCAGGTCTCGGAAAACTTACAGCTGGAAGTTAGATGGAGTCCAATTAGAACAGGTTTTCTAATTTAAATACCTGGGAGTCTTTTTTCATTACAATCTAAGCTGGAAGCCACAGATACAGTATTTACTAAACAAAGGGAAAACAATACTTTATACTCTACTCCAATTTCTTGCGGCCGACGGAGCCTCTCACATCCCTTCTGCATTGAAGGTATACCACGCAAAAGTGGTTTCCACCCTTTGTTATGCTGCCCCGCTCTGGGCCCCAGGGTCCAATTTAACATCACTGGGGACATTGCAGAATCAGTTTCTCCGTCGCCTTCTGAAACTCCCCATGTGTGTGAGCAACGCAGCCATACGTCTGGAGTTAAGGATTGCATCATTGGAGACTGTCATCTGGAAGCGAGTCTTTGGCTATTGGCTGTCCAGCTGGCATAGGCTTCCCGACCATTACCTTTTTCAGTGCCTCTGGCGGGACGTCTTTGTCAATCCGTGGGTAGGGAAAATCCATGCCAAACTTCTGAGCATCGGAATTTCCCCAGCGGACTCCTTAAAGATGAACTTACGCTCAGCCAAAAGCCTTATTGAGCAAAGATTAGCGGACATTGAAAATCAACACAACCTCGCCAGGGGTGGGGGTGTCTGCTCCCCCAGGTATCACGGAATAACCCCACCACTTGGCCTTCCATCATATATGTCATCTCTTTCATCAGTACCACACCGACGTGCATTTATTCGTGCAAGGTTCAATGTCTTTCCATCGAACCTGCTGAACCACAGATTTTCTAAGGGTTTGGTGTCTCCGCTATGTGTGTGTGACGGGGAAACTGTTGAATCTCTTTCACATATAATGTTCAACTGTCCCCTACATAGCGTAGCCAGGGCTAAATTCCTGGGTCCTGCTTTACTGCGCTTGGTTGGCAGGCCTGTTGAGTCACACGCCGCACTGCTTTTGCAGGATACAGATCCTTCTGTAACTCTGCAGGTGGCGAGATTTCTGAATGCGGTTATCTCACACTCAAAAACCACCAAAAACCAACAACAACATCAAAACTAATCGAACTGTTATGATGAGAGTGCATGTCGGAGTTCGTCTTCAGTTTTCCTTTTCTGTGATCTGTCCCTTGGAGCTCTCCTGGCCCCAAGCTGTCACTTGGCTCTGCTCAATGACCCACCCTTGCATCGTGGTGTTCACCTCCTGTTGTCGGATATATCTGTTTTTATGTCCCTGTGTTTTTATGTTTGTACATATTTTATGGGCTAATAGCCGTAAATAAATAAATAAATAAATAAAAATGCTGCAAGGAAGGCAAGGGGGGCAGCCTCAGACTTCCAACATATGCAAAACTATCATAAAACATTAAAAACGTCCCTAAAGGCTGTATAGTTACTTATCTCCTTGACATCTGACGAGAGGGTTTCCCACAGGGCAGGTGCCACTACTCAGAAGGCCCTCTGCCTGGTTCCCTGTAACTTCGCTTCTCACAGTGAGGAAACCGCCAGAAGGCCCTCGGTGCTGGACCCTGATGCCTGGGCTGAACAATGGGGATGGAGACACTCTTTCAGGGCTGAGGCCATTTAGGGCTTTAAAGGATGCAAAAGGATGGTTTTGCAGTTGCTCCTAGTGTTGGGGTGTATTCTGCTGGTTGTTAACAGTTTGTATGGATTATTGGTACATATAACATTGCATATTGTAGGTATGGCTAACCTGTGGTCTGCCAGATGTTACTGAGCTGCAGTTCCTGTTGGCTCCAACCATCATGGCCAGTAATCAGGGATGATGGGAATTGTAGTTCTGCAGCATTGTGAGGGCCACGTGTCTGCTACTCCTGAGTTAGAGGATTTTCCTGTCGTGTGATGCAGCAAAGTAATTTAACATGACATAGGGCAAAAATGCACAAGCATCCTGTACCTTTAAGAATTGTGTATAAGATAGGATTTCAGCAGGTATACCGCTTTTTTTCCACCTGGCTAACCTACTAGTAGGGACGCGGGTGGCGCTGTGGGTTAAACCACAGAGCCTAAGGCTTGACGATCAGAAGGTTGGCGGTTCGAATCCCCGCGACGGAGTGAGCTCCTGTTGCTCGGTCCCTGCTCCTGCCAACCTAGCGGTTCGAAAGCACATCAAAGTGCAAGTAGATCAATAGGTACCGCTCCGGCAGGAAGGTAAATGCCGTTTCTGTGTGCTGCTCTGGTTCAACAGAAGCGGCTTAGTCATGCTGGCCACATGACCCGGAAGCTGTATGCCGGCTCCCTCAGCCAATAAAGCGAGATGGGTGCCACAACCCCAGAGTCGGTCACGACTGGACCTAATGGTCAGGGGTCCCTTTACCTTTAACTTTAACTTTAACCTACTAGTACTTCACCTTGGTCTTCCAGCACAACAGTGGTTGTTAATAGACTCCATTGTCAGGCAACGGGGGGTTTTTTGCTTCTCTGCTGATAAGCGATTTCTTTTTGGCTTTAGCTAAACATTCAGCGTACCCAAAAGACAGCTTTTGCTGATTTCACAGAGGGAGAGATCAAGTTCATCCCGACGTACAAATTTGACTCTAAAACAGATCCTGCTTGATAGTTGAGCCTTTGTAAGTAAGTCCTCTCAATCATTCTTCTGCAAGGCTTGTTTGTTTTTCCTAGTTTGCTGAGATGCTAGTAGTGTCCTGCCTTTCCATCCTCCTGAGCAGGCTAGTAACAAATGGCTTTCTGCTAAGCAAGCTGTTGGAGGAGGGCTAGAGTTGAGGGATGGACGGATTTCCTTTCCTCTACAGCCAGAATGGACACCAAGCCACGGAGGAAGAGAGAGATCCAGCTCTCCTTCACCTGCTCACTTTGCTTGCATGGAATTCCGGGTTGCCAAAGGCTGCTAGGCGAGTTGTGAAATGCAAGGCTGTGATATGTTGTCTTCCTCAAGCCATCCCTGCTCTGGAAATGTTTTGGCTCCTTTTCCCCACATTTGTCCTGATAACCAGCATCCTCTGTTTCATGGCGTGTATAAGCGGTGTTGCAGTTCCTTGAAAGGTGCAGCAGGCTGAATGAGAATCCTCTTTGTGTCAAGGAAGTCTGGGAATTAGACTTGGTGCTCTCTCAAGATGAGTCTGCCAGGGCATAAGAGCATGAGAGCAGCCCTGCTGGATCAGGCCATTGGTCCATCTGGCCCAGCATCCTGTTCTCACATTGGCCAATGAGATGCCTCTTGGGGAGCCCACAAACAGGACCTGAGTGCAACAGCACGCTCCCCTCCTCCAAGCCATACTGCTTCTCTTGGTGGAGTATGTTCTGTGGCCATTATGGCTAGTAGCAATTGAGCCTCACCAGCCATGATTTGGCATATTCTTGTGGTTCTTGACAACTGTCAGAAGCCACCTAGGCCTGCTAGTTTCATTGCTCTTGCTGTGGTAATGGGGAAATCAAAAGGACAGGCGGAACATGTAGTGACGAAGCTGGAAAATGGCAGGCTCCTTTGGGCAGCATTTCAGGTGCCAGAAAGGGTCTGTTGAATCACTGAAAAAATAGTGTCTGAACAAGAATAACGGGGCCCCTTGCTTTGGGGAAGGATCATCATTTGGTGGTGTGCCATATGCTTTGTATGCAGAGTCTCTAGTTGAAAGGCACCTCCACCTGAAAAAGGATTGGGCCACAGAGAGCTGCTGCCAGCCAGAGGAGACTTAATTAATGAATTGTGGGGTTGGAAGGGATCACGAGGGTCATCTAGTCCAACCCCCTGCAATGTAGGAATCCAAACTGGGGGAGGTCAGAAATTCATTCTGACCTGGTAGAAGGCAGCTTTTGATTTCCTGACAACTCTCTCCATGAGGCAAAATGCCTGCACACCTGCAAGGTCCGCCCCTTCAGAAGTTGGACTCCCAAGCCCCATCATCTCCAGCTCTTGACCGTGGTCAAGATCACAGGCCGTGTGTGGAGCCAAAGTTGGACTGTGTGAGCCTTGTGTGTTGCCTCAGCCAGTCCAACAGTCCTGGTGTCTCTCCTGTCTCCTTGCAGTGGGAAGTGCCGTGTGCCAGCATGGTGTGAGCCAATCCTCTGGAGAGGAGGCAGCGTGAATCAGCTCAGCTACCGAAGCCACATGGAATTGAAAAGGAGCGACCACAAGCCCGTCAGCTCCCTCTTCCTCACAGGGGTAACACCTGCCCTGGCCAGGGCTATCGTCTATTCAGGGTTTTTAGTTGCCTGCTATGTGGCACCTCCTCGAATCTGGGCAGGCCCTGACCAACAACCAGGCCCCTTTCCACAGAGCTCCTCTTTGGCAAATGACTTCCGGTGCAAGGAGTGGGCAGGTTTTGGCTCTGTTAAATCCCTAGGCTTCCATTCTCCACTCTTCTGAGTACACGCTGCTCCTGCAGGCATGGCAGACCACATGGGCTGAACTGTATACCTTAACCGTTGGCTCCATTCATGCAATGGAGCTTCTGTGGTACTTGGCTTGGAGCATTTGGCTTCAGCCCATTGGCTCTGGAAGTCACAGCCGCTGCCATCCTGGGGAAGCTCTCAGAGTTACAGTACTTGCCTCTTTCAGGGCTGGGAACAGGGGGGTGCATCAGGCCTTTCTGCTCTTAACTCATACCCCCCCTTTAGTCCATAGCCCCAGCAAATGTGCTCTGCCCCCCCACCCATAGGTGAAGGTAAAGACGAATAGGATCCTCTCCAACCCCTTAAAGAGGGTTTGCTGCAAAAAGACCAGGGGGGAAAGAAGCCCTTGGCCCATCTAGCTCAGTCTTGATTTCCGGGGGATCTCTCCCAGCCCTACCTGGAGATGCTGGGGATAGAACCTGGGACCTTTGCATGCAAGGCAGATACCCTTCCACTGAGCGGCAGCCTCTTCCTCTTCCTCGCAGGCAAAGACTCCAGGGGTAGCCAGCGTGGTGCCCTCCAGATGCTGGACTACAACTCCCATCATCCCCAGCCAACATGGCCAGTGGCAAGTGCAGCAATATCTGGAGAGCCCCACGTGGACCTGTTGCATGTGCAGTCCCCTAAATGAGAGCCCGGGGCCAAGGACAAACTTCCCCCTGGAGCACGTTTCCTTGCCTCTGCTGAAGGCAAGCACTCTCTCTCCCCCCCCTTTTGCTCTGCAGTTTCCGTTTGAGAAGGAGAAGTTCCAGATCACAAACAACGGGCAGGTCACCCTCCACTTCTCCTTTATCCCCAAGCTCAGTGACAGCCAGTATTGGAAGCCATGGCTTCGCGCTGAGCCCTGCAAGGGATACTTGGAGCCCAGCGCGTCTCTCTCTGGAATCGTAGAACTGTAGAGTTGGAAAGGGACCCCAAGGGTCATCTAGGGAAGGCCTTGGTTTCCTTTTCATCCCCCCTTTTCTCCTCCTCTTTCCAACCCTCCTCCATCAAACCTTGGGAGTTTGGTAGAGCAGGGGAGGCTTAACATTTGTGGGCTGCATTGCCCCATGCTCAAGCCTCCAAGGGCCATACGTCAAAGCAGCTGAGCCCAAAGTGTAAAAGTGTGTGTGACCAGCTTTAAACAAAGACACACACACAAATGAATTGAAGCCAAACAATGCTGGAGGGTCCCAAAACACCTTTTGGCATCGCAGGGAACCAGTGAGAGCAGTCCGTCAAAAAATTACTTTTTTAAAACAATGTGTATTTTTATGTTGTGGAGGCACAAAAATATCTTGGGGATCATATAGAACTAGCCAAACTTTTAAAAACTCAATGAAATCTAAACTAAAAAAGAAAGTTACATTGGGGGCGCAAAAATCCTTTAGGAGACAAATAAATGCTTTCCCTTTTTATATTCTTTTGTTAGGATCACTTTCTCTCGCCCCCCAGTATCCTGTCACCATCTTCTGTGCAGCTGCTGCTTTGGAGGACTAGAGAGGAAAGTGGGGTGGGGGTGGGAACTGAGTCGCTTCTTTTCCTAATTCTTGAAGTTAAGGTTTCCTCCATACACCTGTGAGAACAGGATGCTATACTAGATGGGCCATTGGCCTGATCCAGCAGGCTCGCATTGTGTCCCTCTGTTCAATTCTTCACTGTCTTCACTTTTAATTTACAGACAAGCCAACTTGGCTGTGCCAAAGAGTGTATCTACCTGACCTCTTCCCGTTTTAGGTGAGACGGTGGACATTTCCCTGGATGTGTACGTCAGCAAGGAAGAGAAGATTGAGGCTATCTTTGTCCTTCACCTTGACCGTGGCAAGGACTATTTCCTCACCATCAGTGGGAGCTACCTACCAAGCTGCTTCGGGACATCCTTGGAAGCCTTGTGCTGGATGAGGCAGCCGATTGGCGAAGTTCCCGTCACCAGACTTATTGACCTGGTAGGGAAAGGGGTTGATTTACCTGGCAGGTTCATGTGCTGAATGTCTACCCTTCCCACTCTGCTTGCCTGCTTGAAAAACAGCTGCTCTTCCACTCAGAAATGTGGGGGCTGGGGGTCCTCCGCTGCATTCAGCTTCAGCTTCTGTAGCTGTGCATCCGCTTCCTGTGTGCTGTTCATGCCCTTTGTTTGCCTTGACTGAGTCATCCCAGGTTCTGGTCCTCCCACCTGCCCTTTCGCAGGGCCACTGAACCGTGTGCATTTCCCTGACATCTGCCCAGATACTGTTCAGCCAACGGGCTGTTTCTTTCTCTTCTCAGGGCCTGTGCCATTAACACCCTTGGTTGTCTTTTGCTCTTGCCTTCCTCCTCTGATCTCAGGGAGAAGACAGCTTCCTAGAAAAGGTAACAGTTGGTTTGCTATCCTCTAGATGTTCTTGTAGCGGGCTCAAATCAGGTACAGGCAACGCCCTGTTTACACGGGGGTTGCGTTCCGAGGTACCGTGCGTTTAAATGAAATTGCGTATATTGGGGACAGCATTGGAAAAGCCTGCAAACACCCTCTAAACTTCCGGAAACCCTTTTGAAAGGCCTTTTGAAAACCAGCAGCCTCCCTGCAAAACTCCTTGCTCCAACTCTCCACAGGCCTGAGAGTTCGGTGCCAAAGCTCCTGGGAGGGAGTCGAGATGCTGTTTCCATGCCACTTTGCTGCTTTTGTGCTCTTGGGGGTGTAGCACCCTGCTTGTGGTTAACACTTAGCTGGAATGAAATATTCAACGCAGCAATAGAGAAATTAAAATAATTTATTTGTCAGACAAATAAATGATAGGCACAGTGGTATATGGTTACCAAAGCTCTGCCCACTCCAGCCCTGATGGTCAGCACTTATATTTCCTCAGCCCAGCCACCTTGCTCCTCCTTTGGCTGCCTCTGTCCAATCAGCCTGGTTGAAATTCCTATTGGCTGTTTGCTAGAACCAATCATAAAAGATACACCCATTTCCTATTACCTTTTATGGGAGACAAACAGCTATATTTCCTTCTATCCATAAATGGCAGACAAGTAGCCATATATCTTACATTTGCCTCGACAAGGCACCTTAATTACCAGATCACCTTTTGCCCCTTTCCCCTCCATTGCAAAATAGATGGCTAAAACAGATGGCTCATGGTATTAAATTTTTGTCTAAACAGAGATCTTGGGTTCACATTCTCACACACCATCAATGAAATAAGAATCTAACATAAGAATCTAACATTTCTTACTTTCTAAATCCTTTGCATATTTACATTTAAGCCAACAAATCTCATACATTAACATAGACAGCTTTTTAGAAGAAGAGGTCTTTGCAAAGTAAAAAAGGAACTCAGTAAAAATAGCTTCAAAAGAAACCTCTTCAGTTTACACCCCCCTTTCCCGGCCAGCTGCTTTTCCCATTAGCTCTTGCCCTTTAACCTTAGGAAAATGTGGCTAGTCTCTAATGGGAATCACATGGTATTATTTTCTGTTAAACAATAAATCTTACTGTCAGGGAATCAGGAGCAGGAGCACTGGGGAGAGAGGAATTGGAGAGCGAAGGGGAAGAATCCGAGGGCAGCGTAGGGGAGTATGACAGTGGCCCGAGAGATTCTATGAGCTTCTCCAGCGAATCAGAAGATTCCCAGAAGGGGGCTCCGATGGTCAGGGCAAGGGGGGTCCCAGGGGGGACGCACCAGAAACAAGGAGCCAGAGGGGAACCCCAAAGCAGCAGTGGAGGATCGGGACCAGTTTCCCCACCAGAGCGTAGTGGGGGGGAAGAGTCACATGTGTCAGGGCCAGCGTCTCCTCCGGAGGGGAGGGAGAGTGAGTCAGGGCTGACCACGCCTCCATCGGAGAGTGGGGGAATGGAGGGGAGTTCAGTTGCAGCTAGCCCACCCGAAGGGGGAAGCAGTGACAGCAGCAGTGAAACGGTTAGGAGGAAAACTGCTGGCTGGGCGCGCGCGCCAAGTTCAAATGTACAGGCGCGCGGGACAGCGGGAGACCCGGATGGGGAACCAGCTCCTAAAGCCCGCCGGAGGGAGGGAGAAGGCTCAGGGGAATCAGCGTCAGAAGAGGCTAGGAAGGGCGAGACCCCGGCGGGCAGGCGGACCCAGAGGAGGAAGGAGCAGCAGAAAAGGTGGAGCAAGGCGAGGGTCTTAAATTGGTGTACAGGGGGAGGAGATTCAGAAGGGTCATCAGCGGTCTAAAGCTTGAGACGTGGGGCTGCGCGCTGCGGCTCTGGAAGTGAAACTGAACTTCAATAAAGACTTTTGTATTTAACAACAAAGCAGCGTTGGTCCTTTGTGAGCTGGGACCTTGGGCAGCTCTGACACTTACTATTTACAAACTCTTAATTAGTGTTTTTGCAGCTTGATTGTATTCTGTAATATGTAGGGTCAGTATAACCTTTGCTCCCTGCCTGTAATTCCCTTTTACAACTTTGAGAATTTTGGCTACTGCTATAAATGGGGGGGGGGGGCTGTTTAGGAAGAAAAACATCTGCCAAAGTACTTAGCCAGCTGCTTTTCTGCCTGGCATAAAACATTTGCAAATCTTTAAGCTCATTTTAAAATACAGGCCTTGATCAGATGCCTCAGGGGGGACATTTTTGCTCCTTCAAGTGCCCCTTCCAGCTTTGCGGCAGTGTGCATGTGCCTCGAAGGCACGTAAATGGAGTTGCCCTTGTCAACGATCAGCAGCTGCTCCATGCAGTGGCAGCTGGTCCCTTAGGGCAAACCAGGCACTACCCCACCAACCTGACTTTCCTCTCAGGCAACCCGCACCTGCCTGCCTTCTGACTCAAATCCAGTCCAGGTGGTGGCTCTAGCTCTCTGCTTTGGTCTCTTCCCTAGTCTCAACGTGGCCCTTGTAGAACTCGGCAGAGGAGAACGGAGACGAAACCAGAATTTGCCATCACTGCTTGTCACTGATTTTGCGCTGCTTGACTCTGGGTCCGCTTGCGATTGGCAGCCCGGGAGGCAGAAAGCCCAGTCTCATGATGCAGGCGCCAGCCCCCTCTGGCCCCAAGAGCCAGTTTTCTCCTTGTCTCTGTGCTCAGCAACTGCTGCACAGGCTATGCCACTCTGGCTTACTCTTACCACCTGAGCACTGGCATTTGGGAAGCGGTAGTGGCTGCTTTGGGGTGGCTCAGGGAAATGTCACTCCTCTCGAAATCATATCTACTTGGGTGTATTATCATAGCCACAAGGAGACAGTGGTGACTGTCAATTTGGACAGCTGTAGACATTTAGAATCATGGAGGATATGTTTATCAGTGGCTACTGGTCAGGGCTATTTCTTGCCACTATTATCACAAACCACATGCTTTTGATTACCAGTTTCTGGGGAACATGATGGACAGAGTGCTATTGTCTCCGTGTCCCTATGGACTCCCAAGGGCATGTGGTTGGCCATTGTGGGAACAAAATGCTGATCTAACCCAGCAAGGCTCCTGTGTTCTTTAGCATGCACCAGCTACTCTTGCACTAAGACTCTGATACAGCATGTGTCATTCCCCACACCAGTACACACACCCCCTCTCTCTCTCAAGACAGGGGTGGGGAGTATTGGTGGCGGGGGAGGGGGGATGAACTGGGTCCTAAACAACAGCTGCCCTGGGGATGAGGGGATCAAATTCTCCATCCTTGCCAACTCCTTTTAGTGATGGGCTGCTTGCCATTGCTGTGCTCCTAAAGCTCTCTTGCTCCCCCCTCCTCTCTTTCTCTTTGTCTTGAATGTGGTAGCTTGAGATAGAACTAACCACCCTGAACATTTCTGGAGAGGAAGGTGGGAAGGAGGCGGGAGGCATGGTTCACCAGCTGCTGTGTGCTGCATTGCCCATACAAAGTCGTGGGCTGGGGCTCCAGCTGTTGCTCAGTTTCTACCACTGCCTCTGCAACGTGCTCTAGACAAGGGGTGGTGAACATGTGACCCCATCATCTCATCATGCTGGCTGGGGTTGCAGCCCATCAACCTATGAAGGCCCATCCATGTTCTGTTGCTGTTTTTGTTACTTATTTCCTGCCCTTCACCCTAAGGTCCCAGGGCAGGTTCCAGCAATTTAAATAAAATGTTAGCCAAACCTCATGTCCACAGCTGCATATTCAGTAAGCTTTTGGGTGAACTGCACATCTGGAGTGGGAGGATTACTAGCTGCATATTAATAGGGGAGGGGGAGCTTGGATTTGGGGTGCAAGCAATTTGTTTTTTGTTTTCCCACTTGAGATGCTTGCTGTGGCTAGGGCCGGGCAATATGTCAATATAGATATATTTTCAAATCAGCTTGAAGTCTAGATAGTAAGACTGGTTTCATAATTTCTGACCTGGCAATATATTGCGAATCATGATGTGTGTGTGTACTAAGCAAAAAACACCATGTGGGGGGAAACTGTGAAGCCAGACAATGCTTCTCGAGATTCCTGCAGCCCCTGTGGACTCTGCCGGTTCAGCTTTCCCCTGCCCTCCTGCAGGGGGCAGCAGAAATCACAATGCGGGGGAAACCGTGAAGCCAGCCAATGACTCTACATACCTTCATCTTATTTCAGATATTGTGATATATTGGTGTATTGCAATGTTTATGTTATGTACTGAGTTGAATAGGATCCAAACTGCAGCAGTCTGATTGGTCCTAGAACAATAGGATTCAGAATGCAGCAGTCTGATTGGTCCTAGAACAATGCAGCAGTCTGATTGGTTGGCAGGAACCACCCAATCATGCTCCAGATAGAAGTGAATCCACAACCTGATTGGCTTACAGTAGAATTCCGGAATTAGCCAATCATGTGCAGCCCATTGTGTAAATAATGTATATAAAGCAGATACCTTGAGGGGACTTTCATTCATTCCTCCTCACCACTATGAGCTGAATAAAGAGCATGAAATCACTTTGCGACTCTGAGTATATTTCACTGGCGACGAAGGTGGGATCCCGCTGAGCTGACTGCCACACACAGCATCGCAGTACCGCCACCTGCCGCACCGCTGCCTCGCACCGTGTATCCAGGCTTCAGCTCCGGGACACAAGGAACTCAGAATGGCAACCGACAGCAGCTTCTCGCCGTTCAACCCAGCATCTGGAGACTGGGAACCGTACGCCTTCCGTTTCACCTTCCTCCTAGAAGCCAAAGGGGTCACCGATGAAGAAGACGCCAAGAAGAGGGCAATATTCTTCAGCGTCTGCGGAGAGGAGACGTTTGAAATCGCCCGGGCTCTCCTTGCGCCTGAAGACGTTGCTACTGTTCCATACAAAACAATAATGGAACAGCTGAAGGGGCACTTTTCGCCACAGCCCTCAGTGGTGGCTCGTCGAAATGCCTTCTACGCAAAGCGGCAAGCCCCTGGGGAAACCATAACGGGGTTTGTGACCTCTCTCCGCCAAGCTGCCTGGTTCTGCAACTTCTCAGAGCTGGAGAACATGCTTTGTGACCGCCTCGTCGGTGGCCTGAAGGATGAGAAGCTGCAACGACGCCTCTACGCTAAGAAGAACCTAACGTTCCAGGTCGCTCTGGAGGAGGCCCTGGCAACGGAAGCTGCCAAGAGGTCGATGCAAGAGGCACGGCCGAGCCAGCCGTCCCAACCGAGGGTCCACCACGAAGACCTCACCGACGACTCAGGATCCAACAGGGAGGAGGTGCACCGAGTACAGCAGCGCACTCAAGCAGCCCACATACCACAGCTGCCTCGACGAGAAGGAGGGAACTGCGCAAGCTGTGGAGAAAGTCACGAGAGGAGGACCTGCCGTTTCTGCAACGCAGAGTGCAGGCAGTGCAGAAAATTGGGACACATCGCCCGGGTGTGTCGGGCTCAGCCCACCCGACGCCAGGCATCAGATGACCAATCCAAGAGCCCCAGGTCCTGGGGCCCAACGCACCAAGGCAACTCGACGGAGCTCACGGACTTCCAGGTATACCAGTTGCCCCACCCCAACGTAGAGAAAATTTATGTAGAGGTACAGATAGAGGGGGCCCCATGCCGCATGGAGCTTGACACGGGTTCAACTCTATCCATAATCTCGGCAAGGACCTTAAGGAAACTGTGTCCTACTGGGGGTCCCAAACTCAGGCCGGCCCCATTCACCCTCCGGGACTTCCAGAAACGTAAGGTCCCCACAATGGGGGTGGGGACCTTCAGGGTGCAGTACCGAGGGCGGACGCGGCAACTGGACTTGCTTGTGGTCAAGGGCCCCTACATTAGCTTACTGGGATTGGCATGGTTTGGACCACTGGGGCTAGCCGTCACCGGGGTGAACCACACTACCTTACAAGTGGACGTGGATGCCATATGCAAGGAATTTCCGGGGGTTTACGATGGGAAATTGGGACAGTATACGAGACTTCCGGTCAGCGCGAGCGCTTAATGGCCGACTCCCCTCTGAGCTCCAGAGGGAGTCTGCTCTGCGGGTTCGGGTCCTGCCGTTACGGCGAAACGGGGACCCCTAAAAATCACAGGTGGTGAAGCCTGTGAACAAGGAGACTCGGCGGGCACCTTTTGCGCCCCCCCCAAACCTGCGAAGAGCCTTTTTAAAGGCTTCTGAACAGCAGCGGGTGAGCGGCGCGGTGCTGAGAGTTGTTTACCCAGCCTGTGGAGTGAAGCCGCATCGCCATTAGCAGAGAGCGCTGATTTCTTCCGAAGAATTGGATTTAAGAAAAGCAACTACCCGTGAGTAGGATAAATGATTAAAGGACTAAATTGAAGCTAAATTTGATGAATTTCGGCACCGAGACGGGAAAGGTATAAAAAGGAAGTCTGCCTTTCCGTTCTGTAGACAGATTAAAACAAAGAGACTGTCAAGCTGTAACTGTTAAAGAATCTACATTTGAATAAGAACAAATCCACCGTTAAAAAAAAAAAAATAGCCCTCCTCCTGTAGGCAGGATAAGGGGAGGAATTGTATTATATATGCCTGCATGAAAAGAAGGGAATTGGAATTTTACTGCTGTTTTAACACCCTGGGGACGGACTGCCTTGATAGGGAAGCTGGCTGTAGGTTGTCTGCACATCAAGGTAAAGAAGTAACCTTGGAGCAAATTTCTGAATTAATTTTTTGAAAGGATACAGTGTCACTGGACTTTATATGGACTGTGTTGCAATTAAATAACTTTGGAGAAAATTGGGAGACATGGGGGATTTTTAAAGAATACTTTGTTTCAGAACTTGGAAAGTGAAGCTAGAATTTCTCCCCCTAGAGGAGACTTGACTGTAACAATAATAACTGAACTACTAGTTGCTGAGCCACTGGAAAATTCCTATTATAAACAATCTCACAACTGCGTGACTGACCTTGGCTTGGCATGAGAGTGTTATGGCAGATGGCAAAGGGAAAGTAGAGCTACAGGAAAAAAGTTTAAGATCCGGTAGACAATACAAAACTGATATTTCACAACAAAGAAGGGCCTCAACATCTGGAGGTACAGGAGCAGTTTCTGCCTCACAAACAAAATTAAGAACTATGTCATCGGAAGACGCATTGGCTAAGGCACTTGGGAAAATTAATGAATCTTTGGAACATTTAACGAAGCAAGGGGCAGAGACAAGTAAACAAGTTGCCGAAACTAACAAGCAAGTTGCAGAAACTAATAAGAAAGTAGCTGAGATTTCAGCAAAAATTGATTTAAATACTACAAGTATAAATTAACTTGGAAAGAAGGTGAATTCTAATACAGAGACTATTGAAAAGCTACTAGAGGAATCGGCTACAACTCGAAAGATTGCAGAGGAGGCCAAGGAAATTGCGACTACCACACAGGAAAAAATTCCACCGGTCCTTAAAAAACTGGAGGGCCATGAACTGACACTGTCCATGATCGATCCGCAAAGGAAAGAGAGAAATTTGAGAATTAGGGCAGTACCGGAAAGTGAAAGGGACAATTTGGCGAACTTTCTTACAAAAGAATTCTCAGACTTTTGGCAACAGGGCCCTGAGAAGGAAGAATTCAAGATAGTAAGTGCATTTAGACTTGGTACAAGACAAAGAAGGAATAGGCCAAGAGACTGCTTGTTAACTTTAAGATCTAAAGAAGAAAGAGATAAAATTTTGAAATGGCACTACCAAAAAACATTGCAAATTGAAGACTCTTACGTGGAGATTTTTAAAGATATACCGAAGTACATTTTGGACGTAAGAAACTACTATAGAGATCTGGTGGTTTTACTGAAAAGAAACAGCATATTTTTCAGGTGGGAATTTCCTCAAGGCCTATCTTTCAAATATAAAGGAAAGAAAATAAGAATAAGGACAGTGAGTGATAAAGACAAGTTTTTGAGAGACCACGAAGAGGATCTTCAGAAAGAGGTGGAATCTGGACAAGAACCAACTTCATCAAGAAAAGGAATACTGGACATAGCAAACTTATCTTTTGGACTGCAACTACCGACTGAAGAAGAACAATTACTTGGAGCAGTAGGAGGGAAAAGTAAATAACCCCATCATGGCTCTGCAACTTCTAAGCTGGAACTGTAATGGTCTGAACATACCCCGGAAGAGAAAAAGTATTTTTCATATATTAAAGAAAGAACAATTGGACTTGATTTGCTTACAAGAGACACATGTGACGAGGTCACATAGGAAAATACTTATTAATAAAAGATTGGGACAAGAATTTATTTCATCTGACAGAGTCAAAAAAAGAGGAGTGGTGATATATGCAAAGGAAAGACTGCTGCCGAAATTAATTTTTAAAGATGACCAAGGAAGATATTTGGCAATTGAAATTCAAGTCCAAGGAGAAAAATTTTTGATTGTAGGAATTTATGCACCGAATGAGGGGAAATCTGAATTTTTTAAGAAGTTGCATGAGATTTTGTTGGACTATATGGATTATAACCTAATTTTAATGGGAGACATGAATGGAGTAGTATCAACTAATATGGACAAAGCACAAAGACAGGTAGTTACTAAAGATGGAAGACTACCAAAAACTTTCTTTGAAATGACTGACAATATGGACTTGGTTGATATCTGGAGAACAAAAAACCCTCTTGAGAGAGAGGGAACCTTCTTTTCTGAAGCCAAAATGACATGGACTAGAATTGACCAAATATGGGTTACTAGAGGAATGGCTCCAAAGATTAAAAAAGTTGAAATCTGCCCAAAAACTTGCTCCGACCATAATGCCGTAAAGATGGAGATGAAGCAAATAACAGCTGGCTCCTTCAGATGGAGGATGAATGACACCTTATTTAGAGATGAAGAAGTATACAAAAAGGCCCAAAAAACTTTGAGAGACTATTTTGAAATAAATATGAAGACTAATGTTGAAAAAAGAGTAATCTGGGACGCAAGCAAAGCCGTTATGCGAGGATTCTTGATACAACAAAATGCAATAAAGAAGAGAAGCCAAAATGAGAAGAAAGATAAGATTCTGGAAAAGATAAAAGAAGGAGAAAGGAAATTAAGATCAAAACCAAAGTCTCATGAGATTTTGAGAGAAATCAAGTTATACCAAACACAATATATGGAATTGACGAACCAAGAAATAGAATGGAAAATCAAACAAATGAGACAAAAGACTTTTGAATCAGCAGATAAATGTGGTAAACTGTTGGCTTGGCAAATGAGGAAAAGACAAAAACTGAATACGGTGACAAATTTAGAAGTGGAAGGAAAGAACATCTACAATCCAATTGAGATTAGAAATTGCTTCCAGAGATATTTTAAACAACTATATTCACAAGGGCCGCAGAAAGAACTGGACATAGAACAATTTCTTGAGAAAAACGGATTAAAGAAAATCTCTTATGAAAGTAAAATAGTTTTGAACCAGAAAATAACTGAACAGGAAATAGAAGGTGCCATTCAAAATATGCAATTGGGTAAATCTCCGGGACCGGATGGGTTGACTTCCAGATATTAAAAAGCTTTGAAGCAGTGGCTAATACAACCTTTGAAGGAAGTCTGCAATGAAATTTTGGAGGGGAAAAGGGCACCTGAATCGTGGAAAGAGGCTTTTATTACACTTATACCGAAGACAGAGACTGAAAAGACTCAACTTAAGAACTACCGCCCTATTTCTTTACTAAATGTGGATTACAAAATCTTTGCTGACATTTTGGCTATGAGATTTAAAAAAGTTTTGATGGAGGAGATTCATAGAGACCAAGCGGGATTTCTCCCGAGAAGACATATGTCAGACAATGTAAGGAATATAATTGATATTTTGGAAAAGTTAGAAGTGAACATAAACACTAAAGCAGTTTTGATATTTGTGGACGCGGAGAAAGCCTTTGACAATATTTCTTGGAGTTTTATGAAGAAGAATCTTCAGGGGATGGGGGTAGGCCAAGGATTTGAAAACGGTATAGGTGCAATATATTCTGAACAAAAAGCAAAGCTAATTGTTAACAATGTGGTTACAGAAGAATTTAAGATAGAAAAAGGGACACGTCAGGGGTGCCCAATCTCCCCATTACTTTTTATATCAGTCCTGGAGGTTTTGCTGAACATGATTAGAAGGGATCAGCTGGTTAAAGGGGTACAGGTCGGAGCTAAACAATACAAATTGAAAGCATTTGCAGATGACTTGGTACTTACATTACAAGAGCCAGAATCTAGTACTAAAAGGGTTTTGGAACTAATACAAGAGTTCGGTCAAGTAGCAGGATTTAAATTGAATAAGTCAAAAACTAAGGTATTAGAGAAAAACTTAACAGCTATTGAAAAAGAGAGGTTTCAGAATGAGACAGGTTTAACTGTGGTTAAGAAAGTCAAATATTTGGGCATTAACATGACAGCTAAAAATGTGAACTTATTTAAAGATAATTATGAGAAATGTTGGATAGAAGTGAAAAAAGATTTAGAAATCTGGTCAAATTTGAAGCTCTCCTTGTCTGGTCAGATTGCAGTTATAAAGATGAATGTATTGCCTAGAATGCTGTTTTTGTTCCAAACATTGCAAATCGTCGATAAGATGGACTGTTTCAAGAAGTGGCAGAAAGATATTTCTAAATTTGTCTGGCAGGGCAAGAAACCCAGAATAAAATTTAAGATTTTAACTGATGCAAAGGAAAGGGGGGGATTTGCCCTGCCAGACTTCAAACTATACTATGAATCGGCAGCTTTCTGCTGGTTGAAGGACTGGCTGCTTCTTGAGAATACGGACATTTTGGATTTAGAAGGTTTTAATAATATTTTTGGATGGCATGCATATTTGTGGTATGACAAGGTGAAAGCTCATAAGGCCTTTAAAAATCATATTGTCAGGAAAGCATTATATAATGTCTGGATAAGATATAAAGACTTGTTGGAAAATAAAACTCCAAGGTGGTTGTCCCCAATGGAGGCAAAGGCTGTGAAAAGGCTCAATATGGAGTCCAAATGGCCGAAATATTGGGAAATCTTGGAACAAGAAGGTGACAAACAGAAATTGCAGAGCTTTGAGAAACTAAAAGATAAAGTGCGAGACTGGCTTCATTATTATCAAATATTGGAGGTTTATAAGTTGGACAGGAAAATTGGCTTCCAGGTGGAAAAATCAAAATTGGAAACAGAATTGTTAGAACCCAATACTAAAAATCTGTCAAAAATGTATAACTTGCTGTTGAAATGGAATACGCAGGATGAAACGGTGAAGTCAGCCATGATTAAGTGGGCACAAGATATCGGTCATAACATCATGTTTGCTGACTGGGAAAAGTTGTGGACCACCGGTTTGAAATTTACGGCATGTAATGCCTTAAGAGAGAATATTATGAAAATGATCTATAGGTGGTACATGACCCCAGTTAAGCTTGCAAAAATTTACCATTTGCCTGATAATAAATGTTGGAAATGTAAAGAAAATGAAGGTACATTCTTTCACCTTTGGTGGACATGCCCAAGGATTAAGGCTTTTTGGGAGATGATCTATAATGAACTGAAAAAGGTACTTAAGTACACTTTCCCTAAGAAACCAGAGGCCTTTCTTCTGGGCATGTCCGGCCAATTGGTGCCAAAGAAGGATAGAACTTTCTTTATGTACGCTACAACAGCAGCAAGAATACTCATCGCAAAGTATTGGAAGACACAAGACCTACCCACTCTGGAAGAATGGCAGATTAAGGTGATAGACTATATGGGACTGGCAGAAATGACTGGCAGAATCCGGGACCAGGGGAGAGAGACAGCGGAAGAAGACTGGAAGAAATTTAAGGACTATCTTAAGAAATATTGTAAAATTATTGAATGTTAGAATGACGCTGGCTTAGAATTTATGTGGTTTTCAGCTGTAATGGATAAGTAAAAGAAAAAGAAAGGTCAAAATTTGAATGAGAATGAAGGGGAAGGATTTATTGAATCAAATAAATTAGAAATTGGAATACAGAAAGGGGAGGTATGAGGAAGTCGGGGAAGTAAGTTATAAGAAAATAAGGGATTGAAAGTATACTTGTTCTTTTTTTGTTTGTGTGTATTTTTCTTTTTTTTCTTTTTGTTTTTTCTTGTATTGTTCTGTTTTTATATAATTTTTGAAACTTTAATAAACTTTTTTTTAAAAAAACGTTGTTGTTTTTAAAAAAATTGGGACAGTATACGGGCCCCCCCATTGCTCTACAGCTTGACCCCGCAGTACGACCGGTCAGGCTCAAGGCCCGCTGGGTCCCGTTCGCCCTGAAACCCCGTATAGACGAGGAATTGGACCGACTCGTGGAGCAAGGGGTGCTGGAGCCGGTGCCTAATGCCCCCTGGGAAACCCCAATCGTCACACCCATCAAGCCTAATGGTTCGGTCCGCATCTGCGCAGACTACAAATGTACCATAAACAAGGCCCTCACGGCCCATGCATACCCAGTGCCAGTGGTCAGCCATGTCCTTGCTACCCTGGCTGGGTCGAAAATTTTTGGCAAGCTGGACCTGGCCCAAGCATATCAACAGCTGCCAGTAGATGAGGCCACAGCAGAGGCACAGACGATTGTGATGCACAGAGGAGCGTTCAGGGTAAAGCGGCTGCAATTCGGTGTCAGCGTGGCACCAGGCATATTCCAGAATCTAATGGACTCTCTCCTTAAAGGGATTCCTGGCGTCACCCCCTTCTTCGATGATGTGTTGATTGCCGGGCCCACACCCGAGGAGTTTGAGGACCGCCTCCACACCGTTCTGCACCGTTTCCAGACGGCAGGTCTCAAGGTGAAGCGGGAAAAATGTCTACTAGGAGTGCCTCAGGTGGACTTTCTGGGATTTATGGTGGACGCAGAAGGGGTCCACCCGACTGGGGACAAGGTACGGGCCATTTGTGATGCCCCAGCACCCAAGAACAAGACTGAACTTCAGGCCTTCTTGGGACTATTGAACTTTTACCATTCCTTCCTTCCCCACAAGGCGGCAGTAGCGGAGCCCCTACACAGACTCCTGGACAAGCGGGCCCCTTGGGTGTGGGGCCAGCGCCAGGAGGCCGCATTCCAGGCAGTCAAGGACTTGCTTGTCTCAAACTCGGTCTTGGCACACTTCGACGAGAGGCTGCCGGTGGTGCTAGCATGCAACGCCTCACCCTATGGCATTGGCGCTGTCCTGGGACACCAACTCCCGGATGGAAGAGAGGTACCGGTGGCATACTTTTCCCAGACACTCAACGCAACCGAGCGGAACTACTCGCAAATCGACAAGGAGGGTCTGGCAATCGTGAAGGGAGTAAAAAAATTCCATGATTTCTTGTACGGGCGGCCCTTCACCGTGGTGACTGACCACAAGCCATTGCTTGGCTTGTTTGCCCCCGAAAAGCAGACCCCCCAAGTGCTGTCTCTTCGCGTCCTCAGGTGGTCAATTTTCCTTGCCAGCTACCAGTATGCACTGATTCACCGCCCTGGGAAGGCGATGGGCCATGCGGACGCCCTCAGCAGGCTACCACTACCGGAAACAGGCCCCGACCCAGCACCTGCACAAGAGGTTATGAGCCTGGAGCTGCTTCCCGAGCGCCCCATTCAGGCACAAGAAGTTGCACACAATTCCAAGAAAGATAGTGTCATCTCCCGGGTCCTGGACTGGGTGTGGAGGGGATGGCCCAGCAGCAGCCCCGGGCCAGAATTCGCCGGCTACACAACCCGCAAACATGAACAAGGGGTGCTTGTTATGGGGAAGCAGGGTCATTGTTCCCCAGCCCCTCCGCAAAAGGGTCCTCACAGCCCTACACGAGACACACCCAGGGGTAGTAAGAATGAAGGCCCTTGCCAGGAGTTACGTGTGGTGGCCGGGGATTGACGGAGAGATAGAGGCCTGGGTCAAACACTGCCAGGCCTGCCAAGAATTCCGCCCAGATCCCCCAAGGGCCCCAGTCCAGTCCTGGGAGTCCGCCCGAGCACCATGGTCACGCCTGCATGTGGACTTTGCTGGCCCCTTTCGGGGGCAAACATTCTTCATAGTGGTGGACTCCTACACCAAATGGCTGGAAGTCGCACTGGTACCGTCCACTTCTACGTCCGCAGCCATCCGGGTACTACGCAGGCTGTTTGCAACCCACGGGCTCCCTGACACTCTCGTCTCAGACAACGGAACTGCATTTACGTCAGGAGAATTCCAAACCTTCACAGCGCAGAACGCCATCCGCCACATCCGTTCGGCGCCATTCCACCCTGCCACCAATGGCCAAGCAGAATGCATGGTGCGGACCACCAAGGACACCCTTCGCCGCATGAGGCAAGGGGATTGGGAGTACCGCCTTGCCACATTCCTTCTAGCACAGCACAGCACCCCCAGCTCAACGACTGGCCGGAGCCCCGCTGAACTACTAATGGGTCGGCGCCTTGCAATCAGATTGGACTGCCTTCACCCCGATAGAGCTCAGGATGAGGTAGTGGTGGGGGAAGGCAGGAACCCCCGGACCTTCGAGGCCCAGGACCCAGTGTATGCAAAGAATTTTGGGGCAGGCCCTTCATGGGTACCCGCCACAGTCACCAGGGTCACTGGCCCCGTGTCGTACGAGGTGCTAACAGATGGGGGGCAATGCTGGCGCCGCCACTGCGACCAGATACGGCGACGATTCCCGGGAGAAAACCAGGAGGAGGAGGACAGGTCAGAGGAGTCCCAAGGGAACAGTGGGGCAGTGAGGCCCATAGAGCAGCAGGGGCAAGCAGGAGAGGCAGAATCAGTAAATACAGAGAGGACCCGTGAGGCCGAAAGGACACTGGAACCAGAACCACGACTGAGCGAGCCGGTTGCGCCAGACCATACAGCCCCATCACAGCCAGCATCCTTGGAACACGAGCCAGAACCTGAACCCCAGACCAGGGAACACCCCAGGCCGCAACGCACACGTAGGACACCGGCGTACCTTGAGGACTATGAATGCGATCTCCTGGGCAGGACTGGAACTTAGAGGGGAGGGGTGTTATGTACTGAGTTGAATGGGATCCAAACTGCAGCAGTCTGATTGGTCCTAGAACAATAGGATTCAGAATGCAGCAGTCTGATTGGTCCTAGAACAATGCAGCAGGAACCACCCAATCATGCTCCAGATAGAAGTGAATCCACAACCTGATTGGCTTACAGTAGAATTCCGGAATTAGCCAATCATGTGCAGCCCATTGTGTAAATAATGTATATAAAGCAGATACCTTGAGGGGACTTTCATTCATTCCTCCTCACCACTATGAGCTGAATAAAGAGCATGAAATCACTTTGCGACTCTGAGTATATTTCAGTTTAGCTAGTGATATATCACCGTGTTGAAAGCCAGCTATTGCCCAGCCCTAGTTGTGGCCTCAGAGGGCAAGACTTGTCCACCCAGCTGGAGCAAGGAAAGAATGCATACAGGCACACATTCTGTCAGGCTCTCATGCCAGTCCCACTTGTCATTGGACCTCCAGGAGAAGCAGTTTCTGGATATCGTACCCCAGGATGGTGATGACTCCACTGAGCGGCCAAGGAGATCTGGCTTTTGGTGGACCACCTCTTCAAGAATGCCTGCCACCAGGTGAGCTGAGGGGGACGGTACCATTGAAAGGATGGGTGTGGGCTGGAATCCAGTACCAGTTTTGGGGTGTGCAGGTTCCAAACGTCCCAATTGATTTATATCTTAGCTACCAACTCGCTCTTACAAGCTCCTGCTGTGAGTATAGTGGCACCTTGGTGGAGCGGCAGCGGGTGGGACATCCAGCATATACTATTCCTTAGAGCGGCTCAGAAGAACCCAAGAGTTCCCAACCATTGTCTGTCTATCCCTAGCAAAGCGGCTCTCTGAGACTGGCCACTAGAAGAAGCGGGGAATGATTTCACTCTCCCATTGCCCCAAATCAGGAGAAGGGTAGTAGGAATGCTACTGTGGAAAGCAGGCGGGATACAATTCTCAGCCCTTGTGCCAGCTCTCTTGGTGATGGGCTTCTCTCCATTGTGGCATTCCTCGACCTCACATTATGCACCCCAGGGCTGGATTGTTCTTCATGCTATCCAGGATGTACCTCATCCCTTCCGAACGCATGGGTGATACTCTGCTTCAGGAGGACCTCTTCCAGACCCCGGGCACGCAGGACGAGCTGCAGGAGAGAATTGAGTGCCTGGACACCAGCATTCCCGAGACGATCCGTATCCTCTTTGGGGGACATTGTTGGGGAGCAGGGCTGCTTGGTGGTTTTCTTTCGCTCTTGGCTGGAGTGGACCTCACTTTTATATACCTGGTGGCTTAGGTTCCTAGGCCACCCCATCCTTAAGGCTCTGGGACACAGCACAATGAAATACCCACAGTCAAGTCCAGTCATGCATCCAAACAGCTTCACAGCTTTAACCCCCATTTGAAAACAGCAGCCTGGCTAGATAGAGCAGAGGTGGGGAATCTTGACAGGCCTGCAGGCCCCACATCTAGCATCTTACGTGGTGTCAGGTGTGGAGACATGGCTGCAAAGCTGACGGGAAGAGTCCGCGACCAGAAGGAGGAGGAGTACCAGGAAGAATGGACAAAATTCAAAGATTATTTAGCTGAATATGTCAAGATAACCTAACTGGAAAAGCTTGCAAATATGAGATAGGCTTAGGATTTAAATATGTAAGGATAGGAATTAAGATGCTTCAAGCTAGATTAGAAAGAATGAAAGATGTGATCAAGTTTTTTTGTTTTTTTTTTTGAGAAGATTGATTTTGGAAAACTGTTAAAATGAAATACAATGAAATTCAACCAGGGGGATTTCAGGAAGTCACTTAACAATGTTATCAAGATTGGTTTAATTACAATTAGGATGTTTGTTTGTTTGTTTGTTTGTTTGTTTGTCTTAAATTTTTTTTGGAAAATTAATTAAAAAAACTGAAAAGAAACCACCATAGATTATCCAGAATCCCAAGCAGCGACATTGTGAAACTTTCATAGGAATAAAAGGTAGGGGGGAAGGAGGCACAATGTCAAGCAAGCAACAGAATAAACCCGAGCAGTGTGGGTCTGAAACCGGCCCCTGAATCTCTTGCTGCCCACTCTGCCCTTCTGACAGTAACATTTTTTTGCTTGCTGGATGGCTGTGTGCAATGAGAGCTCAGTCACTGAAGAAGGGTGCTGGCCCAGTGGTAGAAGTATGTGCTTGGCATGCAGGCGATCCAGAAATCAATTCAAGCCCAAAATTCCAGTTCTCATGTTTTCTGTATACATGGCTAATTTAAAGGGGAATAGCATGGTGCCTTCCACAGAGTCAGACCATTGAGTCGCCTAACTCCTTAAGGGAGGACCAGAGCTCGCTGGTGATGCAGGTCCCAGAACAGTCTCCAGCATCTCCAGGTGAAACTGAAAACATCACCTGCCTGGAACCTTGTAGAGCCACTGCCAATCAGTACAGACAGTGCTGAGTTAGGTAGCTATGATCCATCCACCATCACCATTTGCCTGAAGCAAAGGCACATCGCTGGTCCAAATCTTTGAAAGAAGTTCCCTGCTCACCAAGCCACCTGCCCTCCTTTATGCATTGCCGATGGCTTATCAAAGGGATCCTCACTGCAAGTCTTATCAAGGCTTGATGAAATCTTGGTGCCCTTTCTTACAAAATGCTAACAGGGACAATGGCACCAGTTGCCCTCTGGACTCACAGGGTGCAGCTGATTTTGGAGCCATCAATTGTACACATTTGGAATGGCCCTTGAGAAATGATGCTCTGCCTATATTCAGCAGCTTACCACCTTGTTGTTTGTTAAAAACTTGAATAAAAAGCATGCTTAAAATAAAACAGGAAAGATGAAATTTTGCTGGCTTCTTGAGAAAAGAATAATGCCTCATTATTTGTATCTGCTTTTAAATGTTGTTTCTCTTCTCTTTGTCATGAGTTTTACTGGGTCTGTGGTCATTTTAAGTTGCTTACCTTCACTAAAATATATAAATCTACTCGACTGGAAACTTTTATTATCCAAATTCAAACCCACTTTGGATAGCAAAATTCCTGGAGTGGGGAGGAGGGTTCAATGTTCTAATAGATTAGATATGGACAGTCCTTCAGTACAGCAAAACTTGACACTTTGAAACCTTTGAGTCCTTTCCAAAAGGACTTCACCCACTATTTAGGGGGGAAGTATGTCAGAACTGACCTTCTGCAGTACTGATTCCACATTCTTGGACTCCTAATCTTACACGTAAATTAGAGCTGGAACCATCTCAGGCCCTATGGCTCTTGAAATGACCATGACCTATTGAGCAAAACCACAGAATCCACCTCTCTGGTGACTAAACCCCACTTGCTTTTACAAAATAAATTAACAACAGAGGAAAATCATGGAAGAAATAAAATGGCTTTTGAAATTAACAAAGGCGATTCCTTTTATCCACATGTATTACGGGACATCTTCAAAGCGCCCCTAAGGAGAAATTCTGTAAGCAAAGGTAGCAGGCTTTGAAAAGCTTATGCAGATACACAAGGACACATTGCTAAAAGAAACAAAGGGATTTGGAGGGACCATGAGTGAACAGGTAGTACCAGAATGTACAGAATTGTACCTAGAAAAAGGTTACAACTGGATTACCTTTTTGTAAACAACAACAACCCCCAAAATAAAACTCGGAAGCAGCAGGACTCCTTAGGAACTCTTCAAAAAACAAAACACAAAACTGCATATCCCTACCTAGTCACCAAATGTGAGGGGAAACGTAAACCAGCGTCTTACACTGCTTTAAATGATAGCCAGATTCTGCAATTTTTTACCACACCAGAAGTAAAAGCACGGGGCATTAATAAGTTTTTGAAAAATCATGCACTTCATTTGTAGGCAAGGGAAAGCTTTCTGAAATGTACAAAATCTTACTAAGACACACAATCTGTTGAAATGACCAAGCAGCGGACGAGATTCGGGGACAGTGGTGTGCCGCCTGGGGAAATGTTCCTTTCCATTCACCTTAAGCAAAGATGTGGTGACCTTGTGCATCCATAAATAACTTTCAGAAATGTATTTCATTACTTCCCAAAGCTTCTCAATGGGCTACTGTTATGTACTGAAGTTCTCACCCTGGGCCTGTAGATAGTTATGCAAATGAAGGATTGAAAAGTGACGTTCAGTGACTGGATAGTTTTGTATGCAAATGAAGGATCGAAAAGTGACGTTCAGTGATTGGATAGTTTTAGAAAATGGCAACAGTTGCATTGCTTTGGAGCTCTATATAAGCAGGCTGACTGAGCTCCTCAGCCTAGTTCTGTTCTGGCATCTGAATAAAGAAGAGCTGTTTAAAGAATCGCTGTGTCGTCTGACATGTTCGCCCACAACTTAACAGCTACCAAATGGCATTTCTTTCTATTTTGGATGAAACTGGGGAAGCAGCTTTAGAAGAAGGGGTTGCTGACATTCACTGGCCTGGAAAACACCTGATGCCAATATGATGGCAAATTGTGGGTGGTGCATTGATGGAGAAACTAAGGCAACAAATGGGGACATGACGCCACCGGTGTTCTAAAGATACATTTCATGTAAAGATTATGATGGGCTTCTTCAAATGCCCATAGCCTCTTACAAGCAGAGGTTTTAGATCAATTTTCTGTAAACCTCTGTCATAAATAGTTGTCACTGAAAATACGACCCAACAATGCAATGCTGGACTCATCCCTCCCGTCAGCGTGCCTGGAAAGCACGGGTCCCAGTAGTTTCCGCCTTACTCTGCTCCTTTCTCTGTGAAAGCCTGCTCTTTAGCTTTCACATCGGAGCAAACCTCAACCCACCCCCTCCCAAAGAAACCTTTTTTATGAGCCCCCCTACTCTGCGTGTGCTTGAAGCTAACTGCTTTCTTTGGCTCCTGTCTCAATGTGCAGAAATTGAGCACATGAATTTTCCAGCATCGGGAGTTTCCCCCAAGACAGTGTTGAGATCAGGCGTGTTTGTGTGGCTCCACACTTGCAATTCTTGGGGCTTTGCTAAGAGGAGTGCATGCACTTGCAGCAAGACATAGCTAGCTAGCTAGCTAGACAGTTTACCTCCCTTTCCTACAGTTTAAATTTCTGCATGCCATCTGCTGTTGTGGAACAAGTCATCCCCATGATCCCTCTAGCCCAGTGTTCTCTAGGGTGGCCCACAGAAGCTCTCAAGAGTTTCAGACAAAACATTTGTTCACTTCAGCATATAGCAGTCAAAAGAAATGTATTCTCTAGAAGGTCACAGGCTCCCCCGTCTTTGGGGTAGAGGTTTGACGTCTGAGACTAGATCTGCAGGACTCTCAAACATTTCACTCTGTAGAGATGAGTAGTCGGCACCGTCCGAGTATAGGAGGAGGGGGGTGGGGGTGGAATACAGGGCTGAGAAATAGAAGAATGCATTCAATCTGCTACACAAAGCCAGAGCCAATTATGAAGATTCACCAGTTGCTTATAGATCAAATGCATGGATCATGCAGCTGCAAAGAGGTCTACCCAGCCGCTCGCACAGGCAACATGGAATTCTTCTGTGCAATTTACTGTGTTGTTGTTGTTGTTAAAGATGTAAGACAAGCCTATATTGCACTTCATTAAAAATGCCAGGTCACTTCACAACAATATACTGATGGACTCAGTAGAATCAGCAATCAGTACTGGGGCACGGGCCTTGGCTGGCACCCTGCAATGCACGGCCCCTGCGCCAGTCCTGAGGAGGCTCAAGGCCAGGGGTCAGCAACCTTTTCAGCCGTGGGCTGGTCCACCGTCCCTCACAGCATGTGGGGGGCTGGACTATATTTTTGGGGGTGGGGGGAAATGAACGAATTCCTATGCCCCACAAAGAACCCAGAGGTGCATTTTAAATGAAAGGACACATTCTACTCATGGAAAAACACATTGATTCCCGGACTGTCCGTGGGCCGGATTGAGAAGACGATTGGGCCGCATCCGGCCCCCGGGCCTTCGGTTGCCTACCCCTGCTCAAGGCAATCACTTCCTGCACTTCACGTTAACGCAGAAGACGGCCCAGTTGTGCTCAGATGCTCAAAATTCCCTTTTCACCTTTGAATCTTTGGAGGGTCTGTTTCAGTTGGCATCGGGACAGCTCACCTAGCAGTGCATATTTCATATTCAGGATTTCTGTACTCACATAGAAATAATAAAATGGTTTCTGCTGTTTGTTAAAAGTCATGAATGAACTCTCACAACTCGTTGATAAGGTAGCTTGCTTGTGTTTCGAGAAATCATATAAGAGGAGCATTCATAGGAAGTTGCACTTGACAGAGTCAATCTAGCCTAGCACTGCCTACACTGACTGGCAGCAGCGCTGCAGGGTTTTCAAACAGGGGACAGTCCCAGCCCTGTCTGGTGGAGATCCTGGACTGAACCTGGGATCTCCTGCATGCAAAGCAAGGCCTCCCTCAACTCGGGAGGCGTGAGTTCTCTACTGTATTTCAGCAAATGCTTTCACTTTATCATTTCATTGTCATCTGTATATTTTGTGCACATATTTTCCTGTATATTTTAGACAGAGAGGAGTAGCAATAGGGTTAGAGGCAAGGTTCAGAGTTAGTGTTGTGTGAGCATTTTAAAGCAGTTGAGTTTAAACAGGAGGGGATTTCACCTGAAGAGATGGCCAGCATCGTGAATCTGTAAGTAGGATTTCGTCTGCTTCTTTTTTGTAATCTTCTGGGGTAAGGGCTTGGGGTCCCCCACACGGCCAGCATCCCCATGGAATTCAACCCCTTCCTGAACAGCTTAACTTCTCTTCCCACCCGCCTTCCCATTCTCCCTCAAATCTCATTGCAGCTCAGCTGGTTAGAGGGAGCTGCAGATAGCACCAAGGTTGCAGGTTCGATTCCCATAAGGTACAGCTGCATATTCCTGCATTGCAGGGGGTTGGACTAGATGATCCCCAGGGTACCTTCCATGATCATTATTTTGGGATGCTTTTTATTACATTCATAGCCCACTTTTCATCCAAGCAGTTCAAGGTGGCATTGATGGCTTGCCTTTCCCCCCATTTTTCCCCTCACAACAAACCTGTTAGGCAGGCTAGGATGAGAGTGACTGGACCCAACATCAAACAGTGCACTTCATGACTGAGTGGGGATTTGCACTCGGATCTCCCAGGTCCTCCTAGTCCAGAATTCTAGCCACTATACACCCCCCTCTCTCTACCCCTTCTCCGTTTCTCAACTCTTCAGCCATCAACTGCAACAGACAGGCGTTCTGTCAGTCTTCCTGTCAGTCACTCTGGCTCTAAGAGAGTTTTCATTTTTTTTATATAAGATTTTTATTAAGATTTTTGCATTACAAAAAATAAAAACAAACAGAAAAAGAAAAAAAAATCTTTCCATCACATTATTTTTCATTTACTTGTTTCTTGGACCTCCTCATACCTCTCTTTTTTGTATTCCAATTCAATTTATTAGCTCAGCAATTTGTTTCCCTCTTTATTCTACCCAAATCTTTATTCTTAAATTGTTGTGATCTTGAAATTTTACTTTTATAAACCCATTTTTTTCCCATATTCTTTTAACCCATTACAGCTAGAAACCTCTTAATTTTAATCCAACTTTATTCTAAAGTTCATTAATTTTACAATATCTCTGTAAATAATCTTTAAATTTCTTCCAGTCTTCTTCCACTGACTCTTCCCCCTGATCTCGGATCCTGCCGGTCATTTCCGCCAATTCCATATAATCCATCACCTTCATCTGCCATTCTTCCAAAGTGGGTAGATCTTGTGTCTTCCAATATTTTGCAATAAGTATTCTTGCTGCTGTTGTGGCATACATAAAGAAAGTTCTATCCTTCTTTAACACCGATTGGTCAACTATGCCCAGGAGAAAGGCCTCTGGTTTCTTCAATAAGAGAGTTTTCATTGCATTCTTTGGCTCATCTATGCCTTGATGCTTTGACGACCTTCCTAGCAGCCCCCTTCGCTCTCCAGGCAGGGCTGCTGTCCTAACAGCATTATGCTGAGGGCTCTTTTAAATGCTGGAAATGCTTCCCTTATCTTTGCTTTGCTGGGGGTGGGGGTGGGGGGAGTGTTGGAATCCCCCCCCATACATGAGATGCACCACTGTGTTCCTGTGGAGAGCCGTTTGGGGTCTGTGGGTGCATAAAAAATCAAAAAGAGCCCTATTGCGTGGCGAGTTCCCGCCCCCCCCAAAGTGGAAATAAAGACTGAAATGAACAACAATGGGGAAATTGGGCAGCCTTGTCGTGTACCTTTCTCTATCTTAAATCCCTCTGTCACCACATTATTAACAATTAATTTAGCCTTTTGTTCTGAATAAATTGCACTTATACCATTTTCAAACCCTTGGCCCACCCCCATCCCCTGAAGATTTTTCTTCATAAAACTCCAAGAAATGTTGTCAAAGGCTTTCTCCGCATCTATGAAAATTAAAACTGCTTTAGTATTTATATTCACTTGCAACTTCTCCAGAATGTTAATTATGTTCCTTGTATTGTCCGACAAGTGTCTACCCGGGAGGAAGCCAGCTTGGTCCTTATGGATCTCTTCCAATAGTACTTTTTTTAATCTATTAGCCAAAATGTCAGCAAATATTTTGTAATCCACATTAAGGAGGGATATGGGGCGGTAGTTCTTAAGTTGCGTCTTTTCAGACTCAGTTTTCGGTATAAGTGTAATATTGAACATGATTAGAAGGGACCGTCTGATTAAAGGCATTCAGGTCGGAGCTAAGCAATATAAATTGAAAGCATTTGCAGATGACTTAGTTTTAACATTACAGGAGCCAGAATCTAGTTCGAAAAGAGTTTTGGAAGTGATTCAAGAATTTGGGCAGATGGCTGGTTTTAAGTTGAATAAGTCAAAAACTAAAGTTCTTGAGAAAAATTTAACACCGATTGAGAAAGAAAGGTTTCAGAAGGAGACAGGCCTAACAATAGTAAAGAAAGTTAAATATTTGGGGGTTAACATGACTTCTAAGAACTTAAATTTATTTAAAGATAATTATGAGAAATGTTGGTTAGAAGTGAAGAAAGATTTAGAGATATGGTCAAACCTGAAGCTTTCCTTGTTGGGCAGAATTGCGGCTATTAAGATGAATGTATTGCCAAAAATGTTATTTTTGTTTCAATCTTTGCAAATTCTAGACAAGATGGACTGTTTCAAGAAGTGGCAGAGAGATATCTCTAGATTTGTCTGGCAGGGCAAGAAGCCCAGAATAAAATTTAAAATACTAACTGATGCTAAAGGAAGAGGTGGTTTTGCCCTGCCAGACCTGAAACTTTATTATGAATCGGCCGCATTTTGTTGGCTGAAAGAATGGCTGCTTCTTGAAAACACAGACATTTTGGATTTAGAAGGTTTTAACAATGTATTTGGGTGGCATGCATATTTGTGGTACGACAAGGTTAAAGCTCATAAAGCATTTAAAAACCATATTGTCAGGAAAGCGTTGTTTAACGTCTGGTTAAGATATAAAGACTTATTGGAGAATAAAACCCCAAGGTGGTTGTCACCTATGGAGGCAAAGGCACTGAAAAAGTCCAATATGGAGGCCAAATGGCCGAAATATTGGGAAATATTGGAACAAGAAGGAGATAAATTGAAATTGCAGAGTTTTGAGAAATTAAAAGATAAGGTGCGAGATTGGCTGCACTATTTTCAAATAAGAGAAACCTATAATACGGATAAAAAAATAGGTTTCCAGGTGGAAAAATCAAAATTGGAAACTGAGTTGTTAGAACCCAAAACTAAAATACTTTCAAGAATGTATAACTTGCTGCTAAAATGGAATACGCAGGATGAAACAGTTAAATCTGCTATGATCAAATGGGCACAAGATGTTGGTCATAATATCATGTTTGCCGACTGGGAACAGTTGTGGACCACAGGTATGAAATTTACGGCATGTAATGCCCTAAGAGAGAATATTATGAAAATGATATACAGGTGGTACATGACACCAGTCAAGCTTGCAAAAATCTACCATTTGCCCGACAATAAATGTTGGAAGTGTAAAGAGAATGAAGGAACATTCTTTCACCTTTGGTGGACATGCCCAAGGATTAAGGCTTTCTGGGAGATGATATACAACGAAATGAAAAAAATATTTAAATATACATTTCTTAAGAAGCCAGAGGCCTTTCTCCTGGGCATGGTGGGCCAATTGGTGCCAAAGAAGGACAGAATTTTCTTTATGTATGCAACAACAGCAGCAAGAATTCTTATCGCAAAGTATTGGAAGACACAAGAGTTACCCACCCTGGAAGAGTGGCAGATGAAGGTGATGGACTATATGGAATTGGCGGAAATGACTGGCAGAATCCGAGACCTGGGAGAAGAGTTGGTGGAAGAAGACTGGAAGAAATTCAAAGACTATCTTCAGAAATACTATAAAATTAATGAATGCTAAAACTGTGCTTGGATTGGTAATAAGTGGTAATTAGTGATAAAAGCTAATAAGATTATGCAAAAAAGGTATTGATGATTGGTTGAAAATATTGATATAGAATATGTTATGGTATAAAGCTTAAATATTTGAAAAAGGGTAAGAATTTGCTGAATTAAATATCTAAATGGGAATACAAAGGGGGGAGGCGTGAGGAGGTCAAGAACATAAGCATATGAATCTGAGGTCATTGGGAAAAATGGATTTGTTTTATTTTTATTTTTTTTCTCTTTGCTTAAATGTAACTTTTCTTAACTAGTTGTGATTTTTTCTTTGTATTTTTATTGTGTTTCTTTTTTCTGTAACTTATGGCTTCTTATTCTGAGAATTTCTATTTTTCTTTTCTGTAAAACTCTAATAAAAATTTATTTTTTAAAAAAAAGGAAATAAAGACACATGACACAATTATTTCAGGTTAATGGGCTAAATATGGCCACAACTTTATTGGTTACAGGTGATGAGTGGTATTGGCTTAGGCATTGGTCCTAACCGACTATCCGGCTTCAGCCCGTCCGCTTGAAGTCCGGGAAGGGTTAACCACCAGTAGGGGGAGTCCTGCTGATGCACATCAACTTGCAACCCCCCCCCCCATAGGCGAAAAACCAAGTCCGGCAAAAGAGGGAGATCCCCGGCCTCGCCAGCGATAAATAGGGCTGGTCACGCCCCCTGAGCCAGCCGACTGGCTGTCCAGGGGCTGACGCGGCCGGGGATTCCCTCAGTCGCCTGCAACTCCACCTCCTTTGTAGGCGGAAGTGGCTTTGCTGGATCAGAGGAAACGCCCATCTAGTCCAAACTCACAAGCAGTAGCCCACTCCTGCTGCTTCTCCTCTAGCTGTGGGCTTCAGAGGTAGAGTGCCTCTGTTCCTGGAAGCTCTATATTGCTATGCTGAGTGATAGTAAGAGATGCTGTTGTTCTCCTCCAACAATTGGTGTAATCTGCTTCCCAGCCCTGCAGGCTACTTGTCCTTGTAGCATCGGCTGCCTGCAAATTTCAGCAACGGAGTAAACATGATGTGAAGAAGTTCCCACCAGCATTCTCAAATGAGTTGATTCAAAGCTCTCCCTCCATCTGCTTCCTCTCCTAGGCCACGATCATCTTGGATAACTCCTTCCTGCTCCTTTCCTTGTTGGTGTTTTAAAAAATAATTAAATAAATAAATAAACAAATGATTAAAGATTTCTTAGTTTACAAAAAAACTGTGCCTTGTCTCTTTTGTCAAGTTGTGTTTTCTACAGATCAGTTTCATTTGTTGTGAGACATTAGTGTTGCATGCAGTGTTGGGTTAGGAAGAACAGAGGGGGAAAGAGGGGGAGGGTGGGGTCGGGTGGCAATGCTTCTCTTCTACTTAGTGTACAGGGGAAACTTGGGAAATTAGAATATCGTGGAAAAGTTCATTTATTCAAGTAATTCAACTTAAAAGGCGAAACTAATATATGAGATAGACTCATGACATGCAAAGCGAGATATGTCAAGCCTTTATTTGTTATGATTGTGATATTATGGCGTACAGCTGATGAAAACCCCAAATTAACAATCTCAGAAAATTAGAATATGAAATGAAATCAGCAAAACAAGGATTGCAAATAGAGCAATATTTGACCTCTGAGAAGTAGAAGTTTCACCTTTTAAGTTGAATTACTGAAATAAATGAACTTTTCCACGATATTCTAATTTTCCGAGTTTCCCCTGTATGTGTGGGGTTTTGTGTCAGCATCACTTGTGTGGGTTCACTTACTATTCCCTTGTTGCATTTCCTTGGTGGTGAGAGAGGTTGGGGGGTGACCTAGGGTGTGGTTGGTGGTCTTTGGTTAGCTGCAGGGAGATTTGTTTTTGTGTGTGAGTGGGCACCTAGGGTACAAATAACCAGAAACCTCATCAAACTATACCTGCACAACTACAACCCCTCGTGGCGACAAATCAACAAATACCCGAGGAGATGCAACAACACCAAATGCTCCTTTCCTTGTTGATACGATGTCCCGCAGCCGAAGTAGTGTGTGAAATGACACGGCTCTGCCTGCAACTCTTAGGCTACCCGTATTTGTGTTATGGCTATGCTGCAAAGACTCCCTGTCTTCTCTTACACACACACACACCCCATTTTGGTTGTAGGCTTCTGTCTCAGGTTTTGAAATGTGTTGGGGAGGGGGCTTTACTGGGTTGTTTTTCACCTTTATTATGCATTTTGTGTTTCTATATTGTGATTTTTATGTTGGAACCAGTGCTTTTTTTCTATTAAAAAAATGTTTGGGGTACTCTCATTTTGACTCAAGAAAACCACCATTTTATAGTTCAAATCGGGGAAAATAAATGCAGTACAGTAAATGGAGAAAAGTGCAAAGATTCACAAAATGTTTCGGGGTGTGCGTACCCCTGCATCCCCCCAGAAAAAAGCACTGGTTGTAACTGAGACCTGTGGGTATAGGGCGGTATAACAACAACAACAACAAGGTCTGCCCCTCTCCTTCTCTTCTAGGTTCAGGCGACTGAGGGACATGGCAGCCCGCAAGAAGAAGGGGACCCGCAAAGTCCCCAAGAAGTCCAGGGTTGCTGTGGGCCCACGTGAGCAAATGCTTCCTTTTCATTTTGGAGCGTAAGGAGGGGTGGCCTTAATGCTCTAATCCTCAACTGTGGAAAATAAGTAGAAATGAACTAACCTGCCCCCATGTCCTTTCCTTCTTCTCTTGTTGCAGATGGTTCAGAGACTGGCAGGGTCTGGGCATCGCCTGTGGTTAGTATTTGAGAAAACAGCACAGTACATACGAAATCCCTCACCCCCCACCCCCCCATCCACCAGTGCTGTTTATACCCCCATTTTGGCGGTCTCAGGTGCAGAGAAGCCCTCCTGCCATGAACTGACAGCCTGACTCTTGCCATTTCAGCAACTGGAGAAGGATGAGATGTTGCTCTGCTGCGTGCTGGCCACTTGCTCGGACGCCCGCCAGAGAGAAAAGGACAGCTTGAGGTACTCCAAAAAGATGGCCGTCAAGGCAATTGCGGTGAGTGAGAGGTTGCATGAGGTATCCAGGGGTGAGGGGGGCAGGAGAGCTGGGGATGGGATTGGGGGGATGCTGGGCAGAAGGAAGGCCTGGCGGGGTCTGGCCAAGAGAAGGGTTGTGCAGGCATTTGGCATTACATTGCCAATTCCTGCACTGAGTTTGGGGTTGGAGGAATCCACCTGATGTCTGTAGGGAACTGACGTTTTCCCCCTCCGCCCTCTGTTCTCTATCAGGATAACATGGGACGGATTTCGTGCTTTACGCAGCCTGAATTGGTCCTTGCTACGGCACTGGAAGCCCTTTACCAACTGAGATATACCGGGTTTTTTGAGCTTGACGAGGAGCTGGAGGGGGCGGGGGAGCAGAATGTGGAAAGGTGTTACCAGACCTTGCCACTGCAGTGAATTCAATTGGAAGAATTGCTTACAATTTCTTGGGTTTCTTGCGTTCAAAAAGCTTTCTTTATGCAGCAACTATTTACAGGGTGAGTGGAGATGTGAGAGAGAAAATAGATGCTATATTGTCTAGAGATGACTGCGAAATGGCTCAGCTTTTAGGGGTGGGATTAACTAAGACCTAGAGGCTTGCAACCAAGTGCCAGGTAGACTGCCACATAAACAGTGCCCTCGTGTGTTTATTTTAATTTTACCTTTATTCATTTTTACCCTGTAAAATCTATACGCTGCTTGATTGTCAAAAGTGGTTTAAGCTAACACATGCATTCACTAGAAGTTCAAGAGAATGACATGTATTTGATGCTTCCCCCAATATGAGACAGAGTCTAAAAACTTTTCCCTCCTTCTCTCCAGCCTCATGAAGCCCAAATTACCACTGAAGCTCCACAGCCTGATTGTGCATGCAGCCTTTGCGGCAGTCACTGAGGTCAAAACTGAGCCCGACAAGCAGGTAAGTTGTTAGCCTTGAAATTTGACTTCTCTAGTTGTTGTTTCTTCTTCACACGCTTTAAGCACTGCTCCCATTGCTCAACATCTGATCTCTCTTTCCCCTGCTTGGCGCATCCTCTCCCTCATTGCCATTGCCTGCAGGAGTTAGAAGAACGTTACACTCTGATGCTGCGAGGCCTCCTCTGGGAGGCCCCAAGCACTAAGACCCTGAACTTGCTGATGAATGTAAGTATCTTGATGGCCTCAGTGGCTGTTTGACCTAGAAAGCTTTCATGGAGAAGCCGCCACCTAGCAGTGCACCTCTTGGGCCCTTCCCCTCTTGTAAGGCAAGCTGGCCACATGGACGAGCCAGCAAAGGCCCACTTGCCCAGACAGCCAAAGGAGGGCCTTGGATGCAGAGCTACAATTTGGGGCTGGAGGACATTGCCACTTTAGAACAGAAACGGATCTCTCTCTGAGAGTGTAAAGGGCTTCACAGTGGTCTGCCTCTTTCCCCCAGACCAGCCTCCTGATCCTGAGGTCCCCTTTCCTCCCACAGGAACTGAGAGGTTACACAACAAGTGCGATTGCAGCGGAGAGGCAACTGGCAGCCAGTGGCATTAGCTGGCTGATGTCCTGTGCAAGAAGGCTCAGTTGCCTGAAGGTAAGTCTCTCACCTTTGGCACCTTCACAGCCCCAAGAGGCTCCCAGAGTGGCTTGTGAAAGGATTCCCACAGGAGGAATCACAGTCTGGTATCAGGCACACAACACAATGTGTGTCCCTGGGATGCCGGACAAGGCTGGAGACATTTCCTGCCCTCTTCCTTGATCTTACACTTCCACCTCTGCCTAGTAGGCTGCAGGACCCATTGAGGTCGCCTGGGGCAAGGGATTGGGGCCAGGTAATAGAACTCACTCATCCCATGATGGAGGCAAGTCTTCCCTGGCTTGGGTCTGCTTCCATGTTCTCTTGCACCCATTATTTGGGGAGGGTTGAGGATCAGATCAGTCATCTGATCCAGTACGGTCTTTTCTGTTCTCTACAGCATGCTCTCGTCCCTCTGGAGCTGGCTCACTTCTGCCCCAAAGAAGGTAACACCCACAGCCTGGGGACATGGGACGCACTTTCCAGACTAAGGAGAGCCCACTCAGTAGCTGCAGCATCCTTGCTTGATGCAGACCTCCTGGGTCATGTGGCTGTGAAATCCTGCCACAGCACAAAGATGGCCAAACTGCAGGCTTGGAAGGAGTCGTTGCCACCAAAGACAGGATCCATAAAGCCTCCTTGTAAATAGGGTGGAATGGGGGCCAGGTCAATTTGGTGAATCAGTAAATGTGGCAGAAATTCATCTCTCTTCTCTTTCATTCTCTTCCAGATGACATAAGACTTGATGTCAGTTTCGATTATGGGGAGAAGACACAAGTTTCAAGGCTCAGCGATGATGGAGTGGCAATTTTTGCTTGCTGTTTCATTGTGTCTTGTTGCTAATTGTGATCATTGCTGTTGTTTTAGAATTCTTTCCTATGCAATATAACTTTTTTATTGCTTTTAAATTGTTGCTTTTTAAATTGTCCTTGTAAAGGAAAGTGTTCTGCTAATGTTGATTGTATTCTGAATTGCTTCAAGAAGCCTCATAGCAATGAATACTATTAAGAGTAATAATTATTTTACCTGCCTTAATTATAATAAAGCATTGACATGCCTATTTTAAATTAGCGGTTAAGGTCTTAAACTACACATTTTAATAGTTTCAGATCTGTATTCTTTACTGTGTTCTAGCTTATAGATTTTGATTTTAACCTCCATATATATGAGAGCCAGTGTGGTGTAGTGGTTAAGAGCGGTAGTCTCGTAATCTGGGGAACCGGGTTCACGTCTCCGCTCCTCCACATGCAGCTGCTGGGTGACCTTGGGCCAGTCACACTTCTCTGAAGTCTCTCAGCCCCACTCACCTCACAGAGTGTTTGTGGGCGGGGGGGAGGCGAATGTTAGCCGCTTTGAGACTCCTTAGGGTAGTTATGAAGCGGGATATCAAATCCAAACTGTTCTTCTTCTTCTACATGTTCTCTATCTCTGTAGAAGTCCATATTCTGATTTGTGGCTGTAATAAATTGATTCGTTCATTCAATAAAGCTTCGGTGGTTTTGAAATTCAGTAAATTGTCTCTGCCTCCATTTTTTGGTATTGAGGGAAACGCTCTATAAAATAATCAGAAAACATCAGGGTTGTAGTCAACATCAGTCCTTTCCGCAGCAGACCTATTTAAATTGATGGGCACAAATTACGTGGCTGTGTTGATTTTGACGCATCTCTTCTGAGTAAAACTCAGTTGACTACTGTAGGGATAATCGCGGAGTGGGCAGTGGGGTCCGGAGGGAGCACACTCCCCACCAGCAGGCAGCCACAGTCTGCCTGCACGCGTGACCCTGGGGTGCGTAGAATACTCCCCCTCACAGACAAAGTCATGGCTGTCTGGAACATCATTCCCTCTGTCTGACCTTTTGCGGTCTCAGCAGTCTGCGATGTCCTGTCTGTAACCTTTGTCCCTGAGACCTTTTGTCTCCTTCGTCATACACTGTGCAAGGGGGAAATGACGTGGTGGAAACAGGTGCCAAAATAACTTTGTACCACCCCACAATCTCGGGACCAAAGGTGTGTAAAGGTCACAGCCCAAAATGTATCTGCCTAGCTTGCATACTTGTCTCAATAAAAGGAGGCTCTACAGGACTGGTCAGCAGCTCGCTTCAGCCCACCTGTGCGCAGCTCACATGATGATCAACTCCTGTCTTCTGCCTTCACTTCAGACTACTCCTCACAGGATATCATGGAATTGTAGAGTTGGAAGGGACCACAAGAGTCATCTAGTCCACCCCCTGCAATGCAGGAATATTTTGCCCAACGTGGGGCTCCAACCCACGACCCTGAGATGCAGAGTCTCACACTCTACTGACTGAGCTATGGGCAGATATCTTGTTTGATAAATGTGTCCCTTGGAAACATTTTGGTTTTATCCTCTCTGCAGGAGTTGCTATGCCTGATCATTCCATCTAGTTCTGTCGAAAGAGAGGTGGGGGTTGTTTTCTGATTTCTTAATTGTGAATATTTGGGGGGAGGGGAGGCATGGGTGGAAAGGAGATACTCAGATCGACCAGAGTGAAATGGGGCCGAGTGAAATGGGGGCTTCGGGATGGCTTGGGGAAGTCTAAAAGTGTCACATCCAAACCAAAATTCTTGCTTGTTGGATGCCCCTGCCTTCTGTCATCATTTGAGCTTTCCTCTGCTTCCCTTTCAAGCTGCTGTCTGGAAGGAGGCCAAAGCCCACTTAAACATAAGAATGATTATAAGAAAGCATTCATTCAACAGCCAGAGTTGAATGAAGACAATGTGCTAGGAGGAGAATGAGCTAATTAAACCATTCTGCCACACACACACACACACACACACACACACACACTGCAATCCGAACCCCAGTGCTGTTATGAGGACAATGGTCACAACCACACATTTCAAGAACCATTGCACTAAGAGTCACAGATTCACCCAACACATCCTGGGAACCTCTGTTTGCTACAGATCTAACATCTCTCAGCACCCTTGGCAAACTACAATTCCCAGGATTCTTGAGGGAAAGCCTGGACTCTTTCAAGTGGTGTAAGAGCTTTAAATGTATGGTGTGGAATTCCTCCAAAATAATCGGGGAACTGTGCAACCCTCTCTCTCTCAGGCTACGGTCCTGCCCCAGGCTCAGGAGGAGGAGGAGGAGGGCTCTTTATTAGATTAGGTTTGTATCCTGCCTTTCTATTTTCATGCTCAAGGCAGCTAAACCGTCAGAACTACATAAATCAATTATAATAATCAATACAATAAGAATAGCAATAAGAATTATTTACCAAATCTAAATAATCTGACCCCTTCATGGATCACTGCCTTGCCATGGTGAAGGGGCTTGAATAACTCAGAGAAGCTATGAACTATGCCAAGCAGGGCACGCAAGATGAACAGGTCATAGTGGAGAGTTTTGACCAAACGTGATCCACCTGGAGGAGGAACCGGCAAGCCACTCCAGTATCCCTGCCAAGAAAACTCCATGGACAAAGACAACAGGCATATAAAAGTTATGGCGCTGGAAGATGAGCCCCTCAGGTCGGAAGGTGTCCAACATGCTACTGGGGAAGAGTGGAGGACAAGTACAAGTAGATCCAGAGCTGATGAAGTGGCTGGGCCAAAGCCGAAAGGACGCTCAGTTGCGGATATGCATGGAAGCGAAAGGAAAGTCCAATGCTGTAAAGAAAAATATTGCATAGGAACCTGGAATGTAAGAACCTTGAACCTGGGTAAGTTGGATGTGGTCAAAAATGAGATGGCAAGAATAAATATTGACATCCTGGGCATCAGTGAACTAAAATGGACGGGAATGGGCGAATTCAGTTCGGATGACTATCATATCTACTACTGTGGGCAAGAAATCCGTAAAAGAAATGGAGTGGCCCTCATAGTCAACAAAAGAGTGGCGAAAGCTGTACTGGGATGCAATCTCAAAAATGATAGAATGATCTCGATACGAATCCAAGGCACACCTTTTAACATCACAATAATCCAAGTTTATGCACCAACTACTGGTGCTGAAGAAACTGAAATTGACCAATTCTATGAAGACTTACAAGACCTTATAGAAGTGACACCAAAGAAGGATGTTCTTCTCATTATAGGGGATTGGAATGCTAAAGTAGGGAATCAAGAGATAAAAGGAACAACTGGCAAGTTTGGCCTTGGAGATCAAAACGAAGCAGGGCAAAGGCTAATAGAGTTCTGTCAAGAGAACAAGCTGGTCATCACAAACACTCTTTTCCAACAACACAAGAGACAACTCTACACATGGACATCGCCAGATGGGCAGCATCGAAATCAGATTGATTATATTCTCTGCAGCCAAAGATGGAGAAGCTCTATACAGTCAGCAAAAACAAGACCTGGAGCTGACTGTGGCTCAGATCATCAGCTTCTTATAGCAAAATTCAAGCTTAAACTGAAGAAAGTAGGAAAAACCACTGGACCGGTAAGATACAATCTAAACCAAATCCCTTATGAATACACAGTGGAAGTGAGGAACGGGTTTAAGGATTTAGATTTGCTGGACAGAGTGCCTGAAGAACTATGGGTGGAGGCTCGCAACATTATACAGGAGGCAGCAACTAAAACCATCCCAATGAAAAATAAATGCAAGAAAGCAAAGTGGCTGTCCAATGAGGCCTTACAAATAGCGGGGGAGAGAAGGCAAGCAAAATGTGAGGGAGATAGTGAAAGATACAGGAAATTGAATGCAGATTTCCAAAGAACAGCAAGGAGAGACAAGAAGGCCTTCTTAAACGAGCAATGCAAAGAAATAGAGGAAAACAACAGAATGGGAAGAACCGGAGATCTGTTCAAGAAAATCGGAAATATGAAAGGAACATTTCGTACAAAGATTACCATAATAAAGGACAAAAGTGGTAAGGACCTAACAGAAGCAGAAGACATCAAGAAGAGGTGGCAAGAATACACAGAGGAATTATACCAGAAAGATATGGATGACTCGTACACCCCAGATAGTGTGGTTGCTGACCTTGAGCCAGACATACTGGAGAGTGAAGTCAAATGGGCCTTAGAAAGCACTGCTAATAACAAGGCCAGTGGAAGTGAAGATATTCCAGCTGAGCTATTTAAAATTTTAAACGATGATGCTGTTAAGGTGCTACACTCAATATGCCAGCAAATTTGGAAAACTCAGCAGTGGCCAGAGGATTGGAGAAGATCAGTCTACATCCCAATCCCAAAGAAGGGCAGTGCCAAAGAATGCTCCAACTACCGCACAATTGCACTCATTTCACACGCTAGCAAGGTTATGCTTAAAATTCTACAAGGCAGGCTTAAGCAGTATGTGGACCGAGAACTCCCAGAAGTGCAAGCTGGATTTCGAAGGGGCAGAGGAACCAGAGACCAAATTGCAAACATGTGCTGGATTATGGAGAAAGCTAGAGAGTTCCAGAAAGACATCTACTTCTGCTTCATTGACTATGCAAAAGCTTTTGACTGTGTCGACCACAGCAAACTATGGCAAGTTCTTAAAGAAATGGGAGTGCCTGATCACCTCATCTGTCTCCTGAGAAATCTCTATGTGGGACAAGAAGCTACAGTTAGAACTGGATATGGAACAACTGATTGGTTCAAAATTGGGAAAGGAGTACGACAAGGCTGTATATTGTCTCCCTGCTTATTTAACTTATATGCAGAATTCATCATGCGAAAGGCGGGGCTGGATGAATCCCAAGCCGGAATTAAGATCGCCGGAAGAAATATCAACAACCTCAGATATGCAGATGACACAACCTTGATGGCGGAAAGTGAGGAGGAATTAAAGAACCTTTTAATGAGGGTGAAAGAGGAGAGCGCAAAATATGGTCTGAAGCTCAACATCAAAAAACCGAAGCTCATGGCCACTGGTCCCATCACCTCCTGGCAAATAGAAGGGGAAGAATTGGAGGCAGTGAGAGATTTTACTTTCTTGGGCTCCTTGATCTCTGCAGATGGTGACAGCAGTCACGAAATTAAAAGACACCTGCTCCTTGGGAGAAAGGCGATGGCAAACCTAGACAGCATATTAAAAAGCAGAGACATCACCTTGCCAACAAAGGTCCGTATAGTTAAAGCCATGGTTTTCCCAGTAGTGATGTATGGAAGTGAGAGCTGGACCATAAAGAAGGCTGATCGCCGAAGAATTGATGCTTTTGAATTATGGTGCTGGAGGAGACTCTTGAGAGTCCCATGGACTGCAAGAAGATCAAACGCATCCATTCTTAAGGAAATTAGCCCTGGGTGCTCACTTGAAGGACAGATCATGAAGCTGAGGCTCCAATACTTTGGCCACCTCATGAGAAGAGAAGACTCCCTGGAAAAGACCCTGATGTTGGGAAAGATGGAGGGCACAGGGAGAAGGGGACGACAGAGGACGAGATAATAATAATAATAATAATAATAATAATAATAATAATAATAATAATAATAATAATTTATTATTTGTACCCCGCCCATCTGGCTGGGTTTCCCCAGCCACTCTGGGCGGCTTCCATAGAAAACCAAAAATACACTAAAATATCACAGATTAAAAACTTCCCTGAACAGGGCTGCCTTAAGATGTCTTCTGAATGTCAGATAGTTATTTATCGCTTTGACATCCGATGGGAGGGCGTTCCACAGGGCAGGCGCCACTACCGAGAAGGCCCTCTGCCTGGTTCCCTGTAGCTTTGCTTCTCGCAATGAGGGAACCGCCAGAAGGCCCTCAGCGCTGGACCTCAGCATCCGGGCAGAACGATGGGGGTGGAGACGCTCCTTCAGGTATACTGGGCCGAGGCCGTTTAGGGCTTTAAAGGTCAACACCAGCACTTTGAATTGTGCTCGGAAACGTACTGGGAGCCAATGTAGGTCTTTCAAGACCGGTGTTATGTGGTCTCGGCGGCCGCCCCCAGTCACCAGTCTAGCTGCCGCATTCTGGATTAGTTGTAGTTTCCGAGTCACCTTCAAAGGTAGCCCCACGTAGAGCGCATTGCAGTAGTCCAAGCGGGAGATAACCAGAGCATGCACCACTCTGGTGAGACAGTCCGCGGGCAGGTAGGGTCTCAGCCTGCGTACCAGGTGGAGTTGGTAGACAGCTGCCCTGGACACAGAATTGACCTGCGCCTCCATGGACAGCTGTGAGTCCAAAATGACTCCCAGGCTGCGCACCTGGTCCTTTAGGGGCACAGTTACCCTATTCAGGACCAGGGAGTCCTCCACACCAGCCCGCCCCCTGTCCCCCAAAAACAGTACTTCTGTCTTGTCAGGATTCAACCTCAATCCATTAGCCGCCATCCATCCTCCAACTGCCTCCAGGCACTCACACAGGACCTTCACCGCCTTCACTGGTTCTGATTTGAAAGAGAGGTAGAGCTGGGTATCATCTGCATATTGATGGACACCCAGTCCAAACCCCCTGATGATCTCTCCCAGTGGCTTCATATAGATGTTAAAAAGCATGGGGGAGAGGACGGAACCCTGAGGCACCCCACAAGTGAGGGCCCAGGGGTCTGAGCACTCATCCCCCCCCACCACTTTCTGAACACGGCCCAGGAGGAAGGAGCGAAACCACTGCATAACAGTGCCCCCAGCTCCCAGCCCCTCTAGACGGTCCAGAAGGATGTTATGGTCGATTGTATCAAAGGCCGCTGAGAGATCCAGCAGAACTAGGAAACAACTCTCACCTTTGTCCCTAGCTCGCCGGAGATCATCAACCAGCGCGACCAAGGCAGTTTCAGTCCCATGATGAGGCCTGAATCCTGATTGGAAGGGATCCAAATGGTTCGCATCCTCCAGGCGTGCCTGGAGTTGTTCAGCAACCACGCGCTCAATCACCTTGCCCAAGAATGGAAGATTTGAGACTGGGCGATAGTTGGCCATACTGGCCGGGTCTAAAGATGGTTTTTTAAGAAGCGGTTTAATGACCGCCTCTTTCAGCGGATCTGGGAATGTTCCCTCACAGAGGGAAGCATTCACCACCCCGCAGAGCCCATCGCCCAGCCCTACCCGGCTTGCTTTTATTAGCCAGGATGGGCAAGGATCAAGGAGACAGGTGGTTGGTTTCACGCGTCCAAGCAGCCTGTCCACATCCTCGGGGGTAACGGATTGAAATTGATTCCATGCAACTTGACCAGACAGAGCTCTAGCACTCTCCCGCCCCAGCCCTGCTCCCACGGTGGTGTCTAGCTCCTTCCGAATATGAGTGATTTTATCTGCAAAAAACTTTGCAAAATCGTTGCAGGAGATCTTGGGGTCTTTACAAGGCCCCGGTGGTAAAGGTGGTTCCGTTAAATTGCGAACCACCTGAAAGAGTCTCCTGCTACTATTTTCTGCAGATGCAATAGAGGCGGTGAAGAAAGTCTTCTTCGCCGTCGCTATCGCCACTTGGTAGGCTCGAAGTTGAGCTCTAACCTGTGTCCGGTCAGATTCGGAGTGAGTTTTTTTGCCACCGACGCTCTAGCCGTCTCAGCGATTGTTTCATCGCCCTCAGCTCCGAAGAAAACCACGGGGCTGTCCGGGCTCCATGCAATCGGAGAGGGCGCTTCGGAGCCAGACAGTCGATAGCCCTGGTTAACTCCGCATTCCAGCGGGCCACCAGGGAATCAGCTGAAAGGCCATCAACATGGGATAAAGCATCCCCTACCACTCTCTGGAAACCATTTGGATCCATTAAGTGGCGGGGGCGGACCATCCGAATTGGTCCCACCTCCCTGCAGAGCGGAAGGGTCGCGGAGAAGTCCAGTTGCACCAGGAAGTGATCTGACCATGGCACTTCTTTTGTTTCACTTTTACTTAGTGTCAGATCACCCACGTCACTAGAGGTGAACACCAGGTCTAAGGCATGTCCATGACTATGAGTTGGGCCAAACTTATTCAGGGACAGCCCCATGGAGGCCATGCTTTCCACGAAGTCCCGAGTGGCCCCTTGTAAGGTCGTGTCGGCATGGATGTTAAAATCCCCTAGGACAACCAAACTAGGTGTCTCCAGGAGAAAATCCGCCACGACCTGAAGCAGCTCAGACAGGGAATCCTTGGTGCAGCGGGGAGGCCGGTACACCAAAAGGAATCCTGTACTGCCCCTATTGCCCAACTTCCAGAACATGCACTCAGAAAACTGGATCTTCCCAGTAGGACGCCCGGTGCAAGCTAGTGACTTCCTAAAAATCACTGCAACCCCCCCTCCCCGCCCACATGACCTGGGTTGCTGTGCGTAAGAGAAACCTGGTGGGCAAGCAGCGGCAAGGACAGGCCCATCTGCTTCCTCCAACCAGGTCTCTGTCACACATGCCAGGTCAAATCCTCCATCCACAATCAGGTCGTGGATGGCAGTGGTTTTATTCATCATTGACCTGGCATTACACAGCAACACCTTCAGGTCATGTAGGTTTCCCCTGTTGATTCCAGTATCCATCCGGTCAAGGCCAGACCCGGAGGCAGGGATAGTCTTCAAACAACGACTAAACCTGCCTCCTCGGTAATGACATGATCTGGTCTTAGCGTAACTCCGCCTCCTGCCCATGATCACCGAGATCGGATGTCCCAGTGCTTCCCCCCCTGTGGAACTTGTCCCAGCCATCGTGTTGGCTGGGGCCCCACTCCCAGGCAGCCCTGATCCCGCCCCTTAAAAACAAAACGCAAACTATACAGAACCAATAAAACAACAACAACAAAAAAGAACAAAAAAGAACAGAGATGGTGGGACAGTGTTCTTGAAGCGACAAACATGAGTCTGACCAAGCTGCGGGAGGCAGTGGAAGACAGGGGTGCCTGGCGTGCTCTGGTCCAGGGGGTCACGAAGAGTCGGACATGACTAAACGACTAAACAACAACACAAATAATCTGATAGAAAATTGAGGGAGGGGTGATCTCTCCATCGGCTGCAGTCTTTGGACACAACATTTCAATGACCATTATTGTTATTATTTATTTATTTATTTATTTATTTATTTATTTATTTATTTCATTTCATTTCATTTCATTTCTATACCACTTTATATTTTCTAGAAAAATCTCAAAGCAGTTTACAGCATATTAAAACATAAATAAAACAATCTGAAGAATGTCCAATATAGAGTAGACAGTTAAAGCAACATAGTTAACCAAAAACTGAAATATTAAAGATTTCAAAATAAAACATTACAAAGGAAGTCAACTACAGAATACATATTTAACACAAAGTTAACAAAAACGAAGCAAAAAACTTAAGCATCCCCCCCAAAAAACAACAACATTGCTAAGTAAAGTCAAATATAAAATGCACATTTAAAACAGCAGAATTCCCAAGAGAATAAAATATGATCATAAGCATGACACGGCTGTTTAGCAGGCACAAAAAGATGGGGCAAAGGAATCCAGTAGTTTGGGTTTCTTGTCAGGCCGAGCGATGTCCCTCTGGTCTCACCAGGAGCCTCTTTAGTAGAGCTGGTGTCTGGGCCCTGCCCCCCAGGCCAGGTGGAAAGGGCCTTGCAGGAAGCGGCCTTCACAACTCACAACCGGCCAAGGCCATCATGATGACACACAGTTCAATAGGGCAAAGTTTCTGGCAGGTGGGCATCTAAAGCCTACCAGATTGTCCACGCAGACCTTGTTGGTCCACTTGCAAAGTACTTCATGGTATTGATTGATGCTTTTTCCAGGTACATTCATGTGTTCATGCTCAAGCAGAAATCAGAAGCGTTTCCGAGGTTCAAGGAATTCTGTGCTTGGTTGCAAAATGTCCATGGAAAGGAACTGCAAAACCATTGGTTGGCTTTGTGGGAATGTTCAGGGATGCAGGAGAGGATATATTGTGAGATTATATCCTAGTCCAACTTGTGCTAACAAGTTCCCAAAATATCAGCAGAGTTTATAACATTCCCCCTTTAAGTTTGCAACGGTAACGTCTGCACAGGTTCGCTAGAACCACTATAATAATTACTCTGGTAATTTCCCCTTTGCTCCCTCTTAAAATACAAGACACGACACAGTCTTTATAAAAGTATAAAAGAGTTTACTCACGTTCTGTTCACAATATGATCCCAGAAGGCAGACATGCTTAAAAAGGTAACATACATTCAGAATCTATCTTATAGCAAGATAGTCCTATCCTCCTCTCTTGGCTGAGAGCCAAGAGGGCATCCTGCTTCTTCGAAAGATGAAGATGAGAGAGACAAGAGACAAGAGACAAGAGACAAGAGAGAGAGATGGCTGCCTGCCCTGTGCTTTTATCATTTACCTGCACAGGTGAGGCCACACCCACCTCTGGTCACATGCAGAGGAAGTCCGTCCCAGGAAGTTTACCTGCTTGCTGGACAGACATCCCTCCCCATGTTCTAACATGTACACTCTAGGAATGTACAAATAGCGGAGACCAAAGTTGTTTGCGCAATAGGTTCAGAGAGGAATTGAACCCCGAAAACGGGGTGACAAGGACTTTTAAAAGTTCCTATCTTATCCCAGCAGACAGTTTGCTAAACATCACCACTCCATCAGAAAAGGGGAGGGCTATACATGATTAACATAGGAGGAATGTGTTGGGGTAACATGCAAATACAGGATATGTCTTGGGAAATCCGCTCCACTTCCCAGTGGGGAGGAGTTGCGGTGGACCACGTGGCCACCCACTCCCCACCAGGGGCGGGGGACTCTGTCCCCCGTTGCTTATGGGATCCCGGCCACGTCAGAGCCCAGCCAGCCAACCCCCAGAGAACTTCCTCTTTGGCTCGCTTCCTCAATCACCCGCCCTCCCTCCCTATTTTGCAGGTTAGGCAATGGCCTTGCTATGGACTTTGGTTGGTCGCCTTGGTTGTCCGAGGGGCCTGGTAGGAATTTTTCCACTTGGCAAATTGGCACTGGACACTTGGTTTTCGCCTACCTCGTAGCAATCGTCACAACTTTGTTAGGGTTGCGGTTAGGCATTGTTTGACCTTGTGTGGGGGAGGGGAGGTGTGGCCACCACCTGCCCCTCCATGCTTAAGGGTATTCCGTTAAAGGAATCCGGGGGTGTTGCTCTAGTCTGAAGCCCGGCTGGGGGGCTAAGGCCTTGACATGACCCCGACGGGAACACCAGGGGGAGCTTGAATTGGTTCGCATCAACAGGGCTCCCCTACCGGTGGCTTACCCTTACTGGGACTTCCTGCACAATGGGCAGGAGTCAGATATAGTCAGGTCCAATCAATGCCTAAGCCAATACCGCTCACATTCTTTAATTTCAATAAAGTTGTGGCCAAAATTTGCCCAGCGTTTGTCACCTACGGGTAAAGTACCTTCCTGTGAGTAGGTGACCTCCCACTTGGGGAATTCTGGCGGGGACCCAGGGGTTCCCAAGTCCTTGGCCAATGACGCAGACTGGCGGTGGATTGAAGAGAATCGGTGAAACCAATGATTTTCTATGAATTTCCAAGTGTTTTTAGGCTTTTTTAATACAGACGGTTCTTTTCGGAAGTGGCCTGGCCTGACATTGCTACATTGTATCTAGCTGGACCATAAAGAAGGCTGATCGCCGAAGAATGGATGCTTTTGAATTCTGGTGCCGGAGGAGACTCTTGAGAGTCCCATGGACTGCAAGAACATGAAACCTATCCATTCTGAAGGAAATCAGCCCTGAGTGCTCACTGGAAGGACAGATCCTGAAGATGAGACTCCAATACTTTGGCCACCTCATGAGAAGAGAAGACTCCCTGGAAAAGACCCTGATGTTGGGAAAGATGGAGGGCACAAGGAGAAGGGGACGACAGAGGACGAGATGGTGGGACAGTGTTCTCGAAGCTACCAGCATGAGTTTGAGCAAACTGTGGGAGGCAGTGGAAGCCAGGAGGGCCTGGCGTGCTCTGGTCCAGGGGGTCACGCAGAGTCGGACACGACTAAACGACTAAACAACATCTAGTTTTGATTGGATTAACAGGGTAACGAGGTTTTGATTGACTCAGTCCGTTGTTCTCGCAGCGGGAGCTGTCATCACCTTGTCAGTGCTCAGTGGAGCGTGCAAAACGGCTGGAGCTGAGCTGCCTCTGCAGTGCCATGGCATTGCTGCAATTGGCTGAAGGGCTACATTCAACGCCATCTGATTGGCTAGAGCGCATCCTCATGCAAATACATTGTTCATTCATCAAATACATCGATCGTGTATAGCATCGGGATACGGGGTCAGAAATGGCGCTTTCTTCTCGGGGTTTTGGACTTTTGTGCGGTGCTTGGTGCAACGTTGTGACGGGGCGAGGGGAGTCCTAGTGTGGCAGGGTTCCCTTGAGGTCATCGCCTCGGGCTCTACGTCTCTTACTTGGGAGTAAGACTTCGTTCATATGCCCCCCTCCATTCCGTAACACTTTTCATATGGACTTCATGGAGTGTGCACTCTTGCAGGGTCTGCTTCCAGAAACTACTATTGCAGATGTATATATTTTGGCAGAAATGGTTTAGAAATATGCACGATGGCAAGCAGGCAGACAGGAACAGCTACAAAGCAACCTTGGTCCTGCCTAGCCTGGAAGCCGTTTCCAACTAGTGAAATGGAAACCTTTCAGCAACCTTTACAACCATCTACAAAGCCCGACGTTTGTAGGATTCTGTTAGGCTGAGAGGCAGGAACTGGCCCAAGCTCACCCAGACAGCTTCATGGTTGTGTGGGGATTTGAACCCTGGCCTTCTAGGTCCTATACTCCACCACAGCATATAAGGCTCCAAGGAGGCCCGGGACATTGCTGCTGCCGCTCTGCCGTGAGTTTGTGGGGAAGACCGCTCCCCCTTGAAGCCCTTTTTCCACCCTGGGCTTGGGGGCGGGCCCTATACTCCACCACAGCATATAAGGCTCCAAGGAGGCCTGGGACATTGCTGCTGCCGCTCTGCCGATGAGTCTTGGGGAGGGCCGCTCCCCCTGCAATGCCCATATTCCACCTTGGGCCTGGGCGCGGGCCCCATACTCACTACCGCAGTGTATAAGGCTCCAAGGAGGCCTCGGGTACATGGGGTGGGGTGGGTGTTTATTTGGGTGTGGGAATTTGTTTAATTTAATTTAATTTAATTATGTTGTGTTTGTAACTTTCTTTGTTTTTTGTTTTTACTGTTTTATTGTTTTGTTGGTTTGTTTTTTGTATAGGTTTCATTTTGATTTTAAGGGGTGGGGCCAGGGCTGCCTGGGAGTGGGTCCCAGCAAACAAATTGGCTGGGGCAGGTTCCACAGGACAACCGATCTCAGTGATCACGGGCAGGAGGAGGAGTTACGCTAAGACCAGACCATGCCATTACCGAGGAAGCAGGCTTAGTCGTTGCTTGAGGACTATCCCTGCCTCCAGGTCTGGTCCTGACCGGATGGATACTGGAATCAGCAAGGGATACCCACACAACCTGAAGGTGCTGCTGTGCAATGCCAGGTCAATGATCCATAAAACTACTGTGATCCATGACTTGATCGTGGATGGAGGATTTGACCTGGCATGTGTAACGGAGACTTGGTTGGATGAAGCAGATGGGCCTGTCCTTGCCGCTGCTTGTCCACCAGGTTTCTCTTATGCACAGCAACCCAGGCCTTGTGGGCGGGGAGGGGGGGTTGCAGTGATTTTCAGGAAGTCTTTAGTCTGCACCAGGCGTCCTATTGGGAAAACCCAGTTTTCTGAGTGTATGTTCTGGAAGTTGGGCAATAGGGGCAGTACAGGATTCCTATTGGTGTACCGACCTCCCCACTGCACCAAGGATTCCCTGCCTGAGCTGCTTCAGGTCGTGGCGGATGTTCTCCTGGAGACACCTAGTTTGGTTGTCCTTGGGGATTTTAATATCCATGCCGACACGACCTTACAAGGGGCTGCTCGGGACTTCATGGAAAGCATGGCCTCCATGGGGCTGTCCCTGAATAAGTCTGGCCCAACCCATAGCCGCGGACATGCCTTGGACCTGGTGTTTACCTCTATGGATGTTGGTGATCTGACACTAAGTAAAAGCGAAACGAAAGAAGTGCCATGGTCAGATCACTTCCTGGTGCAACTGGACTTCTCTGCGACCCATCCCCTCTGCAGGGAGGTGGGACCAATTCGGATGGTCCGCCCCCGCCACTTAATGGATCCAAATGGTTTCCAGAGAGTGGTAGGGGATGTTTTATCCCATGTTGATGGCCTTTCAGCTGATTCCCGGGTGGCCCGCTGGAATGTGGAGTTAACCAGGGCTATTGACTGTGTGGCTCCGAAGCGCCCTCTCTGATTGCATGGAGTCCGAACAGCCCTGTGGTTTTCCACGGATCTGAGGGCAATGAAACAATCGTTGAGACGGCTAGAGCGCCGGTGGCGGATGACCCATTCTGAAACTGACCGGACACGGGTTAGAGCTCAATGTCGAGCCTACCAAGTGGTGGTAGCGACGGCGAAGAAGACTTTCTTCACCGCCTCTATTGCATCTGCAGAAAACAGCAGCAGGAGACTTTTTCAGGTGGTTCGCAATCTAGAGGAACCACCTGCTACATCGGGGCCCAGTACGGGCCACATGATCTCCTGCAATGATTTTGCAAAGTTTTTTGCAGATAAAGTCGCTCAGATTCGGGAAGAGGTAGACGCCACCGTGGGAGCAGGGCCGAGGCGAGAGAGTGCCAGAGTCCTGTCTAGTCAAATTGTGTGGGATCAGTTCCAATCTGTTACCTCCGAGGATGTGGACAGGCTGCTTGGACGAGTGAAACCAACCACCTGTCTCCTTGATCCTTGCCCATCCTGGCTCATAAAAGCTAGCCGGGAAGGGCTGGGCGATGGGCTTCGTGGAGTGGTGAATGCTTCCCTCCGTGAGGGAGCCTTCCCAGACCCGCTTAAAGAGGCGGTTATTAAACCGCTTCTTAAAAATCCATCTTTAGATGCGGCCACGATGGCCAACTATCGCCCAGTCTCAAATCTTCCATTCTTGGGCAAGGTGATTGAGCGAGTGGTTGCTGAACAACTCCAGGCACGCCTGGAAGGAGCGGAGCATTTGGATCCCTTCCAGTCAGGATTCAGGCCTCATCATTGGACTGAAACTGCCTTGGTCACACTGGTTGATGATCTCCGGCGGGCTAGGGACAAAGGTGAGAGTTGTTTCCTAGTTCTGCTGGATCTCTCAGCGGCATTTGATACCATCGACCATAACATCCTTTTGGACCGTCTTGAGGGGCTGGGAGCTGGGGGCACTGTCATATAGTGGTTCCGCTCCTTTCTCCTGGGCCGTGTTCAGAAAGTGGTGGTGGGGACTTCCGGTCGGCGCCAGCGTTCAATGGCGGTCTCCCGCTGAGCTCCGCTCAGGGAGACTGCTCCACGAGTTTGGGTCTGACCACTACGGCGAAGCGGGGACCCCTAAAATCACAGGCGCGGAAGCCTGTGAACACGGAGGCTCGGTGGGCACCTTAAGCGCCCCCCTTACTGCAAAGGAGCCTTTTTAAAGGCTCCGGAGCGGCATCGGGTGTGAGTGCGGTGCTGAGAGTCGCTACCCAGCCCGTGGAGTGAAGCCGCGTCGCCATGGACGGAGAGCGCCGATTCCTTCCTGATATTTGGAACTCAATTTGATTACCCGTGAGTACAATTACAATTTTTTTTTTTACGGCTATTAGCCCATAAAATATGTACAAACATAAAAACACAGGGACATAAAAACAGATATATCCGACAACAGAAGGTGAACACCACGATGCAAGGGTGGATCATTGAGCAGAGCCAAGTGACAGCTTGGGGCCAGGAGAGCTCCAAGGGACGGATCACAGAAAAGGAAAACTGAAGACGAACTCCGACATGCACTCTCATCATAACAGTCCGATTAGTTTTGATGTTGTTGTTGTTTTTTGGTGGTTTTTGAGTGTGAGATAACCACATTCAGAAATCTCGCCACCTGCAGAGTTACAGAAGGATCTGTATCCTGCAAAAGCAGTGCGGCGTGTGACTCAACAGGCCTGCCAAAAAAGCGCAGTAAAGCAGGACCCAGGAATTTAGCCCTGGCTATGCTATGTAGGGGACAGTTGAACATTATATGTGAAAGAGATTCAACAGTTTCCCCGTCACACACGCATAGCGGAGACACCAAACCCTTGGAAAATCTGTGGTTCAGCAGATTCGATGGAAAGACATTGAACCTTGCACGAATAAATGCACGTCGGTGTGGTACTGATGAAAGAGATGACATGTATGATGGAAGGCCAAGTGGTGGGGTTATTCCGTGATACCTGGGGGAGCAGACACCCCCACCCCTGGCGAGGTTGTGTTGATTTTCAATGTCCGCTAATCTTTGCTCAATAAGGCTTTTGGCTGAGCGTAAGTTCATCTTTAAGGAGTCCGCTGGGGAAATTCCGATGCTCAGAAGTTTGGCATGGATTTTTCTTACCCACGGATTGACAAAGACGTCCTGCCAGAGGCACTGAAAAAGGTAATGGTCGGGAAGCCTATGCCAGCTGGACAGCCAATAGCCAAAGACTCGCTTCCAGATGACAGTCTCCAATGATGCAATCCTTAACTCCAGATGTATGGCTGCGTTGCTCACACACATGGGGAGTTTCAGAAGGCGACGGAGAAACTGATTCTGCAATGTCCCCAGTGATGTTAAATTGGACCCTGGGGCCCAGAGCGGGGCAGCATAACAGAGGGTGGAAACCACTTTTGCGTGGTATACCTTCAATGCAGAAGGGATGTGAGAGGCTCCATCGGCCGCAAGAAATTGGAGTAGAGTATAAAGTATTGTTTTCCCTTTGTTTAGTAAATACTGTATCTGTGGCTTCCAGCTTAGATTGTAATGAAAAAAGACTCCCAGGTATTTAAATTTGAAAACCTGTTCTAATTGGACTCCATCTAACTTCCAGCTGTAAGTTTTCCGAGACCTGGTAAAGACCAGGACTTTAGATTTCCCATGATTAATTGTCAGATGGTTAAGTTTGCAATAAGCCGCAAAAATCTTTAGAGCTCTGCATAAACCAACTCTAGAGTAGGAAAGGATCGCTGCATCGTCGGCATATAGGAGCAAAGGGCAGCGAAAATCAGCTAGGCGGGGGGCATGAATATTGGCTTGAGACTCGTTCAGAAAGAGCTTCATATCACTAATAAACAGGTTGAAGAGGAGTGGGGACAAAATGCAGCCTTGGCACACACCTCTATTTATTGGGACCTCGTTGGATAGGTTTCCCGCCGGTGTGAGTCTCACTCTAGCCGACGACCCATGGTGTAATTGGGTTATAAGCCATAACAGCCTTCTATCTATGCCCCATCTCTCTAATTTCTTCCATAGGCAATTTCTTGGGATACTGTCGAAGGCAGCCTTTAGGTCTATAAAAGCGACACATAGGCGCCCCCGACTCGGGGCAGAATATTTTCTGGCAAGATGATACATGATTACCATATGGTCAGAGGTCGAGTAATTGTTCCTAAAGCCTGCTTGCTCATGGCCAATCAAATTTGAGTCGTTTGCCCAATGGGACAGCTTGGACAGCAAAAATTTTGCATAGATTTTCCCGATGATAGACAAAAGGCTGATGTTCCGATAGTTCTCCGGGTCAGCAGGGGGACCCTTTTTATGGACTGGCACGATCACGGCCTCCTTCCATGACCTAGGGATAAGCCCCGTAGAATTAATTGCATCAAAGACTTTGGCCAGAATTTCAGCCCACCACCTCGGTTGCGCAACAATAGCCTCAGCAGGGACTAGATCCGGCCTGGGGGCTTTGCCCGTTTTCAGATCTAATATCAAGTCCATTATCAGGTCTGGGTCAGTGGAGGGCCACAAAGGTAGATGGTCGGCTCGGAGTTCCGTGGATGAGTTGGATTCCTCTGCCAAGGAGAAATATTTAGATAGATAGATAGATAGATAGATTCTTTATTGTCATTACACACGTGCAACATTGCACAAGTGCAACGAAATTGGATGCCATCCCTTAAAAACAACAAAAGCAAAACAACAACAACAACCCACAAACCACATTCCAGCCACACCCACACCCCCACCCATCAATCTCCCAAGTCACACTATCGAGTTACAGCATTCAAAAGGGCCACAGCTCTCGGGTAGAAACTGTTTTTCAGTCTATTTGTCCTTGACTTGATGTTTCTATATCTCCTGCCAGACGGCAGTAGTGCAAACAGACTGTATCCCGGGTGAGATGAATCCTGCAGGATGTTGTTTGCTTTCCTAAGACAACGGGAACCGTACAATTCTTCCAAGGATGGGAGAGGTTGACCAATAATCCTTTGTGCTGTGGTTATGACCTTCTGGAGCACCTTCCTCTCCCTAGCTGTACAACTGGAGAACCAAGCACAAATACAGTATGTAAGAATGCTCTCTATGGAGCCTCGGTAGAAGGACACCAGCAGTCTCTCACTCAGATTGTTCTTCTTTAAAAGTCTGAGGAAATAAATTCTCTGCTGGGCCTTCTTCACCAGAGCAGTGGTATTTGCGCTCCAAGTCATGCCCTGATCGATAGTTACTCCCAAAAACCTGAATTCCGCCACCCTCTCCACCCGTTCCCCATTGATATACAAGGGCTGAATGTCCGCCTTTTTTTTCCTGTAATCCACCACTAATTCCTTGGTCTTAGCCGTATTAAGAGCCAGATTGTTCTCTCCACACCAAACACAGAGCCGCTCCACCTCGTCCCGATAGGCGGACTCATCCCCTCCTGAAATGAGCCCTACCACCGTAGTGTCATCAGCAAACTTGATGATTTTGTTGCTGGAATAGATGGCTGTACAGTCATACGTATAGAGAGCATAGAGCAGGGGACTCAACACACAACCCTGTGGTGAGCCGGTGTTAAGGCTAAGGGCTGTGGACATATGTGACCCTACTCTAACCCTCTGAGAACGTTCTGACAAAAAATCCAAAACCCAGAGACAGGTGGAGTTGGAGAGTCCAATCGCCTCTAGCTTGGACACCAGTCTATGGGGGAGAATAGTGTTAAAAGCTGAGCTAAAATCCACAAACAGCAGCCTCACATAACTCCCCGGCTGCTCCAGATGGGACAGAGCAGCATGGAGAGTGGTGGTGATAGCGTCCTCTGTGGATCTATTTGCCCTGTATGCAAACTGGTAGTTGTCAAAAGTTGATGGAAGACAGGAAATAATATGACGGCGCACCAGTTTCTCAAAACACTTCATGATGATTGGAGTCAGTGCAACTGGTCTGTAGTCGTTCAAACTACTGATTGTGGATTTTTTGGGCAGAGGGACAATAGTTGACGACTTCAGGCAGGGTGGGACAATAGACTGGTGTAAGGACTTGTTGAAGATCTTAGTAAAGACCCTCGCCAGCTGATCCGCACAGCCCTTCAACACCTTTCCAGTGATGCCATCAGGTCCAGCCGCCTTCCTCGGATTCACCATCCTCAATACCTTTCTCACCTCATGCTCCTCTACCGTGAATGAGGGGCCCCTAAGGGCTGGTGGCTGTAATACCGGCGTCTCAGGTGGCTCCTTCTCGAAGCGAGCAAAGAAGAGGTTAAGCTCCTCCGCCAGCAAAGGGTCACCGTCGACAGCACCAAGGTTAGGTTTGTAGTTGGTAATGTGCTGAATCCCCTGCCACATCTGTCTTGTGTTGTTGCTCCTTAAATTATCCTCAATCCTCAGCCTATAATCCCGTTTTGCCTGTCGAATGCCCCTCTTCAAGTTTGCTCTTGCCACACTGTAAAGCTGCACCTCGCCTGACCTGAAAGCCCTGTTCCTTTCCCGCAACAGGCCCTGGACCTCTCTATTCATCCAGGGTTTCTGATTGGGATAAAACCGGATGGATTTGTTTACTGTGACAGTGTCTGTGCAGTGATTGATATAGCACAGAACTGCCGCCGTGTGCTCCTCCAGGTCTGAACGATCGAAAATATCCCAATTAGTTCTCTCAAAACAGTCCTGCAGCTGGTGAATAGCACCTTCAGGCCAGATTTTAACAGATTTTAATATTGTGGGAGCCCGTTTCCTGAGTGGGATATATGCTGGTACCAGGAACAAAGACATATGGTCGGACTGGCCCAAGTGTGGCAGCTGTAAAGCCCTATAGCCGTGATTTACATTCGAATAAACTTTATCTAGTGTCTTGTCCCCTCTTGTGGGACATTTCACATGCTGATAGAGCGTTGGGAGCACTGTTTTAAGTTCTACATGGTTGAAGTCTCCCGCAATGATGTGCACAGCTTCAGGATACTTGTCTTGCTGGCTGCTGATAAGGCTCTGCAGGCGTCCCAAAGCCAAGTTGGCATTGGCATCTGGTGGCACGTACACACCAGTTAACATAACAGCTGTAAACTCCCTAGGGAGATAGGCTGGTCTACATTTAACAGCCACATATTCCAAATCCGGTGAACAGTGACTGCCCACAGTCTTAGAATTATTGGACCAGCATTTGTTCACATATACGCACAGCCCCCCTCCTCTAGTTTTTCCGAAGTCCATGCCTCGGTCATGACGATGTACCACCCAGCCTTCCAACTGAATAGCTGTGTCTGGTATGGACGGTTGAAGCCATGTCTCAATGACAAATAGAACGCAGCAATCTTTTACAAGGCTGTTCTTTGCTGCCTGCAACCTCAATTCATCCATCTTGTTGGCAAGAGATCTCACATTGGCAAGAAATATGCTGGGGAGTGGTGGTTTAGATGGACTCCTCTGTAATCTTACCAGGACGCCAGCCCGACAACCCCGCCTTTGCCTCCTGTCTCTACGCCGCCTTCGCCTCCTCCCTGGAGGCATAGTAATCCATGGAGAGCCCGGCGGCCTGGCTACTCCCACCGGAACGTTATCTAGGCGAAAATAATCAGCTCTTACAGCTTGTTCACACTGTAATCCGACCTTCAGAAGTTCCTGCCTGCTGTAAATCTTTCTTGCCCGGTCAGACATACTCGGACCAAGTAAAAATAATAAAAACAAAACAAAACGCTAAGGGAGAGCACTAAGCCGCAGCGTCTATGCGCGCCGCCATCTTCAGGCCCCTGGAGAGACATTTACTCAAGAATTGTTCCCATGTGGGCGCAGGGATAATCGTCAGCGGGTACTTCCTTCCTCTTTTGTTTATCAGAGCCCAAAATTCCTGTGGTCTGCGGGATCTCGAGGCCGCAATCAAGGCTCGCCAACGTTTTTGATACCACTCGCGTTTGGCCAGCTTTAAAGTCTGTTTGTATGCTCTTTTGGCTTGTAAATAGGAAGATGGTAGAGCCTGAGCATTAGAGTTTTTGTATTCATTATAGATGGAACGAAGAAGGGATCTTGCTTGTTTACAAGAGGTGTTAAACCAAGGGGCCCTAGCACTGCAATGCGCCACTTTCGCCTTTTGAGGAGGTGATGTAAAAAAAGTGGTAAGGTTTGTTATAAGAAGGTTAAAAAGTTTCTTTTTAAAAAAAAAATAATAATTTTTATTAACTGGCCAATCACATCAAATTAAATCACATCTCATAGATTCCAAATTACAAAGCCAAATTTTTAAATTTTGTTGGGGGAACCCATACTTCAAGATCCAAGGTTAAAAAGTTTCAAAACCGAATTGGAATCTTGTAAATCAGTAGTTATTTGAGGTAAATAGGCGTTGATTTCCCTATGGAAGAATACCCGTGAGTAGGATTGAACAACAACTTTAAAATAACCTTTGAAATTCGGCTGAAAACGGGGAAGGTAAAAAGTAAGGAAGTCTGCCTTCTCCGGACTGCATGACAGCTAAAGCAACGAAATACAATGAGAACTGCCATTAGAGATTTGTTATAAAGTTGGTGCTTTGCCTATTTACTATAAAGTGGGGACTTTATTTGTTATAAGTTTGGGACTTTGCAGAAGTTACTAATTGACAGCTCTACTGTTGGAAACATATTGGAAAATTTGTTGCTACTTTTGAAGGGAATCCTTGTTTCTTTGTATTTTGGACTTTGGACTGCTCCCTCTACAGGGTTGTAGGGAAATAGTTACAAATTAGATTGTAAAGAGCAAGCCAGTGGAGTTTTCCATCTAAAAGCAATTCCCGTGGGAAAGACCTTGGGACATGAGTGGCCCAGCAGAAGAGATAACAACAAGAGCTAAAAGTAAAGCTGCACAAAAGAAAAGGGGCTCTATATCAGGTTCAACTCCAGCAGGCGCAGTTGGACAGGAAAAAGTGACAACTATACCTATGGAGCCAGTGACACAGGCATTAGTCAAAATAAATGAGGCCTTGGAAGCTCTGACTAAGCAGAGCACAGAAAATTCCAAACAGTTGACAGAACTGTCAACAAAATTAGATTTAAATACCAAAAGTGTCACGTCCAATACAGAGACAATAAATAAATTAATTGAAGAAAATGTTACAATTCGAAAGATTGCTGAAGAGGCAAAAATTTCTGCAGAAACTACACAGGAAAAGTTAGTACCAGTCTGCAAAAAGCTGGATGAGCATGAGGCGGCCCTGTCTTTACTGGAATTGCAGAGAAAAGAGAGGAATCTGAGACTGAGACTGGTTCCAGAAAGTGAAAATGATAATTTGATAGACTTTCTCAAAAAAGAGTTTTCAGAATTTTGGCAGGGAAATTTGAAGGAGGAGGAATTCAAGATAGTAACTGCTTTTAGATTGGGCAGGAGACAAAATAGAAAGAGTCCAAGGGACTGTCTGATAACTTTAAGATCTAAGGAGGAGAGGGATAAAATATTAAATCTACACTTTCAAAGAACTCTGGAGATTAAAGATTCCTATGTGCAGATATATAAAGATATCCCTAAATATATTTTGGAGGTGAGAGCTCATTACAAGGACTTGGTCACTCTGTTGAGAAAGAATAATATATTATTTAGATGGGAGTTTCCACAAGGCTTGTCTTTTAACTACAAAGGAAAGAAAATTAAAATAAAAACAGTGCAAGACAAAGAACAATTTTTGGGAAGGAACGAGGAGGACTTCTTGAAGGAAGTGGTGGAACCTACAAATGCAAAGGAAGTAACAGATATTTTAAATTTAACATTTGGGCTCAAAACACCGACAGAGGAAGAACAACTGCTTGGGGCAGTTGGGGGAACAATTAAGTAAATAACAAGATGGCTCTGCAATTTCTAAGTTGGAATTGTAATGGACTGAATCTTCCCAGAAAAAGGTGTGAGGTTTTTCATATTTTAAAAAGAGAACAATTGGATTTGATTTGTTTGCAAGAAACCCACGTGACCAGAGTACACCGAAAATTACTTATTAATAAAAGATTAGGACAGGAATTTATTTCATCAGATAAAGTGAAGAAAAGAGGAGTGGTGATCTATGCAAAGGAAAAGTTGGCCCCTAAGTTAATTTTTAAAGATGAACAAGGAAGATATTTGGCAATTGAAATACAAGTCCAAGGAGAAAAATTATTGATAATAGGAATTTATGCTCCAAATGAAGGGAAGTCAGAATTTTTCAAGAAATTGCATGAGACATTAATGGACTATCTGGATTACAATGTAATTATGATGGGAGATATGAATGGAGTGGTCTCTACAAACATGGATAAAGCACAAAGACAGGTGGTTTCCAAGGATGGGAGACTACCAAAGACTTTTTTTGAAATGACAGACAATATGAACCTGATTGACATTTGGAGAACAAGGAACCCTCTTGAGAGGGAGGGAACTTTCTTCTCTGAAGCAAAAATGACCTGGACTAGAATTGACCAAATTTGGGTAACTAGTGGGATGGCACCAAAGATAAAAAAAAGTGGAAATCTGCCCAAAGACTTGCTCCGACCATAATGCTGTAAAGATGGAGATGAACTTAACAACAGCTGGCTCCTTCAGATGGAGGATGAATGACTCCCTATTTAGAGATGAAGAGGTGTACAAAAAGGCCCAGAAAGCGGTGAAGGATTACTTTGAGATAAATCTGAGAACAGAGGTGGAGAAAAGAGTAATTTGGGACGCAAGTAAAGCCGTTATGCGAGGATTTTTAATACAGCAGAATGCTATAAAAAGTAAGAGACAGAATGAGAAGAAGGACAAGATTCTGGAAAGGAGAAAAGAAGGAGAGAAAAAACTGAGATCAAAGCCAAAGTCACATGAAATTTTGAGAGAAATTAAGTTTTATCAGAGGCAGTATATGGAACTGATGAATCAGGAGATAGAATGGAAAATAAAACAAATGAGACAAAGGACATTTGAATCGGCAGATAAATGTGGGAAACTTCTGGCATGGCAATTGAAGAAGAGACAAAAACTGAATATGGTTACAAGCCTAGAAGTTGAAGGAAGGAATATTTATAAACCAAATGAGATTAGAAACTGTTTTCAGAGTTATTTCAGGAGACTTTACGCACAAGGGCCGGTGAATGAAAAAGAGATAGAAGAATTTCTTAAAAAATATGGATTACAAAAAATTTCTGAACAAAGTAAAGTGATTTTGAACCAGAAGATAACTGAGCAAGAAATAGAGGGAGCCATTCAAAATATGCAATTGGGAAAATCTCCAGGACCAGATGGATTGACTTCCAGATACTACAAAGCTCTGAAAGAATGGCTGGTACAACCGTTGAAGGAAGTCTGTAATGAAATTTTAGAGGGGAAGAACGCACCCGAATCGTGGAAAGAAGCGTATATTACACTTATACCAAAATCGGAGACTGAGAAGAACCAGATTAAGAACTACCGCCCTATATCATTACTTAATGTGGATTACAAAATTTTTGCAGACATTTTGGCAAAAAGATTGAAGAGAGTTTTGGTGGGAGAGATTCATAAAGACCAGGCTGGCTTTCTTCCAGGAAGACATTTATCTGACAATGTGAGAAATATAATAGATATTATGGAATTATTAGAAGCTAATATTAATACTAAGGCAGTATTAATATTTGTGGATGCCGAGAAAGCCTTTGACAATATCTCTTGGAGTTTTATGAAAAAGAATCTTGAAGGGATGGGGGTAGGCCAAGGCTTTGAGAATGGTATAGGTGCAATTTATTTTGAACAAAAAGCAAAATTAATTGTAAATAATGTGGTCACTGAAGAATTTGCTATTCAAAAAGGGACACGACAGGGGTGCCCAATATCCCCATTACTTTTTATATCTGTCTTGGAGGTTTTATTAAACATGATCAGAGGGGACTTCCGGAGGCGGCGCCAACGGCAATGGCGGTCTCCTTCTGAGTAGGAGGGAGAAGCTCCGCAGAAAGTGGGTCTGTCCGCTACGGCGAAGCGGAGACCCGACTAGAAATCGCAGGCAGAAGGAGCCTGCGAGCGTGGGACTCGGCGGGCACCTTTTGCACCCCCCGATTCAGCGAGGGAGCCCCGCAAGGGGTTCCGGAGCGCAACGGGAGCGGCGCGGTGCTGCGAGTCGACTGCTGCGTCTGCGGAGCGAAGCCGCGTAGCTGTTGCCGGAGAGCGCTGACCTTTTTCCTGTGAAAATTTGGCTGTAAAAAGAATATCCGTGAGTAGGGGAATTTAAAAGACTTGGATTTGAAGAGGAAAAAAAAAAGCGAAAATTGGGCACCGAAGCGGAAAGGTGTAAACAGGAAGTCCGCCTTTCCGTTTTGTAACAGATCAAAGCAAAGACGTTCCAACGCTATTACTTTAAAGTGGACTTTAAAGCTTTAACTCCAAGCATTAAAAGAAAGAACCCCCCCCCAGAGGAGAGGGGGGAAGTCAAGAAAGTGACTTTATTTCTTCTGGGAATCTAATAGACCTTTTGCGGAATCCCTGGGAACGGACTGCCAGGTTTATGAGGATTGCTACAATTGGACTCGCACTATCTATGGATACTGTAACATTTAAGATTTAACTCTGCAAGGAGATACATTTTGAGAGTCTTTTTTGGATTGAATTGTGTGTTTCTACTAAAGAGGGGACACGGAAAGTTAGAAAAGACTTTGTTACTTTGTTAATGAGAATTCTATGGCGGTTACTGTGTCCCCCTAGAGGACTACTGAAGTTTGCATCTGGCTGGGGGAATTTTCCATTGCTAACACTGGGGACTTTCCACAGCAAGGCCTGACCGTGGGAACTGACCTTGACTGAAGATAAAGGGGAATGACTGACCAAAGAGCAACAAGATCTAAGGTCAGAGTGCAACAGTCTACTTCAGTCTCCCAGCAACGCAGAGCATCTGTGCCTGGCCTCCCTGTGACTCAGGAGGAAGATTCAGGGCAAATTGAGACAAAAGGAATGGCCTCAGAAGGGGAATTTACATCTGTACTGAATAAAATTTATGAGAAATTGGAAGGCCTAAGCAAACAGGTTTCAGACCAATCAACTGAAATTAAAGGGAACACAGCCAGTATCAACTCAAATACAAAAGCTATAGAAAAACTGCTGGAGGAATCTGCGTCTACCAGAAAAATAGCTGAGGAAGCAAAAGAAAAGGTTGTGGCTGTGGAGGAAGAAATTAAACCTATGCGTAAACAGATTGGGGATCATCAGGCTCTATTGTCTATGATTGAATTGAAAGAGAAACAGACAAACCTGAGGATCAGGGCGGTGCCAGAACTTGAAAAGGACAATTTGAGTGACTATCTTTCACAGGAATTTGCGAAATTTTGGAACTTGGAGCTGGAAAAAGACTTTAAGATAGTGAGCGCCTTCAGACTTGGAAGAGGAGGGAGGAAAAACAGGGTGAGAGACTGTTTGGTGACCCTCCGCACGAAAGAGGAGAGGGATAAAATATTGGGTGCTCACTTTCAGAAGACTTTAGAGATCAATGATTCCAGAGTGGAGATTTTTAAAGATATACCGAAACATCTTTTGGATTTGAGAACCAACTACGGAGACTTGGTGGCCTTGCTGAGAAGGAATTGCATTGTTTTTAGATGGGAGTTCCCCCAGGGACTGTCTTTTACTTTTAAAGGGAAAAAGTTCAGAATCAGATCAGTGGAAGACAAGGAAAAATTTTTGAGAGACTTTGAAGAAGACTTACAAAAAGAAGTGACAGATGTGCTAAGAGTCCTGAGACCAGGAGTTTTAGACACAGCACCACCACCTTTGGGACCTGACAAATCGAAAAAAAAGATACCACCGCAAGAACTTGACGAGCTTCTGGGAGCAGCTGGAGGAAACTAAAATAATTACACCATGTCTCTGCAATTATTAAGCTGGAATATTCACGGTTTAAACTCCCCGGAGAAGAGGAGGAAAGTCTTTCATTTATTGAAAAAGGAACAATTGGACTTAATTTGCTTACAGGAAACTCATGTGGTGAGGCTCCACAGGAAAGTACTCATTAACAAAAGATTGGGCCAAGAATTTATTTCATCGGACAAGGTTAAAAAGAGAGGAGTTGTTATCTACGCTAAAGAGAGCCTATCACCGAAATTTGTTTTTAAAGATGAACAAGGAAGATTTGTTGCAATTGAGATTCAATTACAAGGAGAAAAATATTTGATCGTAGGAGTGTATGCACCAAATGAGGGGAAGTCTGAATTTTTTAAGAAATTGCATGAGACATTGCTGGACTATATGGACTATAACATTATTTTGATGGGAGATATGAATGGTGTGGTATCCACAAATATGGATAAGTCGCAGAGACAGGTGGTAACTAAAGATGGCAGACTACCAAAAACCTTTTTTGAATTGACGGACAATATGGATTTGATTGATATTTGGAGAACTAAGAACCCCCTTGGAAGAGAGGGAACATTCTTTTCTGAAGCCAATATGACCTGGACAAGAATTGACCAAATATGGATAACTAGAGGACTGGTACCTAAGATTCGAAAAGCGGAAATTTGCCCAAAAACTTGCTCCGACCATAATGCAGTGAAGATGGAGATGAAATTAACACCAATCGGTTCCTTCAGATGGAGGATGAATGACACCTTGTTTAGAGATCAAGAGGTGATTAAGAAGGCCCAAAAAACATTGAGAGACTATTTTGAGATAAATTTGAATACTACGGTTGAAAAAAGGACAATCTGGGACGCAAGCAAAGCGGTCATGAGAGGGTTTCTGATTCAACAGAATGCAATAAAGAAGAGAATTCAAAATGAGAAAAAAGACAAAATTTTGGAAAAAATAAAAGAAGGAGAGAAGAAACTAAGAGCGAAACCAAAATCGCAAGAGATTCTGAGAGAAATTAAGTTATGGCAAGTACAATATATGAAAATGATAAACCAGGAAGTGGAATGGAAAATTAAACAGATGAGACAAAAGACATTTGAATCGGCTAACAAATGTGGGAAACTACTCGCTTGGCAGATGAAGAAAAGACAGAAATTAAATACCATCACAAATTTGGAGGTAGATGGAAAGAACATACAGAATCCATTGGAAATTAGAAAGTGTTTCCAGAGATATTTTAAACAACTATATACACAAGGGCCACAGAATGAGACTGAATTAGATCAATTTTTGAGAAAAAATGGACTACAAAAAATCTCTCAAGAAAATAAGATAATGTTGAGTCATAAAATTACAGAACAGGAGGTAGAAGGTGCCATTCAGAATATGCAGCTGGGTAAATCTCCAGGGCCAGACGGTTTAACCTCCAAATACTACAGATCTTTGAAAGACTGGTTAATTCGGCCACTAAAGGAGGTCTGTAATGAGATTTTAGAGGGGGAAAAGGCACCGGAGTCGTGGCAGGAAGCTTACATTACACTTATACCGAAAACTGAGTCTGAAAAGACGCAACTTAAGAACTACCGCCCCATATCCCTGCTTAATGTGGATTATAAAATATTTGCTGACATTTTGGCTAACAGGCTAAAAAAAGTATTGCTAGAAGAGATTCATAAGGACCAAGCTGGCTTTCTCCCAGGAAGACACTTGTCTGATAATACGAGGAATATAATTAATATTTTGGAGAAGCTGCAAGTGAACATAAACACAAAAGCAGTTTTAATTTTCATAGATGCGGAGAAAGCCTTTGACAACATTTCTTGGAGTTTTATGAAGAAAAATCTTCAGGGGATGGGGGTGGGCCAAGGGTTTGAAAATGGTATAAGTGCAATTTACTCAGAACGAAAGGCTAAACTAATTGTTAATAACGTGGTGACAGAGGAATTTAAGATAGAGAAAGGTACACGACAAGGGTGCCCAATCTACCCATTACTTTTTATTTCTGTCCTGGAGGTTTTATTAAATATGATTAGAAGGGACCGTCTGATTAAAGGTATTCAGGTCGGAGCTAAACAATACAAATTGAAGGCTTTTGCAGATGACCTAGTCTTAACGTTACAGGAGCCAGAATCTAGTACGAAAAGAATATTAGAACTGATTCAAGAATTTGGTCAGGTGGCAGGATTTAAGTTGAACAAGTCAAAAACCAAAGTCCTAGAGAAAAATTTAACACCGATTGAGAAAGAGAGGTTTCAGAAGGAGACAGGCTTAACATTGGTTAAGAAAGTAAAATACCTGGGGGTTAATATGACTGCTAAGAACTTGAATTTATTTAAAGATAATTATGAGAAATGTTGGTCAGAAGTGAAAAAGGACTTGGAAATATGGTCTAATCTGAAGCTTTCCTTGTTGGGTCGAATTGCAGCTATAAAGATGAATGTATTGCCAAAAATGTTATTCTTGTTTCAATCCTTGCAAATCTTGGACAAGATGGACTGTTTCAAGAAGTGGCAGAGAGATATTTCTAGATTTGTCTGGCAGGGCAAGAAGCCCAGAATAAAATTTAAAATATTAACCGATGCGAAGGAAAGAGGTGGATTTCCCCTGCCAGACCTTAAACTTTACTATGAATCGGCCGCATTTTGTTGGCTGAAAGAATGGCTGCTTCTTGAGAACACAGACATTTTGGATTTAGAAGGTTTCAACAATGTTTTTGGGTGGCATGCTGTCAGAGCTACCCTAGGTCCCAGCTCACAAAGGACCAACGCTGCTTCGTTGTTAAGTATAAAAGTCTTTATTGAAGTTCAGTTTCACTTCCAGAGCCGCAGCGCGCAGCCCCACGTCTAAAGTGTCAGACCGCTGATGCTCCGTCTGAGTCTCCTCCCCCTTGACACCAATTTAAGATTCTAGCCTTGCTCCACCTTCTCCGCTGCTCTTTCCTCCTCTGGGTCCGCCTGCCCGCCGGGGTTCCGCCCTTTCTAGCCTCTTCTCCCGCTGATTCCCCTGAGCCTTCTCCCTCCCTCCGGCGGGCTTTAGGAGCTGGTTCCCCATCCGGGTCTCCTGCTGTTCCGCGCGCCTGCACATTTGAACTTGGCGCGCGCGCCCAGCCAGCAGTTTTCCTCCTGACCGTTCCACTGCTGCTGTCACTGCTTCCCCCTTCGGGGGGGCTAGCTGCAACTGACCTCCCCTCCGTTGGAGGCGTGGTCAGCCCTGACTCCCTCTCTGGAGGAGACACTGCCCCTGACACATGTGACTCTTCCCCCCCACTACGCTCTGGTGGGGAAACTGGTCCCGATCCTCCACTGCTGCTTTGGGGTTCCCCTCTGGCTCCTTGTTTCTGGTGCGTCCCCCCTGGGACCCCCCTTGCCCTGACCATCGGCACCCCCTTCTGGGAATCTTCTGATTCGCTGGAGAAGCTCATGGAATCTCTCGGGCCACTGTCATACTCCCCTACGCTGCCCTCGGATTCTTCCCCTTCGCTCTCCCAATCCTCTCTCCCCAGTGCTCCTGCTCCTGATTCCCTGACACATGCGTATTTGTGGTACGACAAGGTTAAAGCACATAAAGCATTTAAAAACCATATTGTCAGGAAAGCATTGTTTAATGTTTGGACAAGATACAAAGACTTATTGGAGAATAAAACCCCAAGGTGGCTGTCACCAATGGAAGCAAAGGCTCTGAAAAAGTCCAATATGGAGGCCAAATGGCCGAAATATTGGGAAATATTGGAACAAGAAGGAGACAAATTGAAATTGCAGAGTTTTGAGAAATTAAAAGATAAGGTGCGAGATTGGCTTCATTATTATCAAATAAGTGAGGCCTACAATTTGGACAAAAAAATTGGCTTCCAGGTGGAAAAATCAAAATTGGAAACTGAACTGTTAGAACCCAAAACTAAAACACTTTCAAGAATGTATAACTTGCTGCTAAAATGGAACACGCAGGATGAAACGGTTAAATCCGCAATGATTAAATGGGCACAAGATATCGGTCATAACATTATGTTTGCTGACTGGGAACAGTTGTGGACCACAGGTATGAAATTTACGGCATGTAATGCCCTAAGAGAGAATATTATGAAAATGATATACAGGTGGTACATGACACCAGTCAAGCTTGCAAAAATCTATCATTTGCCCGATAACAAATGTTGGAAATGTAAAGAAAATGAAGGTACATTCTTTCACCTTTGGTGGACGTGCCCAAAGATTAAGGCTTTCTGGGAGATGATATATAATGAAATGAAAAAAGTATTTAAATATACCTTCCTGAAGAAGCCAGAGGCCTTTCTCTTGGGCATAGTCGGCCAATTGGTACCAAAGAAGGACAGAACTCAGCAGGGGAAGCAGAGGACACTCAGCACCGCGCCGCTCCCCGTCCCCCGTTCCGCAGCCTTTAAAAAGGCTCCTTCGCGGGTCGGGGGGGCGCAAAGGTGCCCACCAAGTCACCAGGTCCACAGGCTTCCACGCCTGTGGTTTTTAGGGGTCCCCGCGTCGCCGGCGCGTCAGGACCCGACCCCTGCTGAGCCAATTCCCTCCGGAACTCGGAGGGAATCCGCCATTAGACGATGGCGCTAACCCGGAAGCCCGAGACAAAAGACATTTAAATCGGCTAATAAATGTGGGAAATTGCGAGCTTGGCAAATGAAAAAAAAAAGACAAAAACTTAACACTATTACAAATTTGGAAGTGGAAGGAAAGAATATACAGAATCCAGTGGAGATTAGAAAATGTTTCCAGAGGTATTTTAAACAATTATATACACAAGGGCCACAGAAAGAAATTGATATAGATCAATTTCTGAAAATAAATGGACTACAAAAAATCTCTCAAGAAAATAAGTTAATGCTGAATTACAAAATAACTGAACAGGAGGTAGAAGGTGCCATCCAGAATATGCAATTGGGTAAATCTCCAGGACTGGACGGCTTAACTTCAAGATATTATAGATCCTTGAAAGATTGGATAATACAACCATTAAAGGAAGTTTGTAATGGAATTTTGGAAGGGAAAAAAGCACCAGAGTCGTGGAAGGAAGCCTACATTACACTTATACCGAAAACTGAGTCTGAGAAGACACAACTTAAGAATTACCGCCCCATATCTCTGCTTAATGTGGATTACAAAATTTTTTAGTACTTACAAAAAGTACTAGTGGAAGAGATACATAAAGACCAAGCAGGCTTTCTCCCGGGCAGACATTTGTCTGACAATACGAGAAATATAATTAATATCTTAGAAAAACTACAAGTTAATATTAATACTAAAGCAGTTTTGATATTTGTAGACGCGGAGAAAGCCTTTGACAACATTTCTTGGAGTTTTATGAAGAAGAACCTCCAGGGGATGGGGGTTGGTCAAGGTTTCGGAAATGGTATAGGTGCAATATATTCAGAACAAAAGGCCAAATTAATTGTTAATAATGTGGTGACGGAGGAGTTTACGATAGAGAAAGGGACACCACAAGGTTGCCCAATTTCCCCATTGCTTTTTATTTCGGTCCTGGAGGTTCTCCTAAATATGATTAGAAGGGACCAATTGGTTAAAGGTATACAAGTCGGAGCCAAACAGTACAAATTGAAAGCATTTGCAGATGACTTAGTATTGACATTACAGGAGCCTGAATCTAGTACTAAAAGAGTACTGGAACTGATTCAAGAATTTGGTCAGGTTGCAGGATTTAAGTTGAATAAGTTAAAAACTAAGGTTTTAGAGAAAAATCTAACAGCGATTGAGAAAGAGAGGTTTCAGAAGGAGACAGGTTTAACATTGGTGAAGAAAGTAAAATACCTGGGCGTTAATATGATTGCTAAGAATGTGAATTTATTTAAAGATAATTATGAAATATGCTGGACAGAAGTGAAAAAAGATTTAGAAATATGGTCAAACCTGAAGCTTTCTTTGCTAGGCCGTATTGCTGCTATAAAAATGAATGTATTGCCAAGAATGTTGTTTTTGTTTCAATCATTGCAAATTTTGGATAAAATGGACTGTTTCAAGAAGTGGCAGAGAGATATTTCCAGATTTGTCTGGCAGGGCAAGAAGCCCAGAATAAAATTTAAAATACTAACCGATGCAAAAGAAAGAGGTGGATTTGCCCTGCCAGACCTCAAAACTTATTATGAATCAGCTATAAATTGTGTTCGCTGAGCCCGTATTTTGTACAGTTTGTATATGATGTTTGTTTGTTTGATATTGTGTGGTGTGCTATGCCTAATAAAGGATTTTGAATTATGAATCAGCTGCATTTTGCTGGCTGAAAGAATGGCTGCTTCTTGAAAACACAGACATTTCGGATTTAGAAGGTTTCAATAATGTATTTGGGTGGCATGCATATTTGTGGTATGATAAGGTCAAAGCACATAAAGCGTTTAAAAACCATATTGTCAGGAAAGCACTGTTTAATGTTTGGATAAGATATAAGGACCTACTGGAAAATAAAACCCCAAGGTGGTTGTTACCGATGGAAGCGAAGGCTCAGAAAAAAATCAATATGAAGGCCAAATGGCCGAAATATTGGGAAATTTTGGAACAAGAGGGAGATAAATTAAAATTGCAGAGCTTTGAAAAACTAAAAAAACAAAGTGCGAGATTGGCTTCATTATTATCAAATAACGGAGGCATACAATTTGGACAAGAAAATTGGCTTCCAAGTGGAAAAATCAAAATTGGAAACAGAACTGTTAGATCCCAAAACTAAGATTCTGTCAAGAATGTATAACTTGCTGTTGAAATGGAATACTCAGGATGAAACGGTAAAATCTGCTATGATTAAATTGGCTCAAGATGTTGGACATAACATTATGTTGGCTGACTGGGAACAGTTATGGACCACAGGTATGAAGTTCACGGCATGTAATGCCTTAAGAGAGAATATTATGAAAATGATATACAGGTGGTACGTGACACCAGTCAAGCTTGCAAAAATCTATCATTTGCCCGATAATAAATGTTGGAAATGTAAAGAGACTGAAGGTACATTCTTTCACCTTTGGTGGACGTGCCCAAAGATTAAGGATTTCTGGGAGATGATCTATAATGAAATGAAAAAGGTATTTAAATATACCTCCTGAAGAAACCAGAGGCCTTTCTCCTAGGCATGGTTGGCCAATTGGTGCCAAAGAAGGATAGAACTTTTTTTAAGTATGCAACAACAGCAGCAAGAATACTTATTGCAAAGTATTGGAAGACACAAGAACTACCCACCCTGGAAGAGTGGCAGATGAAGATGATGGACTATATGGAACTGGCGGAAATGACTGGCAGAATCCGAGACCTGGGAGAAGAGGTGGTGGAGGAAGACTGGAAGAAATTTAAAGTTTATCTTCAGAAATATTGCAAAATTAATGAATGTTAAAATTATGTTTGGATTGGCAATAAGTGGTAATTAGCTACAAAAAGTTAACAAGATTATGTAAAAAATGAATTGATAAATGGATGAAAATATGGAGTTATAATATGCTATGATATGGAGTTAAGATAAATGAATAAGGGTAAGGATTTGCTGAATTGATTATGTAAACGGGAATACAAAAGGGGGAGGTGTGAGGAGGTCAATGAAACAAGCAAATGAATTTAAAGATACCAAAAAAAATGGATTTGTTTTTTAACTTTTTCTTGTTTATCTGTTTTTTGTATTTTGTATTGCTTTTTCTATGACTTTTTGTATTTTTTGTACTTTTTTATTTTTTTATTTTTTCTTTTCTGTTGTTTTCACATTCTGCAAATTTTCGGGTTTTTTTTGTAAAACTTTAATAAATATCTTATAAAAAAAAAAAGAGGGGACCAGCTGGTTAAAGGGATTCAGGTCGGAGCTAAACAATATAAACTGAGAGCGTTTGCAGATGAC